>NW_027555514.1:282128623-282821123 GCF_003287225.1 Phascolarctos cinereus | reverse complement strand
TCTATGAGCCTAGGATGCTAACACTTCTTGGCTGTGTGACCCCAGGCAAGTTCTGTAAACCTCTCTGAGGCTCATTTACCTCCTCTTGTAAAATGGGGGTAAAAATGGGAATACTGTCTCTCCCATTTGGTTGTTATTTGGAGAATGCTTCGGGAATTCTTGTTTAACACAGTATACAGTGGCATATAATGGGCCCTTAATAAATACTAGTTAATGATCCAACCATTCTGGAGAGCAATTTAGAACTGTGCCCAAAGGGCTATTAAAATGTGCATGCCCTTTGACCCAGCAATAGCACTTCTAGGGCTGTATCCTAGAGATCATAAAAATGGGGAAAGCACGCACATGTACAAAATAATTATAGCAGCTCTTTCTGTGGTGGCCAAAAATATTGGAAATTGAGGGGATGCCCATCAGTTGGGGAATGGCTGAACACGTGGTAAATGAATGGAATGGAATACTATTGTGCTATAAGAAATGATGAACAGGTTGACTTCAGAAAAACCTGGAAAGACTTGTATGGTCTGATGCTGAGTGAAGTGAGCAGGACCAAGAGAACATTGTACACAATAACAGCCATGTTGTGCGATGACTAATATTGATAAACTTAACCCTTCTCACTATTACAAGGATCTAAGACATCTCCAGAGGCCTTGTGATGGAAAATGCTATCCACATCCAAAGAAAGAGCTATGGAAGTTGAATCGCTATCATTTTTTTTTCTCTTCTATTGAGTTTTGTTTCCTCTTTCTGATGGTTCCTCCTATTGGTTTTAATTTTTACTTACAGCTTCACTAATGTGAAAATATGTTTAATAGGAATGTAAATGTATAGCCTATATCAGATTGTGTGCTATCTTGGGGACGGTGGTGGGGAGGAAGCGGGAGAAAAATTTCAAACTCAAAAGCACATGGAAGTGATTGTTGATAAATCAAAATAAATTAATAAAATAAAAAAAAAGAAATGATGAGCAGATGGACTTCAGAAAAACCTGAAAAGTCTTGTATGGACTGATGCTGAGTGAAGTGAGCAGAACCAGGAGAAGGTTGTACACAGTAACAGTCATGTTGTGCGATGGCTAACTTAGACAGACTTAGCTTTTCTCAGCAATGCAAGGACCTAAGACATCTGCAAAAGTCTCATGATGGAAAATGCTATGCACATCCAGAGAGAGAACTATGAAATCTGAATGCAGATCAAAGCATATTATTTGCTGTTTTTTTTCTTCTGTTTTGTTTCTTCTTTCTTGTGGTTCCTCCTATTGATTCTAATTCTCCTTTACAACATGTCTAATGTGAAAATATGTTTAATAGGAAGGTATATGTAGATCCCATCTTGGGTAAGGAGGGAGGGGGAGAAAATTTAAAACTCAAAACTTCTGGAAGTGAATGTTGAAAACTAAAAATAAATTAATCAATTAAAAAAAAAGAATCAGCCAAAAAAAAAATGCTAGTTAACTGACTGATCGACTGAAGTAAGGCTCACATAGAAAAAGTCATAGAAATGGGAGCTAGCATTAATATCATCCCCACTTCTAGATTGTAAACTCTTTGAGGACAAGTTCCAACTGATGCTTACTTTCTTTGTACCTCCCACAGAGGCTGGAATTCGGGCCTGTAGAGTAGGTGCTCAATAGGTGAATAGATTTTCATCAATGTTTCGGTGCTTAGCACAAAGTGAGTGCTTGATAAATTCTTGGGGACCACTGATGGGTGGATTTGACACTGACCTGCAGGGGCAGCAAGCTTGCTGCAGGGACAGGAGCCCAGGGCTTGGTCTCCTTCCTGCTAGGGGTCCTGCTGTCTCAGAAAGGATGCTGATGCTCAGTTCCATTGCTTTTATGTTACCACTGATGCCTCAGATGCAAGAGTGGGCCTGCCCAAGGTCACTCAGGGAATATTAGGTGTGGAATTGAAAACTTGGGCCCCTGCCTCCAAAGCCAGTGTTCCGCTCCCTTCTGCCATGGCCAAACGTATCCACAGTCTTCACTGGTATTTTCTTTTTAAATTGGTGCCTTTTGTTTTCCCATGGTGTTCACTTCAGCCCCATTCTTAGATCAAACCCAGCCTGTCACATTCTGCTTTCTCTCTTGGTTCTTTGTGGCCATGACTAATATCTTCTTCTAGATTTCAATAAGGACAGGGACTGTCTCCTTTTTATCACCCACCGGCATGTTGCATAGGATTTCTAACTTAATGCTTAATACTTATTTGCTGAATTGTGCTGAATTGGGGCAGCTAGGTAGCACAGTGGATAGAGAGAAGGCCTGGAGTCAAGAGGACCAGAGTTCAAATCCCGGCTCAGATACTTACTAGCTGTGTGACCCTGGGTAAATCACTTAACACCCTGTTTGCCTCAGTTTCCTCATCTGTAAAATGACATGGAGGAAGACATGGCAAACCACTCTAGTATCTTTGCTGAGAAAACCTCAAATGGGGCCATGAAGAGTCAGACACAATTGAACAAAAGAAGAATGGTTGAAACAAGAATGTGTCTCTAATCGCACAAGAGATTGCACAGATCAGTTACATTCACAAAACATCCCCAAGTCTCATCTAACCAAAAGCTTCAATCTCCTCTCTCCACTAAACCTGTTAAGGGGGCCTTTGGGCCCTGGCATGATTGTATTTCCCCATCTTTAAAATGGGGGTAGAGGGTGAGGCAGTGGAGTAGCTGACCTTTGCTGACTCACCTGCCTCTGACATTCTATGTAGCTAAGACTCTGGTGGAGGTGGCTCACCGTGCCTTCTTCTGGGCTCCAGATTTTGACTCCCCCTTCTTTCCCTCCTAGCGGAACTTCGCTAGGAGAAGTGGCCAGGAAGCCTCCTTCCTTCCTGCTCTCCACTCCCTCACCTTCTACCCAGTAGGTCAACCTGCAGGGAGGTAGAACCTCCTAGAGTTAGAATGACCTGATGCGCTGGCATGAAAGCACTTCATCAGAGTTGAGAAAAGAGAGCATCACTTCATTGCCACAAAGACAAGGTTTTAATGGCCCCAAGAGGAAGAGGGAAGGGGAAACCTGCTCCCTTTTCAGCAGCCAAAGCCAAAGTTGAGCACCCTTTCAGCCTGTTCACAACAGCCCAGGGATTACTACACAGTGAACTGGAAACCCCACAAAAGGCACCAGAAAGGAGAGTGAGGAACCCGCCCTTCTCTCCTCTTCCCGACACCTCTCTCCAGGGCCTGCCACAGAGCGTGTGAGACACAATAGAAGTCTGAGCGTAAATGCCAGTCTTGTCCACTCAAACAAACCCTGCTTGGTCACTGAGCTAGGATGGCACCTGAAGAAACCTCAGGTCCAGCTGCTGGCTGGGGTCCTAGGAGTGGGAAGGGAGTGGAGAGGGGTGGTCAGAGCCGCCTCCCCTTCCGAGCCAACCACCGAGCCTGCTCGGGATCGGAGCCCGGCCGCTCCCTAGCAGGTACGGCAGCGCAGTACTGCTCAGCTCAGCTCAGCACAGCATTGCGGCCAGTCTTGCCGCGGCTTAACCCAACCTAGCCCTAGCCCCACATCCCAGCTCCCCACCCAGCCCGCAGGCCGGCTCAAAGCTTTCTGCTTACGTCTGCCTAGAGCCCTAGGTTTCTCTCCCCCCTCCCTTACCAGGAACGAGGCCCATTTAGGTCCAAGAAGCCCTTTAGGTTTCCCAGCTGTCCAAGCAACAGGCTGACTAATCCAATTGAATCCATTCCTCCCCTCTTCATCCCATTTAATTTTAGCCCAGAAGCCCCTGCTGGGAGGCTGGGGGGAGAGGGACGAGGGAAGGGCTTCTGGTACACCTCCTTCCGAGCTGGGCTAGCCCTTCGGCCAAGCTGGTGCTCTCTTGGTCCCTCTACGGGCTGAGACCTCAATCTCTCCGTGCACCTGCAGGGCGCTCCCGCTCCCTTAATGCCGGTGACCTTCTGGTACAAACACGTCCCCACACAGAGCTCAGCCTCTGGCTGGTGCGGTCTTGCCCTCCACCAGCCCTGTGCCACTCTGTCTTTAGCACTCCAGTCACTGAGGGTCTTGTCTTCTCCCGATCTCCCCCTTTCGTTTCCTCCTCAGTTAGCCATTTCCCCCCACACATCGTTCTCCTCCACCCTCCCTACTGGAGCCAGACCCTTCCCAGTGCCAGCCTGAAGTTGTTTACTCCCAGCTACCATCATCGCCGCCGCTGGGAAAGCGAAGGCGCCACCCGAGCTTAGGCTCTGTTTTGGGCACCTGATATTGGAGGTCAAGGTGGGGAGACGGCCTCTGGCCAGCCTCGGCCGCAGGCTCAATACCCCAGATCCTCAGGCCGGGGAAATGGGGAAGGGGTCCTCTCTGGGGCGAGCAGAGCACAGAGTAAGCGAAGCCCACCCCACCCCTTGCTACCTGGGGTTTTGGGCCACACGCTTGGCACCCCGGGAATCCCCCTCTCCACTTCGGCCACTGCACACCCATCCTGCGAGCCTGGGGGGCGTGCTGGCGCATCCCAAGCCCCCGCAGTCGCTACCTCCGCTTCCCAGCCCCGCCCAGCCCTGGCCCCGTGCTCCCGGGCCTTACCCAGGACACCAGGCGCAGCACGGTGTGGGGCTGCCGGATGAAGGTCTGGAGGTCGAAGGCACCTCCAGCCTTGCCCGCTCCGTACGCACCGCCTTCCATCCTCGCTGCCCCCGGCCCGGCCCGGCCCGGCCCGGCCTGGCCCTGAGCGTTGCGCACAGTTGCGCAGCGCGCGCGCGCATACACACACACACACACACTCACTCACACACACACACACTCCTCACACACACTCACACACACCCGCCCGCGTGGGAGCCGGGGAAAGGGCGCGCGCCGCGCGCGTTCGTGTAGGTGCCGGGGTCAATATGCCCGCGCGTGCGTGCCTGCGCCTATGCCTCTGGGGCTCCGCCGGCCGGGATGGGAGGAAGGAAGAAGAGGAGGAGGAGGAGGAGGAGGAGGAGGAGGAGGAGGAGAAGGAGATGAGGGAGGAGGAAGGATATCCGACCCAGACGGGGAGGCCCCCAGGCCCAGTCACACCCCTGTGCCACGCTGCGACCCGGGGTAGTGGAGAGCGGGGGACAGCAGGGGGCTCTTGCTGCTGCCCCCGCCCCAGGCTTGGTCCGAGCGCCCAAAGGAGGGCGAGTGCCAGCAGCGGACAGGAGACTGGGCGGCAGGTGACGTCAGCTCCTCACTTCCTCGTTCCCCCACCCAGGCTGCCCCAAACCCCAGAGATTAATCTACTTGGGGAGGGGGGTGGAGGAAGGAGGAACATGACCTTTTGGGAGAATGGAGGTTCGTTTTGATCGGGTCCCAAATAGCTCAGCCCTATTCTGAAACTGTAACCCCAATTCATTCGACAAACACGTAACACCTAAGCACAAATAGGGTTGAACTGGAAGTCTCATGAATCTTCCCTCTGCCCTTTAGAATCCGTGCGACCTTGAGCACGTCACTTCCATTTTCTGGGCCTCAGTTTCCTCCTCTGTAAAATGAGGGCAGCTAATCTAGTGACCCCTAGGGCCCTTTCCAGTTCCTAACCCTGAAAGTGTGGAACACACTGAGCCAGGGCTGTAGGGGACGGATGAGGGTGGGAGTGGCCCAAAGGTGACTGAGATATGATCTTTGCCCTCAAGGACCTAGATGCTTAGAAACCTCTGTTAGCTCATCCCTGTGGGGGGGCTCCCCAGGAGGCAGAATCCATGTCTGCCATTGCGCCCAAAGAACCAAGTGTCTTTGAATTCCTCCAGAGAGGATCCAGCCCAAGCTGGGGGGCCGGGAGCTTTGGGAGTTTACTAGTTTCAGGGGGCCTTTAAACTCGGGAAAAGCTGGAAGACCCCAAAGAGCTTTTTTAAAAATGGATGTTATCAACTGATATTTACCAGTTTAGAAATGGAGACATCTTACTCTTATGATGACAACAGCTGTGGCCTTGAGGACCACATTTTGAGAACAACCTCCGGACATTCTATTTATCTTTGTGGCATACACGCTCACTGTCCAGTGGTTAGCCCTTTCTCTGAGTAACAAGATAGGTCTATCTTCTTTTTTAGTTACACATGTCTCTGAGCTCATCCTTCCTTACAGACTCTCTTGCCCATCTCTTCATTGGTAAAGTATTGCAGTCTCCTCATGCACACCTCAGAATGGAAAGCACTGGAGACCTGGGTTTTTATCCCAGCAGTGTGACCTCGGGCATGTCACTTACCTGCCTGTGCCTCAGTTTCTTGGGCTGTAAAGTGAGCAGCCCCTCAAAGGCCCTTCTAGCTCTAGACCTACCATTCTAAATCATTCAGCTATTTCAGCCCTGTTTTCTATATCTGTCCAATGAGAGGGTTTGGATTAAATGGTCCTCCAAAGTTTCTTGGTTCTGACATTCAATGATTCCATTTTCCTATCCAAAGTTCAATCATAGGGGCAGTTAGGTGACGCATGGATAGAGCTCCCACCTCAGACACTTGACACTTACTGGCTGTGTGACCTGGGCAAGTCACTTACCCCTGATTGCCTCAGGGAAAAACAAACAGACAAAAACAAAGCTCAATCATAATACTGCTAATACCCTCACCTCAATATACATAAGGGGGAGGGGAGGGAATAAGCATTTCTCATTTGAGCCTGAATGTTGTTATTATCTGCATTTTGCATTTGGAGAAATTGAGTCAGAGAGAGGTTGTGACTTGCCATGGGTCTATTTGAACTTAGATTTTCTTAACTCCAGGCCCAGTGCTCTAACCACTTTGCCACCAACTGCCTCTGCCGTATACATAATAGTCTAATGTTAAGCAACAGAAATCTTTAGTTTCCCTAAGACCAAGCACAGTGCCTGTTGCATTTTTTTTTTTGAGAGGACCTACAATTTCACACAGATATTTAGATGACAAAGTGGATAGCGCACTGGGCTTGGCATCAGGAAGACTCATCTTTCAAATCCAGTCTCAGATACTTACTAGCTATGTGGCCTTGGGCAAGTCAATTCACCCTGTTTGCCTCAGTTTCCTCATCTGGATAATGAACTGGAGAAGGAAATGGCAAACCACTCCAGTATCTCTGCCAGGAAAACTCCAAATGGGGTCACGAAGAGTCACACAGGCCTGAAATGACTAAACAACCACGCCATTTAACCACTCTAGGGAGCTCCAGATGAGGAATTTTCCTGTCTACCAAGACAAGTCAGCACCTGCTCTGCAACTTACAGTCAGAGAGTTGCCCAGGACACCAAGGGTGAAGAGACTTGCCTGGAGTCTAGAAGCCAAGATGAGTCACAAGCGTGACTTGAATCCAGTTCTTTGTCACATCGGCATCCTGACTGAGGCCTTTGGTTGGCACCTATTAGCTCATTAGCAATGCTGCTTGAATGGCCCAGAAGCAGGAGAAGGTGCTCTAACTGGGAGACATACTAGGGGGCAGGAGGTAGCAGGGCTGTGCTTTGGAGAGAGCCAGATATTCCACCAGCAGCTTGGGAAGGAACTCCCCTCACTTCCCATTTCTCTTCCCTCAAAATTTAGAGGAAACGTCGACTGAGGGAAAAGGCAAATTGAAAGAAGCAAAGAAATCAACTTCTTTAGATATGTTCAGTCTTTAATATCCACAAAAAGAAGGCCAGTGCTAAGTTCCAGCCCCGAAGAAAGTGGCCATTACCCATTATGGACTCTCTTCTCCTTCTAGACAATCAATGGAGCAGATCTGAAGAGCTTCTCCAAGCTGACTTGGGCACAGCCCAGGATGGATGCTTTCTTAAAGGTGTGGAGCTTTCTGACTCTATTACTTGCAAGATTAGCTCTTCTCCCTGAGTATTTCCTCCAATTCCAAGGAATTTTTCTGGGAAAATTCCTTTTCTGGGATTTCCAAGCATTTTATGTGCATTTTACAGCTCTCTTCTTCCCTGTGTTTATAGCCACCCAGGTACCTTTCTAATTCAGTGCCACCCCAGTCAGGGAGTGGAAAAAACCATAGTGGGCATCCAAGGCTGGGATATACCAGTGCCGGGCACATGCCAGTTTCTTAATTAATCTTGCTGTTTGGTGATTGATTTATGGGATTTTAGTTTTAGGAGACCTCAGAGGTCATGCTGTCCAATTTCATTATATAGAGGAAACTGAGGCCCTAAGACATTACATGACCTGCTTAAGGTCATACAGACAATCAATATTGACATCGAGTCAAGTCTAGCCTTCTTTGCACGGGATTGTTCAGAAAATTGAGGTTGGAGTCCCAGTTCTGGACAAACCCCTCCATCCTATTGAATTTAATTGAATGGTGGGGAAAGCTGGTCATTGGAAGTTGACCTGCTGCTGCTGTCCAGTAGTCCTGACCTACCACTAATCCAGGGTATGTCCCTGGACAAGTCACTTAACTGAACTTAATTCTTTGCTGATTATCTCCAATTTATCGTCTATAGCTTGCTTGTATGTAGCTGTTTGCATATTGTCTCTCTCATTAGACTGTGAGCTCCTTGCTAGCAGGGACTATGTTTTATATTTCTTTGTACACCCAGTGCTTAGCACGGTGCCTGGCAAATAGTAGATACTTCCTAAATGTTTATTGTCTGACTGGCTAAGGGACTGAACTTGCTTTATATCACCATCACCTGCTTTGTTTGAACCCACAAGAGACTGAGGTGGTTTGGGGAAAGGGTGCCCCCCCAGGGTTGGGGGAAGGGAAACACTTGTGCCATTCTTATTCTATCTTCTCAGTAAATATCCCTTTTTTTAAAAGATAAATCACTTAATCTCTCTGGGCCTCAGTTTCTTCATATGTAAAATGTAGGGATTGAACTTTGATGTCCTCAAGGGTTTCTTCCACCTTTAAATCTATGAACCTCTGTCTCTAGATCCTGGGGGATTTAAGGTAAAAGTTTGGCTTGTGTATTAGTCATCTTCTCAACTGAATAGAAAGCTCCTTCCTCGTCTGGCCCATGCAGTCCAGCACCGTCTTGTGTTGAATATACAATTAACTATAAATAGTTGTTGATTAGGAATGATTGGGTGGAGCAGTTGCAGGAAACTAGCCACCTGCATGATCTTAGATCTTGGCAGTGTTTTCTTTAAACACTCTCCCCCTGGGCAGAGGTGCTAATGAACTGTGAAATGGCCAGGACCTGAAGAAAGAGAAGCTAACTCAACTGCCAGATGCGAGAACCTGACTCTAAATGGGCAGGATCTATGTTTGCCTCCCAGGCTGTCTGCTGCTACAGGCGTTGACTGGGAGGTTCTCGGCTCAAGGAAGAAGAAAAAGCCAAGCTGTCTCTGTCTAATCCTTGGGAGCAGGACCAGAGGAAGCTGCCTAGGATGGTGAAGGCACCTGAAGTCATGTCATATAAAAGACGACCAACAACAAAAGAAAGGAAATGGAGATGTTTGTCATGGAGGGTCAGAACCAGGACCTGTGGGCGTAAATTGCAGAGAAGCAGATTTCAGCTCAATATCAGGAAAACAAGTGGCCAGCAGAGCTCTTCCAAGGTGAAATGGGCTGGCACAGTAGGTGATGAGCTCTCCATCACTAGAGGTCTTTAAAGCAGGGCTTCTTAACAATTTTCTGTGTCCTGGACCCATTAGATGATATTTTGAAGCCTATGGGCCCCTTCTCAGAATGTTTTTTTTTTTTTTGGTGAGGGCAAGTGGGGCTAAGTGACTCACCCAGAGTCACACAGCTAGTGAGTGTTATGTGTCTGAGGCCCCCTCCTGACTCCAGGGCTGGTGTTCTATCCACTGCGCCACCTACCTGCCTCAGAATGATCTTTTTAGATGCCTAAAATAAAATACAGGTAGCAAGATGGCACAGTGGATAGATGGAAATCTCATCTTCCTGAGTTCAAATCTGGCCTCAGACACTAGCTGCGTGACCCTGGCTGGGCAAGTCCCTTAACTTAACTGTTGGCCTCAGTTTCCTCATCTGTGAAATGAGCCAGAGAAGGAAATGGCAAACCACTCCAGTATCTTTGCCAAGAAAACCTCAAGTGGAGTCAAGAAGAGTCAGACATGACTGAATAACAACAACAAAATAATATACATGAGACTGCAAAGGAAGCCAATTATACTGAAATATGATTATTTCTGGTGGTTCCTCCTATTGGTTCTAATTTTTACTTACAAATCACTAATGTGAAAATATGTTTAATAGGAATGTGTATAAATTTTTTAAAAAAAGAAACGACATTGTCTCGATACTGAAAAACAAATTCACAACAAATTAACCCCGATATTCAGAACTCGGTGGAGAAGACTCTTGTTCAAAAGTAGCTCAAACTAGTTGGCCCTTGGGGTGAATTCCAACACTGTGATTCTGGGATTTGATGAGTACTTTGACCTCCCAAGGGAGAACTGATTATTTTTCTGGTGAATTTAAATGATATAGAAAAAAATTTATGAGAGAAGATCAAGGGGCAGCTAAGTGGCACAGTAGATAGAGCATTGGCATCAGGAGAAACTGAGTTCAAATCCAACCTCAGACACTTACTAGCCATGTGACCCTGGGCAAGTCACTTCTCCCCAGTTGCCTCCAAAAAAGACAGAGAGAGAGGCTCAAAGCCTTCTTTCTAAAATGTAGTGGAAGGCAGGTTTGTTTTTTTAGCAGGACTTATGAGGATACCCATTTTTGTTCTTCATTTTCCTCTGCCTCCTTAGACACAACTTGGGAGAAATCAGCAAAGAGCAAAGAAACAATTGAGTTCTAGTCCTGACCTGATTGAGGAGCTCTCTCTCTCTCTCTCTCTCTCTCTCTCTCTCTCTCTCTCTCTCTCTCTCTCTCTCTCTCGCTCAATTTTTCAATCTGCAAAATGGAATAGATTAAATTCACTTATTTCACAAGCATGGATTCTAAAGTTTTCTATATACAAACAGTATGCTAGTAACAAGCTAGGAATATAGACAGGAAAATGACAGTCCTTGCTCTGAAAGAAGAACTGAAATATGCCCAAATAAGTGTGATGTGATGTGAGGTAGAGTGTAGAACCAAGAGATTTGGGAATAATAACCTTGTAAGTTAGAATAAGAATTCGGGGATGAGAAAAAACACAACCATAATTGACCCTGGAGCAGAGGAAGAAGAATGATGTATAATAAGGTTGGAGAGGTAGATTTTGGCCAGCTTGAAAGTCTTTGAGGATAAGGATTTTTTTTTTTAGGCAATTGGGGTTAAGTGACTTGCCCAGGGTCACACAGCTAGTAAGTGTCAAGCGTGGTCTGAGGCCGGATTTGTACTCAGGTCCTCCAGACTTCAGGGCCGGTGCTCTATCCACTGCAAGGATAAGGATTTTGATAAGCAGAGATGACGAAGATATGTCTGCAGGAACAGTCTGTACCAATGTATGGAAGCTGGAGACATTTCTAATACCCCTTATAGTTCTGACATCGTGAGTCATAATAGTCACCCATCTCCCTGCTTTCTCCAACTGTGGCTTTCTAGATTCTAACATTTCCTGTTCTCAGGCCCCTCCTAGCTCTGCCATTCCCTATTCTAAGCTGCTCCCAGCTCTGACCTTCCCTGTTCTGAGGCCCTCCTAGCACTGATATTCCATGTTCTTAGGTCCCTTCCAGCTCCAGTATTTTATAATCTAAGATAGCTAACATGTTGTGTCGAAGGCCCTTTTCCACCTAAGATAGCTAACATGTTGTGTCGAAGGCCCTTTTACACCTAGGAACTTTCATGATGTTTGCAACTCCCCACCAGGACACAGTGTTTTTTTTAAAAACACAGGTTCTTGATACATAGATTGAATAATTGGGTATAATGTTGATAAATATGGTCATCAACTACCCACAGAGGGAAGGCACCATTTCTTCTGGTATTTTCTCAAATCCTGTAGTCAGTCTGGGGTGACTCTGCTACAAATACTGTCTTCGGTTTAGGGCGGGACCAGAGGGCCGCCTCCCAAGATGAAAGTGAGTCAATCTCTTCCCTAGACCAACCAGACTTTGAACTGCAATGGAAATACAGCTGTACAATGAGGCCAGTCATTAATAACTGGTTTGGGGCAGTTCCTGATGAAGAGTCCAGGATTCTTTGTTGTTGGAGAAAAGTAATGGTGGCCTTTCGAAACCTTGCCTAATTTCTCAACCAAGAACAGTCCAAGCAGGAAGCCTTTGAAGTATCATACACATAGTACTCAAATAGAAACAGTATTGACTTAGAAAACAATAAATCCACATTACATATGTTGCATTGTGTTTTTATTTATTTTGTTCAATATTTCCCACATTTTAAATCTGGTTCTGGCTGTACTTAGGAAGCTTAAAGCTTGCATGTGGAGAAATAAGGAAATCTCTGATGTAACAAGTTATTCTTGTTACTGCTAAGCTGTTTGGGGAAAGTGTCAAATCACACAATATAAAACCTGAAGGGACCTTGGAGAGCATCTAGCCCAGCTTTCTCATTTTATAGATAATGGAGCCAAGGCTTGAAGAGTTGGTCAGGTAGTCAGTCAATAAATGTTTATTAAGTATCTACTAAGTGTCAAGATCTGTGCTGAATACAAAGATAAAAGACAGTTAAGGGATTCACTGAGTAATGGGGAATGCCACACAAACAATTATGTACAAACAAGCTATCTTTGGATAAATTGGAGGTAATCAAAAAAAGGGGAGGCATTAGAATTAAGGGAGATCGGGAACAACTTCCTGCGAAAGGTGGAGCTAGTTGGAACTTGAGGGAAGCCAGGAGAGCCTGGAGGCAAAATAGGAAGGGAGAACATTCCAGGCCAGTGAAAAAACTCAGTCAGGAGATGCAGTGCCTGGCTTGAGGGGGGAAGTCAGACAGGTGCCCAAATTCACACAGAGAAAAGCTAGGATTCGAATCCAGGTTTTCTGATTTCAGATCTAATGTTCTTCTTGTTACATTCTGTTGGCTGACTTAATGGATAGAGGAACGGGTACATTGGATTCAATGACTATTCCCAAGTTCTGAAAAGGTACTTATGTTTTTAAAAACAAAAACAAAAACAAACCCCCCGTAATATAGGTAGAGGATACAGAAGATAAAAAGGATACTATAATTTAAGTCTAAAAAGACCCAAGGAGTCATTGAGTCCCCTTTTACAAATCAAAAAACTAAGACCAGTGAACTCAAGTGATTTCTCCAAGGTCATGAAGGCAGTAAGTGGGAGACCTAAGATTCAAACACAGATCCCTTCTACTACCAAGCCTCTCTACTGCACTTTAAGAATTTTCCTGGATTGTAAGTTCAGTATGAAAAGCCATTTTGACCTTTTTAAAAAATTATGTATTTACTTATAGTAACAACTGAAAATCATTCCATAGAAGAAACTGAGAATATTTGCCCTGAAAAAGCTATCTCTATGAAGATGGTTCCCAGATCGATCTGTTCAGTCCTGGACTCTTCTAAGCTCCAGTCACACATCACCAGCTCCCCCCCTGGACATTTCAGGCTGGCTGGACTGGAAAGCCTTCTCCAGCTCAGGGTCTCCAACAGAACTCATTGTCTTCACTACCTACCACCCTCCTCCAACCTAGCTCTTTCCTTCCAGTCTCCTATGTTATGAATGTGGAATTGAACCTTAGTATTACCTCTGACTCCTCACTATCCTTAACACTGCATGGCCATTCAATTTTTTTTTTAGGCAATTGGGGTTAGGTGACTTGCCCCGGATCATACAGCCAGTAAGTGTCAAGTGTTTGGTCTGAGGCTGGATTTGAACTCAGGTCCTCCTGACTTCAGGGCAGGTGCTTTATCCACTGCGACACCTAGCTTCCCCCATTCAATATTTTTTTTTGAGGCAAACAAGGTGAAGTGACTTACCCAGGGTCACTAGTAAATGCCTGAGGTCAGATTTGAATCCAGGTCCTCCTGACTCCAGGACCCATGGTGCTCTATCCACTGTGCCACCTAGTTGCCCCTTGTCCATTCAATTTCTGAATTTATTTCTACTCACATTCAACCACTTCTCTGTACTCACAAAGCCACTACCTGTTTGGACCCTCATCACCTCTTGCCTAGAGTGTTGCAATGGCTGCCTCAATTTTCTCCCCTATCCAACAATAATAATAATAATAATAATAATAATAATAATAATGATAATGGCTAACCTTTATACAGTGCCTACTATATGCCAGGCACAATGCTAAATGCTTTACAAATATTATTTCCATTGATCCTCACAACAACCCTGAGAGGTAGATGTTATTATCACCCCCATTTAAAGATGGGGAAACTGAGGTAAATAGAGGCTAAATGACATGCCCAGAATTGAACAGCTGGTAAACATCTGAACCTAATCTGAACTCAGGTCTTATTGATTCCAGGGCCAGCACTCTATGCACTTCACCACCTGGCTGCCTTCTCTAGTCCATCCAAAGTGATTTTCCTAAAGCACAGATCACTGCTCTACTCAATAAATCCCAATGGTCATCTCTGGGATGAAATATAAACTCCTCTGTTTGGCATTTAATGCCCAGCACAACCTGGCAGAAACCTACCTTTCCTAATACATTTGTCTTCTTCTCCCGTTTATTACATGTGATGTTCTATCTCCCATCTCCTGGCCTTTGCCCTGGCTGTCCCTCGTGCCTGGAATGCCCTTCTTCTTCATCCATGCTGATGAGAATCGGTTTTTTCTCCCTTAAAGATTCATCTTTTTTAAAAATTTTTCTTTTTAAAAATTTTTTTATTTTTAACATATGTTTTTAAAACTTTGGGTTACAAATTTTCTCCCTTCCTCCCTCCCCACCCACCCTCATTGAAAAGGCAAGCATCTCGATACAGGTTACAGATGTGTAGTCATGCAAAACACTTCCATAGTAGTCCTGTTGTGAAAAATTAAGTATAGTTCCCTTCATCCTATCCTGCCCCCCATTTATTCTATTCTCTCTTTTGACCCTGTCCATCCTCAGAAGTATTTGCTTTTGATTATCCCCTCCCCCAGTCTGCCCTCCCCTCTATCAACCCCCTGCTCTCTTATCCCCTTCCTCCCCTGTTTTCCTGTAGGGTAAGATAGATTTCCATATCCCATTGTGTATGTTATTCCCTCCTTAAGCCAAATCATATGAGAATAAGGTTCACTCATTCCCTCTCACCATCCCCCATTTCCCCTCCACTGTAAAAGCCTTTTCTTGTCTGTTTCATGTGAGATAATTTACCCCATTCTACCTCTCCCTTTCTCCTTCTCCCAGTATAATCCTCTATCACCCCTTAATTTTATTTTCCAGATATCGCCCCTTCATCTTCAACTCACCCTGTGCCCTCTATCTATCTATCTATACACACATATAATTTTTTTCCCTCTCACTACCCTAATACTGACAAAGGTCTCAGGGGTTACAAATATCATCTTTCCATGCAGGAATGTAAACAGTTCAACCTTAATAAGTCTCTTATGATTTCTCTTTCCTGTTTACCTCTTCCATGTTTCACTTGAGTCTTGTATTTGAAAGTCAAATTTTCTGTTTAGCTCTGGTCATTTCTTCAGGAATGCTTGAAAGTCCCCTATTTCATTGAGTGACCATTTTACCCCCTGAAGGATTACACTCAGTTTTGCTGGGTAAAGATTCATCTTTAAGTACCATTTTGACATGAAGCCTTTACTAATTGATCCTGCCACCTTCTAGTGCCCACCCTCCCAAAATTACTGTGTCTGTTTTGTATAGAAATATTTATGTGCCCAGAATCTTAGTTCTAGAGCTAGAAGTGACCTTAGAGATCACTGACTCCAAACCCCTCATTTAACTGATGATGAAATTTGAGGCCCAGAGAGGGCAAGTGATTTACCCAAGGTCATGCAGCTTCAGCCTCTCCAGCAAGGGTTTAAACTCAGAGCTTTCTGACTCTACTTCCCAGGTTCTACCCACCGCACCCATCTTCTCTCCTCCAATAGTAGGCTACTGATCAATTGACCAATTGATTGGGGGGGGTGGTATTTTCATGTTTTAGAAGGCCTGCTATATGGGATTAGATTTGTTCTTCGTGGCCCAGACTGCAGACCTGATGACTAGAAGTTACAGTAAGCAGATTTTAGCTCAAACCCAACAGTCTGAGCTATCCCGAAGTGGAATCAATTTGCCTGGGGAGGTAAGGAATTCACTTCCAGGGATGGAGGCCTTCAAGTGAGGGCAGGAGAAGTACTGGTTGGGTTCATCAGAAAGAACATTCCTGTGGGGTTGGCTTAGATGACCTCTGGGATCTCTAACTCTGAGATGTTGGGATAAAGGGGAAAGTGATTCTTGGTAAGAGCATCCATCATGCCTGAGCCTCCTCCAATCTGCCCCCAGCCCTGGCTCATACCCCTCCCCTTAGTGTGTGCTATGTTCCAGCCAGACTACAGGTCAGCCCTGCATCCCCCACCGCATTCTGGCCTCGATTTCTGAGGAAAACCCCCAAACTCCTTGCCCCAAGTTGATCCCCTCAAGTTTCTCTCTTCCCTCAAGATGCCTCCTCCAAGAAATTTTCCCTGATGACAATGGCCTCCTACTCCCTGCTTTTCCCTAGAGGATCTTCAAAGTACTTTGGATGTCTCAATGACGCTCCCTTATCCTCCCCTTCATCCCTTACTTGTATTCATGGCTAACCCCCTTTATACTAAGGTGCTTGAGAATAGCAGTTGGACTGTCTCTCCCTCCATATCCTCAGCAATGATCACGAAGCCCCACGGGAATATCTGTTCGATCGGCGCCTGGCACTTAACGGGGATTTAATGAAGGAGTGTTGATTGAATGAAGCAAAATTGAGGAGCGCTGGCCCCTTTTCAGTGTAATCAGAACACGGATTGCAGCAGGACTTTGCTGAAGTCCAAAGTGCTGTCCTTACAAGGACAAGAACAATTAGCTTTCTAGAGAGCTTTAAGGCTTACCAAGTACTTTGTTTTATTGTTAATATTATTTACTCAGCAACATCAGCCACTGAATATTATTACTATTACTTAACAGTATGGATACTATTTACTTAACATGAGGAATTGTGATACTGATATTACTTGGTATTATTAACTACTTAATATTATTGGTGTTGTTTACTCATTTTATTTACATATTATTGACTACCTAATTGAATTTATTGAATTTACATGTATTGACTATTAATACTGTTAACATTATTATTTAACATTATAAACTATTTAATATCATTAATATTATTTATGCAACAATATTAACTACTTGATGTTATTAATATTACTTTATTAACGGTGTGATATTAATATTACTTAATACTATTAGCTATTTAATTTATATATTGACTACTTAATACTATTGATGTTATTACTTAACATTATTAATTATTTGATATTATTAATATTACTTAACATTATTGCTATTATTTACTTTAAATTATCGATTACTTAATATTGTTAATAGTATTACTTAACATTATTAACTATTTAGTATTGTTAATATTATTTATTTGACATTAATATTATCCAATTAATATTTTAACATCACTTAGTATTATTAATGAAGTGACATTATTAATATTAATTACACAGTATTGTTGACTAAATAGTATTGACCGCTTAATAGTGTTAACATTGTTATTAATATCACTCAACATCATCAACTACTTAACATTATTTATTAATTAATATTATTTCGTTTGATCCCCACATCACCCCTGGGAGGTAGGTGCTGTTATTATACCCATTTTGCAGATGAGGAAATGAAGGCAAACAGAGGTGAAGTGACTTGCCCAGGGTCACACAGCTAGTAACGTCTGAAGCTGAATTTGAACTCCTGTTTTCTTGACTTCCCGTAGTTGCCACCACGACCGCTTTGTGAGGTTGATAAGCACAAACATTATCACCCCCATTTTATAGAGCCTGTGCCTCAAAGTAAGCCAGTCATGGCCAAGCCAGCAGATGGAGGCCCTGTTCTCCCGCCTCTGTGAATGACACCAGGTGGCCCGACCAGTGACTCTGGCAGTTGGACACAAGTTGTTATCATGCTGTGGGGCTTCCCAGCCAGGGCTTTATTTCCATCTTAACTCACCCCGCTCCTTCCCCCAGTCCTGTGTGCCTCCCTTGGGGACCTGGGGTCTTGGACTCCGTAATCTGTTCTGACCTGACCCAGGCTAAAGAGGGACCTTCTGACCCCTCAGGCCCAAGTAGGGGGCTTCCCAACACTGCGAAAGCAATGGAGGATTTTTTTTTTCTCCCTTTAAATTCTATTTTCAGAACTAGCTCCTCCTGGGCCTGGTGTCTGACCCTGCTAGCTGTCTTACTCAAGCTTCCAAGCCATGAGCTTTGCCCCCTCTCCCTCAGGGGATGAGGTAGACTATGAAAGAAAGCTGGATCTGGGGTCCAGAAAGCCTGGGACTAAGCCCCAGCCCTATGTGACCTCAAGCAAGTCCCTTCACCCTTGCAGGCCTCAGTTTCCTCATCTGTACAATGGGCAGGTTGGAGGAGTAGATGGGCTCTTTACCCTACCAGCACTGGCTCTGTGATTCTAGGATACTCTGAACCTCTCTCTGAGCCTCAGTTTCCTCATCTGTAAAATGGGAGTGAATTCCATATGTCAGAGTCTATATTATGATAGAGGACCCAGCACCGAAGATGGTCTAGGAGATTTTCCCACTCTTTCTCTTAACTCATAGCCCCCACCTAGGGAATTGAAGGGAATGTGCCTATGGAACACAGCAGCTAATTATTAAGTTGGACTCCTTATTCAGAAGCACGCTTGTTAATAAAAGGCTAGCGACTAGGATTCTTTTTTTTTAAAAGGCAATTAATTGGGGTGAAGTGACTTGCCCAGGGTCACACAGCTAGTAAGTGACAAGTGGGTGGTCTGAGGCCAGATTTGAACTCAGGTCCTCCTGACTTCAGGGCTGGTGCTCTATCCACTGCACCGCCTAGTTGCCTTCAACTGGTATTCTTGAAAGAGGAAACTTAGTCTATCACTGCAGGTCAGCATCTCCTCTGCAGTTTATAGCCTTGGTGTGACTAGAGCATGGAGAGGTTGTGACTTGTCCAGGGTCACATAGCTAGTAAGTGTTTGAGGCTGGATTTGAACTCAGGTCTTCCTGGCTCCCAGTTAGGTCCTAGAGTCAGGAAAACCTGAGTTCAAATCCAGCCTCAAACACTTCCTAGCTATGTGACCCAGGGCAAGTCACTCAACCCCGTTTGCCTCAGTTTCCTCATCTGTAAAATGAGCTGGAGAAAGAAATGGTAAGGCAGCTAGGCGGTGCGGTGGATAGAACACTGGCCCTAGAGTCAGGAGGCCCTGAATTCAAATCCAGCCTCAGACACGACCTGGATGACCTTGGGCAAGTCATCTAACCCCAACTGCCTCTTCCCAAAAAACAAAAACAAAAACAAAAACAAAAAAAAGGAGGAAATCTTTGCAAGAAAACCCCAAATGGGATCATGGAGAGTCTGGTAGGACTGAACACTAACTTCCTGCCTCTGGACCCAGTGCTCTGAGCACTCTGGCACCACCTAGTGGTGTTTAGCACAGCTGCTGAGTCCTCAGCTTTGGTCAGACTATTCTTTCATTTGCTTGTTCATTCTTCCAGCCTTCCTCCTGACTTCAGACTTGATGTTAGGGCTGGGCTCTGCACGCTTCTGGAGCCAATGTCTGGGCTTTTGCCATTGCTGCTTTCTTGGGGGTATTGAGGGTGGCATTGTTCCAGGGTCTCAAGGACAGCTCAGGCTGGACTCCTGCAAGCTTTCAGCGCTCCCAGAATAGTCTGCCCAAGACAAAGTCTGATTGTTGCCCCACTGGTCTGAGTACTGCAAGTTCCTGATGTGGGTTTGGGGCTGAGTAAGAGCAGACGCTGCTGGGTTTAGCTTTAACAGCCACGCCCTGTTGGCTCAGAGAGGCAGAACTGTAGGCTCCCCTTGGGTTTGGGGTTCCTATACTGGTAATTCCTCTGCAGATTGGGCCAGACATTGAAAGTTAAGACCCTGCTTTATGCCTGAGGTCTGCTGCCACAGCGGCTTCTGGCTTCTGAACTTCCTCCTTTCTCCACACACATCCCAGTGCTTTCCTATCGAAGATTCTAGGTCTCACCCAAGGGTAAGTTCCCCAAAGTCTCTGGCGTAGCAAGCTGGGGATAGGTACATGAGAGACACTGCAAACTCCTTTCATGTCTTCCCAAAGTCTTCTTCTTCAGCAACTTGAAGTGGGCTTGGTCTCTCCCAAAGCTGGAAGCCAGAAGTGCCAGAAGCAGCCACAGAGCCCCTAGTGACCCAAAGCTTCAGGAGCTCTCCTCTCTCAGACTCCTGCCGACTCTCACCTGCCCTTCACAAAGGCTCAGGACATTCATCTCCACCAATAAGGAAAGAGCCCCATGACGATAGGCTTCGGGACTCTAGTTACACTGATGTCGATCTTTCTGCCATCTGTTCTTTGCTCTGTAAATCATCTTCCCTTGTTGCTCTTTGAAATTCTCTTCTACTCATTCTGCCTTTGTAATTGAACCTATATAAGGTGCTAAAATTGATGCTTATTGATTTTTTTATATGGTGATGCCTATCCTCTGAAAAGAATAAACTGTTTCTCCCCATCTCTGCATCACTGATTGTATAATTGGCAACAGTACTTATAGGTGGATCCTAGTATAATTTGTTGTTACAAAACAGAAAGTGTAGGAAGCCTTGTGGGGCTGAGGACTCAGGAGTACAAAGCAGATACACCCCATCCCCCACCCCCAGAGAAAGGGGCCAGGACTCTGGGTTGCTTGGGCCGATTGGCACAGAAACTTTATTACCAAACCATCCGGTCCACTTGGCCCCATGGAGACACCAAGGACACATAATCTGTGCATAGCTCCTCTTTGCCCCTTAAGCTCCTTCATGGCAGCTGAAGTCTTTTCCTTTGGTCAGAGGGGTGGACAGGTGGAAGGTTTGGTAGAGAATAACATCTCCCTTTCCTTACACTAGGCAAACTCTGTCTACGGGACTCATCCCAGACTGGAAATCTCATCCAACAAGGAAGCTATCACGTAAGTCTGGTGTAAACTGTTCTAGGTAAAACCATTTGGGTTTCTCACCATATAGAACATAATCTCCCTGAGGTCAGGGACCATTGCTTTTTTTTTTTTTTGGCTAGGCAATGGGGTTAAGTGACTTGCCCAGGGTCACACAGCTAGCGTAAAGTGTCTGAGGCCAGATTTGAACTCAGGTCCTCCTGATTCCAGGGCCCTTTTTTTGGTCTGTTTAGCCCCAAGGCTTAGGATAGAGACTGGCCAGAAAATACTTGGATAGATTGGGATTAATTCCATTGTATCTGTCCTCATCAGCATCTCTTCCCCCCCCCCAAGCAAGTGGTACAATCACTTTTTCTGATCTTCCTCTTTCCTCCAGTATAGTTTTAAGAATTAATTTTGTTGGGTTTTGTTTGTTTGATTGTTTCTTGCTTTTATTGCCTGTCTAAATTCATTCTCAATTTCATGTTATCATGCTGCCTACCCCAGGGGAATTGATTCATGAAAGACATACCATAACCATGATCTGTGTGTCTCACTGAAATGCTGAATCAGGTGATGCACAGAAGCGGAAGGAAAGATTGGGGTAGCTGCCTTGGGTGGCAGTAAGACTTTTCTAAAGAGCCCTTGTTTTCCCTCCCTTGAAAGGGCCAGCTGGTTGACTGCAGGTTTCATTATTATGTTGTTGTTCAGCCGTGTCCAACTCTATGTGACCCAATGGACTTTTGCCCATGGGGTTTTCTTGGCAAAGATACTGGAGTGGTTTGCCATTTCCTTCCACAGTGCACCCGCATTTTACAAATGAGGAACTAAGTAAAATAAGGATGAAGTGAGTTCTCTGGGCTCACACAGCTAGTGACACAGAGGCCACGTTTGAACTCAGATCTTCCTGACTCTCAGCCCAGTGTTGCATCCATTGCACCGCCTGGCTGCTCATTATTATACCCCTTGGATAATATGAAGAAACATTGCATGTATGCATAATTGCAGAACATTTTTTTTACCCAAGATTAAAAGAGAATAGGGCCATGAAAAATACTCAAAGTCATCCTGTAATTTGAAGACCAGACAATTATGTGGTACACAATCTCTCATAGAAGGAGTTCCTTCCTCTTCCCCCATCCCACATCGTTAGGTGGTAAGGCTAAGAAGATCCCTAAAAGTGATCTAGAAAGGCTTTTTGTGTGACTTTCTAGACCAGTCGTGTTGATAGAAATAAAACAAATGTTTGCAAGGCTAGACAGCTGAAGAGAGAAATACTAAAGCAAAAAGAGTTCTATTATATTTCCTACTTATGAGAAAGGCACCAGACCTAGAGTCAAGAAGACCTGAGTTCAAATCCAGCCTCAGACACTAAATAGCTCTGTGACCTTGGACAAGTCACTCAACCCCATTTGCCTTAATTTCCTCAACTGTAAAATGAGCTGGTGAAGGAAATGACAAACCACTCCAACATCTTTGTCAATGAAACCCCAGAGAGGTCTCAAAGAATCAGACACAATTGAACAGCAACAGCAGACTTATAAGAAAGGGGTGACAGCTCAGTCATGTGACAGGCGTGTACTAGCGTGTGAAATTTTCAGTGGAAGCATTTCTCCCTCAGAAATCAGCAAACGAGGGCAGCTAGGTGGCGCAGTGGATAGAGCACTGGCCCTGAAGTCAGGAGGACCTGAGTTCAAATCGGGCCTCAGACACATAACACTCACTAGCTGTGTGACTCTGGGCAAGTCACTTAACCCCACTTGCCTCACTAAAAAAAAAAAAGTAGCCTCTGGAAATCAGCAAATGATACAAATCAGGGTCTGTTCTATTGTCTTGTTGGTTATCTAGAGACTTAAGTGATGGAGGAAAATGTCATAATGCTGATTAAACATTCTTTTGGGGATGGGGGGAAGCTGGTTGCTGACTATTTACTTGCATACCCCTGGATATACATATATACATATATATATACATGGACACACACATGTGTGTGTATACACTTTGAAAAATAGACCTATTCCAAAGAATAGAGGCAGCACCTGTCCAATCCCCCCACCTTTCTTCTCCCCTTTTTCTCTCTTGCTGTTGCTTCTTTTGAGAAGAGTGATTTTATGTTATTTTTTTTCCCCTTTTTCTTCTCTCTGTCTTGGAGAGGCAGTCAGACAAACAGTCCCTTTCTGAGGACTTTGAGAAGCTCAGCTCTTGTTTTGTTTTGTTTTTTAAATAACTAAGAGCTGCAAAACTCCCCAGCGGAAAAAAAAAATGGTCCTAGCGTACCCTGGAAAGCTTTCTTATTGCCTGGTCCTATCTCCCCAGGTGTGATGTTCTGTTCAAGTTTCCAGCCTTCACTCTATCCCAATATTCCATCTCGCTTTGCATTCTTGTCTCTTACTCTGGAATTGTTAAGCTTATTAGCCAACTGTTCATTTCAATCCCTTCTGTATTTGTGGCCTGGCACAAGCTTGTCAACTGAATGATTTTAGATTGAGATTGATTTTACCATTAGAAGTTATTTAAGCTAGTTATTTGATTGAGCTAATGCTCCCTTTGAGGAATGATTGGCCTTAATTTATCTGTCTAAGAGCTAAAATTTCCCTGATGTCTCTGCATCAAAGTGTGTATATTACAAATCTTATCGTGTGTACATGTGCATGTATATACATTATATCCTTTGTTTTTTATAAATCATTTCTGGATCACTCCCAAGAATTGAACACACAGAAAAAGAAAAAAAAACCCAACAAACTGATTCAATAGACTTCCCTTGTCTAAGCTTGGGAGTAAGTGATATTTCTTCTGCCTGTGCGGTCACGCCTCTCTCCCCAGAGATGGGGAGGTTTTCCATCCTCCAACCAAAACCACTAATAGGGGCAAGCAGAAGTGTAAGCAGGATCCAGAACTGGGTGAGCTAGACCAGAATCCAGAGGTGACCCCCAAAGGAGTTGTGGTAGTATCTGTGTGTCGTGGAGAAGAGGAATGACAACAATCGCATTGTTAAAAGTAGGCAGAGTTGTTTCACACATTCAATCTCATTTGAGTCTCTTTGACAACCGCCTGGCTGAGCTAATATCACCCCATTTTATGGATGAGAATGAGAGAGGCTTCAGTATCTTGCTCTTTGTCCTACAGTTAATAACGGTGCCATTTGAACTCCTAACTCCATGTCTGATGACAATGTATCACCTAGAGGAGGGGGAGAAGATATGTGGTCTATCCTATCACCCTTAGGACCTGATGAGGAAGGAGCACAGTGGCCAGGACAGTCCACCCTACTATTGGTTCTGGGAAGGAGACAGGAAATACGCCTCGGATTTCTGCTGTGAGTCCAGTCTCTGGCAGCCACCAGGCCTTTAAGGCAAAGAGGCTTGAGCTCTCAGCTTAGTCAGTGGTGGCTGGGGGCGGGAGAGGGTTTGCACTGCCACAGATTGGGGGCAGCATTCAAGGGGATTTAGTGCTCCCGTATCTTCACCATCTGGGCTATGGAGTACACAGAAGCTGGGGCAGGCATCAGTTAGGTGGGCATTAGCAGTGGAACTTCTCATCTGGGTCATGAGGATTCATGAGACGGCATCATTCTGGGCAGGATGCCAGTTCTGGTGAGGGTGAGGAAGGGGGAGGGTATATTCATGAGGGCTGATAGAGGTGGGGAAGGGGGAAGAGTATATTCATCATCAAAGATGACTCATCCACTTTTCCTTTTTTTTTTTGGTTGGTTTTTTTGGGATAGGCAATGGGGTTAAGTGACTTGGCCAGGGTCACCCAGCTAGTAAGTGTCAAGTGTTTGGTTTGAGGCTGAATTTGAACTCAGGTCCTCCTGACTCCAGGGACAGTGCTCTAGGAAATTAGCTTGTTGACCAGGATGAGAGAGCTACGGGGTGCAGGTGGGGAGTGTAGACGATACATTCTATGGTTAGGCAGCTAGGCGGTGCAGTGGATGGTACTAGAGCTGAGTTCAAATCCTACCTTCGACACTCAACACTTCTGTTTCCTGACTCGTTTTCCTTATCTGTAAAATGGGGACTGAACAGCACCTACTTTCCTGGGGGTGTTGTGAGGATAAGATCATATTAATAAAGCATCCAACAAATGGAAAGCACTATATAAATGCTAGCTATTATAATACTAATGAGTTTGCATCTCGAGATTAAGGAAAGGAGGGAAGAAAAGTTTCCTGGCCATAGGGCAAGGGCTGGTTCATACGCTCGAGTACATTGAGGTGGGCAAAGAAAACATTATGCTGAGATCTGAGGGCAAAGAAAAGGCCTGGAGATCCTGATCGGGCTTATAGGGAAAGCTTCATAGAACAGGTGCCATTTGAGCTGGACTTTCATGGGAAGGGAGGAAGAATTCAGCAAATTACCTTTGTCCCCTGGATAGCAAGACAAAGGGTCCCTATGACTTTCCTTTTTACCCCCAGTTGCTTTATTTTTGGATCTTATCAAAGAGCTTTGAGCCAAAGATGGAGAGTAGGAGAAAGAAAAAGAAAGAAACCACCACAGCAATGGTGACAAGCCAGTCTTCCTTCCCTGGAACCTGGCAAGAGCCCCGGGGCCCTCTGTGCCTTCATGATGGTAGTACTTGGCTCCCTTTACTACATTGGAATGCACCACCAAAGAGCACAGCCTCCTTGAGTTGGGGAAGTTATAGTGGCTTGATCTGGTCCTGAGAAAGGCTGACTTAGGGGAATGCTGCTGCTGCTGCTCCTGCTGTTTTAAAGGATGACCTCGATGGAAGGAGGGCCGAACCTAGGCCAGTGTGTTCCAGGAGCCAGATGCCCCAGATCCTGGCTAACCTTGACCACTGGCAGACCATCTTCCTGGACCTGAGCACATACTGTAGAATGGCACCAGGGGCAAGCTTAACAGGACCTTTCTCCTGGACGTGGACATGGACCACCCTCAGCCCGGGGTAAACTCACCGGGTGTGAGAAAGCAGGGCTGTGTCCCCTGCACAATGACTCATGTACCTCAGTAGCTGCAGCAAGAAGTCAGAGGCATTCCAGACCCAGTGAAGCAGGGCACGAAGGAAGCCCAGAGGGTTTGTTGGCTCACAACAGGAAAACTACCTACGAAAAATGACAAGCCTGCTTCCCTGGGGACCATACCTGCCCCTCTGCCACTTAAGCACCATGGGTGACCAATGGAACTGCCCTTCTTGGGACCATGGTTTCCTCATCTGAAATGAGGCACATGGATTCATATGATCTCTAAAAGTTTCTTCCAGTTCTAAAATCCTATAATCAACTATGATCGAGTGCAGGGAGATGGAGGGGATGGCTTCCCAGGTCTCTGGCCCTCTTGAATTTTATACCTAGTGAACTTGGAACTTAAAAACCCACATGCATGCGCGCACGCGCGCGCGCGCACACACACACACACACACACACACACGCACCCCTTTGGCAAAGGAGACCTATCGTTATTGCTTCCCCTCCCCAATATCATAGGCAGAGAATAATCTAAATCTATTGTCTCACTGCAATCCACTTGGCTCATAAGTTGGTTCATCAATAGCATTCTCGATCTTCTCTCCCAAAATGTCACTTCTCTTTTTAGGCGGCTCTTATACTTCTAGCACCCTGGACAGCGCTCCTCAGTCCTCTAATACTATGAGAGCCAGCGAGTCTTCTATTGGGGCAGGTGAGCTACCGCCAGTAGTCTGACCCCTTTTTATGGGATGCCCTGCACATAGTAGTCTAGGCAATCTTGGTGGTCTCCTGTGGCTCCAGCATGAATCTGCTACTGCCATGCAGTTCAAACTGAGACCTCTGAAACAGTCCAATACAGATAGCTGTCAACTTCTAACATTACTGTCAATTTCTGGCTAGGAAACTTCCATTGCAGCCCCCATTCTTTGATCTCTGGAGTGCACATGTGCCTTCATTAAAGGGGGATGTGATAATGACTCACCTCTGGCATGGCTCAGACCCCATCCCACTGAGATTCTGACCTCTTTTTCACTGGCACATGATGAAAGGAATATTTATTCAAGGATAGCTTAGGGTGCATTTTAGGAGCACAGATGCAAATTGAAGTGGAGACATCTGAAGAGAAAGATGGGCAAGTCTGAAAGCTCCATTCACAATAAAAATTAAAAATGAGTGTTGCATGCAGTTACCTATTGCTATTAGCAAAGTCGGAGAATTTCCCTCACTTGGCATTTTCCAGGGACACCTCACTGCCCTTTGAGGGAAGTACGTATATTGTCCAGCATACTATATTCAAAGTCTTCTAGGGAGCGTAGGAAAAAACCACCTCATGATAATCCTGACCCTACCCAGAAGGCCAGCCAAAAATCCACTAGGTGAAGCTACAACAGCAGGCTGACTACTTCAGGTTTCCAGGTCAAGCATCTCAATCAAACTGGTGTTGCCTTTAGGCCTAGGGGTGGCTCCACACTTTCCATCTCCACCCATAATCTTCCTATTTACCTCTGGCTCCTTTCTGTAAAGATTTGGGAACTCTTCTCAAATACAGAACATGTGAAAGACTGTTATGATAAATACTTCATCTGTACATTTTCCTGCAATTCTCTAGTGCCCATAGATGACAGGAAAAGTCTAAAGGAAAAGAAAAGTCTGGGCAAGAAAAGATTACAAGTGGGTGTTGGGAGTAAATTACCGCCAGGGTCATTTCCAGGTCCAAACTGATGATACTATGACTTGCTTCAAGGTCATGTATCCAGACAGTATCACAACCAGATTCAGAACCTAGGTCTCCTTACTCTCAGTCAAGGGGCTTTTAAATCACTGCTCCCTCAGTGCCTCTCACAAACAAAGACATAGTCTGCCTTCTAGGAGCCTGTAGCATGAAAGAGGAACGGACCTAAACAGAGCCACCAGAGAGAAGTACGACAGAGGTGAAGTCTGAGGGAAATGATCATTCCTGACCAGAAATAACAAAAGGATTCCTAGAGGAGGTATAGTTAAGAGTTGGGTTTTAAAGAATAAGGCTTTCAAAAGACTTCTGTCTGCCTGTCTATGTCAGGTCCCAATAAAGACAGAGAGATTCTTTGAGTCATTTCACACCTGGTCACTTTATTTTCTGACCTGACCATGGAGCACCATTAGGTCATAGAGAAAGAGCAGTAGCAGCAGGAGACAGGCTCTCTTGAGGTGGCTAGCCAGGGCCTCCTTCCAGGGCGAGCTGATTCTGGTCCTCTTGTCCTGACACCTGAGGGTGGGAAGCACCCCTGGGGGCTCAAGGCTGCAGGTCCTGGTTTGCTCTTCTATGTTCCATTGCACCACCAGGGAGCAGAGGCTGATGGAGCCTGGGTAGCGCCAGCTGAGGGTGGAGGGGTCTGGCCCTGGGAAGCGCTGGCTCAGGGGGATGCCGCTGCTGCAGAGGCTGGCGGGACAGGCTTCCAGGGAGTCGTAGGCAGACAGGGGAGCCCACCATGACCTGGAATCGTGCAGGAGCCAGAAGCCTTGAGCACACACGGCCTGGAGCCCCTGGATGACCATCTCCATGCACACATGCAGGCAGCCCCAGAGGCAGGTGAAGAAGAGGTGCTGAAAAATGATCTGCCGGATGACATCAGCGCCTTTGGTCATGTGGTGGAAGTTGACCAGACCATAATAAGCCCACTGGGCCCAGGACAGCAGGGGCAGCCTCACCACCCTCCTCAGGTGTGTCAGCAGCCTGAGGGTGCTGTCCTGGGCCGAGTGGAATGTGGTACAGAGCATGCCTAGAGAGCAGGTGTTGACAGTGACGATGGGGCTCCACAGCGCTTGGAGTATGGGGGACAGCACCTCCTCACACAGCTTCCTCAACATGTCCATGGTCAATATCTCAGCTGCCTGCTGGATACGCCACAGGATATACAGGCAAACCACGCAGATGGAGATGTAGTGGGAAGCCAGCCCCATCATGGCTGCAGAGAGGGCCAGCAACAACATGGAGATTTCCCCCCACAGGGACTGGGCTGTCTCAGGTAAGAACTGAGCAATCAGGACCTTGGCCAAGAAGGGAGAAGGCTGTCAGTCCCTGGGTCTCAGGCACCCTGGGGCATCACTCCCTTGGCTGGTGAAAAGGGGACATGAGCACCCAAGCTGTGGCCTCCAGCAGTCACAGGGCTGGGCTCTGGCCACCAGATCATACCCTCCAATTATCTGGACATCCAATCAGGGGAGGGACGTGTGAACAGTCAGTCACAGCACAAAGCCCTGGGGAGTGATGTCATACTGGAACATTGTCAACCTAAGTGGGAAGATTGGCTTTCAAAATGGTAGCATGTCTATTTCCATGTGGATGCATTTCACTTACTCTATATTATTCTGAACAAATCACTTCCATTCTCTGGACCAGGGCTTCTTAAACTTTTTCTACTCATAACCCCTTCAGCTCTTTTTGACCCCATATGGCGTTGAGACCCACAATTTAAAAAGAGCTGTTCTGGACCATATGGTCTAGATATTATTCAAGGTTCCTTCCAGCTGTAAAATTCTGTGAGCCTATAAAGGGAGTTGGAAAAGATGGCTTCTCAGGCTTCTTCCAACTCTCAAATTTTATTTCCTCAGGAGCCAATAGCCAGACATTCCTTCCCACTTTTTTAGCCTTGTCGTGAAGGATTATGTCTCTTTCAAAAGCTTTAGTCTGATTTGGAATTAGAAATTCCTTTTAACTCCCTGCTCAATAGTCTGCTTGCTAAGTTTCACTCAGACAGCATAACTTTAGAGGTTGTCCTTGGAAAAAGCTGCTTGGAGGTCCCTGGGTCTGATAGGTCTTCTGCCTGCTCCTGTCCTCTCCCCTTCCCCCAGGTTTTTTTTTCTCAACCCTAAGTGTTTTGGTTGATCGTGGGAGTGGAGAACTCTCTAGGTGGACCTAAGTAAGTACCCGACCTCTACTGCAATCATCTTTGTTTCAATCAAACTGGATAAAACATGAGAAGCTCTTTCTCTATATAAATGCTAACGATTATATTTTGGTTCCTGTCTTTGTTATGTATTTGTGGTCAATTCAAAGCTGCCTAAGTTTTGAGATTCACTTTATGTAAGTAAGCACTTATCCCAATGTCTGCTGGGGGCCATGAAACCTTTGCCTAGCTGGGAGACACATTCAATGCTCATTCAGGGGAGAAGCTCTTTTTAAATATTAGCTCATTCCAGTGATTTAAGAAACCCTGGTGGGGCCCTACACTTCTGAGAAGGTCAGGAATGCCAGGAATCACAGAATGAATATTCTTTTTTTTTTTAATTAATTTTTAATTTTCAACAATCACTTCCAGAAGCTTTTGCGTTTTAAATTTTCTCCCCCTCCCTCTCCACCTCCCTCCCCTAGATGGTGTGCAATTTGATATAGGCTATACATATACATTCCTATTAAACATTTTCACATTAGTCATGTTGTAAGAATTGGAACCAATAGGAGGAACCACAAGAAAGAAGAAACAAAACAAAACAGAAGAGAAAAGAGCAAATAGTATGCCTCAATCTGCATTCAAACTCCATAGTTCTTTCTCTGGATGTAGATAGCATTTTCCATCATGAGGCCTTTGGAGATGTCTTAGATCCTTGCATTGCTGAGAAGGGCTAAGTCTGTCAAAGTCAGTCATCACATAACGTGGCTGTTACTGTGTACAACGTTCTCCTGGTTCTGCTCACTTCACTCAGCATCAGACCATACAAGTCTTTCCAGGTTTTTCTGAAGTCTGCCTGCTCATCGTTTCTTACAGCACAATATTCCATTCCATTCATATACCACAACTTGTTCAGCCTTTCCCTAATTGATGGACATCACCTCAAAGTCCAATTCTTTGCCACCACAAAGAGAGCTGCTACAAATATTTTTGTACATGTGGGTTCTTTTCCCGTTTTTATGATCTCTTTGGGATACAGCTCTAGAAGTGGTATTGCTGGGTCAAAGGGTATGCACATTTTTATAGCCCTTTGGGCATGGTTCCAAATTGTTCTCCAACATGGTTGGATCAGTTCACAACTCCACCAACAATGCATTAGTGTTCCCACTCAGAATGAATATTCTACAGACATTAATTATTATCTCTGTTAGAAAGAACTTGTAAGGTAATCTCTTCCAGTGTCCTCATTTTTCATATGGGAAAACTGAGGCCCTGAGAATCTTCCTTGGCTTGCTAAATGTGCCACAATGAGGTAGCGTCAGAACCCAACCCAGTGGCCAGGGTCTGGCATACAGCAGATGCTATATAAATGCTTATTCCCCTCCCCCTTCCCCTTCTTAACCTGAGGCCTGTGAATTTTTTAGAAAAATATTTTGATAATTATTTCAATATAACTGGTTTCTGTTATAATCCTATAGGTATTTTGTTTGATATATTTAAAATCATTATTCTGAAAAGGGGTCTATAGGGTTCACCAGCCTACCAGAGGAGTTGATGAGCAAACCAAGGCAGACAGGTTAAGTGACTTCCGCTGGGTCATACAGCTACGAACTGTTGGAGGTGGGATTAGAACCCAGGTCTCTGGTTTCCAAGGCCTGTGCTTTGCCCACTGTGTCTCACTGCCACCCTGAACTCATCCTGCCTTCCACTGCTTAAGGATTACGGAAATTAGACACAGCTGTGTGGCACACTAGGTAAAATAGGGGAAAACCTGAATTCAAATTCTACTTCAAACAATTCCTAGCTGTGTGACCCTTGTTAAGTCACTTTACTTCTGTCTGCCTCAGTTTTCTCCTCTGTAAAATAGGGATAATAACAGCACCTAACTCCCACGACAATTTTAGGGATACTTTTTTTTTTTAGGCAATTGGGATTAAGTGACTTGCCCAGGGTCACACAGCTAGTAAGTGTCAAGTGTTTGGTCTGAGGCCGGATTTGAAGTCAGGTCCTCCTGACTTCAGGGCCGGTGCTCTATCCACTGCACCACCTAGCCGCCCCTCCAAGATGACTGTGAAGATCAAAAGAGATACTATACGTAAATCTTCTTGCAAAAACCTTAAAAGTGCTTTATAAATATTAGCCATTAGTGAATCAGACCCTAAATCCCTATTTGCCTCCCAAAGAATCCTTCTGAACAATGATAGAGTTCTGCTGTCTATGAAAGTCTAGGGGAAAGGAGTTCGGAGGGCCCTTCTGTCTTGGACATTCCCTCCTCTGGACTTGCCCATATTTGCCAATGTCCTTCCTAAAATGTGGGGCCCAGGCCTGGACACATCCTTCATTCTCCCGGCACCTGCCACTCCTCTGGTATCCAGTTCTTACTGGACTAAGCCTTATGGGCAAAGTCCGTTTCCTTCCCATGCTCAGAGGAGACCTCATGGAGAAGAAGAAGGAAGGGAGGAAGAGATTCAAAGGGCTCAGATCTGGCTTCAGGCGAAGTGCCCGCACCTGGAAAGGTGCTCCTCTGGGATGATCGTGACATCCAGGGAACCTCGTGGTCTGGGATCAGCAAGGACCCTTTAAATACAGTCAGGAACGAAAGGGGCCACATGGTGGAGGAGGAAGCTCAGTCCACACCAGGGGCAGTGACTTAACGGTTCAAATTCAGAGCCCGCAGCCAGCTGCTGATGCAGTGATTGCCATGATGCTGTCAGCTGTATACCTGATGGGCCTCTGGCCTATGCTGGATGCCTCTGCCACTGAGGATACGAGGTCACGATGGTGCACAGGACCCAAGCAGGGACCAGAAGCGGCTTCAGGCTGTCACGATCCGTCTGATCTCACTGCTTAACAGTTCAGGCTCCCCATTCGGGAGAGACCCAATGGTGGAGAGGAATGAGCATCAGGCTGGGAATCAGGGTCCCCTGATCTCAATTCAAGCTCTGTCTCTTCCAAGTTGTAAGGCCCTAAACAAGTCATTTCACTGCCCAGAGCCTTGGTTTGCCCATCTGTCAAACTGGGAAGTAATACTTCTTTCTTTCTTTTTTTGGGGGGTGGTAAGGCTAGGCAATGGGGTTAAGTGACTTGCCCAGGGTCACACAGCTAGTAAGTGTCTAGTGTCTGAGGCGGCAGAGCTCCATCCACTGCGCCACCTAGCTGCCCAAGGTAGCAATACTTATAATGCCAACCTCCGCAAGTGGTTGTAAGGCTCAGAGATGATAATGAATGTGAAATCCTCTTAAAGTGTCTGAAAAGGGTGACTATTATCATCACTGGGGATCCATTAGTCTGAACTGTAACCACACAGGAGGAGCCCTGGGGCAAATATGACATTCATCTGACATTCAGGATTCTCCAGGAGACGTATGTGGATAAGATGGACACGACGGATGAAAGTAAGATGGGAGAGACTGCGGTGTAACCATAATCCTGCGGTATATACAAAGCTGGGCTGCTGAGTGAGGAGGACCAAGATTGATTCCCAAGCCACCCCCCAAACTTGCTGTGCTATTCATCCATCCATCCATTTATTCATTCATTCATTCATTCATTCATTCATTCATTCATTCATTCATTCATTCATTTATTCATGCATGCATGCATGCATGCATTCATTCATGTATTCATTCCTACACCCATTCATTTATCCATGCACTTATTAAGGGCCTACATGGGCAGAGCTTGGGGCTAGGAAGTAGAGGGAGGGTAGGGGACACAACTTTCAGCCCATAGCTCACGCTTTTGTCGTGATTTCCAGTTTGTGCAGCTTCTTCTCATAACAGCCTTGTGAAGTAGGTAGCACAAAGTGTCTTTAGGCCCATTTTCCAGATGAAGGGAATGAGTCTCCTCAGGTGAAATGGTTTCCCTAAAGTCCTAGGCTTATAACTCTGGAGTGCGAAGGGACCTTGGAGGACATCTAGAGAACCCCTCATAGTACAGATGAAGGAACTGAGGGAAGCGGCTTGCACCAAAGTTCAGAGGTCTAGGGCCAGAAGAACGTTAGAGGTCATCCGACCCCAACAGTCTTATTTTACAGAGGAGGAAACCGAGTCAGTGGAAGGCGGGGAGGTGTCTTGGCCTAGTTCACACAGGCAAACAGAGGCAAAGCTGGGGTTTGAACCCATGTTGTCTGATGCCAAGCCGACGCTCCTTCCCGTCATTGTCATTCAGCGGACTTGGCCGTCCTGACTCCAGCTCAAGGATTCTCCTCTTCCACCCGCCAAGCGCCTCTCACAAAATAAGACAAGGCTCCTGCCTTCTTGAACTAGCTCTCTATCATGGGGACAAATGACAAATGACAAACATGGTATATGGCAGTAAATCACCATGCCAAGTGCATTAGGGAGGGGCAAGGAAAGCACTGGGTGAAATCTGTGGGCAGGGTTATATCCAACAAAAGAAATCAGGGAAGGAAGGCTTCCTGGAGGCAGAGGGCTTTAGAGGCATCAGTGAAGCCATTTCAGCATGGGTCTCTTTATTTTAAGATCTGAATAAAGAGGGTGACGCCATAGATGTACAGTAAGATAAAGATGACACAGGCTGTCTTGATTTGCTGAGCTAAGGCCTGCCCTGATGGGGATGAGGCAGCGATCCTTCCTTGTAACTTGCTGTTCAGAGGCCCCTGCGAACTGGCCCCCCAGGGGGAATCCCGGGCTCCCCACTCTGCTTCCCTTTGTACCGCCAGGGAGTGGAGGCTGACAGAGCCTGGGGAGCGCCAGCTGAGGGTGGCAGGGTCTGGCCCTGGGAAGCACTGGCTCAGGGGGATGCCGCTGCTGGAGAGGCCAGAGGCACATGTCGTCGAGTGACCCCACCAGCGCCTGGCCCTGTCCAGGAGCTGGGAGCATCTGCCCCAGATGACCATTCCCCATTGAAAGAAAACAGCCCAGAACCCATCGAGGCAGCTCATGAACAAGGTGAAAAGCAGCTGCTGAAGAACGCTGCTCAGGACGACTTCTAAGGCCCTGCCTTTGCCTTGGCAGAAGCTGACAAGGCCGCCGTAAGCCCCCTCAGCCCAGGAGAGCACAGCCAGGCCTACCTCGTGGCTCACCTTTCCCAGCAGGTTCCAGGTACAGCCCCAGGCCCATCGGAACAGGATGCAAAGGAAGCCCTGGGACCACGCCTTCACCTCCAGCCAGGGCTGCCACACAGCCTGGTACGTGGGCACCACCACCTCCAAGCAGAGCTTCCGGGCCAGGATGAACGCCAGGGCCCCCGCCGTCTGGAGGCCGCTGCGGCCCAGGATGTAGAACCCAACTACCAAGATGGAGAGAGAGGAGGAGGCCAGGTCTGCCACTGCCACAGAGAGGCCCAGCAGAGGGCCATAGATGTTCACCCACAGCGCCTGGGACAACCGGTAGACCAGGACAACCAGAAAAGGAGGAAGCTGCTGGTTGCTGGGGCCCGGGCTGCATTTGGTGGCATCCTCTTGGCTGCCGGAAGGGAAGCTGGGACCCTCGTTCCTGGTCTCCATAGGGCCTTAACCTTTGATCTCCAGCAGGCTCCAGGCCCGGCTCTGGGCACCCACTCATGGCCCTCAAATATCTGGCCAAACTGCCTGCCCAATTAGAGATTTCCCAGCCCTTGCTGACAGCACAAGAGTCCTGGGAATGATGTCAGCCTGGGCAAGTAAACATTATTACCCAACATGGGAGTGTCCAGAAATGAAGTGTCTCCTCTGGTGTGGCTCACATGTGCCACCCCACGCCACCTTGGCAAGACACCAGAAGTCGAGATAAAACACGAGGAATGTGGGCTCGGTGTTTCCCGTGGAAGCACGTGGCTCTGAGGCTGGGTCCTTAACCAGAACCTGGGGGCAGGCTGGTCGGTTTGAACCTTTTATGTTTCAATAGAACTGGCTTCCTTTGCCATCCTATGTATCTTATTGTACACATTTAAAAATATGATTCTGAGGTGAGATCCATCGGCTTTGCCAAATTTCCCAGTGGGTCCAGAACACCGAAAAGATAAGGCCTAGACCGGCCTAGACCGGCCTAGAGCGGCCTTAGGTGTGGTATAACGTAGTAAGAAATCAGATCACGACCATGTTCTCAGCTAACGTTCTTGACCTCACTTGAACCTTCCCATTAGAGTCGGTCTTGTTTAAAAGGTCATCAAAGCAAGAGTGGGAATGGCTTCTTGTTTAATCCAATTAAGAGAAGTACCTCTTAGGGGGCAGCGAGGTGGTACGGTGCATAGAGCTCCAGCCTTGGAGTCAGGAGGACCTGAGTTCAAATCTGACCTCAGACACTTGATACCTAACTAGCTGTGTGACCCTGGGCAAGTCACTTAACCTCGACTGTCTCAGCAAAAAAAAAAAAAAAGGAGAGAGAGAGAGAGAAGTAGCTCTTAGGTAAAGAGAGGGAGAGAATTTGGAAGTGAAAATAAAAACTATATATATATATTTTAAAAGAGATAGCTCTGGTTTACCTTTGACTAGATTGAAATGAGAATTCTTGAGAGTTAGAGAAAGAAAATAATTGGTTTGTGGAAGATACTTCTCCCAAGGTGGGGGCTATCATGAATGAATGAAGTATTAAGTACTTACTGTGTGTCTATGTGCCAAGTACTGTGCAAAGCTCTGGAGAGACCACTAGAGCAGCCCTGGTCTCTAGGAGCTCACATTCTATTGGGGAGTGACGAAAGTTTCAGCTGCGAGTCAGACGAACCAGCCCCGAGTCCTTAGGGGGCAGCAGCATAGCAGATAGTGATGCCTTTTCTTTGAACGAGGCCCTCATCATGTCCAAGGAGGAGCCATTTGATGGTGTCCGGGCCTCTGGGCCCTCTCCCGTGGCTGCCGTGGCTTCTGAAGCAAGGCTGACACCCCAACAGAAGCAATTGCCAGACCTCGTCTGCTCCTGTCGGTCATGTCCTTGGGGGCCAAGCTGGACATGGTCTGGGGCGGGTGGGAATGGGTGTTCTGCTACTCCCAGGCTATTAGTTCCCTCGGACATTAACTTGGTTCTGTGTAGGCCCTAAATCCTGGGCTCTAAATCTACCATCTCCACCTTTGCTCTGGTCTGCTGTGGAGTTGGGTCTTGTTCCTAGATTACTTTAGGATGTAGATGGCCACAGCTTGAGCCAGAGGAAATGCCAATGAGCAGAAGGGGGACCTCTGCCCAGCTGTGTCTTTCTCTAAGGAGAAATGCTGACACCTGAAGAAATTGTCTCACACAGATTTTGGCCTAAACCACAGCGTATAGAGTTCTCTCTCCTGTGTCCTTGCAACTCTGAAGTCCTCTATCGGGAAGAAATGTGAATGCCAAATAATAGGGATCCACTAAAGAGGTTTGAGCACAAGAGTAGCGTGTCTGCTCTCTGAATAACCAAGGGCAGATTGGAAAAGGGAGACTCAGGAGGTGTTTTTTGGGAGCCCAAGACTGATGGTCTGAGGCAAGCAGAGGACACGGAAGTCCCACGGAGCTTTGCCTACAGATCGTGATTCCCAAGGACCACCCTGGTACAGGCAGAAGCAGGGGGACGGGCCTCTTGGGTTCCTCTGACTATTGGTGCTTCCTGCAAGTGGGAGTGGGACCTTCAGACAGATAAATCCAGGAGGCCACACTGCCTCTGCTGACTAGCTCTGTGATAAGGCTCTGTTAACCAGGTGGTCCCACCTCTCTTAAGACTCAGTTTCTTCATATGTAAAATGGAGGCAACTATACTTCAGCAAAGGTCTTTAACCTTTTTTTTTTAATCACAGACTTCCTTGGCAGTCTGTTGAAAACTGTGGACTCCGCCTCAGAATCATATATTTAGATTAATAGAATAAAATGCATACTAATACAAAGGAAACCAAAGGCAATTGAAAATATAGATGGAATTACTTTCCCGCTCTAGGTCATGGACGCCCTGGAAATCTATCCACAAACATCTTGGGGAGGGTGGAGGTGTCAACCTCATGTTAAGAATTCCCTGCTTTACTTGCTCTCTGTCACTGGTTTGTGAAAAAGTATTACTTGTGTGGGTGGGGCCTGTCCTCCCCGTAGTATAGGGGTGGCACTGGGTGGCTTGAAAGGCCAGACAGCTCTCTCTACCTGGTCTAAGGCAGACTTGACTTCCTGCCAGGAAGGGAAGCAGGAGGTTTGGGCCAGAGGGCCCTCTGCTCTCCTCTGAGAGGAGGAGCACTAACATCGAATGGTATCTTATCTGTTCCCTTACATATCATTAGTCTAAGTCAGGCATGGGGAACCTGTAGCCTCCAGGCCACATGTGGCCCTCTAGGGCCTCAAGTGAGGCCCACTGACTGAGTCCAAGTGTTACAGAACAAGCCCTTTTATTGTTCCATGAAGTTTGGATTCAGTCAAAGGACCCGCACTTGAGGACCTAGAGGGCCACAAGTTCCCCGTCCCTCATCTAGTGATGTGGTTTTCAGGCTCAAACTAAACATCAGATCACTGTTTCTTAATGCAGGGAAAAGTGGACCCCAAGTTTTATATCCAAGTCTTAGCCCCCTTGCCACCAAATACCACAATGCCACAATGAACACACACAGAAAGTAGAAAAGAAGCCCATTTATCCAAACAGCAAAATGGAAACCAGAGAAAGTATACCCAGGAGAGTATATACCAGACATTACAGAGGGACAAAGCTCTCCTGGGAGTGAGAAAAGCTCAGCTCAACCAAGAGAGAGAGACAGAGACAGAGAGATGCAGACATACAGACAGAGAGGGAGAGAGACAGAGAGACAGAGAGAGACAGACTTACAGAGAGGGAGAGAGACAGAGACAGAGAGATACAGACATACAGAGAGGGGGAGAGAGAGAGAGGGAGAGAGACAGAGAGACAGAGAGAGAGATACAGACATACAGACAGAGAGGGGGAGAGAGAGAGAGGGAGAGAGAGACAGACAGAGAGACAGAGAGAGACAGACTTACAGACAGAGAGGGAGAGAGAGAGACAGAGACAGAGAGATGCAGACATACAGACAGAGAGGGGGAGAGAGGGAGGGAGAGAGAGAAGAGACAGAGAGACAGAGAGAGACAGACATACAGACAGAGAGGGGGAGAGAGGGAGGGAGAGAGAGACAGACAGAGAGACAGAGAGAGACAGACTTACAGACAGAGAGGGGAGAGAGAGAGAGACAGAGACAGAGAGACAAAGAGAGAGATACAGACATACAGACAGAGAGGGGGAGAGAGAGAGAGGGAGAGAGACAGAGACAGAGAGAGAGATACAGACATACAGACAGAGAGGGGGAGAGAGGGAGGGAGAGAGAGACAGACAGAGAGACAGAGAGATACAGACATACAGACAGAGAGGGGGAGAGAGAGAGAGACAGAGACAGAGAGACAAAGAGAGAGATACAGACATACAGACAGAGAGGGGGAGAGAGAGAGAGGGAGAGAGAGACAGACAGAGAGACAGAGAGAGACAGACTTACAGACAGAGAGGGAGAGAGAGAGACAGAGACAGAGAGATACAGACATACAGACAGAGAAGGGGAGAGAGAGAGAGGGAGAGAGACAGAGAGACAGAGAGAGAGGGGGAGAGAGGGAGGGAGAGACAGACAGACAGAGAGACAGAGAGAGACAGACTTACAGAGAGGGAGAGAGAGAGACAGAGACAGAGAGATACAGACATACAGAGAGGGGGGAGAGAGAGAGAGGGAGAGAGACAGAGAGACAGAGAGAGAGATACAGACATACAGACAGAGAGGGGGAGAGAGAGAGACAGAGACAGAGAGACAAAGAGAGACAGACTTACAGACAGAGAGGGAGAGAGAGAGACAGAGACAGAGAGATACAGACGTACAGAGAGGGGGAGAGAGAGAGAGAGGGAGAGAGACAGAGAGACAGAGAGAGAGAGACAGACATACAGACAGAGAGGGGGAGAGAGGGAGGGAGAGAGACAGAGAGAGACAGAGAGAGAGAACAGACATACAGACAGAGAAGGGGAGAGAGGGAGAGAGAGAGCAGACAGAGAGACAGAGAGATACAGACATACAGACAGAGAGGGGGAGAGAGAGAGACAGAGACAGAGAGATGCAGACAACAGACAGAGAGGGAGAGAGACAGAGAGACAGAGAGAGAGATACAGACATACAGACAGAGAAGGGGAGAGAGGGAGGGAGAGAGACAGAGAGACAGAGAGAGAGATACAGACATACAGACAGAGAAGGGGAGAGAGGGAGGGAGAGAGAGACAGACAGAGAGACAGAGAGATACAGACATACAGACAGAGAGGGGGAGAGAGAGAGAGACAGAGACAGAGAGATGCAGACATACAGACAGAGAGGGAGAGAGACAGAGAGACAGAGAGAGAGATACAGACATACAGACAGAGAGGGGGAGAGAGAGAGAGACAGAGACAGAGAGAGACAGACTTACAGAGAGGGAGAGAGAGAGACAGAGACAGAGAGATACAGACATACAGAGAGGGGGAGAGAGAGAGAGGGAGAGAGACAGAGAGACAGAGAGAGAGAGATACAGACATACAGACAGAGAAGGGGAGAGAGGGAGGGAGAGAGAGACAGAGAGACAGACATACAGACAGAGAGGGGGAGAGAGAGAGAGACAGAGACAGAGAGACAAAGAGAGAGATACAGACATACAGACAGAGAGGGGGAGAGAGAGAGAGGGAGAGAGAGAGACAGACAGAGAGACAGAGAGAGACAGACTTACAGACAGAGAGGGAGAGAGAGAGACAGAGACAGAGAGATACAGACATACAGACAGAGAAGGGGAGAGAGAGAGAGGGAGAGAGACAGAGAGACAGAGAGAGAGATACAGACATACAGACAGAGAGGGGGAGAGAGGGAGGGAGAGAGAGACAGACTTACAGACAGAGGGGGAGAGAGAGAGAGGGAGAGAGAGAGACAGAGACAGAGAGAAAGAGAGACAGAGAGAGACAGAGAGATACAGACATACAGACGGAGGGGGCGGAGAGAGAGGGAGGGAGGGAGAGAGAGAGAGAGAGAGAGAGAGAGAGAGAGAGAGAGAGAGAGAGAGAGAGAGAGAGAGAGAGAGAGAGAGGAGAGAGAGGGAGAGGGAGAGGGAGAGAGAGAGAGAAGGAGGGAGTACTATAAAGATGACCCCAGACTCAGTTTCGAAGACTGGTGTCTCAAAGACTTTTTATTAAAGAGGTTGAAGTACGCCATTTCAATTCTCTGGAGAAGTGACGCACTTCCTTGGGAGGAGAGAAAATGCACATGGTAAAAGAAGCCAGAGCAATCTTTATAGTTAGTAATTGCCTAACGCCTCCCTTCTGGATCAGGATTGGTCCTAATCCTTCTGGGTTGCAATCTTCCTTATATGCATTCCCTAACATACATTATGTGCCTAGAATTGGAGAAGGTCTGTGCTGATTTCTTATCTACTTATGTGGAAACTTAACTCATTTCTCACAGGAGGGAGAGAAAAAGGAAGGAAGAGAGAGAGAGTCAGAGGGAGGAGAGAGAGAGACAGAAAGCCAGAGACAGAAAGTGTGTCAGATCTTACCCCAGGGGCCCTCCCTGAAGTCTCAAATGAAGCAAGTTGGGTACGGGGATGTCATGGAGACCACCAGCTTCTCCCAAGTCACTTTCTCCCTTCTGATTCTCTCTTCAGCAACCTGAAGGGGGGTTGGCATTGCCCACCTTCTCTCTCAAAGCCAGAAGCCAGGCTCATCCTAAGTAAGCTCAAAGAAACTTCAGCAACTCAAAGAAAGCCCAAGGACAGTCAGGCTCTCCCCTCTCCCATCCAGATGACTGTCCCAGCCCTCACACAGGGGCAGGCATTGATCTCCTGCAGGGAGCAGACAGTTCCACACCAATGGGCTTGGGACTTGGGGTCCACCTAAGTGTAAACACATTATTTCAGGGGTGGGACACCAGACTAAAGTTGGTAAATGAGAAATGGGAAAGTCATTTAAACCTGTTTGTCTCAGTTTCCTCAACTGTAACCTTGGGATAATAATAGTACCGGGCTCCCAGAGTTGTTCTAAGGATGAAATGAAATAATAATTATAAAAAGTACTTAGCACAGTGTCTGACATACAGTAAGCAAACCTATTACTATTATTATTATTATTATTATTATTAGCAAATGAGGTAATATTTGTAAACTGCTTTGCAAACCTTAAAGGGCTGTGTAAATAGGAGTTGTCATTATTGTTGTTATAACATAACTTTAGGCAAGCCATAGAGCTTCTCTGGGTCTCAATTTCTCTCTGTAAAATGGGAGGATTGGAGATTTTCTCTAACGCTCCTTCCAATGGAAAACTTGGTGATTCCAGGCATTGCTGACCCCGTAAGCCAACCCAGCCCAGCCCTGGACCCACGTTCATTCAAGGGCAAATAATGCTGCTATTTTCTGACTACTCCTGGACCTGCTGATCATCTTCCACTCTTCCCACATCCTGTCCTTGGAGAGAGAAGCCCATGTGAATGATGGCCACAGTCACATCCCTAGCCACTGATACAGCTGGGATTTGTACCCAAGTACTTCCCTGATTAGAGAAGTCAAGATAATCATTTCTAATTATCATTGTTTGAGGAAGTATTTTAGATAATAATAAGTCATTCTTATGCAAAACTTCAAAAGGTTGGCAGAACTTTTGCCATAAAAGCACCATGTGAGAGAGGTGGTCTAAATATTATTATTTCCAATTTATAGATGAGGGGCTGAGGCGGACTAAGGGACTTAGCAAGGGTCACCCAACTAATAGGTTTTGGAGTCAGAAACTCAATCTGGGTCCCCGATCCCCAAGTCAGCACTTTCCTCATTACACCATGACGTCCATCTTTTTACTATACTCCAAACTAAACCTGTCCCAAAGTGGCCTGGGCTACCTCGTCACTGAAGGTCTTCAAAGACTGCTTGCCTCTTGGAGAGGGATGTTGGTTGGTACAGGTTGGGGGATGTGGTGATCCCAGAGATTCCCTTCATCCCCCAAGTGAAATTCACCTGCTACTACTCCCATTGCTTCAGGATGGCTTGTAATGCACAAGGAAGTCTAGACCAGGCTGGTATATGCATAAAAAAGGGTGGATAAGAATAATAATACACTGTCTCCTTCTGGGAGGCTGGAAGGATCTAGGAGGATCTAGACCTATTTCCAAGGCCTAATGCCAGGGAGATTCCCTCCTTTGGAAGTGGAATTGCTTCAGCTTCCCTGAGGGGGTGGGGGTGGGGAAGCAGTAAGGAGGAGGCCAGGGGCGTTCAGATGAAGCTCTACAATGAAAAAAGCCTTTCACAGGCTTCTCAGTCTAACGAATATCTCCTCCATTTACCTTGCCAGCATCTTGTACATACATAACTGTGATGTTGTCTCCCCCCACCAGAATTGCACGAGCTCCTGGAAGGAAAGGACTATGGTTTTTTTGCCTTTCTTTTTATCCCTAACATTTAGTACAGTGTCTGGCATACAGTAGGTACTTAATAAATGCTCGAATGGCTATGCTAACTTGGACAAGTCACTGAACTGCTTTAAGACTCAGTTTCTTCATCTATCAAATGGGGCTCAATCAACACTTATTAGGCACCCAATATATACCAGGCCCTGGATAAGAATGGTAGCCCCCATAAGATTATCGGGACAGAAAGCGGAGCTACCATGAGGCAAAATTTCAAACCATTGCCAAACTATTTCGAACCATTTTTTAAATGTCGGAATCAGAGCCAAGGCTTCCGTCTCAATCTGTCAGGAGATCAATAAATATTTATTAAGCGCCCACTAGGGGTAAGTTCTGGGGACACAAAACGAGGGAAAAGGCAGTCCCTGCCCTCAAAGAGCTTACAATCTAATGGGGCAAACAAACACATAGAAGACGAATGAGAAAAAATTATGAGGCAAGGCACTAGAATTAAACGGGGTCGGGGAACGTTTAGATGGTGGCTGAAACGCATGCTTGGTTTGCACACATTAAGTGCGTAATAAATGTTTGCAGGACTGAAAACAAGGACTTCGGTGCGTACTGGCGCAACACTAAATTTGGCCAGCGCGCGTTCCCGTAGGTCCTGCCCCTCCAAATCACGTTGTTCCTCCCCAAACCCTACACTTTTTCCGTTCTGGCGAAAACAGAGTCGACGTCACGCTTAAGGCCAGAGCGCGCGCGTGCGCATAGCATGGGCAGAGGGCGGGCGCGAGCCCGCGGCAGCGCGCTCGCACGCCGGAAGGGGCGGGGCCTCGCGAGGCCTTTTATACTGCGGGCCGCGGGGAGACCGCTCTCTCCCTACTCGCCCGGGCGGCGGCCGCAGGTGTAACGGCGCATGGTACGTACGGTCACGGTGGCCTTCCCGGGCCAGGGAGGGGAGGGCAGCGCGCTCCGTCCGCCGCGCATCACAGCCATCGCGGCTTGGCCGGCCTTCAGACCCCGCTGGTGGGGAGCGGAGGCCCTTCAGCTCCCGACACCGGCGTCATTTCTGGGCTCGCCCCTTCAGGGCCGCAACACGCGCCTCCGCCGGGCTGGGCCGCTGGGCCTGCGGCCGCCGGCTTCCGCGCATGCGCCGCGTAGCTCTCGGGCTTGGCGCCGGCGCTCTGCAGCCCACGCGTGTCTCTGGAGCTAGGCGGGCCACGTGAGCGCGAGTGGGCCCAAAGAGGGGACCCGGACGTTAAGAGATGTGGCTCAGAAAGGTCGAGATCTCCTTCAGAGTCGTAGGGCAGAGCCTTTGGTCGAACCCAGGGCCTGCTATTCATAGAGCCAGTGCTTTTTGCCCTCCGCCAGGCTGCTGGCTCCACTCCCTCGTTTCTGTTAGTGAGAGGAAACAGACCCACCGGGAGACGAGGAGGGGCTTGTTCCGGGGACTCAGTATGACCACAGGGTTGGGACTTGAATCCAGGGCCTTTTTTTCTAGTCCGAGCCTGTACAGGGATCTCCACTCGTCCCCGGCCGCCCACGGCTGGAGATCTCTTACCTTAAGCCACCGTGGGCCTGCCTGACCGGACCGGGCAGCTTCTTTACTGCGGGAGACCCGTCACCCGCAGCCCTTCCTGCCCGCAGTGATTCAGGGCGCATCTGGCCCTTCCTTGTGGGAGGTTTTTGGAAGTTCGCGTAGACTGCCAAAGCGAGAAAGAGCTTGACAAGAGTAGTAGACGTTGTCTGGTTTTTGTCTCCTTAAGCGTCAAACCGCAGGCTCCAGGTGATGAAATTCATGACGGGCGGACATAGCAAACACGTGCTGAATGTCATGTTCTGATGGTAGCCTTGTTGGCCCCAGAATGGCAGCCTTGGGGGGAGGGGGGGCAGGTGGAAGACCCTGCTTCCTCTGAACGCCTGTTGATCTGATGGGTCGGAGGCACCCATAACGCGAACCTGGCTCCTTAATTTAGTAATGTTGCGGTAGAGGTCCCCGGACCCGCCTGGACGCGGCTGGGGGGGGGGCGTTCTAACTAGAGCACTTACCCGAGGGTCCACCCTGCTGATGCATAGACTAGGGAGGATCACGGAGTTGGCGTGATCAAAATGAGAAGTCACTCGATTGAGGCCAAAAGGGGGTTAGTACTACATGATTGGATCGTTCCTTAAAATCTTAAAGGAGCCCCAGGCATCTTTGTCACGCTTATAGGCCTAGAGATACTGGGAAGCCTTTAAATCGAGCCCTGGCTTTGTAGCCACCTGTGGAAGTCTGGTCTTACCTTAATAACTGGGATCTCAAGCAAATCTGACTTTACCCAGAGCTAAAAGTCAAGAGGTGGATTGGCTTCTTGTCATCTGGATATCTTGCCAGCACTGGCTTTTGAATCCTTTTAAGTGTGTGAAAACTTGAGCATTCCTGCTTATTCCATTGCACTGGTGGTAGACAGTTGTAGACCTTTTTAGCAGTGTCCAATTCTTCATGACTCCAGATGCTGGTTTGCCATTTCCTTCAGCTCATTTTACAGCTGAGGAAACTGAGGCAAACAGGATGAGGTGACTTGTCCAGGGTCCCACAACTAGAACGTATCTGGGGCTGCTTTGAGCTCACTGTGCAGGTGAGTCATCCTGACTGGGCCTGGCTCCATCCACTGTGCCACCTAGCTGCCTCTGGTAGCCAGACTGGTGCCATATAAAGGTCAACTCGAATACTCTTGCCTGTAACTTCATTGCTATCAGCAGCATCTTGCTGGGACCTACTGTACAGAATGTTTGGTAATCCTACCTTAGAGTTTTGTCATGTTCAGAGTCCATTAGCTGATGCCAGATCTTAGTGGCATCGTGTCCCTCCTCTGTGGAGTTCCATGCCAGTGATACAGGTGAGACAGGCTTGGTTTACAGGTGGTTGTGTCCATCCATGCCACTTAAGCTCACTGGGCTCCTTTTTTCTAGTCCCACAGGAAGTTCTCCGCTCCCAGGCATGGGTCTCTGGGCTTCCTGCCTCGAAAGAGAAGCAGCAGGCACCGGGGAAAAGTGAAGAGTTTCCCCAAAGATGACCCGACCAAGCCCATCCACCTGACAGCCTTTCTGGGCTATAAGGCAGGCATGACACACATCGTTCGTGAGGTGGACCGGCCTGGCTCAAGTACGTAGATAAAGTGAACACGTGGTGGGGGGGCTTCTAGAATTTAATATTTCTGCCCTGGGTCTCGGGTATCCCAAGGGATTTGGAGGGGGCAGGGGGAGGATGAGGATGCATAGACATCTGTTTGAAATAGATCCCTTGTAGTTCCGAGGGCCCTTAGGGCCATATAACAATAAAGGAAAAGGCATCGTAGAATCTTAGACTGATACTTCTGGGGACTTTTGATGTCTGCCCTGCTCCTCTTACCCTGACTCTAGTGTGAAGCCCTCCTGATGGGAGGAGCCTCACTGCCACCCAGGATTGGGGGGAAACTGCTGTCTTGACACATGTCCAAGCACCAATCCCAGTGACTGAGTTGTGACCATTTGACGAGTCACCCGAAGACCCTTCGCAGGGGCACGTGGTCCCTGGTCCCAGCAGCAAATGTAATTGGACTCTGCCTTTCCCAGAGGTCAACAAGAAGGAAGTGGTCGAGGCTGTCACCATTGTAGAGACACCCCCCATGGTTATTGTAGGCATCGTGGGCTACGTGCAAACCCCACGAGGTCTGAGGAGCTTCAAAACCATCTTTGCTGAGCACATCAGTGATGAGTGTAAGAGGCGATTCTATAAGAACTGGTAAGTGAAGCCCCTCACTCCTTGACCTTTCCTTAGAGCCCTCTTGGCTTCTGTTTGCCAGTGGAAAATGGGGCCTCCTTACAGATGGCATTATCAGGTCCGTGGAATGGGAAAACCCTTTAAAAGGGGATGGACTATTGTGATGGATGCACCCAGGGGCTTGTAATTCTACGCTTGACTTTAGTGATAGCCAAACTCTTCCTTGTGTGGTAGCACTGGACTTTTGGGGAGCCAGGAGGTTTTCCGCTAAGCTCTTTGGTGACCTTGGCTGAGTCATTTCCCCTCTGTGGGAAGGAGAGTTGGCCAGTCCCTCATCCATAAGTGGACCATCAGTTACTTATCTCTTACTCTCTGGGCAGAGTAGGCCCTTGGTTGGCTGGCAGCCACTTCCCCGCTGCATCCCGTGTGTTGGGAGGGCCTCCGCGCGGGGCCTGGCGTGCTCAGGTCCGTGAGCGCTGAGTGCCTCTGACCTGAGCGGCTCCGTTTACCTAACCTGGATCACCCTGCGGCAGCTCCGCTCGGCTCCGTCCGATGAGCTCCGGGCTCCGCTTGCTGGTGGAAAGGGGTCCTTAGAAGCCAGCAATGAGCCTCAGCCTGGGAGGGTGCGGCTCCTTCCGCTCACCCACTCCCCGAGTGGGCTGATGAAGGTCCGCCCCCCATCCCCTCCCCAACTCTGCTCTGCTTCTGAAGGCATAAGTCCAAAAAGAAGGCCTTCACCAAGTACTGCAAGAAGTGGCAGGATGATGATGGCAAGAAGCAGCTGGAGAAAGACTTCAACAGCATGAAGAAATACTGCCAGGTGATCCGCGTCATTGCCCACACCCAGGTGAGTGCCCGGTGCGGGGTGCCCTCCTCCGGGTGGCCGTCCTTCACCCGAGCCTCACCAGCAGAGGGCGCTGCAGGTGCCCAGGCATGGGAGGTTCGCCTGGTCTAACAAGGTGACCTGGCCCTGGGCCTTGCCTTCCTCTCCCCTCTCTGGTGCACCTGACAGGGCAGCCTAGGGGTCTGGACCTAGGTCCCAAGGAGGTGTAGCTTAGCACCACAGCCTGGGCTTGGGGCCAGGTGTGAGGAGTGGCCTGGTTTGGGGGCCCTGCAGGTAGAAGAGGGCCCAGAACTTTGTGAACAAACACTAGCATCGGGCCTTACGAGCAGAAGCGGTGGTGGTCCTGGCATTTTCCGCAGTGGGAGATGTCAGCGTCCTTGGATTGTCCTCCCTGGACCTGGATTTGGTTTTAACATTGCTTTGCTCTAAAGAGCTAGGGGCCTAGGTCATAAGGCACATCTTGCAGTCAGTGAGAGAATTGTTTTTAATAATCATAGTGTGCATTGTGTCTTTGTTGGGTAGAAGGCAGTCTGTGACCCTTGTGCCTCGGCCCTCCCCCTTAAGATGGGAAGAGAATTTGTCCCCCAGGTGAAGACGTTCTAGAAACTTGGTCTAAGTTAATGAGTTCTGGATACTGGAGCTCTTGGACTCGCAGTAGCCAAATCCGGCCCCCCTCCTTCTGCAGAGTGAGGTGTCCCAGACAACCCCAGCTGCTCTCGCGAGGTCCCATAGCCGGTTTATGAAAGAACTGAGCCTGACACTTGGCTCTCTGGGGCCTCTTTCCAGTCTTCGAGACTGCCGTCTCCTGGAGCAGTGGCGCCTTGTGGGCGGTGCTGAGGGCATAGTCGGGCCTTAGGAGGGATTTCAGCTCTTTGAAGCTGAGGGTGCTGGGGGGGGAGGGGCGTGTTTCTTAATCTGGGATCTTGAGCTCCCAGTATAGTTGGCTTCCTTAGCACTTGTATCTCATGGTGTGCATTTAAAAGCTCTCCATCTTGGCTTTGAAACTCCAAGGCTGGCCGCGCTGTGTACAAGTGACATTCCTCTTCCTGTAGATGCGCCTGCTCCCTCTGAGGCAGAAGAAGGCTCACCTGATGGAGATCCAGGTGAATGGCGGCAGCGTGGCTGAGAAACTGGACTGGGCCCGCGAGAAGCTGGAGCAGCAGGTGCCTGTGTCCACCGTGTTTGGGCAGGACGAGATGATTGACGTCATTGGAGTGACCAAGGGCAAAGGTTACAAAGGTGAGCTACGCCCCGGAGCCCGCGGGGGAGGGATCAGGCTCCTGGGCCCAAGAGCCTCGTTCAGTGATGAAGTCATGGAATATGCGCTGGGCCCAGCGCCCGACCCTGATGAGGAGATATTCCTTGCTGCCTTCCTTCTGAGAACAGCCCTACTGTCTTTTGGGATTGGGAAGGGGGAAAGGGCAGAGCACCTCAAAGGTCGAGTCCTCGGGCTCATTCAGGATCCTCTTGGCAGGTGTAACCAGCCGCTGGCACACAAAGAAGCTGCCCCGAAAAACACACCGAGGCCTGCGTAAGGTGGCGTGTATTGGAGCATGGCATCCTGCCCGCGTGGCCTTCTCTGTGGCTCGAGCTGGTCAGAAGGGCTACCACCATCGCACGGAGATCAACAAAAAGGTGAGGCTTCAGCATGGACAGCAGGGTGCAAAGCAGTGTGTGTTCCCCAAGGCTTGGCTGCTCCAGACAGCTCCCTTCCCTGCGCCCCCAGTGGCGTGGCAGGGCTTGGCTCTGGTGGGCAGAGGCGTGGCCCGTGACAGGCTGTGGGGGGGGCCCTTTCCTCACTTGTCTTTGGGCGATGGCATGGCCCTGTTGGCAGCCTCCTGGCGGGCCCTGGGTGGCTGTTCCAATTACGTCCTCCCTGATACATGCCCCGCTTTCATTTGCAGATCTACAAGATTGGCCAGGGCTACCAGATCAAGGATGGCAAGCTGATCAGAAACAACGCGTCCACCGATTACGATCTGTCCGACAAGAGTATCAACCCTCTGGTGAGTGGCAGAGGGCCTGGGCGCCTCCAGTCTGACCCCCCCCACACACACAAACCAGGTCCTCCTGGTGGGAGGGGCATGTCTCACCAGCCCGCTCTCTCCCCAGGGAGGCTTCGTCCACTACGGTGAAGTGACCAATGACTTTATCATGCTGAAAGGCTGCGTGGTTGGGACCAAGAAGCGTGTCCTCACGCTGCGGAAGGTGAGCCGTTTGGTAACCTCAGATGTTGGGGATCCTTGCTGTTTGAATAGGTTGGCCAACTCTTCCAAGGGAGGAAACTGAGGCAGAGCTTAAGTGACTTGCCCAGGGTCACAGCTTGTGAATGTTTGGGGCCTGATGTGAACTGATTGGACTTGCTGACTCTTGGCCCAGGGCTCCGTGCCTGCCTGGGTAGTGAGCTCCCTGGCGCTGTAATGGCTCAGGTTCGAGTGGCTACAATCCTTCCCTCTTTGCCCTAGTCTCTGCTGGTGCAGACCAAGCGTCGCGCCCTGGAGAAGATCGATCTGAAGTTCATCGACACCACCTCCAAGTTTGGCCATGGTCGGTTCCAGACTGTGGAGGAGAAGAAAGCTTTCATGGTGAGTCTCCTGCCCTGTGCTGGTGACTGCAGGCAGAGGTCACAGCAAAGAAAAGGAGCTCTGTGTGTGTCTCAGGCATCCCCCAGATGTTGGGGTGTTTGACCCAGGACAGGCTTAGTGAAGGGCTGGAAGTTGAGAACCTTAGGGTTCTAGGTCATCCAGCCCCTTTCTTCTCATTACCTTTAGAGAAAGGGTCCCTTGGATAGAAGTTAGGGGTCAGGGAGCTGGGCCTGGGCCTGCCTGTCTCCTCACACCCAGGCCTCTCATCCGTTGGTATGAGCCTGGGGTGGAGTTGGCCTGAAGTCAAGGCAGCCGGTGTATGGGGGAGCCTTTCAGGGTGGTTTGAGCCAGGCCCGTGGCCATGTTTGGGCTTCTAGAAACTAACCCTAATATACCATTGTCCTTACAGGGACCACTCAAAAAAGACCGTGTCGCCAAAGAAGAAGCTACCTAACGTTTCCAAACCACCTTGGAGCCGGTGGATTCTCAATAAAATTTTCAAAGTTATCTCTTTCGATTGAAATGACTCTCAGGGAAGTGGAGCTAGGCCTCCAACTGGACACTGGAGGTGTGGCCATGGGGATACTTGCGTAATCTGGACGGTTCTCCCATCAGTTCTAGGTACTAGACCAATGGATCAAGACCAGTGCTGTTTTTCACCCTGACATGGGAGAAAAGTGGAAAGATCAATGAGAAAGAAGCCCTTTAGTATAAGTAGGTGAGCGTTTAAAGGCTTTGGGGGCAGCTAGGTAGGTAGTATGGTGTATAGTGCACTGGGCCAGGAGTCAGCAAGATTCACCAAAGCTGGCCCCAGATGCTTAGCTGTGTGACCCTGGACAAGTCACTTACCCCTCTCTGCTTCAGTTTCCTCATCTTGAAAATGAGCTAGAGAAGGAAACGGCAAATCACTCCAGCATCTCTGCCAAGAAAACCCTGAATGGGGTGGCACCCCTCTGAATTAACTGAATAACATTCAAAGGTTTGGATTTAATTAGCTGTGGCCTTGAGCTCAGAGGCTATCGGAGAAAGCCTTAGATCATCCAGCTTTTTAAAAGGCCCAGTGTCTCCAAGCTGCCTTGGAGTAGCCCTGGAGCAACATTCAAGGAGGAACTGGAGTGGGGGGAGGGTCCTAGAGGTGGGGGGGAGCCTCTTGGTTACCTAGTACTGGCCATGGAAACAGTGGTCAGGACAAGGGATACTCCAGCCATCTAGGGGCATGTTAGTCTTGCCAGGACCTCAGCACTCCCTTGAAATCATTGACCCCAAAGGAACAGACCAGGGGCTTCAGCTTGGACCACTTGTGACTTCTCTAAGGTCATAGCAAGGAGGAAGAACTCCGATACAATCCACGGTCCACTAGTCCTGGGAAAGGAGTGTTCTTGCTAGGTTGTAAGGTCTTTCGTAGGACCAGAGGCTGGTTTGGGGCCTTAAACCCCAGCCTTGGAGTTTAATACTGGCTTTGACACCTTCCTAATCCTCTAGGAGACGCTTATCTGGCCAATGCAGAATGCTCAGCTGGAGGTGACCCTTAGGGTGGGAGGCCTCCAGGGCTGTAGGCCATCTAGTTAGACTTGGGAGAAGAGGCGGTCTTGGGAATTCCGCTCCAGACAGGACCTCCACCATACTTCACCCTGAGAAGATTTCCCAAGTTGTCTGGCTCACTTCACTTACCCCTAGCTTCCTGCTTCCCATGTGCAGAGTCTGTCCAAGATGGCGCACGGGCTTAAGCTTTTGTTGTCTTAATGTCTGGTAGAACAGGGTTTCTGCAGGGTCATCACTCACTGAACCACCTTCCTCTTGGTGTTTGGACTTAAATAATACCCTAGCTGTCTCACTGCTCAAGCTTTTTGCTCTGTTCCCTCCTCAGCCTTGCTGGAGGAGAAGGGATATATTTGTCATAAGTCTAACGTCATTTTCCAGCTGATGGCCTAGGCCTGACAAGCTGGTGTTCACTGAAATTCAGAAGAGCAGCCTGGAGTGCGAGCCAGGCCCAGGCCACCAGGGGGTGGGTGTGCACAGTTCCTGGGAGTGCCCAGTCCATCTGGGAGAGAGCATCAGGGCTACCCTGCCCATCCTGGGGGAGGTGCACAGGATTCTGAGACAAGAGCTGGTCACCCGGAGGCAGGAGAGCCTTTGAACTCATCCCAGCCTGATACTGCCTTAGACTGATCTGGGGCCTTATGGGGCTCAGGCTAATTGGGACCTTAGCTAGCCCCACCAGTCCCTGCCTTTATGTAATGTCATCTGGTCTTCCCAACAACCTTATGGAGTGGTGCTGTTATCCCCATTTTACAGATGTGCAGAAAAATTAAGTCATTTGCCCAAGGTCACACAACTAGCATCAGGCAGAATTTGAACTGACTCAGAATCTACTACCATTCAATACTGCATTACTTAAATCGCCTCAGAGGCTAATGAACCCATCCTTTATTTTACAGAGAACTGAGGCCAGGGTACTTAAAGGTCATACCTGTTGCACTAAGAGGATTTTATCTGAGGTATTTCTACCTCCAAGTTTAGAGCTCTATCCATGACACCATGGAAAGAAAAGATGCAGAGATGCAGTCAGGTATAGATAGGGAAAGGAGGCCCCGGACTGGATTTAGAGTCCTTGCATGACCTGTTTGACCATGGGCCCAAGTCACTGCCCCTTTCTGGTCCTCAGTATCCTCACCTGTAAAATGGGTATAAAAATGCACCTGCCTATCTCACAGGGTGGTCACAAGGAAAGCACCTTGTAGGCCACCAAAGTACCACAGGAAAAGTCACAGAAGCAGAGGTTGGAAAGAAGGAGGCTGATCCCAAAGGCCAGGAAAGGCCCAGAGACAGCTCTTCAGACCCCTAATCAACAATCATTAAGTGCCAGGTACTGAGCTAATCTCTGGGGACATGTTAAAAATGAGATTATCCCTGCCTTTGAGGAGCAGAGAACTGTTGAGGAAGACCCTCTGTGCTCCTATCCGTGTCTGCAACAGCTGGACATTAAAGACAAGGTAATTTGGAAGGTGGACACTAGTCACTGGGGGAACTGGAAATCAGGAAAGACTTCTTGTAGGAGGCGTCACCTGGGCTAAAGTTGGTAGGAAGGAGGAGGTAAAGAGGGAATGAATTCTAGGCACAAAAGAGTCTTGTGAAGGAGGCGAGAAAGGAATGCTGCAGGGTGAAGATTAACAAGTAGGACTCCTTTCCCACATCCCCATGCCTAGGGCCAGAAAGAGGCAGCCCGCCCCGCCTTGGCATCACCAAACCCACACTGCACCCAGACACACCCACAGACCTCAGCAGAGCTGTCCAGCATGGCACCTGACCTCTGCCCCAGGTAGTGAACTCCCTGTCACTGGAGGTTCTGCTCCCCTAAGGAGCTCAGTGTGGGTGTGGTTATGGGTTCTATTCTAAAAGAGTTAGACCTCCTCTCAGGGAGAGTAGAAGAGACCCCAGAACAGGGTAGATCTAGATGGATAGATGGATGCATGCATGCATGGATGGATGGATGGATGGATAGATAGGTAATAGATGAATTGAGAGAGATAGAAGATTGATGAGAGACGGTAGTGGCCAGCTAGGTGGTGCAGTGGATAGAACACATGGCCTAGAGTCAGGAAGACCTGAGTTCAAATCTACCCTCAGACACTAGCTGTGTGATTTTGGGCAAGTTACTTCACCCTGTTTGCCCCAGTTTTCTCATCTGTAAAATGATCTGCCAAGAAAACCCCAAATGGGGTCAAAAAGAGTCAGACACAATGTAGATAGAAGTGAATGGGTAAAGATAGTAGAGAGATAAAAAGATAGAATTATATATGATATCCAGTGTGTCTGGATACACACACACACACACACACACACACACACACACACACACACACACACACGAGAAGACAACAAAGTGAGACCAGAGGGATCCCAGGCAGCATTGGTGTCCAGAACAAGGCAGGGGACAGTCCCTGGCCTGGGACTGGAGTCACCTCTGGGCACCATGTTTTAGGGAGGACACTGACAAGCTAAAATGTGAGATGCCAGTTCTATGCCTTGCATTGACTCTCCTTCCCAGCTTACACCATCTGCCAATCTGATGTCAGGCTATCTACACTTTTATTCAAGTCACTGAGGAAAACATCAGCCAGGGCCAGGGCCAGACTCCTGTGAATAATGGCTTGGGGTGGGGGTAGGGGGCTCTACTCTTTGGATCCAGTCACTCAGTCAGGCAGTTCCAAATTCAGTTGTTACCATCCATGGCCAAAGTCCAAATAGAAGCCATCTTTCTCCTAAGCTTACATGACTTTTGTTCTGACAGTATTTTGTTCTTTAGACAACAGCAGACACTCACAGATGCTTTGTCCTCTTGGAGATATTTAAAACTGGATTTTATGTGAGTTGGTCCAAAATCTCTCTTTTCAGGGATTAATTCTGAGTTGAATGTCTACATGCGTAAGGTGAGAATTTCTCTTTTCCTGACATGCTGCTTCTGATGGGTATGGCTAACCCCAAAGATGCCTTGAATAAATTCCTTTTTGTATATTAAAAAAAAATGTGCCCAGGGTAGGCTGGCCAAGGGGATGAGGCCCATGAGGAACTGATGAAGTAATTCAGGGTGTTTGTCCTAAAGAAGGGAAGGGAAGTCCTGGTGGGAGAGGGGGGGAGATTGCTGAGATCTCCAGGTATTTGAAGAGCTGGTTACTAAGAAGAGGGATTAGCTTTATTCGCTCTGGTCTCAGAGGGCAGAAATGGGCACAGTCGGGTGGGAATGGGGATGAGACAGGAAATGGGCAGAGAGTTGGGGATCGGCTCCATGTAAGGAAAACCTCCCTAACCTGTCCTCCAATGGAAGAGGCTGCTGTAGAGTAGAGAGTCTGCCCTCATTGGAAGTCTGCGGGCGGAGGGGGAATGACCACTCATTGGGGGTGTGGCCAGGACTAGATGCCCTGGGAGGCCTTGGCTAGTTCTGAGATTGTCTGACTCTGATTCTCCCTCTAAGCTAGCTTTCAAGGCTGTAATTTCTGAAGTCCGATAATAATAATGATAATGATAATAACAAAATAATTAAAATGTCAAATAAAAATAATGATGATGATGATGATAATTAAGATATTAGCTAGAATTGATACGGAGCTTCAAGGCTGGCAAAGACCTTTACAAATAGTAGCACATTTCATCCTCACAACAACCCCAGGAGGGAGATGCTGTTCTCATCCACAATTCGCTGTTTTTCAGTCATGTCTGACTCTTTGTGACCCCATTTGGGGTTTTCTTGGCAAAGATACTGGAGTGGTTTGCCATTTTCTTCTCCAGCTCATTTTACAGATAAGGAAACTGAGGCAAACTAGATTAAGAAGTGTATATATGAGGCTGGATTTGAACTCAGGAAGATGAGTCTTCCTGACTTCAGGCTCAGCACTCTATCCACTATTCCACCTCGCTGCCATCCTTAATTTACAAATTAGGAAACAGAGACATATAGAGATTAAATGACTTGACCAGGGTAACACATCTAGGACAGGTCTGAAGCTAGATTTGAACCCAGGTCTTCCTGACTCCAAGGTTTCATCCACATTCTTATCTGTGGTACCACCAAGCTTACAATCGAAAAGGAGAAAGCACACGTACTAAGAAAATGTCTATGAAACATGGCACAGTGGGGTAGGTTCAGAGAAGGGGGCCGGGCAAAGGGATGGAAGAAATGAGGGGGAAGTAATCAAGGAAGACTTCCTGGAGGTGGTGGCTCCTAAACAGCCTTGAAGAAGCGGGGGGGGGGGGGGGGGGGGTTCAACAGGAGATGGGAAAGAGAGGAGCAGGCCCTTCCAGACGTGAGAGACAACAGGAACAAGGCTTGGGAACTGGAGAAGGCCAGATGAGAAGGGGGGTCAGGAGCTGTGGCTGGTTTTTTAAAAACAAGTGCCATAGTTTGGCTAGAAAATGGAGGATGTGAAGGGTGAGTAGTGAGAGACAAGGCTGGACCAATAGGTTAGAGCCAGGCTGTGGAAGGCCTTGAATGCCAAGACCAGGAGTTGCTGTTTAGTGCATTGTTTGTCCTTGAGCATTTGACCTGGGGAAATGTTCTCCAAGCAGACCCTTCGAAGAACCCTTCCTTTTGGCAGCTGGGGAGGGGGGTCCCAGTGGGGAGAGATGGCAAGCAGTCAGACCATGGAGAGGTGACATAGATCATGCGGGAGGTCGTGAGGCCCGGGGGGGGGGTAGACGGGGTCTGGCTCTGTAAGGGAGGGGCTGGTGGGGAGATAGAGACAGGGAGGAGGCCTCCGAAAGGTGAGAGAGCCCAGTGCTCAGTGTGAGGCCAGGCAGGTCCAGAGTCTTGTGCTCCCCAGGGAGAAGGCTCTCGGGAGGGAAGTGTCTACCTGAGCTCAGATTGTCCCCTGGGCCGGCACACTCACATTCCCTAGCACAGTGAATCCAGGCCAGCTCCCCTGGAATCTCCCAAAAGAGGGATCACCTGTGCGGGCTGCCATTCCAGACCTCATTCCATTCTTCCCTGAAAGAGAAAAAAAAACATCTGGTGGAATTTGTGAGCATGTGGAAACAGGGAGGTCTCTGGGGTAACTTGTGTAACCTTAAAAGGAGCGTAGCTTCCCAGAGCTCCCTGGGGGCTGGCCCGGGAAAGTGGAGGAGACCTGGGGAGCCAGGTAAAGGCCCTTGGTCGGGCTGGGCTGGGCACTGCAGCTGCAGTCGACCTGGGGACTAGTGTCGGAGGGGTGGAGTCATTCAGGGGTCTGTTTTCTTAGGTGTAATATAGGTGAGAGATTAGCTAATCTGAAAGGCTCCTCACAGCCCTGACACTTCCTATTCTAAGGGCCCTCCTGGCTCTGACATTCCCTGTTCTAAGACCCCTCCTAGCCCTGACATCCCCAGTTCTAAGGCCCTCCCAGCTCTGACATTCCCTGTTCTAAGGCCCTCCTAGCTCAGACATCCCCAGTTCTAAAGCCCTCCAAGCTCTTACACTCCCTGTTCTAAGACCCCTCCCAGCCCTCACATTCCCTGTTTTAAGGTCCTTCTCAGCCCTGACATTCCCTGTTCTAAAGCCCCTCCCAGCACAGACACTCCCTATTCTAAGACCCCTCCCAGCTCTGACATTCCCTGTTCTAAGGGCCTTTCCTGCTCTGACATTCTGATTCTAGGACCCCCAGAGAGGGTCCTGCCAACCTCCTCCCCCTCTGACCAGCAGGCCTCGTACGTTCTAGCACCCTCTCCCAGCACCAGATAGCCCTCCTGCTCTGGGCCTCACAGCTGGCCTCTGAGTTCCTGGAGTTCATGTGATTTTGGAGAACTGTCCTCCAACTCCCCCTCCCACTCTGACCCCCACTCCCAACCCCCACATCCTCCAGCACAGTCATCGGAAAACTGCCATGAGAGAAGACGCTAAAGATAGTCAAGACACTCTCCCGACTTCCCCAATTCTCAGTAGCCCCAGGTCAGTTTCCGTGAGGCTGCCACCGCCGGGCCTTCGTGCTGTTCCCATAAGGACACCCTAGTTCCCATGGAGACTGTAGCCCTTAGGAATAAGCCTTATGTCCGCACCAGCCCCCAGATGCCAAGGGAACATGCCAAGCCCTGGGGGCAGGTCAGCCATCCTAGGGACCCACCTGGAGCTTATGGTTATACCCATCACACCTTAAGCCCCTATGGACACGCCAACTGCCAGAGATCCATCCTGGAAACACTGGCCAGTCGGAGAGACGCACCAGCCTTCTTGTGCCCCAATCAACAGCAGCCACCGGCCTCTTCTCACCATCTCTGTTTCCAGCCCAGGTCAGAGGCTTCAGGCAGGTCTATGGCCACAGCAGTCCCACTTCTCAGTTGGGAGGTGCAGTTCCTTCTAGGAAAATGGCATTGGGGACTTGGGGGGGACTTTGTAAGGAGCCTTGAATGCCAGGATGAAGAAAAGGAAGGAAGAGGATACATGGGCCATATTTCCCGGCTGAGAGTTTGTGGGAGAAATCAGCGATCACTCTAGGCTCTGGTTCTTGTCGGGGTTATTATTTGGGAGAGGGGTAAGAGGGAAGATGTTGGTGCAAGTGGAGAGAGGACAAGACTCCCTTTTAAGAACCCCTTCGTTGGTATAGTACCCCCTAGTTACAAAGACTTTTTCATTCATTCTCTTGTTTTTGGAGGCAATTGGGGTTAAGTGACTTGCCTAGGGTCACACAGCTAGGATGTGTCTGAGGTTAGATTTGAACTCAGGTCCTCCTGACTCCATGACTGGTGCTGTATCCGCTGTGCCACCTAATTGCCCCAATCCTTTGAACCTTGACACCTGGAGAGGGAGATGGGGCAGCACCTCACACATTCCACCCATTTTACAGCAGAAAGAACACTAGGCTTGGGGTCGGGGCGATCTGGGTTCAAGTCTCAGCCCTTAGTTTTCCCAAATGACTCCCCCGAGGCTGCCATAGTGACATTAGCAGAGCCACGAACGGCCGCTAAGCATCCTGACTCCCATCCCAGGGCTCTCACCACTGCCTGGCCTGCCTCACATCCCCCACTGCTGCTGCAGAGGCTGAGCTTTCTAGGGACTCGTGAGCCAGATGTGCTTGTGTGAGGGAAGGACAGAGGAGGAGTCCCAGACACAGCAACTTCTGCAAAGCCCGTAGAGGAAAGATGAAGTGAGAAAAGCCAAGGAGCCAGATGGTAAAGCCTCCTTCTGGAATCTTGACCTGACCCTGGGGGCTGTGTGTGCCTGTGTGTGTGTGTGTGTGTCTTGTGTGTGTATGTCTGTGTGAGTGTGTGTGTGCATGTGTGTGAGTGTGTGCATGTATGTGTATGCCTGTGTGAGTGTGTCTTGTGTGAGTGTGTGTCTTCTGTGAGTGTGAGTGTGTGCATGTGTGTGTATGCCTGTGTGAGTGTGTATGTCTGTGTGTGTATGTGTGCATGCGTGTGTGTGTGCCTGTGTGTGAGTGTGTATGCCTGTGTGTGTGTCTTGTGTGAGTGTGTATGTCTGTGTGAGTGTGTGTGTGCATGTGTGTGAGTGTGTGCATGTGTGTGTATGTATGTCTGTGTGTGTGAGTGTGTGTGGGTGTGTCTCTCTGTGTCTCGGTGTGACCTTGGGAAAGAATTAATAACGCCAACAGCAAGAATAATGATGATGGTGGTGGGATAAGGAGGGAACAGCAGCTCTGATTTCAGGAGGACTCCCGGGTGGATACAACCCCTCCACGGATGCTGATCAGCACCTTCTCTGAAGTTCTCCACAGTTGCCCAGGGGTGCTGACAGGTTCAGGATGGGCCAAAGGCCAATCACTAGCATTCACATAGCACCTTAAGGCTCAAGGTCCTTCTCATAAATTCTCTCTTGATCCCCCACAAGAACCCTGAGAAGTAAGAACAATAGAATGGACAGGCAATCAGATTTAGAGTTGCCGGATGTGGGTTCAAATCCTGCCTGTATCCTGTGCTACCCAGGTGACCTTGGATGAGTCTCTTCATCTTTCTGGGCCTCAGTTTCTCCATTTGTAAAATGTGAGGTTTGGACTAGATGGGCTCTGCGACCCCTTCTGAATCTGAGGCCCAGACAGGAAGCGGGCTGCCTGCCAGCACATGCTGGATTCACACACGGGTCCCTTCTCTAAACAGTAGTATAAAAGCAATGGATTCCCAACTTCCTTCCTTTCACGGCTTTCCCTCTTATTTCCTGTTTCTCCCATCTATAGCTTGTCTGTGCACATCTGCTTCCTCGTTAGACTGCGAGCCCCCCAGGAAGCTTTGGCCTTTCTTTGTATCCCTAGCACTTAGCATGGTGCCTGGCACATAGTAGGAGCTTAATAAATGCTCGTTGACCAGCTGATGAAATATGACTGAGCCCTGAGTAATGATGAAAGGCATAGTTTCAGAGAAACCTGGGAAGACTTATGAACTGATGCAGAGGGAAGTGAGTGGAATCAGAACCATTTCTACAGTAACCACACTGAAAAATAAGGAATTTTGAGAGACTTTTTCCTGACTCTGATCAATGCAGTGACCAGCCAGGATGCCAGAAGACCGAGGATGAAGGCTCCTGAAGGAAAGGCGATGGGCTCTGATGCAGAACGAGACCTACTTTGTTTGAGCCTGGCCATGGTAGGAATATGTGTTGTTTCAACTGTTTGTACTTTTTACAAGGGTTTTCTTTTTTCTTTTCTTTTTTTTTAACAGTATGGGGGAGGGAAGGAAAATAAATGCTTTTTTCATTGAAACAAATACAATAAAATTAAAATGGTTTTTAAAAAAAGAAATAATGCTTAATTGTCAGAGATCTTGAGTGCCCCGAGGGTCAGATGCCAGGTACTGTTTTCATTTCTGAGGAGGATGAGATGTTCATGCCAAGTGAAAATTCCTAACTCCTCCAACTGGGGCTAAGAAATCCAGTTACCTCTCCAGAATCCCAAGATCTGCCCTTCACAGGCATCCTCACCACAGTCCCTCCTTTCCTAAGCTGCTGCTGGCTTTTAAGAAACCGGGGGAGGTCTTTTTTTGGTTTTTTAACACCCCCCCCTCCTAGTCTGTTTCTCTTGTCTCTGTTCCTCTCTCCCTAGCCCATCCCCCCTTATTTGTCCCTTTGTCTTGTCCTCTTAGCCTGCTGATGTCCCCCACTGGTGACATGTAGCCCCTGATCCAGATGTGAAGCTGTGGATGGGATGAGCCAGGCCCTTTGACAAAGCTGTCCCCTCTCTCATCCCCAGAAAAAAATGGAAAGGATTGACAGACAGAGAGACAAAAAGAAGGACAGAGGGAGAGAGGAGACAGACAGACACAGAGACAGAGGAGAGAGACAGAGACAAAGAGAGAGGGAGAGGAGAGAGAGAGACAGGAGAGCTGGGGCAGGGGTTGGAGGGAGAGACAGAGAGAGAGAAAGACAGAGGGAGAGAGGAGAGAGACAAAGAGACAGAGAGGAAGAAGGCAAGAGATAGACAGACAGACACAGACATAGGGACAGAGGAAGAGAGAGAGAGAGAGGAGAGCCAGGGCAGCGGGGGGGGGGGGGAAGAGACAGAGAGCCTTTTGTGGGAAATGAAATCTCCCCCTTGCCCTCTCATCCAGAGGAAAAGCACCTTCTGTCCTAGGATCATAGGATTTAGCATCCCCCTTAATATCCCCACCCTGTCCCCACCTATTTATAGGTGAGGATCTAAGGACAGATACCTAGAGAGGAGGAGGAAGTAGCCCAAGGCTGGTGGCAGAGCCTGGACTGGAGCCCAGGTCCTCTGGTGACAATGCTGAATTCTTTCTATTTCACCAGGTTGTTCCCCTGGGTAAGTAGCTTGGGGGGGGGTGGGGGGAGGAGGGGCCTATGGGTGGGGACCCTCTAGAACATCAGCATCTTCTTTTCTTCCACTCTCTTAGACTTCACATTGTAAAATGTCAGTGATGGGACGGACTTTCAAGCTCGCCCATCCCAGCCTTCCTGAGTTGACAGGTGAAGAAATTAAGGGTCAGAAAGGGGAGAGATTTGCCCAGTCCCCTGGGGTCCCTAACTCCAGTTTGGAGTTCTTTCCACTTCCCAGTCCTGTCTCTTTCCTTTCCCACTCCCCTCCTCTGGAGAGTTTCATCTTTCCTATGGCAGACCTGAGGACAGAAGGTGAAAGGAGAGAGGGGGATGGGATTAGGAGAGGCTGCCTCCCTGCCCCTTTCCTGGCCCCTCTCTGGGTCTCCCAGTGGAATTCTGGTGTGGCCACCCCAGGTGTGGCAGTGTGGGTGTTGGCTGGCGGCTCCTGCTCTGACAGCCAGCTCTGGGGACTCTGCCTGAACCATCATGCCTGACTTTTCCTATGGGTGAGGTGGGAGGGGAAGCAGAGCGGAAGCACAAGACCAGGAGGCAGCAGCCTGTCCCAGGGCCCCTTCCCATCTCCACCTCACCTCTTCCTACGCCTGTCTCTGTCCTACAATCTCCTCGCCCTCCTGCCTTCTCACCGAGGCAGCCCTGAGCAGTTGGCCGAGCCTCAATGCAAGAGGACTTGGGGCCCAGAGGTCTGGCCTGGCCGCTGTGGAGGTGCAGCATCTGCTGCTGGCTGTGGGCGGCTGCCACGCTGGGCGGAGGAGTTCCCTTCTCTATGCCTCAGTTTACTCTTCTGCAAGATGAGGAAACAAGGGCCAAGGGAGCGTGGACAAGTCCCTGACATCCTCCCCAGCTCTGACACTCCATGTTCTAAAATCCCTCCTGCTGTGATGTTCCATGTTCTAAGGCCCCTCCCAGCTCTGGTGTTCCATGTTCTAAGGCCCCTCCCAGCTCTGGTGTTCCATGTTCTAAGGCCCCTCCCAGCTGTGATGTTCCATGTTCTAAGGCCCCTCCCAGCTCTGGTGTTCCATGTTCTGAGGCCCCTCCCAGCTGTGATGTTCCATGTTCTGAGGCCCCTCCCAGCTCTGGTGTTCCATGTTCTGAGGCCCCTCCCAGCTCTGGTGTTCCATGTTCTGAGGCCCCTCCCAGCTCTGATGTTCCAAGTTCTGAGGTCCCTCCCAGCTCTGATGTTCCAAGTTCTAAGGTCCCTCCCAGCTCTAACATCCTCTGTTCTAAGGAGAGCCCTTAGAATAGGGAATGTCAAAGCTGGGAAGGCCCTTAGAACAGAGCATGTCAGAGCTGGGAGGGCCCCTAGGACAGAGTGTGTCAGAGCTTAGAACAGGTAATGTTAGAACAGGGAAGGCCCTTAGAATAGGGAATGTCAGATCTGTGAGGACCCTTAGAATAGGGAATGTCATAGCTGGGAAGATCCTTAGAACAGAAGATGCCAGAGAAGGAAAGTACCTTAGAACCGAGGATATCAGAGGTGGATATAAAAATCATTTAGTCCAATCTACTCATTTTGCACAGAAGGAAACTGAGCTATGGAGAGATAAAGTGACTTGCACATAGTAGGAGGCAGTCAGGATGTGACTTGAGTCTTCTGACTCTTTGCAAGAGCCCCTGAGCTCTCTCAGAGGGGATTGAAGGGGGCCAGAGTTGCCCTCTCAGAGCCTCTCCTATGGGCTTGGTGCCCTCTCCCCAGCCCGGCTTGGCGGGGCTCCCAGGGATTCCTGAAGCTGGAATTCAGAAAAGTCCTGGCGTGTGCTGGAGGCCTCTGGCCTGCTGGGGCACCTCCTTGCAATCAGACTGGGCATCCCACCAGACTCCTAAGGAGAGGGGAGAGGGAAGGAAGGACAGGACAGGACATGACTGAGGGGGCACATAAAGGGGAGAGGAGGGTGGCCTAGAATCTGGGACCCTGTGACAATGGGCCGTGGACAGCCGCCGGGGGGGGGGCCCCCTCAGTAGAAGAATGTTGGCAAGGGCCTAGTGGGCAGGGGGCAGGCCATGGCAGGCTGGGGAGGTGGAGGTGGGCGGGACCACCCACTCTGTGAGGATGAGCCCTTGAGGAATTTTCCATCTCAGTCCCCAGGACTGTCACCCCAATCTCTAAGCTCCTCCCAGCTCTAGAGCCCCATGGCAAAGACTCCAAGAGGTTTCTGGTGCTGCCCAAGGTTCCACCTGATAGCGGGTTTGCCTTCTCCCTAGGAGCCTTTCTGACACAGCCAGGCCTACGAGATCTCTCCCTCCTAACTGAGGCTGAGACAGGGGATTTTTTTCTTTCTTGTCTTTGTCTACCCAATGTCTGGCACAAATTCCTAGCCCTGAACTGTCATTGATAATCCTGTGAATTGAAACAAGATGGGAATCGCAAGTAAAAGCATACTGTGAACCTTTTTTTTTTTTTGGTGAAGCAATTAGGATTAAGTGACTTGCCCAGGGTCACACAGCTGGTGAATGTTATGTGTGTGTGTGAGGTCAGATTTGAACTCAGGTCCTCCTGACTCCAAGGCTAGAGAGCAGTGGAGGGTTCAGATTTCTATTCAGAGATGATTTCCATTCAGCAGTGAGTGCCCAGCTGAGAGCAGATGGCAAGCGTTTGTGTTAGACTGAGTCACCACAGCTTTGGGGCTTCTCCATCAGTACTCAGAGGCTGGCTCAGGAGTCAGGCCAGAAACATTGGACAGTGAGAGTGACCTGGGGTTGGACCTGAGCAGGGAAGGAGCAGAGAAAGGTCAAATCGAGGTGAGGGCCTCAAGTGGGGAGGGAGAGGCTGACTGGGCTACCTGTTGGGTCAGGAAGTGAAACCAAGGCAAAAGACATGGCCAGAGGTGGGGGGTCTGGGGTGGGGGGACAAAGAGGGAGACATCAAGAGAGGGAGGGAGAGAAGCCGGGGAGAAGAAAGACAGGAGATTGGCATCAGAGAGGGGGATTTCAGAGCTCAGGGTCTCAGAGGCAGGACCTTAGCCCTCACGGTGCTGTCCAAGGTGGGGAGATTCCCAAACTGAGAACACAGCAATGATAATGAATAGTCTTGAGTCAAGAAGAAATACAAACTATTCCTCCTTGCCTTCTTTACAGAGGTGGGAGACTGGAGGCGAAACATTTTATACACTGTCAGATTTGATTGATGGGGTAGGTTAATTTTGCTGAATAAGTTTTTTTTTTTAAATGTTGGTTATTATAATAATAGTACTTCTATAATGCTTTAAGGTTTGCTGAACACTTTATAAATATTATCTCACTTGGTCCTTACAGCAACCCTGGAAGTAGGTGCTCTTATGATTCCCATTTTATAGATGAGGAAACTGAGGTAGACAGGGATTAAGTGACTTGCCCATGGCCACACAGCTGGGAAATGTCTGGAGCTGAATTTGAACTCACGTCTTCCTGACTTCACACCCAATACTCATCTCTGCCCCCCTTAGGCAACTGGGGTTAAGTGACTTGCCCAGGGTCACACAGCTAGTAAGTGTCAAGTATTTGGTCTGAGGCCGGATTTGAACTCAGGTCCTCCTGACTTCAGGGCCAGTGCTCTATCCACTGGGCCACCAAGCTGCCCCTACCCAATACTCTTATCAACTATGCTACCTGCTTCCCTGGGTAAGGACAGTGAGGAGGAATATAATGGGAAATTAAGGTGATGTAAAAACAAAAACACCAATAATTTTTTTTTAAATCTACATGTTCAGAATGAAGGGGTTGGATTAAATGACCTCTCAGGTTCCTTTCAGTTCTAAGTCTGTGGCCTCCCACAGCACTTGGCCCCTCTCCTAGGACTTTATCATTGACTACTGCGTCATATGTGGGCATCTTATCTTCCTTCTAGACTGTAAGTCGGATGAGGACAGGGGCTCTATTTCAACTAAACCTGCCACCTCTCCAGTGCCACATAAAGGGAGATACTTAATAAATGTTTATTGTCAGTGATTCTTACAACAACCTTGTGAGGTAGCCAGTAAAAGTATTATTACACCCATTTTACAGGTGAGGAAACTGAGGTTCAGGAAGGGAAAGTTACTGGGCCCAGGGGTCATAGGACTAGTCAGACCCAGATTTCTTGACCCTTTCCTGCTATTTGAGTTCAAACCCCATCTATGAACCTATATTAGTTGTGTTACTCTGGCCAAGTGATGTCACCTCTCTGAACCTCAGTTTTCTCATCTAGAAAAGAGTTACTGATACACACTCCCAGACTCATGGAATTGTGATTAGGATCATAGGCTTGGAGCCGGAAGGAGCCCCAGAGGTCGTCTAGTCCAATTTTACATTGTACAGACTGGTAAACTGAGAGGGGAAGTGATTTGGCCAAGGTCATGCTGCTAAGGCTTTCTAAGTCTTAAAGCCCTAGGGAAAGGAGTGAGCTTTGTTATTAGAACACACAGTCTCTTCTCTCCAAGTATCAGTTTCCCAACCCGTCAAGAGTGGGCTCCAGTCGCTCCCAGAGGACAAGATTGGCAGCCCTTGAAAACACGGCAGAAACGAGCCCAGAGCAAGAGCCCAGCCAAGGTGAGAGGAGAGGAGGCTGGGGGACTGGGGAGCTCTGGCAGGTTCCCAGCCCCACTGCCTGCTGTCAGGGAGCACAATGGGAGCTGTGTGAAGGGGCCTGGGATGGGGCCCCGTGCCCTGCCTTCCTGGGGCCATGCATCAGGAATGCATGGAGATGTCTGAAAATGCCAGCGGCTCCTCTTCCCCCCTACCTCCCTGTCTGTCATTGCCCAAGAGAGGGAGGTTGGGATGGTGGCTGGGGAGGGGAGAGGAGGCTGGAGGCTGGGAGATCCTTCACTCCTCATTCCTATCAGCTTCTCATGTGCAGCCCCCAGCCCTCCACACATTCCTGTCAGGCTCCAGGCTTTCGGCTCAGAATAACTTACTGGGGATGAGGGTGCATATTGAAGCACAGAATATCATACCAGGAAGGGACCTTAGAATCCAAAACATCAGAGCTGAGAGAGACCTTAGAACTTGGAACATCAGAACTGAGAGGGGCCATGGAGATTCTGTAGCCCCTCTCCCCATTTTCATGATGAAGGATTGCCATTCTTCCATTCCCCTCCCCGACTTGGCCCAGGTGTATTCCTCTTTCCCCTCTAACCCAGGTGAGAGGCCTCGTCTTGGAGTAACTGTGAGCCTGGGGGCAGGTGAGTGAGGAGGCTGGAGAAAAAATGAGACCTCCCATCGCTCACCATCCATCATCATTTGGGCTGATTTGAGGATCAGTGGAAGACAAGTGTCCCTGTCCTGGCAGCCCCTCGGGCCCCAGACTCCATCCTCATCCTGCCCAGTGCATTAAGAGAATACACAAGATCCTTCCGTGGGCTGATCCAGTTCAGCTTCCTGGGGTCCCAGGTACCTTGACCTTGACCCCGGAGCTTTCTCATTTACCAATTTCTAAAACTCTTTAATCTTTGCTCTGGGCTCAAGATCCTGTAAGTGATTCACCCTCCTGGTTCCTAAAGCTTCTTCGTGCTGACTTTCTGGATCTGCCCCCCTCCCCCACCCCAGATGCTACTCACTGTGGATTTATCCTGCATACACTTATATCTATACATGTTGCCTCCCCCCATAGAATGGGAGCTTCTTGAGGGCAGGGATTGTTTTATTTCTGTCATTGTATTGCCAGTCCTCAGCACAGTGCCTGGCACGTGGGGGGAGGTGCTTAATAAATGCTTTTGGAACAAGAAAAACAACTTTGAAAACTCCAAAGCTCTGACTGATGCACCTGGTTCCAGAACCCTGATTCGGGAGGGCTCAATATGAAATATGTTCCCCGCCTCCTGACAGAGGATAGGCTCAGGGTAGAGAATGAGGCGCACATTTTGGGAAATGGCTAACATGAGGGAATTTTCTTGGCTTGACAATACTGGAGGGTGTTTTTCCTTTTCTTGTTGCTATTCAATGGATGAGGGGAGTGAGGGGGAGAAAATAAATGCTTGAATTTAAAATTAATCTATTTCAATTTTTAAAAATTAATGCTTGTTGACAGAGAGATTGATGAAACCTTCCTAACTCCTTGGGTTTAGGGATAGTCATGGAGCAGGGAAGGGCCTTTTATTTACAGAGAAGGGATGAAGAACCCCTTCGTTTACAGATGACAAAGGTAGGTCTCTGAGAGGGGAACTGCCTTATCCAAAGTCATGTATGCAGCCAAGCACTATTTAAACTCAGGTCTTCTGAGTGATACTTTTGATTTCTTTAAAAAGCTTGAAATGCATCTCTTTGGTTTTTACATCCTCTTCATTTCCCTCTTCCCTCATCTGCTCAGCCACTTGTCCCTTGTAACAAAAAATAAAAAGGAAAGGAGGAAAAAGCGAGTCAGCAAAATTAACCAAAGCACACACCCGGCTGGGAGAGAAAATGCATCGGGCCACGCCCATTGGCCCCCAGCTCCGCAAAGAGGTGGCTGCAGCCCTCCGGTGTCCTTCCTGGGCTGTCTTTGCTCCTCACCACGGCTGCTGCCTCTGGCTACGACTTACTCTTAGAAAAGAGGCTGTATTTTGAGGAAGACAGACCTGGGTTCAAATCCTGCCCATAGACACTTTCTAGCTGTATCTCCTTGGTCCTCACTTTTCTCTTCTGCAAAACGAGGGTCTCAGATTTGATGACCTCCAAGGATCCTTCTTGCCCAGAGCCATGAGCCTGCTTATCCCCTTCTCCAGCTCCCTCCCCTGAATTTTGGTTTCCACTTCTACCCCCCCCCCCCACTCCTTTCCTCCTGATTTCTCCTGCCTGCCCCCTAGACACAGTAGATCCAAGTTGTAGGACTGCATTTCACAAAGGTTATTCACAAGGGGAAAGAACAGCATGTCTGGTGGTGGGATGTAGAGAGGCAGGAGCATGGTATCCAGACACAGAGGATTTGAGTTAAAATCAGGCCTTCCTGCTGCTACCCATGTGATTTTGGGCAAGTCCTTTCCCTTCTCTGGGCCAAGTAAAGAGAGAATTGGGTTAGATGATCTCTATGGATCCCCGTTGCTAGCTCTGATGTTCTGTTCTATATTCTACTTCCTAACAAGCTGTCCCTTAATTGCCTAGTAAGGTAGTGAGCTCCCTGTCACTGGGAATCTTTATTTATTTTGGCTAGGCAATGGGGTTAAGTGACTTGCCCAGGGTCACACAGCTAGTAAGTGTTATGTGTCTGAAGCTGAATTTGAACTCAGGTCCTCCTGGATCCAGGGCCAGTGCTCTATCCACTATGCCACCTAGCTGCCCCCCACTGGGAATCTTTAAACAGAAGTTGGACACCCCCTTGGGGTCACAGGGTTCTAAATCTCGACTAGGTGGAATGGGCTTCAATGGCCTTAGAGCCCAACCTGCTTGTTTTACAGAGAAGGAAACTGAGGCCTGGAGAAGTGTCACAGGCAGTAAGCATCAGGTGTGGGACTAGAACCCAGGTCCTCTGACTCTTATCAATGTACTCTCCATGGTACCTCAGGGCCTCCATAAACTACAGATTGAGCCTGGAAGGAAGCAGGGGATTCTGGAGGTTTTCGAGACCTTGAATCAACACAAGGAGAATGCAAACTCCCTGAGGGCAGGGGCTCTGGTTTGTTTTGTCTTTGTAGCCCCAGCACGGACCTAGCCTTGCCCCTTGCCCCTGGTTGCTGTTTAATAAATGCTCATGGGATTAGATTAAATTGGATCAAAGATGAGGTCCTTGATGCTAAACTTGGACAGTAGAAGGAGTATTCGCCCAGGAGGAGCCAGGCAGGTCCCGCCCATGTGCTGCGTAGCCCAGAACAAACTGATGTCAGAACCTCAGGTTTTGCAACAGAAAGATGGGAAGTGGGGGAGCAGTCGAGGAGACTTGAGAGGCAGCAGCTCAAGCAAGGTGCATCGGGAGCTGAGCTCGAAGGAGGCAGGAGGACCTGGGTTCAGATCCCACCCTTAGACACTCATTACTTGTGAGACCCTTGCTAAATGATTGAGCATCCCTGTGCCTCAGTTTTCTCATCTGCAAAAATGGGATGGGGTGGGGGAAATTGAGCTCAGGAACCTCCAGGGTCTCTTGATCTTTTGACCTCACAGGGGTCCTTTCTAGCTCAGCCATTCTGAGATTTCTGGGTGGGAAAAAAAAAAACAAACTCTCATGACTCCTAGAACTGGAAGGGAGGTCAGCGTGTTATCCACCCCCTTCATGAATTTATTCTACAACATCCTGGCCAAGGGCTCTCTCCATCTCTCTGTCTCTCTCCCCTCCCCTCCCCTTCCCTTCCCTTCCCTTCTCTTCCTTCTCTCTCTCTCTCTCTCTCTCTCTCTCTCTCTCTCTCTCTCTCTCTCTCTCTCTCTCTCTCTCTCTCTCTCTCCTGTCTTTATTTCTCTGTGTCTATCTGTCTATCTGTCTCTCTTCTCTTTCCCTTATACATTTCAGTTGTGACTCAGCTCCCAGGTGAAGGAACCTTGACTCACCTTGGCTCCCACTCCCCCATCTCCCCAGTTCCTGGAGGAGATGTTGCTTTCTCTCAGATGGGGATGCAGCTGCAGGTATGATTGTCTGGGGAGGCATTACTAATTTTCCCTGAGATAGAACAAACCCTCTTTTTGGGTGCTGGAGGGAAGAATCGGGAAGCCTCTGCTCGAGGGGAAGAGGGAAGGAGCTGCTGAGCTGAAGCTTGTGGTGAGGGTACCTTATTCTAAAGTGGATCCCAGGGGTTAAACACCCACCTTCCTCTGCCATCAGGTTTCTCCTTCAGCTCACCTTCCCCCTTGGAAAGGTCTCAAAGGGAGCATTCTGTTTGGCACATTTGGCCTCAGCCTCTCTGGGCTCTGGAATGGTGGGGGCAGAAGAAAATGTCAGGGATCTGGCCCCCATGCTTCAGCCACTGGGAAGGAGACCCCTCTCTCCCATAATTAATTTTTAAACAGTTCCACGGCTTTTAATCCCCTAGCAGGCCCACTGGTAGTCTGGGGAGCTGTCCCCTGGTGCAAGCTGGGGGATCTCTTCCATCCCCCCAACCCAGGGCAGACACCGAGAGAGACAAACATATAGATAGATAAACAGACAGACAGACCGGCAGGCAGGCAGACTGAGACACAAACAGAGGCAGAGGGGCGTGCACAGACAGACCTCATCACAAAGTCATACAGGTGTGGAATGTCGGAGCCGGAAGGCCCTGAGACAAAGATGAGACAGAGATGGAGGCCAGCCACCTCATTTACATCATCAAAGTCTGTCCACAAACTTTTCCACAGGTATCTCCTTCCAACAGGTAGGGAGGGAACCTCGCGGCAAACAGGCTGAGGGACAGACAAGGGAAAGGCAGAGAAAATTATTGAAAGATAGAGAGGGAGAGACAGAGACAGTCAGAGACAGAGACAAAGAAAGGTAGGCCAAGTGGTATGAAGGAGATGGGGAGATAAAGACTGGGGACAGATAGGGAGAGACAGAGGAACAGAGAGAGGAGTCATTGAGAGAAGAACACAGAGATAAGGAAGGAGATCCAGTGATGAAAGGAGAAGGGAAGGGACAAAGAGGAGGGCAGGCAGGGAAACAGAGGGGGGTGAGGTAGAGGGACCCAGGGAGAGTCGAAAGACACAGAGACAGACAGAGGGACTGAGAGAAAGATAAGCACAGGAAAGGAAGAGACAGAGCAGAGGGGGAGGCTGTGGGGTAGAGAGAGACCCAGAGAGTAGGGCAGGGGAAGAGAGGAAAGAAGTGTGGGAGAGGGAGGAAGACTCCCTTTGGTGAGGGGTACCAGCTAAGAGCCTCAAGTGCCGAGAGACTCTCTGCCCAAGAAAGCTTTGACCAGGCTGTGCCCCAAGGAAATGCAAGACTTGGGAGGGAACGCTTAGCTAGAGGGTCAAAATCTACTCATAGAACAAGTGTCAGGGTTGGAAGAGGCTACAGAGATGGGCTAGTGTTTGACCTACTCCTTTTACAGATGAGGAGACTGAGGCCTGGAGAAGGTAAGATCCCACGTAGCCTAGAACTCCGGTCTTCTCTTCAGTCTGGGGTTTGTCACCTGGGGTCTGCAAACCTGTTTTTGAAAAAAAGTGTTTGGATCACCACCTTTCAGTAGAATTGGGTTCCTTTGCAATCCTCAGCATTTTGTCTTATGCATTTAAGAACACGATTCTGAGGAGTCTGGGAGCTGGGGCCAGGACACACACAAACCAGGTGGAGGGCTCAGTTCTCCTGAACAAAAGAGGTTTGTTCTCTGACTTCCCCAGATGGCAGCACCACCCTCAAGGCTGACCACCATCCCCAAGGCTGACCACCATCCCCTGGTCAGTTCTGGAGCTTCACCATCTCCTCCATCGGTCCCCAGCTCTTAATTCCCACTCATTCACTCACTCACTAATTCATTCATTCATTCAATTCATTCATTCAATAATCCATTCAATAGTCCATTCAACTAAGTGTCTACTCTGTGCCTAGCATGGTGCTGTGCAGTAGGGCCACAAAGCTGCACATGAAAGGATCCTTGCCCTCAGGGAGTTTACATTTTACTGGGGAGAAATGATAGGGATGGTAGCATGTGACTGAGGTAGAATTCTGCCTCCAGGCCCAGCACTCTAGCCACTGACCTCTAGCTGCATAAATATAAAATGTATAATAGTAAAAAAAAAAGTATATATATATATATATATATATATATATGTATATATATATATATATATATATATATATGTATATATATATATATATATATAGTATTTATCTAATACAGGTTTACAAACTGCTTTACAAATATATTATTTGATCTTCAAAATAACTCTGAGGTAGGTGCCATTATTATCCCCAATTGACAGATGAGGACACTGAGGCAGACAGTGGTTAAGCGTCTTGCCCATGGTTACTCAGCTTGTGACTGAAGAAGGATTCAGACTCGGGTCTTCTTGACGCCAGGCCCAGGGCTCTACCCACTGCACTGCCTACTTGCCACGTAACTAAATATAAAATGTATACTGGGTAAATAGAGTCATTTGAGAAGGGAAGGGACTAGAAAATGTGTTGGGGGAGAAGACTTTGCACAGGAAGTGAAGAGCTAAGCTTTTTTCTTTCTTTAGGCAATCAGGGTTAAGTGACTTGGGCAGCTAATAGGTGCCTGAGGTCACATTTGAACTCAGGTCCTCCTGACTCTAGGGCTGGTGCTGTATCCACGGTGCCACCTCACTGCCCCTATGATGAGCTAAGCTTTGAAGAAAGATAATGATTCTAAAAGGCTGAGGGGAAGAGGGAAGGGCATAGGGGACTGCCTGGGCAAAGTCAAGGAGATGAAAGATGGAGCGTCATGTAGGAGAAGCAGTTAGTAGGGCATTTTTGCTGGCACACAGAGAACGGGAAGGGGAGTACAGAGCTGGAAAGGCAGGCTTGAGTCAGACTTCGAAAAGCTTTCAAATCCTAGAAACACCAGAAAAGTACAAGTGACTGTGGACAGTTTAGATCCTCCTTGCCTCCAGCCTGTCCTTATCACAATTGCTTTTGGGTCAGAGGACCTTGGTTCAAATCCTACCTTTGATGCTTATACTACCTTGGGTGGGTAATTTAAGCTCTCTTTGCCTCAGTTTTTCCCTCTGTAAAGTGGGAGGCTGGACTAGATGCCTCTACCAGCCCCTCCAGCTCTAGACTAGCCTCTCCATGCCCTGCTATGGCTAAGAGAGGCTAGAGTGGAGTCCAGGCCCCCACACCCCCCAGAGCCTCGGGGCCAGGGCTATCTTCCCCAAACACTTCTCTCACTTTTTTCCACTTGGAATGGGGAGTGAGGAGAAGGTGGCTCCTGGAGATCCCCAGTCTCTCCACAGGCCGCACACACATCTGCCCCCCACGGCTCACAGTTCAGCTAATCTTTCTTCACATAACAATAACACTTCAGAGCTTGACTGGAGCCCTCTACACTCCGGATCTAATTTAAGCCTCCTGGTAGACCTCTGCTGTAGGCACAAGGAATGCGGTCCTCATTTCACAGAAGGGAAAACTGAGGCTGGAGGAGGCAATGTGGATGCAGAGATCCAGGAAGTCTCAGAGATGGGATTTCTCCACTCCAAGTCTAGCATCACCCGCTCTTTGCCCCACACCCAGCGCGCTGTCTGTGCATCTGGGTATGTCTCCTCCGAAAGGTCTGCAGCGGGATGACCTCTCCCCCTCTGCTGGGGGGGGGTCTTCTCCCAACCGGTCAGGCCCTCTGTATCCTGGCTCTCTGTCTGTGTCTTCCCTTGCTAGACTCTGAGCCCCAGGAAGGCAGGGACTTGGGTGGCGGTGTCTCCCCCCAATGTCCCAGCTCTGAACGCAGTGGGCACTTAATGCTGCCTGAAACTGAATGGGGGACCCAAGATTTTCAGGCTGCGAGGACCTTTGAGGCATCTAACTCAAACCCCTTAGTTTTATAGAAGATGCATGGGAGACCCACTGAGGGAAAGGCAAAGCCACCCCATGAGTGAGGAAAGAGGAGGGACCAGAACACGGGTCACAGGGTGGATTTAGATGCTTCTCCATGCTTGGGAGATCACCTTGTCTGGGGGGCTTAAGCTGGGCTCTCCTTGGGGGTATGTGAGTATATTTCAAGGGGTCAATGAACCTGAATGGGGAAAAATGACATCTTGATGTCAGTTTCCTTCGTAATCCTCTGTATTTCACGGCATACAAACATATACATGATTCTGAGATGGATCTCTGAGCTTAATCACACTGCCAGAGTGGTCCAGAACACATCAAAGGTGAAGAAGCTCCAGTGTAGGACAATCACCGACTTTATGGGTGGGGAAGCTGAGACCCAGAGAGGTAAGTGACCTACCCACCCAAGCTCACCCAGCTAGTAAGTGACCGAGCTGGGACTTGAACTCAGGTCTTTCGAGGTCTTTCCAAAGCACTCTGCTGCCTTCATGCTCTCAGTTAGTCTCCTAATGCTAGGCTACAAACCTTAGACCTCTCAGCCTCCCCAGTGCAGCATTGGGCAGCGTCTGTGGCACGAGCCATCAGAGTAATTCCCACGTTCTTGGCCAGCCCCCTTCCAGGACTCCCCCCTAGTGTTTCCCCCAGCTTCCCTCCTCAGGGGGCTTCTCTGCAGTCATCTCCACCAGGGCTCCAAGGAAGCCCAGGGCCTTTAGGGGGCGCTGGTGGCCAGCAGTCAGGGCTGCTGCCTGGCTCCCTTCCTGCTGTTCCTGGGCTGGCCTTTGGACTGGCCAGATGGGGAGAGAGGAATCCTCCAGGGAACCTGGGGGAGGGGGCGGCCTGCCTGGAGGGAGGCGAGCAGGGGCCGGAGAAGACAGGCAGGACCAGGGCAGCACCGGGCTTTGGTTTTGTCTCTGGGCCTGACCCTCAGTGCCAGCCCCCCCTCCTGCCTCGGTGCCCTCCTCAGTCAGCAATCCGTGGATTAGCTACTGGCCAAGGTCACCAAGAGCTTTGTTAATTGTTGCTGTTAGCAGACTTGGTTTTTGTTCCCCTCGGGCCTGGGATTTCGGTGATTTGGACAATTCTTGGGGGGGGGGAACTGCCTCTCTCCACTCAGGGCAGTGTTGACTGTACAGCTTACAGTCTTAGAGAGCTGTCAAAGGCTCACACAGCAGATGTGGCCCAGAGTGCTTGAGCCTGGGCCTTCCTGGTCCTGAGTGTGGCTCACCTAGTCTCACAGAGAGAGCCCTGGCCTGAGATCAGGAGAGCCGGCCTATAGCTCCAGCTCTGGGGGTTAAGTGCCCCACTTTGCCAATCCATCAAATGAAGTCCAGACTAGCTGATCTGTAAGGCTCCTCCCCATTCTGACCTTCCCTGTTCCCAGGCCCCTCCCATCTCTGACAGTCTCTGTTCTAATCCCCTTCCCAGCTTGGACATTCAATGATTCTGCTCTTCATATGGCCTCGTGGATAAATAGGGCCCCCTGGTCCATCCTTCTCTGGACCCTGGGATCCTCCAACACTCCCTCCCCAAGCACCACCGCTTTCCTCCTGTGGGCCCAGTCCCTGGAGGGTCCTACTCCCTGCTGGGTGACAGAGACAATCTGTGCAATAGAAAGAAAGTGAAATGTGAAATCATGGGGGCAAGTCACTCCCCTGCCTGCTCCTCCCTAACAATTTTCATGGAAAGAGCATGGGATTTAGTCAGAAGATCTGGGTTCAAATCCATGATCTGGGTGACTTGGTCAAGACACCTCTCTGGGCCTGTTTCCTCCTTTGTAAAATGGGAGGGTTGGGCTTGGTGACTTCTGAAGTCTCTTTCAGATCTAAAGTTAGGGAAGAATCCTCTGTGCAACCAGATTCTCAGGGTTAAAAAGTGGCCCCTTCAGGTGATAAATACACTGACCCAAAACATCTGGGGCCCTGAGTGACCCTGCAGGCCTCAGGCGTCTTGCCATCTGCTAGGTGCCTTGCCTGAAAGCCAAAGTGAGCATTTCACAGATTCCCCCCACCACCCGACAAAGGCCTCATTCCCCATCCCATGGGAATTCTAGGCCATGGAGTAAAGTAAAAATGGGATGAGAAACCCAGAGCCTGCAGGGGTCTCAGAGGCCGAAGCTGAGCAAGAGCCCCCTTCTCTAAACACCTCCAACAAGGGCTGAGCCTAGTGCCTGGATCGTTGTAAGCTCTATGTAAATGTTAGCTATAATAATAATAGTAGTTATTATTATTGTTATTGTTGTTATCCCTGCTTGAACACTCCTGGTAACGGGGAACTCACTACCTATGGAGCTGATTACAGTTAGGAACAGCTCTCCTTTCCACTGTTCCTTCAGGGGAGCTCAGCGGAGCCAACATTTTTCTCTCTCCAGCCCCCACCCATTGTTCCTAACTCTGCCTTCTGGGCAGAACAAACCTAATCCCTTCTTTGCATGACAGCTCTTCAAATACCTGGAGACAGCATCCCGTCTTCCCTCAGTCATCTTTTTCTAAGGCTAAGCATGCCCAGCTCTTTCGGGCACTCCTCACAGGGCATGAGCGAAGGCCCTTCGCTTTCCCGGTTGCCCTCCTCGGCCAATCTCCGGCTTGTCAGAGTCTTTCCTAAACTGCGGTGCCCAGAACCGGGGCCGACGCTTCAGCTCCGGCCTGACCAGGGCAGAGGATGGGGGAAGGGGCCGCCCTCTGCCCCCGTTCTGGGCACCACACCCCTCTGGGGCAGCCCAAGAGCAGGAGGGATTTTTGGCTGCCTTACCATGTTGCTGACTCATACTGGGCTTGTAGAGTGACCCGACCTTTCAGGCTCAGCCCCACCCTGCCCCCAGCTGCTCTGAGCTTGGGAGTCTGGCTGGGGGCACGGGAGTGGGGGATTTGGGTGAAAGGAGGTTGGAAAGAGCTCATCACCCAGCGTGGGCACTGGCCCTCTCTGCCATATCAACGACAGCCCTTTTCCTGGCCTGAGCAGCTGGGCCTGAGTCTGCTCAGTACAAGGGCCCTCTGTCCCAGGCACACAAAAGGAAGCCTTCAGCGGAAAGGGCAGGCATGGGGGGTGGGGATCGCTGCAAGGCAAGAGGAAATGTGGGCACATTAGCCCCCAGGCCTGGCCAGTAGCTTCGGAAGTGCTCACACCCCCAGACTCAGCCTTGGGCAGAGGATAGGACTGCAACATCTCTCACTGTCCTAGCTCTTCTCCTGTATCTCCACTCCTCGTCAGCCAAAGGCACTTTTCCTGATCTGAACCTTGAGCTGGATGCTCATCATCTGCCCTTCGGCCGTCCTCACCATATCGCGACTGTCCTCATCGCCATTCTCATCCTCACTGTTATATCACCATCACAGCTGTCCACATCACCACGGGTACCAACATCACTATTAGCGTGACATTCATCCTCACTGTCTCACGGTCATCATGGCCATCAACATTGCCATGGTTACCAGCATCACCATAGTTACCAACACCATCAGTCCCACCTTCATGCTCACTGTTTACATCACCATCAGCACCCCTCATCCTCACTAGCATATCACCACCACAGCTATCAACATCACCACGGTTAGCAACACCATCAGCATCACCTTCATCCTTACTGTTATATCACCATCACAGCTGTCCACATCACCATGGTTCCCAACATCACCATGAAAACCACCTTCATCCTCACTGTTTATATCACCATCGCAACCATCAACATCACCATCAGCACCTTTCATCCTCACTAGCATATCACCACCACGGCTATCAACATCACCATGGTTACCAGCATTGCCATGGTTACCAACATCCCCATGTTTACCAACAGCACCATCATTACCATCATGTCTGTGGCCATAACCATCAACAAAACCACTAGCCCCAACTCTGCCACCACCAACATGCCCTCATCGTTTAGGACTGGCAGCTCCATTTTGAGTCAATACAACAAATGAAAATCTCAATTTGGGACAAAGGTAAAAACCAAGGGGCTGGTTTGGGGGCTTTTATCACAGAGTCACTTAAATTTAATTAAAATATTTCAATTGATCAAATGCCCTGACCTCCAGCCTCAGGGTCTCTGCCTCCAACCTACCCGGCAGAAGCTATTGCATTAATCTTTCCCAGTCCTGCTCAGATCACGGCTCTCTCCCCACTGGATTTATTGTCAACTCCTCTACCTGGTATTCACACCCCTTTCCCCCAAGTGTCCCATCCTCCAAGCACCCAGCAGTGTCTGAGAGCTGCTGCTCTAAGTCCTCCCCACCCTCCAAGCTTCACTGGAATCCCAGCACCTCCAGGAAGCCTTTCCTGATAACACCAACTGGCTTTTCTCTCTTTCCATTTCTAGGAGGAGGTTTCCTCATGTAGAACAAGTAACCAGGGTATGGAAGCTGGGGTCTAGTCATAGAACTGACTCCCTTTTTGACCTTGATCAATTCACCTGACTTCTTTAGGACCTTCAGGTATTTAGGTGGTACCTTGGACAGAGCGCAGGGCCTGGAGTCGGGGTGACCTCAGATACTGACTGGTTATGTTATTCTGCTCAAGTCACTTCACCTCTGCCTACCTCAGTTTCCTCATCTGTAAAATGGGGATAATAATGCCACCTACTTCCAGGGTTGTCGTGCACATCACATGACGTAATATTTATAAGCTCTTAGCACAGTGCCTGGCACAGAGGATGCTCTATATAATGGTTAGCTATTATTAGTCAGACTGGGATAAACCCACCCAATGGGCTTGAATACAAAGGTACATCCCTATCCTTGGGTACACGCATGTCGCTGCATGTTTGTGTCTCTTTATGCAAATGCATTGCAATGTGTATTCATGTGTGTGCATATTTGAATCTCTCTTATGCACATGAACACCAGTGCTCACCTGGGCATGTTTGTGTACGTGTACAAATATGGTGTGCATGTGTATGTCATACTGCATGTGTCTGCACACATGTGTCTGTGTGGGCTTCTCCCCGCTGGCATGCAGAGGAGTGTGCCAATACATATCTGTGATTACACGCCTGTGGGTGTATGGTCAAGGCCAGTGTCTAGGTGTCTATGTGAAAACGACACCAGCCTCTCGCTTCCTGACCTACATCCGGGTGGCTGGTCCCTGCTCAGCAGCCCAAATATAGCTCCAGTCCAGAAATAGGCTGGAAGCAGTTGGGTCCCTGGGGCAGTCTGTGGCTTCAAACCGAGGCTGGAGGGACACAGCTGCAGGGGGCTTCCCTGCTCCTCCCTCTACTTCCTTGTCCCCCATTCCTCCGGCCCCACACCTGACCTAGTATACCTCAGAAGCAACCAACCTAACTGGGGTCCCAGCTCTGCTATGTGACCTTGTGTGAATTCCTTCCCTCTCTGGGCTTTCTCAGTTTCTTTTTTTAAATGAGGCATCTCATGGACCCCTTCTAGTTTCATTTCCTAGAAGTCTTGGTCTCACCTTGAGAAACCCCCTTGGGTCTCCCCCGGTCCCCTTCATTTCCTGGGAGCTCAGGTTGAAGGGGCAGCAGGACCCAGAGGCTTCTCCCAACCCTTCCCTTGGTTGGCCTGATCTCTATGACCTGTCATTCCGGGCCCAGGCTGGGCAGGCCGTGGGTGGATAGGTCCCAGGCCTCATATGGTCACACTCTGGAGCCCCTGTGAGTCAGCACCCAGGTGGGAGCCAGGCCTGGCCAAGGGGAGGAAGGAAGGGGGGAGGATTCACCACCTACCTCCCCCACTTAGTGAATGGAGAGCTGCCCCCTTCTCTGGGGCACCACCCCCAGGAAGGCTAGTCTCCTAGGTAGAGCATCCCCATACAAGGGAAATTCCTTCTCTGGCTTCCGGTTTCCTTGTCAGCCACCCCATTCCTGACCCCATGGAATGTCCCTTCTGAATGACTTTGAACAAGTGACCTCAGCTCTCTAGGACCTAGTTCCCTAATGTGTAAAATGAGGGTATTTGAACTCAGTAGCTCCTCAGGCTCCTGCCAGTTTTCAGAGAGTCTGAAAAAGGACTGAATTATTTGTCCAACAAGATACCCAAGGATGGAAGGAAGAATAGGCTCTGCTCCTATTCTGGGTGCTCTGTGCGGTGGGAGTAGGAGGCAGGAGACACAGTGGGAAGAGCTTAAGTTGTGCGCCAGGCGTTGGAAATACACAGACTAAAAGAAAGTGGGCCCTGCCCTCAAGGAGCTTACATTCAAGAGAGACGACATGGAAATAAACAGGTAGATGCTAGACACATAGAGCATAGATAAAAATGTGAGCTCACCAAAAAGAGTAGGGATTGTGTCATCCTTTGACATAGTGCCTGGCATGCATGCAATAGGCACTTAATAAATGCTTGTTGATTGAGTGATTGATTAAAGGCACTAGCAGCTGCCCCATGCCTCTCTCCCTCCCTCTTGTACCTACCTAGTCAAATCCCATTGCATCTTCCAAACTGGGTTTCTTCTCCTCAAAGAAGGCTTCCCTCCCTCCCACCCAACCTCCCATCCCCCTCTGAAAGAAAGATTTCCTTCTGAGGATAATAAAATAAATGAACAAATCTTGAAAAGCTATTTATTCAGCACTTAGCATGGGCAGAAAATCATTGTAGAATTTCAGAGCTGGGAGGGACCTTGAAAACATCCTTATTTTACAGAGGAGGACGGTGAGGCCGGGGGAATCAGTCAGCAAACATTCATTAAGCACTTACTGTATACTGAACATTGCGCTGAGCCCTGGAGAGCCAAAGCAAAGGAAAACACAAGGTCCCTGTCTTTGAGGGGATCACATGCTAATGGGCTTCCTGGAGCCACCTACATACTACGTAACTGTATGAACAGAGTATGGCAAGTAGCCTCAGAGACTGTCAGTCAGTCAACAAATATTTCTTTAGTAAATTCGTGAAGTTTAAAAAAAGGCAAATTAAATTAATAGTTGAATAAATAAATATTAAATGAATGAAGTGCCTACTATGTGCCAGGCACAGTGCCAAGCTCTGAGAATACAAAGGAAGACAAAAGACAGCGTTTGCCCTTGGGGAGCTCACGGCCTAATGGGGGAGATAGCAAGACCATGAAATGACCTAGTGGAAAAGTCAGGCCTGGAGCCCACGTCTCCTGGCTCCCGGCTCGGCTTGTGCCTTCAGTGACCATTTGGGAGCCTCCAGTCTTAGGCCAGAGTGGGGATGGAAGCTGGGTTGGATTCACACAGGGATGGACCACCTTCAGTAGAGCATCATAGAACCTGCTATGCAGAGCTGTAAGAAATGTTTAGAGATCTTCTCACTTAGACCCTCCATTTTGTGGCTGAGGAAACTCACCCCAGAGAAGAGAAGGGATTTGCCCGGCTGGCACCCAAGTAGGAAGTGAGATGTGAACCCAGGTCCTCTGATTTTGATGCAGCGTTCTTTCCACTACACCATTCCAGACCTCCTCATTAGGGGGAACGTTGGGGGAGGAAGGACCTCAGATCACAGAACATCAGAGATGCATGGGGATAGTGGGTAGGAAAAGCCTTGAGCGCTTGGGAGTGGGAAGAGGAGACTGCAAGTGAATCTCAGGTTGGTCACTTGTCAACTATGCCACTTTGGGATAGTCTTTTTTTCAATTCTGTGCCTTGGTTTGCTCAGCTGTAAAATGGAAACAATACACGCGTGCCCTGCCTCATAAGGCTGTCTTGAAGATAGTGCTAAGCGTTATACAAGTACCAGCTGTGAGTAAAGAGTAGAAGGAAGTACCCCCCCCCTTCCCTTGTATGGACATTTCATGTTTCTCCAGATCCGGATCTGAAGAGAGGAAAGTGGGAGCAGGAGAAGGGCAGAGATGAGCCTCAGGTAGGAAATGAAGGTTCCAGGAGGAAATGAAGCTCCCCCCCACCCTCCCCCCATCCCCTTGGCCCTTGGCCCAGCTGACTCAGGAGCAACACCTGGACCACAGAGAAGTCCCCAAGCTATAGGATGGGGAGCAGGGAGTTCCCAGTTCCCATTCCTTCAGAAGGATGAGGCTGCCCACAGGCCTGGGGAAGGATGTACCCAAGGCCACAGGGTGGGCATGGGTGGAGGGAGGAGGAAGCTCCCTGAGCAGGTGTCCCCAAGGTCAAGGCAGCTCTGAGCTTAAGGCTGACCCGGCCAAGACAATAGGCTTTATTGCTGTGTGCCTAGCTCTGTGCAGAGGATGAAGAAGAATCATAGGATTTGAGAGCTGGCAGGAACACAGGGGCCCCCTAGTCCAACCCATGCACCAAGAGAATCCCCACTAGAATCTCCTGGAGAAGCGGTCATGCAGCCCCTGCTCAAGGACCTCCAGGGAGGGGAAGCCAGCGCCACTAGTGCCCTCCCACCCACTTGGAAACTGCTCTCACTGTTGGGAGGGTTTGGCTGACCTCAAGCCTCAATTGGCCTCTTGGAATATTCCACCAGTGGCTCCTGGCTCTGCCCTCTGGAGCCAAAGAGAAGAAGCCAAATCCGTCTTTCACTTGACAGCTCTCATGTTCTCCCAAGTCTTCTCCTCTGCAGGCTAAAGGTCCCCAGTCCCTTAAACTGATTCTCATCTGTCATTAACTCAAAGCCTTTCTCCATCCCTGGCTGCCCTCCTCTGGACACTGCCCAGCTTAAACTGTGGTTTCCAGAGCTGACTACAACTCTCAGGAAAGGAATTTGTACAGTGGGACCACCCCCTCCTTGTTCCTGGATGCTCTACAGCCCAAGATTGCATCAGCTTTATTGGCTAACACAACACGCCGCTGACTTCTTCTGAGCTTGTGGCCCACTCAGTCCCCTAGATCTTTTTTTCAGAATAACTGCCAACTAACCATACGATCATGTGAAGTTGATTTTGTACCTAAGTGTAAGTCTTCTTTTATCTCATTAGATTCAGTCCAATGGGCCTACCTGGCAATATCCTTTTTGGATCCTGACACCAATGTTTCATCTCTCCCTCCCAGGTTGGTGTCATCTGCAAAAGTGATGAGTATGCCATCTATGCCTTTATCCAAGTCAAACATGGCTCCCTGGGGCCCTTCACTGGAGACCTCCTGCCATTGGTGTGGAACAATCAACAATCACTCTGTGAGTCCACCCTGCAACCGGTTCTGAATGTGCATCTAATTGTATAATAGAACCCATCCACATCTCTCCATCTTCTCCATGAGAAGAACACGAGACTCTTTTATCCAATGCTTTGCCAAGACCCAGGTAAACTCTATCCATAGCATCCCCTCATCCACAGGGTTAGTAATCCTTTCAACAAAAGAAGTAAGGTTAGTCTGGCACAACCTGGTCTTGAGGAAGCCCAACTGGCTCTTTACCATCACTGCTTTCCTTTCCTAGACCATCCACCAACCATCCCTTTTATGATTCGTCTTAGAATTTTCCCAGAAATTGAAGCCAAACTTACTGGCCTACAGTCTGTAAGTTCTATTCTTTTTTTTGAGCATGGAGACAACATGTACTGTCCACCAATTTTGTGGTTCCTCTCTCACTTTCCCGGATCTTTCCAATATCAACGATAATGGTAATCCCATCTCTTTCAGAACCAAGGAGAGAGCTCATCCAGGTTGGGTGACTTCAATTCCTTAAGGGCAGTTTCTCTTACAGTCTCCTTACTCATCTTGGGTATAAACTCACAATTCACCATTTTTATTCTGTCATTTCCAGGGCAGATTTCTCTTTGGCAGAGAAATATACATGACCCAGAAACAATATGATGAGGGAAGGCACTAGTACTTGGAGAATTAGGATAGATTTTGTGTATTCAATGGATGCTTGGGGATGATGGTGATTACATTCAAGAATAAGAAGCTGGTACAGGCAGTCAGAGGTTCTGAGAAGGGAGAGATCCCTACAGTAGTCAAGGAAGACTTTCTGGAGGGGATAGGATTAAGTTGGTATAAATGCTGTGGAGAGCAGTGGGAAAAGCACTGGATTTGGCAGTAGGGAAACTGAGTTTTGAATCCTGGCTTTGCTACTTGCTAGCTCTGTGCCCTGATACAAGCACATCCTCCTTGCCAGGGCCTCAGTTTCCCCATTTGTAAAATGAGAGAGTTGGACTGAATGACATCTTGCTCTGAATCCTCTGCTTTTATGAAGGTGGGATTGTAAGTTTCTTGAGGGCAGACACTGTCTTTTGCCTCTTTGTATGCCCAGTTACTTAGCATAGCACCTGACAACATAGTAGTTGCTTAATAAATGTTGATTGATTGATTGATTGAAAGGAAACCAATCTGCCTGAAGTGTGGCTGGCATGAAGTAGAGGAATATAAGATGAGAATGAAAAAGTAGGCTGAGGTTTCATTGTGCAGGGAAGAGAGGAAGGGAGAGAAAGAAATGAGGAGGGAGGAGGAGAGAAACAGGAAGAACAGAACGGCTCATATGTAGGTATGGCTTTAATGTTTGTAAAGTCCTTTACTTATATGATCTCTTTTGATAATAGTAATGATAGCTAACATTTTTACTCTGATTTAGATTGGTTAAATGCTTTCTCTTGTGATCTTCACAAACCCGAGAGGTAGGAACTCCTATTAACACCATTTTTCAGTTGAGGAAACTAAAGCAGACAGAGGTTAAAGTGACTTGTCCAAGGTCATACAGCTCATAAGTGTTTGAGGTCAGATTTGAATTCAGGTCTTCCTGGCTCCAAGTCTAGAGCTGTCTATCAGTTGCATTGCCCAGTTGTGGTTAGAGAGGAGGAAGAGGTGGTGGTATTTCTACCATGATTTCAGGCTTCCAAGGCACCTTTGTCCCCACAATCATCCCTCGAGGCAGGCCATGTGATCACTATGTATTTGAGAGCTAGCATGGAAATGAGGTGACCCTGGCACAGGCTTGCCTTGAGGAAGCCCGGCTGCCTCTTCATAAAAATCCCCATTTCCCTTTCTAGGTATCCATTGACCATCTCTCTCTGTTTTTAAATCTGTTCTAGAATTTTCCCAGCAATTGAAGCCAAGTTCCCTGGGCCTACAGTCTTCAAGTTCTGTTTTCTTCCCTTTTTTTGAAAATTGGCCCAAATGTATGGAATTTGGAGTCAGAAATGCCAAGGGTTCAGGAAGCCATGTGATTCCAGGGAAGATGCTAGGAGTTAGAGAGCCAGCCTTTGATTGCGATGACCTTTAAGCAAGTCACCTAATGAGTCTGGCTCTTGGACCACTAATGACTTACAAGATGTCTTCCAACTCTAAAGCTATGAACCCCTATTTGATAGAGGAAATAACGAAGACTCAGAGAGAGAAGCAAATTGATGAAATCACACGCCAGGCAAGGGAGTTTGGATTTTATCCAGCAGGCAGTTGGGAGCTATTGAGGGTTCTTGAGTTCAGGAGTGACCCACTGAAAGTGGGAGACAAGATGACATTTCAGCAGCTGAGAACAGGGGGATGGTTCCAAATGAGGATGGTAGGATTTGGAGCTGGAAGGAAACCATTATGGATCCTCTTGACTATGTCCCTCATTTTACAGGTGAAGAAACTGAGGTTCCAAGAATTTCAATGGCTTCCCCAAGGACACCCAGGTAGCATAAAGCAGAGCCAGGATTTGAAACCAGGTCTTCTGATTCCGCCCTCTTACTGCTGGGTCAGAGTCCAGGATGTCTCTGGCAGATCATTCTCTGTGGTTTCCCATCATGCCCCACTCAGGAAGCTTTCACAACAACCTGGGAAAGGGGAGAATTTTGACGCTAGGGGCCACTAAGGGGGAATGACTCGGGGAGGTTTGGGGCGGTTTGTTTTGAGATCAAGTCAAATGCCAGGAAGCCAGCACCTGGATTTCCCATCTTATTGTAAACCAAAGAAGTTATTTCTGTGTCTGATTTCTCTTCCCTCCTCTTAGTATCTGCAGCCAACAGAGTCATATCCTGCTTATGAGAGAAGATGGAGGAAGGAGAGTGCAGGGGGAGGGGCAGGCATACCAGTCAGCAGGGCACCTCCCCTTCCCCCAACACGACCCCAACTCAGACACGGATCCACCTCTTACGTCTTTAATGGGTCCTTCTCACTGTCCTTCCCTCTCTCTCTTCCTCCTCCTGCCTCTGTGGGGCCCCAGGGAGCCCAAGCGATTGTCCTGATTCCAATTCGATGGCCATCTCTCTTTGTAGGTAGAGTTTTCATGTGTCCCTACCCGCTACCCCAAATATATCTCCCCAACCTCCCTGGCTAGGAAGGAACTGAGTATTCTCCTTCCTCTCCCTGTAGGGTATCCAATGGCAACCTCTAATAGGAGTCAGGACAACTGGGACTCTAGTCACAGGTAGGACATTTTCTAGTTGGGAGGACAGTGAGCAAGCATTTTATAGTTTTGACATTCTATGTTCTAATGTTCTATGTCCAAAGATACCTCTCAGCTCTAACATTGTGTTCTAACATTGTTCTCTCCTAGTTCTGACATCCCCTGTTCTAAGCTCCCTCCCAACCCTTACATTCCTGGTTCTCAGGCCCCTCGCAGCTCTGATTTTCCCTGTTCTATGGTCCCTCCCAGCTCTGACATCCTCTGTTCTAAGCTGTCTCCCAACCCTCACATTTCCTGTTCTCAGGCCCCTCCCAGCTCTGACATTCTATTTTCTACCATTTTATGTTAGAGCTGGGAGGGACTTTGAACAAAAAATGTCGGAACACAGGACATCAGCGCAACAAAAGGCTTACTCCCAGGCACAGGATTGAAGAGATTCGAGCCCCCCTTCCTCAGTTCCTCACAAGTTACCCCATCTTCTTTCTCTGTGCCTTCACACAGGGCTGTCCTCCCTGCCTTGACCCTGCTCTCCCTCCTTGATCTTTGAGAATGAACGGAACTGTTCTTCAGACCTCAGCTCAAGGACCACCTCCTACAGGAAGCCTTTCCTGATCCACATCCCTTTACCCAGCTGCTAGTGCACCTCTCCCATTACCTTACATTTATTGTGTGTGTGTGTGTGTGTGTGTGTGTGTATACATATATGTATATATATTTGTGCATATATACATGCATTCATATTATAGACCATATATACAATACATGTGTGTGCATACATGGATATACTATATACATATAATATATATGGATATACTGTCTCCCTGATAGAATGTAAGGTCTTTGAAGGCAGATGTTGTTTTGCTTTTGTCTTTGTATCTCCAGTGCCTGGCTAGTATGATGCCTGGCATGTGGTAGGCAATTAATACATGATTATTAATTGATTGACATTCCATGTTCTGACAGGAACTAGGGGGAGAAACACGGCTAATGTGGGCATTTGCATGACCAACACCTCACACCATATACCAAGTTAAGCTCAAAATGGGGACCTGATTTAGACAGAAAGGGTGATATCATAAACAAATTAGGGGAACGAGTTAAAAATTACCTGTCAGATCTACGGATAAGGGAAGAGTTCCTGACCAAGCAAGAGATAAAGAGGCTCACAGTAGGTACAATGGGTAGTTTTGATTGCAGGAAATTAAAAAGGGTTTACATAAATAAATCCAAAATTAGAAGGCAAGCCAGAAACCAAGGGAAAATTGTTTACCACAGATTTCTCTGACAAAGCTCTCATTTCTCAAATATATAGGGAACTGAACCAAATTTATAAGACTACAAGTCATTTCCTAATTGATAAATGGTCAGAGGATATGAACAGGCAGTTTTCAGAAGAAGAAATTAAAGCCATCTATAGTCACATGAAAAAATGCTCTAAATCACTAATGACGAGGGAAACGCAAATCCAAACAACTCTGAGGTACTGCCTCACATCCCTCTGACTTGCTAAGATGATAGAAAAGGAAAATGACAAATGCTGGCAGGGATGTGGAAAAATAGGGACACGAAGGCACTGTTGGCAGAGTTGTGAATTTGGACCTGTGCCGAAAGGGTTAAAAAGCTGTGCACATCTTTTGATTGGGTAATGCCAATCACTACCAGGACTGTACCCCAATGAGATCAAACAAAAAGGGAAAGAGCCTATTTGTACAAAAATATTTGTAACAACTGTTTTTGTAGTAGCAAAGAATTGGAAACTGAGGGGGTGTCCATTAATTGGGGAATGACTGAACAAGATATGTTATAAGATTGTGATGGAATACCACTGTGCTATAAGAAATAATGAGGGGGATGGGTTCAAAAAAACCTAGGAAGACTTATATGAACTGATGCAAAGTGAAGTGAGCAGAACCAGGAGGACAATCTGTATAATAACAGCAACATCATAAAGATAATCGATTGTGAAAGACTGGGCTACCCTGATCAATACAATTATCTACAACAATTCCAAAGGACTCGTGACAAAAAATGTTATCCACCTCCAGATGGAGAATTGACAGACTCTCAGAGCAGGTTGAAACATAATTTTTTTTCTTTTTCTTTTTCTTGCTTTTGGGGGAGGGGCAGAAACATGGCTAAAGTGGAAATGTTTTGTATGACTTCATATATGTAATGGGTATCATGTTTCTTCTCTTCTCAATGGGTGGTAAAGGGGTAGAATGAGGGAGAAAACTCAGAATTGAAAATATTTTTTAAGAGAGAAAAAAAAGACATTCCATGTTTGAAGTTCCTTTGAAGATCTTACATTCTCTGTTGTAAGCGAGGCAATTAGGTAGCCTAATGGAGGAGAGAACTGAGTCTGGAGTTAGGAAGACGTGAGTTCTAATTCTATCTCTGATACTTACAGTGTGACCCTAGGTGAGTCCCTGTCACTCTGTTTGCCTCAGCTTCCTCAACTTGAAATGGAGATAATAATAGCATCTACTTCCCAGGACCATTAAGATCAAATGAGATAAAGTACTTTGCAAACCTTATAGAGCTATGTAAATGCTGGATCTTCTTCTTCTTCTTCTTCTTCTCTTCTTCTTCTTCTTCTTCTTCTCCTCCTCCTCCTCCTCCTCTTTCTTCTTATCATTATCATTATTACTATTACTATTAAGCTCCCTCTCAGCTCTGACATCTGATGACTCCTCAGGGTCTTCAGCTAGGGAGCAGTGGGCGGTAAGGGCTAGCTGTGAGCTCACAGCTCTTGTGTCAGGGACAGGAACCTGGGAAGAAAGGAAGAAGCAGATGCTGCTGCCTGGGTGGTAGAGGGAAGGATGTCCCCAAGGCTATGACTCACTCATTCATCCATCCATTCATTCATTCAAGAAGCACTTACCAAGCCATAACAGATTCCTTCCCTGTGTGTTGGGCTAAGGATTGAGAGTGGGGGGTGGGGTGGGGGCGGTGAGGAAGCTCTATATTTCCCAACAGCCAGGTTAAAGGACTCCATCCCTGTAAAAGCCTCCCGATTGTCTATTTGTCATCTGGAGTGTTTCAGGATGCACTCATCCAGAAAGACCATGATAATGGACAGAGAGAGAGAGAAAGGGGAGCCCTGGAAGAAGAGAGAGTAGAGGTGCCCCTGCCCTGTGCTGGAGCCAGGAGCCAATACTATTCTAGCTAAGAACCAAACTAGGATGAATGGGTGGCCACCAGAAGAGAGGAAGAGTTCTGCTCAGTCATTTTCACCATCAGAGCTGCCCTCAAGTGGAATGGTTGCCTAGTGAAAGAATAAGCTTCCAGTCATTAGAGGTATCCAAGTAGAGGGCTGGAGGACCCACCTGTGAGGAGCAAGGTAGAGGAGATCTCTGTGTGGAATCTCTCCCTTTCCACACAGGTAACAAGGTGATTTTCCTAGAACATGGCTCTGACTGGCTCACTGTCCTACTCAGTAAACTCCAGGGGCTCCCTGTTACCTCTAGGAAAGGCTTCTTAGAGGAGATGGGAACTTAAGCCTGGCTCTAAAGGATGGGAAATCACCTGGGCTAACTGACCATTAGAGGTGATCTAGTCCAGGTGAGGAAATTGAAGGGAAATGACTACCCGATGTCACTCAGATCATAGGCTCCTAGATCCAGAGACAGGAGGAACCTTAAAGGGCATAATAAATAAATACATTTTATAAAGGAAGAAAATGAGACTCAGGTGAAATTTGCCTAACATTATAGGTAGAATGTCAGAGTCAGGATTTAAACCCAGAGCCTATGGCATTAGAGCAGGGTTTTCTCCACTACACTGTTCTGTCTTCATGAAGCTGTGTTATCCTGCTCCTTGAAAGCTGTGTATGACCTGGGGTTAAGTCAATCTATTTTCCTCTGTGGGCCTCAGTTTCCTTCTATGTAAAATGAGATTGGACTCAATGGGATTTGAAGTTCCTTCTGGTCCTTGGTACTAGAGCGAGTTTTAACTCAGGTGGATGGGTCTGCAGGTCATTTTCCAGGGAAAATTCTTACTCTTCCTGAGAACATTTCTCGGCCCCCTCCCCACCCCCCAGCCTCCTCTCTTGGCCCTCCGAGTTCCCTTATCCATCATCTCCCACCTCTTCCGAGGCACTTCTCAGGTTACTAGTGCCTGGCAGTTTAGCATGTCCTGATAACCCCCAGCCAAGCCCCCCAGAGGGGTGGGGGTGGAGCACCTGGAGGTTCACCTGCTCGGGGAGTTGGGGGGGTTCCGGGAGCCTGAGCCAGAGAGGAGCAGACAGCCTCCTTCCGGAAAAAGGATGCCTACCACCAGCCTGTGGGCTGGGGCCTGGGGGTGATGGGGTTATCTCTGACTTGGAGGCAGAAAATGAGAAGGGGCCCTTATCTTCCTTCCGCTTCCCCCTCCCCTGTCTTTCTCAGAGATAGGGGCTGCCTCAAAGCCCTCTTGTTCCCAGTCCTTCCTAACACTCTTCTCCCCCTGTACCTGCGGCCTCCCTAGGAGTGCGTGTGGGGCGGGGTGTCCTCACCTACACCCATAGCTCCTCCTCCTGGGACCTTAGAGCTCTAGAATTCAGAGCTGCAAAGAGCCGCAGAGATCAACCAGCCCAACCTTCTCATTTTTCACAGGGAGAAACTGAGGCAGCAACATGGCGTCAAGGGAAAGAGCTCTGAGTTTGGAGTCAGAACTCCTGGCAACAAGCTTTTCCTCCGACACTAATATGGATATGATCCTGGGCGGGTTACTTAATTTTCTCTGAGCCTCAATTTCTCCATCTGTAAAATGGGGTGGCAATGCTTGTGTGGACTACTGTGACAACTTTAAAGGCCATAGAATTTGAAGCTGCTGTAAAGTGATTTGCTTAAAGTCACATAGGAATTAAGTGGCAAAAGTCAGGATTAAAAGTTAGAGACCTGTCCAAGCCTGCCCCTTCCCCACTGGAGCTCCCAGAACCCTGCTCCCAACTCCCTAGTTTATTGGTCAGCCTTTCCTAGGCCTTCCTAAGGCCTTGCCCCGGTTGGCTGGTTAGCTGCAGTGAGTCAGGAGGAGAGGGCTTGGTCTTTCTTTGGGGGAAGAGAGGAGCAAAGCTCGGAGAGCAGTAGCCTGGGCTCCTAGGGACAGGCTCAGGAGTTGGGAGTGAGGGAGGGGGAAAAGTCATGGTGGAAGATAGAGCCTAGTTCTAAAGCCAGAAGGGACCTTGGGGGCCATATGGTTCAACCCTTTCATTTGCAGATGGGGAAACTGAGGCCCAAGGAAGTTGAAGTGCTTTACCCAAAGTCATCTACAGGATGATAGAAATAGACCTGGAAGGGTAAAGAAGTAACTTGTCCAAGGTCACAGAGCCATGAACTATTAAAGTCAGAATTGGTTTTACACACACACACACACACACACACACACACACATACACACATACATGTACATATATACACATATTTTAACTTCTGAACTTGACAGGCATCAACACACATGAATATTTTCCTATTCAAAGGACAGAAAAGAGGATTGCATATAAAACAATGACTCTACCACAGACAGCTAATTCTTAAAAAACATAGCTCAGTCCAACATGGCAACATCAACACTGCCCTTCTCATGTGTGCTCTCTCTGAGCTCCCTCATGTTTTTTCGGCATCTTTTGAATAAACATTTCTGTGATGTTTTCTTTCTTTTCATATTTTTCACAACACTATCATCCCCCCCCACTCTCCCTTTTGCCAAATAAAAGCCTTTTCGTATAACAAGTAAGTACAGCCAAGCTAAACAGATTTGCGTTTATTATTGGTTGCGGCAGAAAATGTAGGCTTTGTTGGGCAAATTGAGTCCATCGCTTCTCTGTTAGGAGATTGGTAGCATCCTCCATCTTGGTCCTCTGGAATCAACACATTCATTGTTGCTCAGAATTCTAATGGCTTTAGAATTTGTTTTTACAGTGTGATTGTCTTTTTTCTTGTTCAGTTATTTTCAGTTGTGTCTGACTCCTCTTGACCCCATTTGGGATTTTCTTGGCAGAAATACTGGAGTAGTTTGCCATTTCCTTCTCCAGCTCATTTTACAGATGAGGAAACTGAGGCAAACAGGGGTAAGTGACTTGCCCAGGGTCAAATAGTAAGTGTCTGAGGCCAGATTTGAACTCAGGAAAATGAGTCTTCCTGACTCTAGGCCTGGCACTCTATGCACTGAGACACCTAGCCGCCCCAGTGTGGTTATTACTGCATAAATTATTGTGGTCCTGCTTCCTTTCCTCTGCATCAGTTTATACAAGTCTTCTGAAGTTTCTCTGAAACTATTGCCTTCATTATTTCTTATGGCATGATAATAAATGTATCATTACATTGTCATGTCATTAATTTGTTCAGATACTTCCAGGGGTGTTTCAAGGCTCAAATGAGATACAGAGTGTGAAGTATTTTGCAACCTTAAAGCACCATATAAATGCCAGTTCTTGTGATTATGATTAGATTTCTACTGTTACCCACCTACTAAGCTCGAGCAGTTTATCAAACAATATAGATATGAGCTGGTAAATATTTAACAGCCACACTTGCAGAGAAAAATGCGTGCACACACTTTTAAGTTTCATTCACATTATTAGCACTTTCTTAAGTCTAGACACTTAACAAAACAATGAATCAAGCACTGATTGGTCTCAGTTGCTGATTTCTGAGGAGCAAATACCCACAACGAAAAATTAACAATCCTCTGTCAGCCCGAGCTGGCCCCAGGTCACCCCTGGACATTTCCCAGTTAATGAGCACTTTGTTCGCAGTTATTTTCTACTTGAAAAAGTTCTACCATACGTATTTCTGTACACATAGATCCTTTTCCGCTTTCTTCAGTCTTTTGGGGGTCTAAGCCTAGTAGAGGTATCCCTGGGTATGCACAGTTTAGTAGCTTTGGAAGCATAGTTCCAAGTTGCTTTCCAGAATGACTAAACTAGTTTCTACATCCCAAGAACAGATTACTAATACCCCTATTTTCCCACAGTCCCGCCAGCATTTGTCATTTTCCTTTTTTGGTTATTTTTGCCAGTAGGATGGATGTAAGAACCTCAGATTTTCTTTAATTTGCATTTCTCTAATTTTTAGTGATTTGGATAATTTTCCTGCTGTTCTAGAGGCTAAAGGTCCCTCATTCAATTCAATTTGATTCAATTTAACAAATAACAAGTTTAACAATTTAACAAATTAAGCACCTACTATATGCCAGGCACTCTGTAAGATACTGGGGATACAAAGGCAAAAATGGTCTTGCCTTCAAGCAGCTTATGTTCTGCTGGAGAAGGGGGGAAGACAAGATACACACAGATAAGTTTTTAGGGAAAAAGATGGAAGAAGATATATATACATATATATATACACATATATATAGTTTGTGTGTGTATATACATGTATATATTGTGTGTGTGTACATATGTATGCTTTTTTGTGGTGGAAAAGAATTGGAAGCTAAGGGGGTGCCCATGAATTGGGGAATAGCTGAGTATAAATGATGGTTATGAATGCTTTGGACTACTGCTGTGTCATAAGGGAGGACGAAAGGGATGATTGCAGAGAAATCTGGGTAGACATGGATGAACTGATGCAGGGTGAGTGAGCAGAACCAGGCTCTTTATTCAGTAATGATTCTTAAAGGCGTGGAAATACTGGTCAATTCAGTGATGATTACAGAGGATGGGTGACGAAGCAGGTTACCCATCTCCTGCTACAGAGGGGAGAAATTTGAGATTCAGAACAGGACATAATAATTAGCATTTCTTTAGCGCTATAAGGTTGGCAAAATTCTTTATATCATTTTTTTTCTCAAATAACCTTGTGAAGTATCTCCAGTTGACAGATGAGGAAACTGAGGCCCAGAGAAGTCATGACTTAACCAAGGTCACATAGGAATTGAGAATCAGATGACAGATTTGAATCCAAGTCCTTCATCTTCAATCTTCTCCTCTGGTGTCCACTGTGTAACACTGCCAATCCTCATTTGGCCTAGGCTCTCACCCTACTGGTCACCTGTGTCCGGACATGTTCCACTTTGTCAATGTCCTTCTCAAAATTAAGTGCCCAGCTATATCCCAAAGAGATCATACAAATGGGCAAAGGACCCACATGTACAAAAATATTCATAGCAGCTCTTTTTGTGGTGGCCAAGAATTGGAAATTGAGGAGATGCCCATCAGGTGGGGAATGGCTGAGCAAGTTATGGTATATGAATGTAATGGAATACTACTGTGCTATAAGAAACGATGAGGAGGCAGACTTCAGAAAAACCTGGAAGGACTTGTATGGACTGATGCTGAGTGAAATGAGCAGAACCAGGAGAATGTTGTATACAGTAACAGCCACATTGTGTGATGACTAATATTGATAGACTTAGCCCTTCTCAGCAATACAAGGATCTAAGACATCTCCAAAGGCCGCATGAGGGAAAATGCGATCCACATCCAGAGAAAGAACTATAGAGTCTGAATGCAGATTGAAGCATACTATTGACTATTTTTTTTCTGCTTTTGTGTTTTGTTTCCTCTTTCTGGTGGTTCCTCCTATTAGTTCTAATTCTTCCTCACAACGTGACTAATGTGAAAATATGTTTAATAGGAATGTATATATATAGACTATATCAGATTGCTCCCTGTCTTGGGGAGGGAGGGGGAGAAAAATTTAAAACTCAAAAGCTTATGGAAATGATTGTTGATAATACAAAATAAATTAATTTTTAAAAAGAATAAAAAAAAAAAAGAAATTTAGCACCCAGAGCTGAATGTAATGGCCCCCTCCCTTCCCAGGAGCCTCTCCAATTCCTCCCCTTCCTTCAAGGCCCTGTTCTCCCCACCACCTCTGTGAAGCTTTCCCTGACCTCTCCAGGCCCTCTCAGCACAGACCACCTGCTATGCTCAGCCATCTTTCTACTGTGTTTTCTTTTCCCAAATGGACTCTGAGCTCCCTGAATGGCATTTCCTATTCTCTATAGCTGGCTCCTTCGGGTACATTGTCTACCCGGGCCTTTGAAAGACTGCATGCTGGGGATGATATAAGAGAGGATTCCTGTTAAGGCTGGACTGCCTGCCTGCTGGGGTCCCTTCTTGTGCAAGGGTCCTGGCAACTAGCCTTGGCTCCTTCCCAACCTTTGTCAGGCCTCACTGGATTGAGCCTTTGGGGTCCTATTTGACATTTGACAGTACCGGGCAGGTGGAAACTAGCCCTGTTCTGAGAACCACCCCCCTTCTCTTTACATCCCCCCTCCTCCAATCCCAAATTCCTGGCCCTCCCAGCGTCTGGAATCCCATTCCTTTCAAATGTCCCAACACCCCCACACCACCAGCCGCCAGTGGGACATCCTGACTTCATTGTTCAAGCCAGGAAGCCAGGCCCAGCCCATGCACAGGGTCCCTGGGGAGAAAGGTTCCTTCTCAGAGCAGAAGACCAGCCTCAAACCTGCTCTCTGGCTCAATCTGAATGGGCTGAAGTACTTTAAGATGCACCAGGGATACAGCAGCAAAGGATTGTTATTGTTGTTGGGGGTGGGGGGGGGGTTAGGCAGGGTGTGTAACAGACTAGGACAGTAATAAAGACTGATGGGCCGGGGTCCTGGTGATTGCTTAGTTTGAAACTTCTCCCTGCAGGGAAACATTTCTATATCAAGATGGCATCATGGAGTGTCAGAGTTTATTTTTTTAAGGCAATTGGGGTTAAGTGACTTACCCAAGGTCACACAGCTAGTAAAGTGTCAAGTGTTGGAGACTAGAGCGTACTGACCAAAGTATAAATTCCTGATCCTGGCATTCAGAGACCTCAGTAATCAGACTGAATCGATGACAACAGACAGAGATGAGGTGGGGTTTAGAATCCACTCCGAGTGTGAAAGTGTGGACACAGTCAAGATGAGATTATCATGACATATGATTGTGATGGAATACTATATATACTATAAGAAAAGATGATCAGGAGGGTTTCAGAAAAACCTAGGAAAATTTATATGAACTAATACAAAGTGAAGCGAGCAGAGCCAAGAGGACGTTGTATATTGTAATAGCAACGTGGTAACATTGATCGGCAGGCGAAGGACTCAGCTACTCTGACCAAGACAACAACCCAAGATAATTCTGAAGGACCCATGATTAAAAACGCTCTCCATCTCCAAGCGGAACCGACGAGCTCCAAGCACAGATTGAAGCACGCTTTTTTCAAAATCCTGTTTTTATCGTTTGATGTTTGCATTTTCTTTTGCAACGCGGCTCACACGAGAATATGTTTTGTGTGACTTCAAATGTATAATCTGATGTCAAATTGTTTGCCTTCTAAAGGGGGGGAAGGGAAGGAGAGAATTTGGAAATCAACATTTTTAAAATGTATATGTAATTAGGAAATATTTAGCAACATAAACAAAATATTTTTTTAAAAATGAGATCGTCACTTGCCTGGGATGCAGAATTGCATAATATAGAATATATGATGTCTCAGATAAGGCTGTGAAGGCAAATTAGAGTCTGATTATAGAGGGGAAATCCTCATTGTCCCACCCTCCTTTGCTCTTTCCCTGTGATTATTGGGTGTTCGGGGGAGTTTTTGTTTTTTGCATCAACATTTTTGACTCAATCCTTGTTATTCTTCTGGTACAATCTGAAATTCATAATGAAAAAAGAACAAGGCAGCCATCCGGAGAAGGTACAAATGGCTAGGGTTGAGACACAGGCTCTCTTGGACCATGATCAAGCCTAGTACCTCCTCCCACTCCAGTTTCTTGGAGAGGGTGGTCCTGAATTCTGTTGCAAAGTGATGAGGTTGACTTGTTCCCAGGCTCCTAGGGAAAGTGGGGCATCACCCCTGCTCCCATTGCTCCCTGGAAAGGCTGGTACTGGACCCCGAGTGGTGCTCAGGTCAGACCTGCCTATTGAACAAATGGTATAGGGATCAGAGCCAGAGACCTCCGGGGGCATCTAGGTCTTGACCTGGAACCAGTCCCCTGTATAAAATCCCTGACAAGTAGTCATCCAGTCTCTTCCTGAAGACCTCCAAAGAAGTCATTCCGCCTCTGGACAATTCCTATTGTTAAAAAGTTTTTCTTAGACATTAGGTCATAGCTCTAAAGCTTAGAAGACCAGCCCTCTCATTTTATGGATGGGAAAACTGAGGCTCAGAGATGCAATGACTTGCCTCCTACAGGTAAAAATTCTAAGAGGTAGAGTGAAATTTGAACTCATTTACACCACACTGTCTCAATCATATCAACCCCAAACTGGCCTCTCTGTTGCATCTCTCTACTCCATGTCCTCCCCTCATTTCTAATACTGTCCCCTGAGGCCAAGCAAAGCAAGTCATATATCTCTCTTCCAAAGGCCCGGCAGATACCCCAGCACAGCTAGCCAAGCCCAAAAGCTCCACAGAAAAGGAAAATTGCCTTCTGGAAGTGAAGTCAGGATTGGTGAGTGAAGGCTAACCCTCTTAGGGGGCTCAGGGGTGGAGGGTAGAGGGATATAGCAAGAGTCCAGCCAGAAGACCCTGCCTTCTGAGGTACTGAGCTCCCTGTCTCTGGAAGTGTTCAAGCAAGGGCTGGATAACCACTTATCTAGGATACTGGAGAGGGATTCTCAAGCTTGTTTCCATCCAGGACCCTTTAGGCAGGCAGGCAGTCTGTTGAAATTCATGATCTCTTCTCAGAATCATGTTGTGAAATGCATAAAATAAAACATAGGATTACACAGAAAACCAACTCTCTCTCTCTCTCTCTCTCTCTCTCTCTCTCTCTCTCTCTCTCTCTCTCTCTCTCTCTCTCTCTCTCTGTCTTTGTCTCTCTGTCTCTCTCTCTATCTCTGTGTGTGTCTCTCAGTCTCTCTGTCTATCTGTTTATCTAACCTATCAATCTGGGGCCCAAGTCAACGAAAGCTAGAAGGCCAACCTTCCTAATCTCCCCTATTTCTAGAATACAGTAAGGCTGATAAAGTGCTCTCCTGACAATCCTGTGGGGAAAGCTAAAGATGTTAGGGGGGGATGGGGATAGAAGTACTTTCATCCTATAGGAATCTCCTGGCAAAGAAACTCCCTCCACCAATGCTGATCACCAATCACCGGCTGCCCTGCAACCAAGAGTCTTAGAGACTCAGCCTTGGGCTGGGGGTAAGGGGACCTGCCCAGGGTCACTCAGCCAATATGGTTGTTTTCATCTATTCTTTTAAAGAAGATTTCTGGTTTGCCTTTGCCAACTGGGAGGCTGAGAAAGACAGCCACCTTCTCCAGGGTCCCAGCTCTAGACCCAGGTGGGATTGTAGACGTCATCTAGTCCAACTGTCTCCCTTTATGGACAAAGAAACTGAGGCCCAGAGAGGCGAAGGAAACTGACCAAAGGCACGAAGGTAGTCAGTAGCAAAGTCAAGATTCGAACCCAAGCCCTCAGTCTCCATATTCAGCAGCTTATCTGTTTCATAACTGAGCCTACATCTTCCCTATCCCAAGGCTGCAGTCTCTCTGCGTATCATTAAAACCAAACGAGAAAATGCACATAGTAAGTGTTATATAAATCGTGATTCCCCTTACCTTCCCCTAATACTGTCCCCTTTTTTATGGAGGAGGAAGCTTTCAGAGAATTCACAAGCTACATAGGTAACATCGGGGACTCAAGCCCAAATCTCCTGATGAAGCTCCCCAACTGGTTGGTTGGTTTTTCAAACCTAAGAGTGGGACACAGATGAAAGATGGGGGGATTTGGAATCAGGAGACTGAAAGTCTGAAGCCTGACCCTGCTAGGTCACTGCTGCAAGACCTTGGACACATCAGGTCCCTTCCAGCTCTGAGTATATGCTTCAAATCCAGCTTTAGGCACTTACTAGCTGTGTGGCCCTGGAGGTCACTGAACTTCTGTTTGCCTCAGTTTCCTCAACTGTAAAATGGGGATAACAATAGCACCTACCTCCAAAGGTTGTTGTGAGGATCAATTGAGTGTTTAGTATGGTGCCTGGCATATAGTAGGCACTTAATAAAAATGTGTTTCTGTCCTTGCCTCTTTGATGCTTAAATAGCTAGAGAATGGGAGGGAGAGGGGAGAGATGATCTTCCCCTCCCCCTGCCTCTGCCCCGTTCTCTGCTTCTCTTCTCCTTGGGTGACCTTATGGGCCAGGGTGGGGTGAGGCCAGTGGCTTTCCATGGCTGGTGACCTTTCCTGGGCACAATGGCAGCCATTCAAGGCCCCCTCCATGGCAGACATGGGCAGCTGGCCGACAGTGGTGGCAGAGGGGAAGGAGGGGGTGGTCTTGCTGCTGGCACCGAAAGGTCTCTCCTCCCAGCCATCCTGGCTGCCTGGGCAATACACACTGACCCATTTTCCTCCATCTATAGGCCTACCGACGGCCATGAGCTTAGACACTCAGAAGGGATAGGAGGTACTATGTCAATCCAACCTAACCAGCAGGTGCCCAGGTGGGTGGGAGCCCACCTGCCCACCACCTGCTCCTCCTATCACCATCACTGGACCTGGGAAAGTCGGGCTCCACCATGGGGCCTTCTCAGGATTCAGCCTCCTTGACTTTTCTGGACTTTTCTGTTCACTGGACATTTCAAGCTGGAAGGCTGTGCCCTAGACATCTCATACCCAAGTAGGACAAAGTGATGAAACCAAAATAACACAGACTTGTGGTTAGTTGACGTGGTGTCAAAGCTTGCCTTCGACAGTTGTGTCCCCATAGAAACATCACTTCCCCTCTCTGGCCTCAGTTTCCTCCTTCATAAAACGGGAACAATACCCACACTAACTCTTGACCATCAGGCTGTTGTAAGGAAAGATTCTTGTAACCCTGAATGCACTAGAAAAATGTCTGCTGAGTCAAACCATGTTTGCTCAGCATCTACAGTGTTCCCTGGCCTAGGTACTGGAGGAGAAGGCTCTCCAGCTGGGCAGAAGGACCTGCTCAAAGGAAGCAGTTGGACTGACCAGAACACGCCAAGGGCTAAATCTGGGGAGAAAGCCCCCTACTGGACTGCTTACTTCTGGAGAAGAGGGGCTTCCTACTGGCACCTGGATCTAGTAGAGATCTGGAAAATGGTTGTTGAACTGACTTAGGGACTGACAAGTGAGTTGTGTGGATGGATGGTGGCATGGGACAAGCAGAGAGAAGATGTGGAGGGAGGGGTGCAAATGTAATGATCTCATTTTCTGGATGAAGAAATTGAGGCCCAAGAGAAGAGGGTCATATACTGTTAGGTAAAAGTGGCTTTTTAGAGAGTACTTGAGATGGGCTTTGGAAGAAAAGGATTATTTATGTGTGTGTATGAGTGTGTGTATGTGTGTGTGGTGGAAAAGACAAAGAGGATTAGGCACACCTAAACTTTAAAAAAAACCTCATCATTATCTTTGGCTTCCCAATAGAGCCCTTCCTTTCCCTCGTTCAGGGAGCCATCCCTCATGAGTCTCAGCCCATGACTAGAGTCTAGGTGTCTTCTCTACATCCACTGTCTCCTCTGATTGGTGCATTCCTCCTAGGAACCTCCACTGGAGAAAGTACCCGTTCCTACCATGTAGACTTTACATTTGCTCAACCCATGACTCTATGGACTATTTCTCCCCCTTACTCCTGCTGCCATGCTCCTGCCTCCCCCTCCCATCTCTTTCCCTGCTTTTCAGCTACCTTGTAAGCTCTGGCTTTCCCTATTAAAATGGAAGCTTCCCAAGAGCAGGGGCTATTGTTTTTGCTTGTATTTGGATTATCTGCACTTAACACAGTGCTCAGCATATAGTAAGTGCTTCATAAAGGCTTTAATTATCTGTCTATCCTCATGTATCTACTTATCTATCATCTATTTATCAGTCAGCTGTCATCCAACTATCTATCTATCTGTCTGTCTGTCTGTCTATCACCTACCTATTATCTAACTCTACATCTATCTACTTACCTATCTGCCATCTATCTTCATCTATCTATCAGCCAGCTGCTACTATCTATCTATACACCTACCTACCTACCAACCTATCGACAAGGAAGAAAAAAGAATGCAAGAAAAATCAGTTTCGTAAAACTGAAACATGTCATGCAGACATCATATGCAGTATTCCACACCCATAGCCCCCCACCTCTCCTACCTAACCTTTGAAGCCACCCCATCTAACTATACTTCTCTGGGGCTAGCTTGGCACTGAGAGCCCCTCTAGACCTGAAGCCATGATTTCTGGCTCCTTCCTGGACACAAGAGACAGGCTGAGTGCCCCATACCCCGGCCCCACCCAGTTCCTCTGTAACCGGGCGCTTCCCCAGTTTCTCTCTCCACCCCACCAGCCCCAACTGGGAAACGGATAAAAAGGAATAACACATGGCACTAGACCAACAGAAAGAGTACCGCACAAGACTAGGCTTTGAAGATTTATTAGCTGTGTGACCTGGGCAAGTCACTTCACCCTGTTTGCCTCAGTTTCCTCACCTGTAAAATGAGCTGGAGAAGGAAATGGCAAACCACTTTAGACAAAGAAAACCCCAAATGGGGTCACAAAGAGTCGGACTTGACTGAACAGCAGACTCGGTGGATTGTCGTGGAGATCAAATAAGATGATGCTTGTAAAGCGCTGGCTGTGGTTATAGATGCTAACCCCGGCTCGGCACTTTTCTCCCTGGTCAACCTGGTGGCCTTGAGCAGATTCCCTTCCCTCTCTAGGCCTGAGGGGGCTCGTCTGCTGGACCAAATAAAGGGTATCTAAGTTTGCTGTGAGCCACCATCTTAGGCCCAGACCACATTTGCGGCAGGGCTGCTTCTGGCACCCTGGTCTCCTAACTCCCAGCCCAAGGGGCCAGTCTTGGGGGCCTCCAGGTTAGGGTTCTTGGTTCCACGTACACCCCTCCTCCCCCCTGCCCAAACCCAGTCTGGGGCTGAGAGTTGGAGTGATTACGAGCATCCTCTCCAGGCTGGAGCAGGTGAGCGCAGCCAGAGTGGAATTTCCCAGAATCCTGGCAGAGCCCTGGGGCAAAAGGAGGCAAGGACCCAGACCCCCTGGGGAGCCCGGGAGGTGGAGCCGCTCACCGGCAAGTGGGCTCAGTGCCCAGCTGGCATAGCTGACATTCCATGCTTCTGACCCGGCAGGGGGCCTCAGGCCAGGCCAGGGCCACTTCCGGCAGGGCCAGGACCAGGACCTTGAGCCACCGGCCAGGGAAGGGTGGGGGGGCAGGGCAGGGCACTGGGTGCCAGCTTCCAGCGCCTGGGGTCAGGGGAAAGGGCTGTTTGAGGGAGATAAGATGACCTCTTCACTCCCTGACTCAGTCAGACCTTCTCTTACAACTCACAAACATCAGAGTAGACAGACAGGGCTAAGGGAGGGAGGGGAAGGGCAAGGGGGAAAGAAGGATGGAAGGACCCCCCCCACCCCTGCCACACACACATCCAGATGTATACACAGAGGAGACATGCAGATATCCACTTAGGCCTTCCTCACCTCCAGATGTTTGCACCCTTAAATGCCCCTGCATCACCCAGTCCAAATCCAGATGCTCAAGCCACCGTCCTGCATCTCTCCTCCCTTTCTCAGCCAAACCTTGAACAAGCTGCTTACTGCACCGTCTTCCCTTTCTCTCCTCCCCGTTTTTTCCAAGCCCTTCATAACCCAGCTTCTGACCTCATTATTCAACTGACACGGCTTCCTCCAAGGTCAGCGGGGATCTCTTTTCTGGGCTTGTTTTTGTTTTTTCCATTTGAGAATTTTTCATTAAAACAAAAATTTAAGCTACTGAAATTAATGAAAGCTTGAGCAGGTTAAAAAAAACAACAACACCAAATCCACAGCATATATTAGCATTTCTAAGGGATACCCATTGAACCTGATGCAGAAAGGGGCTGGGGGCGGGGAGGGGAGCTATTCTCCCCAGTGAGACACAGAGGATCAACACTCTTGGGGGCATGTCCTTGTCATAGAACCAGACTTTACTGACAGGTTTGCAGGCGAGGTGACTGAAGGCAATCTAAGCCGCCCCTGTCTAGGTTTGCCAATTGCCTCGTCTGTCTGTGAGACTAAATTCAGCTGGGCAGGGTAGCTCTGTACCCCCCTGGTATTTTCAGCCATTCAGAAACAGGCACTTTCTTTTTTAATGTCTGCCAGCTTCCTCCCCTCTCAGGTCACCTTTCATGTCTTACGTGCACCTTTTTCTTTACCCACCATCTCCCCCAGTTTGAATGTAGGTTCCTGGAGTAAGTTTTTGCCTTTTTATGTACCCCCAGCATCTAGCCCAGTGCTTGGCACGAAGTAGGTACTTAATCAATGCTTGCCAGTTGATTGTGTCAGACTGTTAACAACTACAATAACAACCAGTGATCTCTTAATCGACCACTTTTTCTCAGTCCTCATCCTCATCGGTCACTTTAGCTCACTTTCTCCTCGTCATTCTCTCCCAGTTCGCCTCTCACCCATCTGATGGCTCCTGGCTTGTGTCCTTTAGTACAAAAATGAGTGAAGGAGGCTTGTTAGCCAAGAGCTATCTGCTAAGTCTGGTGCCTGATGCTAGGGGTGTAAATCCAAAAGCAAAACAATTCTCACCCTCAAGGAGCTTCCACTCTAAGGTGGGGAGGGGAGAGACAGGTAACTACCTCTCTATATACCACATCTACACAGGGGAGAGGGATGGCAATCTTGGAGAGAAGATCTGAGGAGTGGGAAGCTCAGGAAAGACCGCTCACAAAAGATAGCTTTGAGAAGCAGCAGTGGTATTGATCGATCATTGTTAATCATAATTAACTTCCCCCAGAGGGGGAAAGGTGTGAAGGTTAGGGCTCTCTGTGGTGGCAGGGCACATTCAGGGGAGATGAGAATGAACATTTATATAGGTCCTACTATATGCCAGGAGCTGTACTAAGAACTTCCCAATTACTATCTCCTTTGATCCCCACACCCCCTCTGGGAGGGAGGTGCTATTATTACCCCTATTTTTGTCATTTTGTTGAGTCATTTCAGTCGTGTCCAGCTCTCCGTGACCCCATCTGGAGTTTTCCTGGCAAAGATACTGAAGTGGCTTGCCATTTCCTTCTCCAGCTCATTTTACAGATGGAGGAAAACGGGTAAGTGACTTGCCCAGGGTCACACACTAGTAAGTGTCCGAGGCCAGGTTTGAACTCAAGAAGATGAGTCTTCCTGACTTCAGGTCTGGCGCTTTATCTACCATGTCAGCTCTACATCCATCATAGATGGCAAGAAGACGGATGAAGTAGACATCTGGATGGGAAGGGAAGTATGTGGAACGTGCTCAATATAGTAGGCTCGAGTGTGAGAGCGAGGTGGGGAGAGGGAAGCTTAGAACCTGGGCTGTCAGAGCTGGGAGGGGCCTTAGAATAGGGAGTGTCAGGACTGGGAGGGGTCTCAGAACAGGGGATGTCAGAGCTGGCAGGGGCCTTGGAACCTAGGCTGTCAGAGCTGAAAGGGAGCTTAGAACAGGAACAGTCAGAGCTGGAAGGGGCCTTAGAACATGAAATTTCCGAGCTGGGAGGGCCTTTCCACCTCTCAGAGGAGGGTTCTTTCACTGTCTCACATCACGTCTGGTCTTAGCGATCAAGTCAGCCTGAGGGTTTAGGTCCACGCTGATGAGACAGATTCTCTCTCGTGTTAATAATTCCGTGACAGGAATGGTCCCTAGAGAAAGGATGTGCTAGTCGAGCTGGCTGCTAGGGCACGATTATGGAGCAAGGAAAAGTTGGCTTCCGAACCCTTCTCATTCTCTTTCCCTTGCCTCTCTCTCCCCTGTCATTGACCTTACCCGTTCCAGATGGTCAGTGACCTAGTGCTCAGCCACAGCACCTACTGTGTGCAATCCCTCAATACGCCTTTACTAAGCACCTACTATGTACTAAGGACTGTATTAGGTGCTGGAGATACACAGTAAAAATTAATTAGTCCTGTCTTCAGGGAACTTACAGTCTATTGGAGGAGACTGCATGTACATAGACATAGAAAGAGAAGAGGAGAGAGACAGCCATAAATAGGGATCGGACCTGTGATTTCATTTGGTGTAGGGAACTCCAGGGGAGAAAATGCTCTCTACCAATGCAGGTCTCTTCCTGCCCTGCATCTTACATCTTGGTGGCTGTTTAGCAGTACGGGACCCCCCCGGGCTTCATGACAGTGGCCCAAAGGATTCCCCACAAAAATTCTTTACTGGTGCCTTAAGCAGAACATAATTGTAAAAATAGTGTAAGTGGTATATTTAATTATGCTGAGGTTTCACAACTTTTTCCCCCCCCGGAGGGAAAAAAAAACTATCTATAGATTTTTAAAAATCTATCAATATTTACTGCATTCGAATTTAAAGTGTCTCAGTATTATTATGAAAATAGTTTTGACCTCAATAACCCACTGAAGGGTCTCATGGACCCCTGACACCCTCAGATCACACTTTGAAAACTGTTGGACTTTTGTAGAGTAGAAAGCACATTGGCCTAGGAATGAAAAGGCCTGAGACCTCACAGAGGCTTGGTCACTGACTTCCTCTGCGACCTGGGGCCAGCCTCAGGCCTTCTTATAAACACCTCTTCTCCCCCTCCCCTCCAACCCCCATCACTCTCACCTCCAGGGAGGAGGTGGACAGCCTTAGGGAGGGAGAGCGCAGACTTTGAAAACTGGGTGAGTCCCCAATTCCGGAAACCCAAGGGAAAGAGAGAAGGAACAAAGGTTGGTAGGCCTGGCTGGGGAACCCAAGAAAGAACAGGGGCCCACCCACACTGGAGAGGGAGAGGAGGGAAAGGTCAGGGGTTATCTTGGCACCTGGCTGGGGGTGATGAATGCCTGGAAGGAAAATCTGGTTCTGAATTCCACCTCTCTGTCCACCCCAGGAGAGAATGAGCTGTGACTAGGGCATTGTTTATGGGTTTAAAAATAAAGGCTTCTTGGCATGGGCCCTAGTCAATGGGTGGGGGGAGACTCAGGGGAAGAAGGGTTCCTCTCCCTTCCCAGGCCCTAAAAAGGAGAAAGTGCCTAATTAGGATCATGGATCTGAAGCATTGAAGGAATTGTAAAGGTCATCTCATTCAAATGCCTCTTTTTTTTTTTTTTGGCGAGGCAATCAGGGTTAAGTGACTTGTCCAGGGTCACACAGCTAGTAAGTGTCACGTGTCTGAGGTCAGATTTGAATTCAGGTCCAAAGCCACGTCACCTAGAGGCCCCTGCTTCATTTTTACAGATGAAGAAACTGAGGCCCAGGGAATGGGACTAATTTACCCAAGGTCACACAAATAAGGGGATGAGCTGGGCTTCAAATCCACATTGATAAAGCTGTTTATTAAGCACAGCACACAGCCCTGGGGACTGCAGGGGACACAGACCCAGAATAGACAGTCCTACCCTCAGGGAGCTGATATTCTAACGGAGGAAGACTAGCAGGTGTGTGCTGGGGCCAGCTCAAAGCGGCTCACCAGAGCTCACAGGTGCACGTCCAGTGCAACGTTTATAGCCCCGAAACTGGCAGTCCCTACAGTCCGGGCCCGCAGCCTTCGTCTTGTTGATTGTCTAGGCTTAAGAAAGTGTTGATCATGCAGATTAAATGCAAAGGGGTGTCTTGAGCTGTTAATCGTTTGCCAGCACACCCCTCCCCTCCCAAGACAAGAGCGCTTGGGGAAGGTCACAAATGGCAGAACGGTCAGGGCGGGCTTCCTGGAGGAGGTGCCATCTACGTTGGACTTTAACGGATGAGTGGGAAGCCCATAGCTGAAGAGAGGGAGGGAACCTCAGGCATAGGGAACAGCCTGCCATGTAGACGGGAGATATCAGGACACGTTCAGGAGGCAGAGATCACTGTGGGTTAGTCAGAGTCAGAGGAGACTGTAAGAGAAGTCAGGAAAGGCAGGATGGCGGTAGGTTGTGGAGGGCCTTGAAGGCCAGACAAAAGGGTTTGAACTTTAACCAGTCAGTAAATGCTTTGCGTCAGGACCAGAGCGTGGCACATAGTAGGTGCTTAATGCATATTTCTTGATTGATGTCAGAGTTGGAGATACAAAAAAAGGGCAAAAAAAAATACCCTTCGCTTGAGAAGCTTCCATTTTAATGGAGGAAATGCCATGGAAATATCTATCTATCTATCTATCTATCTATCATCTATCTATCTATTTGCGTGTATACTTGTACGTATAGATATGTATGTATATGTGTGCGTATGTATGTGTATTGTGTACATATTCATACATGTGGGTATAGATATAGATATGTTTGCCATGTCAGAGGAAAGGCATTGAGGTTGGAAGTGGGGATGTGGGAAAGGCTTCTTATTAAAGATGGGATTTCAGATGAGTCTTTTTTGGAGAGGGGGGGTGAGGCAATTGGGGTTAAGTGACTTGCCCAGGGTCACATAACTAGTAAGTGTTATGGGCCTGAGGCCAGATTTGAACTCAGGTCCTCCTGACTCCAGGGCCGATGCTCTATCCACTGCACCACCAGCTGCCCCTCAGATGGGTCTTGAAGACAGCCAGGGAAGGCCAGAGGCAGAGGTGAGGGGACAGGATTCTCCATTCATGGAGGACTACTAGCAAAAAGGGCCCAGTTAAGAGACGGAGCTTCCCTGGTGGGAGGAATGGCAAATAGGCTGGTCTAGTCGGACTCTAGAGTAAGTGGAATAAAGCGGAAGAAGACTGAAAAGGTCGGAAGGGGCAAGGTTGGAAAGGTTTTGAACGCCAAACAGGATTTGATATTTGGTCTGGGCGATAGGGAGCCACTGGTTTCCTGAGGGAAGCGGTGAGGGCAGTCACACCTGTGCACTGGGGATGTCAGTGTGGCAGCTGAGTGGAGGATGAGGTCCAGAGGAGACCTGAGGCTTGGCAAGCGATGAGGCTATTAGGACAGTCCAGGTGTGACCTGCACCAAAGTGGCAGCTGTGCGCACAGAGAAGGGGACCCACAGGAAAGAGGTTGTGACTATTCCAAGGACAAGGTTTGGCAGTGGACTAGATATGGGGGGGGGTGAGGCTTAGTAAGGCTCTGAGGATGACACTCAGGTAAGGAGCCTGGTGACTGGGAGAAAGATGGCGCCTTCAACAGTTACAGGGAGGTTTGGGAGAGAGGAGGGTTTGGAGACTTGATACTCAATTCTGTTTGGGAGCTGTTGAGTTTGAGGGGCCTACAGGCCATCCGGTTGGAGATGTCCAGCAGGCAGTTGGTGACACAGGCCTAGCGCTCCAAAGAGAGGTAAGGGCTGGATAGATGGATCTGGGAATCATCACCAGAGAGATAAATCCAGGGGAGCTGATGAACTCGCCAGATGAGATAGTATAGAAACAGAAGAGGGTCCAGAGTCCTTGGGGGATACCCATGATTGGTGGGTGTGACCTAGATGAAGATCCAGGAAAGGAGATGGAGAGTGTGCCTGAGAAACAAGAGAGCAGAGGCCTTAGCAAGGGGACAGGAGTGTGCCCTGTGATTTCATGAGTGAGTAAGTGACTGGTCCAGCTCTAGAATCAATCCAAGCACCATTATAATAAATCACGAGGCCACTGAGGGCCAAAGAAACAAGGTGGTTTGCCCAGGGTCGCCTGACTGGTGTGAAACCTGAGAGTCAAACCCAGGAGGCCGTGTGGAAAGAGGGCCTGCACTCCAACCCTGGCTCTGGGCAATGCGGGGCAAGTTCCATCGTGTCTCTGGGACTCAGTTTCCTTCTCTGTAAAGTGACAGATCGACCTAGGTGAGCTCCAGGGTCCCTGCCCCACTCCAGATGTGGGATCTGACTTCCAGCTGAGCCTCGGTACCCTTCAGGCAGAGTCCATTCTGGCCCAGCCCAGAAACCCACTGGAAAGTTCTAGGAAGATTCAGGGTGCCCCTGTCCCTTACTCCTCTCCAAGCAGGGACCCTGATTCCCGCCCGGCTGTACCTTTGTCCACGGCACCATGCCACCTGCCTCCCCCATCCCAGTCAGAGATTCGGTGTTTGCCCCTCAGCCCCCAGGGCCTCTGCTAAAGCTGGCACACCATCCCTGGCACGGAAAGACAACATTCCATTGAGAACAACCCCCCAACACCCACATTCACCCTTGCCAATCCTGGATTCTTGGCAGGGTGGGAGAGGGGGGCACCTCTGCCAGATCCATGGGAGAGGGCCTCAAGGAGGCTGGGGAAGGGGCTGGCACAGGGCCAGGACTGGACTCCACCTGTCCCTGGGATGGGGGAGGAACAAGACAGAAGGTGGAGACCAGCTGAACTCCTCCTCCCTCCCCCAACACACACAAATAGCTGGATGTTCCCACCACGAATGAAGGAGCTGGGGGCACGTCAGGTGGGTGGCTCCTTGGATGTGTCCCTGATCTAGAAACGATAATAAATGCTCATCGGATTGAACTGAAGCCACGTTGGGTCAAAGGGAGATAACTGACCAGGATTCAGGAGGCTGGCTTCCTATGGGAAGGAGAAATCTTCCTCTGCCACTTGGCTGTGTGACTCTGGGCAAGTCATTTCCCCTGGAAGGCGGGGGGAGGCAGCAAAATGTAGACAAATAAATGCTCTGAAGTAGCTGATGTCTAAAGGCTTTCCCAGCTCTGGCATTCAGTGTTCTAAGGCCCCCTCCCAGTTCTGCCATTCCCTGGTCTAAGGCCCTTCCAAGCTCTGATATCCCCCCTTCTAAGGCTCCTCCCAACTCGACATTCCTTGTTCTAAAAGCCCTCCCAGCTCTGACATTCCCTGTTCTAAGGCCCCTCCCAGTTCTGATATTCCCTGTTCTAAGACCCTTCCAGCTTTGACATTTCATGTTCTTAGATTCCTCCCAGTTTTGCCATTCCCTGTTCTAAAGTCCTTCCCAGCTCTGACATTCCCTGTTCTAAGTTCCCTCCCTGTTCTGACGTTGTTCTAAAGTGCCACGACCTCTACCAATTTCCCCCGGTATAGGCGCATCCCAAGGTGCCAGGCTTTCCTAGGGGCGATGTCCTATTTAGAAGGGGGCGGGGATTTCCCTGAGTCCGACAGTGGGCACAGCCCTTCAGGAGAGCTGGCTGGAGGAGAGGGAAGAGGAAAACACAAGAAAGAAAGGGAGGGAGCAGGTTCTATCCCACAGAGAAATGAGGTCAGAGAGAACTGGTGGGGAGAGAAGGGGAAGAAGCCGGCGACCCCTACTCTGTCCCCCCAGCCTCCCCATGGACAGCAGAACAGAACAGGGTAGCCCAGGAGTCTGGAAAGCCCCTTGGCCTCCTGGCGGGGGGCGGGGTGGTTCCGGGGTGACCTCATCCTCCCCAGCTCGGGTAGGGGGGACTGGACAGACAGGAAACCCAGGACACATCAGATACTCTATATTTAGTGTTTTTGATTCAGCTCCGAGACAGACTATATTCCTGACCTCCTCATTGTTTGAGACGGGCCAGGGCCAGGCAGACCCTGAATGGCTCGGTCCTGAGAGATGCCATACTGTCTGGGCATGCTGGAGGCTGGAGGGAAGCAGAGCCTCCCTCTCTGCTTAGGCTGCAGCCTGGCTGAACGAGAGCAGTGGTGGAGGGCAGCCTTGCGAGTCCCCAGCCTCAATTCCACTTCAGAGGAGGGGCTTAGGGACGGAAAGCCGGCTGGTCAAGAGGCCTGGGGCCACAATGGGAGGGGACCGAAGCTAGAGGCACCAATGAAAAGAAGAGGGAGGGGTGCTGAGGGAGGGTGGAGAGGAGAGGAGCCAGAATGGGCTGGGGGAGGCAAGCAGTGCAAGGAGGACCCCACTGTCAATCACACGTAGTAATTGTTGGGGTGCACTTAGCACAGTGCCTAGCACGTAGTAGGCACTTCATGCTTACTCCCCTTCAGAAGCTGACTGGGATGGGCTGTGGATGGAGAAGGTTAATGGACGGTCAGACTCCTTTGAACTGTGTCATGAAGAGTCCTGAATGGGAAGGCACAGAATCTGTATTCAGATCTCAGCTTTGCTCTCTTCTGCCTGTGTGGCTTTGGGCAAGTCAAGGAGCCTCTCTGGGCCCTAGTTTCCTGCTCTGTAAAATGATCAGGGACTAAATGACCTCATGTCCTTTCCATTTCTAAATAGAGGATCCACAGCCCTCTGCAATCTGGCCCCAGTCAGTGACCCTTTGTCAGGCACCTCCTTCAGTGCCAGGAGCTAGGGCCTCAAAGACAAAAATGAAGCAAGCCCTGCCCTCAAGGAGCTTCCATTCTAACAGTCCACCTGGCATGTTATCATTTCTCTCATGACTCATGGGATCTCAGAGCTGAGAGGACCTGAGCTGACATCTTCATCCCACCCAGACCTCCCTTCTGCAACACCTCTGATAGGAGGTCACCCAGCTTTCATTTGAACACCACCCAAGGAGGGGGAAGCAGTTAGATGGTGCAGTAGACAGAGCACCAGACCTAGAATCAGGAAAACCTCAGTTCAAATCCAGATACTTACTAGCCATGTGACCCTGGGCAAGTCGCTTCACCCTGTTTGCCTCAGTTTCCTCATCTGTCAAATGAACTGGAGAAGGAAATGGCAAACCACTCCAGTATCCCTGCCCAAAAAACCCCCCAAAACTCAAATGGGGTCACAAAGAGTCAGACATGACTGAAAAATGACAGCAACGAAACCATTTACACTCTGGGGACACCCCACACAAACCTTGCAATAATCAGTCTCTCTACCCCCGGGGACAGAGATGGAAGAGACCTAAGAGTCCAATGAGTCTGACCCCCTCATTTCATAGATGAGTAAAGTGAGGTCCAGAGGACGGAAGCGATTTGCTCAGAGGATTTTTGGCCTGGGTCCCCCACCCTCTAGAGGTAGTCTAGGCTCCCTTGGACCTGCCTCCGCCTTGGGTCCCCTCCCCCAGGGACTTCCCAGACCCTCAGCCCTTTTCTCCTCCTTCAGGTATGGCTGACGTGGGATTTCTGCAATGTGGGGGATGGGCTTTTCCAGGCCCTGGGGTAAGGGCAGGGGGAGGATGGCTCCAGGTGTACGGTGGGGGCAGAGGGGTGGGGAGGAGCAGCTCCAGCCATGAGTGGCCTGAGGAGAGCTGGCTCTTTGCCATTGGAGGCCCTGGAGGGGTCTGCCTGCGCAGGCTCGGCACCTGTCACCATGGCAACCTGGGGTCCAACCCAGAGATGCTTCAGATGGACCTGGACTAGCGGCCACTGGGGAGGAGGGAGACAGACACTCCTGGCTGGGGATCTGAGACTCTCAAAGGAGCCAAGGTCAGGAAGAGGGAGGGGAGCAGAACCCAGCCTATCTGTGGTCTGAGGACCCACGTTTGATCCCAGCTGTTACCGACTCGCTCGACAGACGGAAGCCTCAGTTTCCCTATCTGTAAAGTGCAGGGGTTGGGCTGGATAACCCCTAAGGTATTTTCTACCTCTACCGTGAGGATAATTCTGTGATTACATCACCCAGCTCTTCTGTTCTCTCTGTGGGCCCTGAGGCTAGCCCTGAACCATTCCTGGGATCCCAGCCTTCGAGCCTGAAGGGTTTTTAGAGATCAAAAGGCAATGATAGTAATAGCTCCTGTTTCTGGCTTTCTGCGCCCTTTCCCTCCTTTTGATCCTCCAAACACCCCCCAGGATGATTAGGTATTATTGCAATCTCCATTTTACAGATAAGGAAACTGAGAACCGGAGAGCGTCACACAGCACCTACTCTATACTGACCTCAGTGCTAGGCCTTAAGGGAGAAACACAGTTCGGATCCAGTCTCTGGTCTCTCTTCCCTCCAAGCCAAATGCTCTTTTACGTGCAAGAAGGTGCCTCTCACTAGCCTGCTTCATTTTAATCTGGGTCATGCCCAGCCACGCTGCAGCGGCCCCACCTGCCTATGGATGTCACCAGCAGCCAGGTGGGTGCCCCTCCCTCTCTCATGTCCCCTGAACCACACACCTGCCCCTCTGACTAACCTCCCTAAGCTGAAAGACCAAGTGCTGTGGGTCCTGGGGGCTGCTTGCTTTCTTATAATCCACACACACTTATAAGTGTGTGTATGTGTGTGCGTATGTATGTGTGTGTGTGTGTGTGTTGTGTGTGTGTGTGTATATATATATATATATACTCTAAGTATCAGACAAGTGCTTTGTAAAAAGAACAACACTAATGATAATTCACTCTGCCATGCACAACACTTTCAAGGTTAACAAAGCAAGGATTCTTGCCCCCATTTACAGACATGGAGGGGGTTACAGATAGGGAGGTTAGGGGACTTGCCCAGGGCGAGGTGGGTTCTGGAGCCAAGACCTCTGACTCCAGAGCCTGCCCTTTCTTGCCCACCCCCACCTGTCTGGCTGAGCAGAGCCCCAGGTCGGGAGGGAGCCCATGGCTGGCTCTTTGAGCTCCAGCGCAGGGTAACCAGGGTCCTCTCCTTCCCCAGCCACCCAGTCCTTACGGGAGCTGCTCCCGGGTCTGGATCTCTTGATTTCATGACTCCGTGAGTCATGTTATCATGTTCTCAGCAGCTGAGTAATCACCTGAGTTATTTATACCCTTGGCCTAGCAGGCTTCCTTTCCTCCCTCTTTCCCTCCTCCCAGGGCCAGGCGAAGGAGAGGGGATCTGAAGAGGCAGCTGAACCCCCTCCCCCTTCCACGCTCCCCCCCCTCCCCCCGCCACCGGGGAGAGCCTCAAAATAACCCATGAAAAATCCCAAAACAGGATGGGCTGTGATGTATGTCTTCGATATCTAGGTGTCATTACTATTCAGGGGGAATTCCTTTCCTTTCCCGAGCTATTCACCAGTCTGGAAAAATAAAGAAGGAAAAAGCTGACATTTTTTCCTTCCATCAAAACAGGAAAGAGACCCAGGGGAGGTGGGGGATGGAGACAGCAGCCTGCCCGGGTCTGCGGTGGTAGTCTTCGGGGATGGGGCTCACGGAGTCCCTGCCTGGGGATCCTCAGGAGAACCAGCAGGGGCGGGGGGGTCCTGTAGCTGTGCCTGTTGCACACAGGGGTGACACAGGGGGGCTGAACGGGGGAGGTGGCTTCCTGCTTCTTCCCCAGAACAAATCACCCCCAGGTGGAAGCAGGGGGTGTGAGGGGAAGGATGCCCAGACACACACATGTGCTCACACGGGTGCAAGAATATGTGCATGTGTGTTCAAGCACGAGGCAGCATGGTCTGGTGTTTACTCTTCCACTTAAGAGCTGGGGGGCCTTGGGAAGTCACTTCCTTTTCCTGGGACTGGGTTTTCTCCCCTGGAAAATAAGGGGGTTGTACTCCATCATTTCAAAGGTCTCCTCCAGCTCGATCAAACCCACACACCAAGTACACCCAGCTCACAGGCTGTGCACACTCATATCCTCCTCCCACATCCCTGCCCATCATCCCACGCCTCACACGAGCCTTTACGAACACCCCCAGCAACACACAGATACACACCATACCCATACACACACACACACACACACACACACACACGAACAGCCCTGCACCAATGCATATCCTCACATACACAATATGCACACCCTTGCACACACAGGGGTATGTAATACATCCCCTTACACAACATACCCACCCCTGCATGCACTTATACACATGCACACACACACAGCGGTGTGCATAACACCTACATCCAGCCACATTTATGTACATAACACCCCTGCACGCACTTAACACACATACACACACACAGATCAACATGCGCTATCTGACTACATAATACCCACACTCACGCTTCGCCCTTCCGTATACACGCTTACCCACAAACCTACCATGTATTTCACATACACACAGGTATATACAACTCATATGCCCCTGGGATACACACACATAGTAGTATCTATTTAAACTTGTTAACAACACACACACACACACACACATACACTATACTCCCTCTCTCCCTATTCAATGCCTAGTGTATACAGCATTCACTTCCATACACACATACACACACACACACACACACACACACACACACACACACCTGCGTACATAACATCTACACCTATCCACACACACATTGGTGTATATTAGACTTCAGCCCTGGGGCAGACAGACACACCTCACCCTCCTCTGTGTTCTCCAGCAAACGTCCATTCCCCACCCTTGCCCGAGGCAGCCCCAGATCACCCCTAGATAACCCCCTCTCCTACCCCTAGCAGCCAGGCCCTTCTCTCCATCTCCCCAGCAGGAAACTCAGGTTTTCTCCTCCTCTGGCCTCATTCTCATTCACAGAGGAGGGAAGCCCTGCCCAACCCCAGCTCTCTGCCCAGTCAGAGGCCTCAGGCCAGATCTCCCTCTACCTGAAAACCAGGAAGGAGACCAGGGAAGCAGAAGCAGCCCCCTGCCCTACCGCCTTCAGCACCCCACCACGTGCCAAAGCCCGAGTGCCCAGGAACACAAATCTTAATGGTCAAGACAGTTATTAGGTTGGCACATCGTCACCCCAGTTATTCACTGCCACCTTTGTTTATTCAGTTCTTGATCTGGTCTACCTCAGTGTTTGGATAGCTGTCTCTGGGCTCTTACTACCTGGCTGCTTGTCTTGGCCAGGGAGCCTCCAATAGCAAAGTGCCCACAGGAGCTGCCCAGAAGCCAGGCTTCTCTAAAGATTCCCAGGGATGCCAAGCACCGGGGTGAGAGGGGGCAGCCAGCCTCGGAGGCCAAGAGCTGACTTGCTGTGTGACCTTGGACAAGTCCCTCACCCCTCTCTGGACCTCAGTTTCCTATTGTGTAAAATGAAGCTTCATAAGGCCCCACTGGAGACAGCGTGCTGGATTTAAGAGTCAGGAGTATCTAGGTAGGAACCTCAGCTCTGCTGCTTGCTAGCTATGTTACCTTGGGCAAGCCCCTTCCCTTCTGGGGCCTCAGTTTCCTCCTCTGTAAAAAGAGGGGCTTGGATTAGATGGCCTCTGAGCTCCCTTCTGGCTCAAAGGACAAGCTGGGGAGAAAAGTCAACCACATACTCAGAGCCTCTGAGTCCCATCTGTATGGGAACAGCACCCGGGACACGGCGAGGGCTGTGCAGGAGCGGTGAGAGTCCCTTCAGTGTGGATACTTGCCCATTACACCTCCCAAACTTCGGCCAATGCTACAAAGTAGGGCGCTCATTGAATTCTTTTGTGGTGTCTCTAGATTTAGGAAAGTGAAGGACACAATGTTTCTGATGTAAATTAAACTTTAAAGAGTGTGGAGCCAGTGGTCAGACTTTTGCCACTGTGCTTCTGTGTGTAGGACTTATCCAATGAGGGGGAGCTCACTACTTTCAGAGGCACTCCATTCCACCCTGCAGGAAAGTTAGCTAGAGGCCACAGATTCAGAGTCCAAAGCTAGGTGAGTCAGGGGAGTCTGGCTGGGTGGAGCTTCCGAAGGCAGACAGAAGGGAGGAATAAAGGAGAGAAAAGGGCTGAAACATGCAGTTTTAGAAAAGATAGGAAGGGGGGACTCGACAGTGGCACACTGGACTGGGAGCAAGGAAGACCTGGGTTCCAATCCTGCCTCTGAGAGTGAGCACCTGAATTTTCCCATCTATAAAATGGGGACGACAGATTTAGAGCTGGAAAGGACACCTGGTAGAATTTCCTTAATTTTAAAAATTTAATGTATTTTTCAACTCTAAAAAAAAATCTATTTTCTCTCTCCCTAATTGAAAAGAAAGAAAAAAAGAAAACTCATGTAATAAATATGCATAGTCAAACAAAACAACTAGCCTCTCATTCTCAGGGCTGTGCTGGTAAATGGTTAACACCCGGGTTAGGGGGACGCGCTTTTAATCTGCCTTATCGCCGTTTCCCCCATTACTTTCTCCAGGGATCACAAGGAACAAAACAGCAAAGTCCCGATTTGTAATCTTTGCCAGTTTCCAAAGCGTGAATGCTCACGCCGTCCAGAACGGCCACCATTCAACCTGGCTCCAGAACAGCCGCACTCTGCACCCTGAGTCCTTCACTTCTCTGTCAGGAGATGGGGGTCATGTTTCATCACCTCTGCGATCCTGGTAGGTCCCTGCATAGATCAGTTTCCAAGACTCTTGTTTATCATCACAGTGATGCTATTCTGTAAACTGTCTCCTCAACTCCTTCATTCTACACATCAGCAAACTGAGGTCAAGAAGAGGGGAAATGAATTACCCAAGGTAATTCAGCAAGTTATTTTGAGTCTCGGAGAAAAAAAGAGGGAAAGAAAAAAAAAAAGAAAGATGGGGAAAGGGGTGGGAGCTACTTGCTCGCCCTCACCTGCCCCCACTCTGCTCACCGATGAATTTGGAGGGAGAGGACCTGAGTTTGAATCCTAGATCTGCCCCTTACAATCTGTGTGACCTTGGACAAGTCATTTAGTTTGGCTGAGCCCCACTTCCCGAGGGTGAAAGTGACTGGACTAAAGAAGCCAGAAGGGACCTTAAAGGCCATTTAGACCGAGGCCTTCGGTTTTTAAATACCACTTAGCACCCCACCCCACCCCCACCAATTATACATAAAGACAATTCATTTATTGTAAAATTTGGAGTACCAAATTTTTCTCCCTCCCTCCTCTTCAAGATGGCAAGCAATCTGATATAGGTTATACATGTGCAATCACGTCAAACATGTCTCCACATTAGTCATGTTGTGAAAGAAGAATCAGAACCGAAGGGGAAAACCACGAGAAAGAAAAAACAAAAAAAGAGTGAAAATAGCCTGCTTCCATCTGCATTCAGACTCCATGGTTCTTTCTCTGGATGTGGACAGCATTTTCCATCATGAGGCCTTTGGAATTGTCTTGGATTATTGCATTGCTGAGAAGAGCTGAGTCTATCATAGTTGATTATCCCACAGTGGCTCTTACTGTGCGCAATTTCTCCCTTTTCCACTCACTTCACTCAGCATCATACAAGTCTTTCCAGGTCTTTCTGAAACAATTCTCATCATCATTTCTTACAGCACAATAGTATTCTATCACAGTCAAATATCACAACTTGCTCAGCCATTCCCCACCTGATGGGCATTCTCTCCATTTCCAATTCTTTGCCACCACAAAAAGAGCTGCTCTAAATATTTTTGTACCTGTACATGTACATTTGTACATATACCCTCTTTTTATGATCTCTTTGGAATACAGACCTGGTAATGGTATTCCTAGATAAAAGGTATGCACAGTTTGATTGCCCTTTAGGCATAGTTCCAAATTACTCTCCAGAATGGTTGGATCAGTTCACAACTCCACCAACAATGCATCAGTGTTCCAATTTTCACATATCTTCTCCAACATTTACCATTTTCCTTTTCTGTCATATTAGCCAATCTGATAGGTGTGAGGTGGTGCCTTGGATTTGTTTTAATTTGAATTTCTCTAATCAACAGTAATTTAGAGAATTTTTATAGGCCTATAGATAGCTTTGATTTCTTCATCTGAAAATTGCCTATTTATATCTTTGGACCATTTATCAATTCAGTGCTCTCACTTTACAGTTGAGGAAAATTAGATTAAGAGAAATCATGAGACTTGCCTAAGGCACACAGGTGGGATTTGACCCACTGTGCTCTGAGTCCAAAGCCAACATTTTTTCCCCATTATGCCATGCTGATCTCTTCTTGTTTCCAGTACTGTGGCCCTATAAACTCTGCTAGAACAGGGCCAACTTTGCAACTACTCCAAGACATTTGCCAAACAAGAGGCAAACGAGGAACCCCATCTCCAACCAGAGGCAGGTCAGGGGACAGAAATTCACCGAACCTTTCTGCCTCCAAGCTCACCAACCTGGCCACTGGCAAAGTGGCAGCAGGGATTCCAGTTCTGACCACCCCGTGATTCTTTCCCTCTCAGGGCCAGGTACACTCCCATACCCACTCCCTCCAATCCCAGTCCAAACATCCTCTTCCTTGTCTGGAGTATCCAGTAGCTAAAAATTTCCTCCTAGTCAGTCCCAGTAAAATAAATACTACCACTTCCCCCCAATATCATCTGCCAGAAACCAGACCGAGGTTGTGCATCCCCCCCCCAAGATCAAATATTGCTGCTTCAGAGTTTTCCTTCCAGTTCGGCATCCTCAGAAGAAAAGGGTCAGTCTGTCCTTTCCCCCTGTTTCCCACAGTTGATCCCCTTGCTGGCCTAATTTTGGAATTCTGCTAGGAAGCATCCTCTGCTTCCCTTGGACCCGGAGGAGAATAGGGTACCTTGGAGCAGCTGTGTTGTGGGTAGAGTGGAGCCATAACATCCCAAGGCAGGGCTGTGGGAAGTAGGCATGCCTCCTCAAGTCTGAATAGTATATGTGGCATCAAGGACCCTTTACCAGGTTCTCCAGACTTCCCGGGATTTTATTTTTTAATTTTTTTTTAATTTGTAGGCAATTGGGGTTAAGTGACTTGCCCAGGGTCACACAGCTAGTGTTAAGTGTTTGGTCTGAGGCCAGATTTGAACTCAGGTGCTCCTGACCTAGCTGCCCCTTCCCTGGACTTTAGAAGGGGAGAAGGCGGAACGTGTAATTCAAGTCAACAAATATTTATGTAGGACTTATACACCAAACTTGGTGAACTCCGCCTGTGTGATCTCGGATTTGTAACTTCCCCTCTAAGTTTTTCATTTGTAAAATGGGGATAAAGTGACTTGAACCACTTTCCCCAGCCACCTCCACCTTCCATGGCTTTGCACACGCTGTCCTCAACCCTGGAATGCCTCAGTTCTCATCTCCACCTCTTAGAACTCCTAGTTAATACTTGAAAGCTAAGCTCCAATGCTACTTCCTACAGAAAGCCTTCCCTGATCCCCCCAATTTCCTTGACAAAGTGCCATAAGTTCATCTTTTTTTCTTTCTTTTTTTTGGGGGGTTAGGCAATGGGGTTAAGTGACTTGCCCAGGGTCACACAGCTACTAAGTGTTGAGTGTATGAGGCCGTATTTGAACTCAGGTCCTCCTGACTCCAGGGTGGGTGCTCTAGCCACTGCACCACCTAGCTGCCCCCCATAAGTTTATCTTATGGTATACATGTCTCCCCAGATAGAATTGAGCCACTGTACTCTTCTTTCATGAGACCTCAGCTGGAGCCTTGTGTCAACTCTGGCTCTCCCCTTTAAGAAGGACATTAAAAAGCACCAGAGGGAGGAATCCTGATGGTGAAGGGCCTTCAGTCCATGGGTCCATGTCACATAAAGATTGATAGTAGGAAAGAGGCATGTTTGGCCTGGAGAGAAGACCCAGGGAAGGATTCGACAGCTGTCTTCAAGCATCCGAAAGACCACCTCATGGAAGAGAGATTCACTGGACTGTTTCCTTCTGGTCCAGAAATGCAAAACTAGAAGGGGGTGAGCGAGGTTGGAAAGAAGTTGATTTAGGTTTGTCATCAGGGAAAAGAGCTGGCCTGTCTCAGGAGGCAGAAGCCAGAGGATCATTTGTCAGATGATATAGTGAGGACCCCTTTTGTGTACAGGCTTCGACTAGGGGGATGCTGAAGTCTTGTCTCATGCCAAATCCTGATTTCCGTGATCCTCAAGGGCAAGAACTATTTATTGGGTCTCTGTAACCTCATTGATGAGCACAATGATGGGCACACAGTAGGTGCTTATTAAATGTTTGTTCGATTCAGAATACAGAGACAAAAACAGACCAGTCCTTGTCTTCAGAGAGATGACATTCTGTGATATGTTTGTAGATAGGTCGATACCAGGCAGCTTGAAGAGGGTGGGAGAGGGTTCTGATAACCAAGGGCATCAGCAAAGGCTTCCTGTGGGAGATGGTGCCTGAGCTGAGGAATACGTTTCTCCTACAAAGGAGAAGGAGCATGGGAGGCTGAGATTTCAAGGTATATGTTGCCAGGGGTCATGACCTGCTTGCCTCAAGCCGCACACAGCAGCCTGTCCCTGGCCTTGTCCAAGAGTGGCACCCTGGAAGGGTTCTGAGTCATGGGCACAGCCACACCCAGCTAGTCCTGGGCCTCTCCCCCTTGGCACTTCGCTCCCAGCTCAGGGCTAGAGTTTGTGAAGATGTTTTCAGCCTGCACCTAAGTGCCTACCATAAAAGCCACCCCCATGGGGGCCTTGGGGCTGGCCACAGCCCTGCACTTAGCTTCTGGGGGAGCCACATGCACCGCCTGGACAGCCGAGGTGAGGGGCCATGGGGAGAGGAGACTGCCTAGTCTTTGTCTTCTCTAGATGGAGGGTAGCTTCTCTGATTCAAGAGCCAATTTCCCAAGAGAACAATTGTATCATCATCATCCTCCTCCAACATCTCATCAGGGTTCAGCCCTTACGTCCATTTTTCCCTGAATCTAGAGTAGATGCTGCTTTCATCCCTATCTCTGTGATCTTGGGTAGGAAGTGTAAGCATTATTACCTCCCCTCCCCCCCCATTTTACAGGCTCAAAGATAAGGAAATTCATTCATTCCAGAAGCATTTATTGAGCACTTACTGTGTAGCAGACACAAAGACGCAAAGATGAAAGCAAAACAGGCCCCTGCCCTCCAGGAGCTTCCATTCTACTAGGGGGAAACAACATGGTCACAGATAAGTGAATATAAATGATAGCAATGAGCATTTATTAAGTCCTTAGTCTGGGCCAAGCACCAGGGCATACAAAGACAAAAGGGCCCTCTGGGACCTTACCTTCTACTGAGGACAGATATAAGTCATGGGAGGGAAAGCACTTAACTGCAATGGGTCAGGAAAAGTTTCTGGTAGGAAGGAGGTAACAGCCAACCTGTGAGTGGAAAGAAACTAGGGACTGGAAGAAGCAGCGTGGAGGCGGGGGTGCATTCCAGGAGAGGGGCAAAGCTTGGGTAAAGACACAGAGGTGGTAGATGCCAGGATTCCTACTCAGGTCCTTTGACCCTGAATCCAGTGCTTCCCCCACCCCCTTCTAACTGCATGCCTAGGCTGTGATGGCAAATGAGAGAAGACATTCCAGGTGGGTTTGAATCTTGGCTCTGCCTGTGCGATCACAGGCAAATTCTTTCCCCTTCCTGGGCCTATTTTCTCATCTGTAACATAAGGGTTTGGCTTAGATGCCCTCCGAGATCCAGTCAATTTCTAAATCTTGGGAGCCTATGAGGACTGCCTCTGATTCTAGCTATGTGAATTTAGCTATCAGTTCCCCTCTCTGCCTCAGTTTCCTCACAGGTCAAATGAGGGCAATGGACCAGTTAGCCTTTAAGCTTCCAGCTGTAAATTTTGAATCCTATGAACTAAGCCAAGAGCAGAAAGGGAAGGTAAAAATTGGTGACTAATTTGGTGACTAGGTCATTAGTTTGGGACCAATCTGGGTTCAATTTATTTAAATTCAAATGCTGACATCATAATGACAGCAACAAAAAAGAGATCCTGAGATGGAAGAGGCCCCAGAGGCCATGTGGCTGTACCCCTCTATGGTGCAGATGAAGAAACAGGCTCACTGAGAATAAGCGATTTACAGGACCACAGACCTGGAGCTGGCCAGAGGCGCCAGAGGCCGTCATTGCATCACTGAGAAGTCCGAGGAATTGAGGCGACGTGTCCGAGTCTCATAGGTAGGGAGCATCAGACACTGGATCTGAACCTAGGTCATCTGCCTAGGCCCTTCTGGCCTCAAGCGGCTAACATTCTACGGGGTTCCCCCAAACAGGAATCAAAATTCTGCTTTGATTCCTCACTTCTCCCCAGCCCAATTAGACATTTTAGAAAGAAAAGGGGGCAGATAAGTGAGGGATGAGAAGTCAAGGCAGAGAGCAAGCAGAGAGCTAGCCAGTCCTGGTTGTGGGACCCAGAGAGCCATGAATTCAGAAGAAAGGGAAGTTGGTTAAGCCAAAATGCACCAAAGGTCCAGGCAGCCCAGAAGGGCTAGGAAGTGTTGGGATCTGGGACTGACAGCAGTTCACCAGTTTGGTGGCGTATGTGTGTCAATAGCAAAGGCAAAACAGCCCCCCCCCCCAAGCTGGCGGCAGGGTGTGATGCACTGGTGTCCTGAAGAAAAACTGGAAACCTTGAAGCTTCAGAAGAGATGGCAGCGACCACAGGAATGTGGGCCAGGGTCAGGGTCATTGTCAGAAGGGTGAATGTGGCTCGTGTGGGGGTGTGAGGGGCATGACTGTGGCAGAGTGGTTAAAAAAACCCACACCATCCCCAAATGGATGTAATACAAGTTCACACTGTCATATACAATTTTCTTTCTTGTTCTGTTTTTCATATTGGAATGTCTGTTTGTTGTTAAGTTCATGATACAAATCGAAGGAAGAAAAAATGTGAAAAGGAAGCAACCAGAGCACTTGATTGGATGGGCTGGGGAAGGGGGGCAGAGAACCAAGGCTAGCTTCTTCCGTGAATGAGACATGTCTGTATTACCCACCACACAGAGTAGGGGAGAATGCCACAGAGGACCAAGATGATTGTGCCCAAGAGGAATCTGTGGGTATTCACAGAGTCCAAGTGAATGCTTTTTCCACTGGTGGAATGGACCATTTTGCTCAACTGTGCACATAATGCCCCACATGTCTCTAGTTGGTATAAGATGCAAATAGTATGTCATCACTCCCATTTTACAGACGAGAAACTGAGGTCCACAGAAGGGGGAAGTGATTTGTGCAAGGTCATTCAGCGCTGAGATGCTCCCGGTTCACTCTATTTGTGGTTGGAAGAGGCTGGGAGAGGGTTGAGCCAAGGAAACGGAGCCTGCCCTCTGGCTCCTGGGGCAGAGGTAGAAGCAGAGCACCGAGTGTCTACCCCACTACCCCACCCCACTCCTCAGTTTTAGAAGCCGGTGTTTCTGGGAGCGCAGTCTCTTCTTCAGCTAATCCGGGACCCCGGGACCCCCAGGCTTCTCCTGCTCAAGCAGGAGGGAGCCTGTCCACTCTTCCCCCGCCCCCCAAGGCTTTCCTCCCATCCTCCTTTCCTCTTCTCTTCCTCCCATCCTCCTTTCCTCTTCTCTTCCTCCCATCCTCTCTTCCTCCCTCCTTGCTTCCCATCTTCTTTCCCTCCCTCCCATCCTCCCTCCTTCCCACCCCCTTCCCAGTCCCTGCCTGCCTCCTCCTTGCCTTCTCGGTGCTGACTTCGGGCCAGCAGAGGAAGGCTGTCTCCACCCACCTCTTGCACACTCTGCCGTCTCCTTTAAAAGCCGGAGCAGCTGAAAGGGTGGCAACTTCTCCTCCCGCCAGCCTGGGCTCTCGGCCCCGCCAAGCTCCCGGGCCCAGCCCAGCCCAGCCCAGCCCAGCTCCGGCAAGCTCGCCTCTCCCGGCTTCCTGCGGGGGGGATCCCCTTCACGCCCCCAGCCGCGGCCTCCCGAAAAGCTGCAGGACCACGTTGATTTGCCATTCTAAAAGATTATATTTCCTCACAAAATAAAAAAACCCGGCCCGGCTTGCAGGGGCGAAGCGAGCCGGGGGCCGCCGCAGCCCAGCCCAGCTCTGCTCTTGCTGGAGCCGCCCAGACGGGGAGCAGCACGCGGGCACCGAGTCCACCTGTGTCCGCCCGAGGGGGCGCCCGGAAACAGGCAGAGCGAGGCGACCCTCAGGCGCAGCCCAGGGCGGCGAGGCCCCGACCCCCACCCCCAACTCGGACAGCGGCCCCTCCAGCCTCCCCAAGGCTGCAACACGGGCTTTTCTCCCTGGCTCCAAGTGCCGCCCCAGCCCAGCCCGAAGGCGCAGAGGGGGTGCAAAGAAAGGGAACTGGCCGCTGGGGTACACCCAACTTTGGAAAAGTTTCCGGGGGGCTCTGGCCCGCTGATTTCCCCTTTCTCCAACCACAGGTTCTGAGATTTTTTTTCACGTCCCCCCACCTCAAATACTGCAATTAATCTAAGCCTGGGGGAGAGAGGATTCGCCCTCTCTCGCCTGTCTTGGGGAGTGCCAACAGGCGTGCCCTTTTTTCTGAGGGATCAGGAGCCTCAGGCTCCCCGGCCTTCCCCAAACAGCCCCCTACTCTCTCCCCACCCACACCCCGGGGGACGGTGGATGCGCGCTCCGGCTCGGGATCCGCCCGGGTAGCGCCCCCAGGCCGCCCCGAGCGCCGGCGCCAGCGGCTGCAGGAGAAGGACGCGGCCAGAGCGGCTCCAGGCTCGCTGGGAGCCGGACGGGGGGCGACGGCGCCCCGGGGGCCATGCGGCTGAGTGGTGCCGGGGGCGGCGGCGGCACCAGCGGGAAGAGCCCGAGCGCCTGAGCCGGTGGGAACCAAGGCGAGCGGAGCCGAGCGCGCACACCCTGGCCTGGAAGCAGGCACGGAGGCGCCCTCCGCCCCTGTGTCCGGAGCCCCGCGGGGCCGGCTGCGTCGGGATGAATTGCTGCGCGCTGCTCTTGTCTTTCTGCTACCTGCGTCTGGTCAGCACCGAGGTGAGTGCCAATGACCAAAATGGCTTTTTCATTCTTGCTCCCCCCATCTCCAGCCCTTAACCCCCTTCGCCCCCTCCTTTCCCTCTTCTGCCGAGGCCAGTGAACTTCGCACCCCAACAGTGCCCATGCCAAACGGGGTAAGGATTCGGGGGTACGGAGAGGACACAAGCAAGGCTGGGGTTGGGGGGCTGGGGAGCAGGTAGGGATGTGCGGGTTTGCAGAGGGTTAATATCAGCTCTCAGATCAGAAGTTGGGTCAGACATCTGAGTTGCATCTTGCCTTTCCTCCCTTCCCCTCGGCGCCTCCCCCCCCCAAGCAACAACAGGTCAGAAAAAAATAAACAAGTCTTTTTCCTAGATGGGGGGAGGGGGGATCGAAGGCTCTGTCCTTCTTACTACCCCAAACCCTTCCAGCAGGCGGGGGTGGGGGGAGCATTTTCGTTGCAGCTGTTCTCCGTTATGGCCCCTACCTGCACCCTTTGGGGGGGGCATGGGGTTTGGGAGGGTCACCGTCCAGTTCGGTAAGACTCGGGAACCCAGGCAGGGGTGGGCGCCCACAGAACCGAGGTGCCGCCGGGCTGTGGGAACGGAGTGGGGCGCAGTCCAAGCCCCGCCCCGCTAAGGTAGGTGGGGAGGGGGTGCGGTTCGAGCAGTGCCGCTAGGAGCGGCGGACTCGTCCTCCCGCAGGCACTGAGGCATAGCTTCGGGAGGCGGGAGATGGCGAGATCGAGAAGATTTGCGGAGAGCCGGGGGCAGAAGGACAGCGGCGGGGGAGGGGGAGCGTCTATCTTAAAGGTACCCAGACATTTCCACCCCCCGCCTCCCATCCCGGGCGGAGGCGTGAGTGCGTCCGAGGCCCGGCTAGTACCTGCGCCTCGCCCCCGCCAGCCCGCCAGCCCGCCGGGTCAGGGCCCGGGGTGGGGAGCGCGCGCCGGCTGCTGCCAACGTTTAGCCGCAGGGGAGGCGGGCCACAAAAACGTCGGCAGAGAAAACAAATCAGGTCGGATCACTTTTTTTTTCCGCTTCACGCAGTAGTGAGTTGGCTGTTCTGTTGGGAATCCAGGTGGGAAAGGGGCGGGGCGGGCGCGAGGACAGAGGAGGGGAGCGGGAGGACTCCGGAGGCAGGCGAGGCGTGCACGCCTGGCTCCCCCCGGCCTCCAGCTCCCCGCAGAAGCCCGCGCGGGTGCAGCGCGCTCCTGCGGCACGGAGAAGGGGGGCGGCTACGCGGCGGGCTGAGGAGGGGGCGCGGGCCGCGGGGGCTGGGAGGGGAGGGAAGGCTGGGCCGCCGGGAAGGAGAGGGCGCGGGGGCGGGGAGGGGAGGCCGGGCCGCCGCCAGCCCACCTCATTTGGACCTCGGAGTAGCCGCCGCCGCCGCCGTGGTCTTTTGTTCTCCCAGTTTCTCCCGGAGCCCCACCCTGGGGCAGCACCAGGGCGGCCGGGGGTGGGGGGCGGAGCGGTAGCAGGAGGTTCCCCCCTATTCCCCACCCCCATTCCCAGGCCCAGCCCGATAACTACCCGAAGCTAGCCGGCGAAAGAGGCCAGCTGCTGTTGCTGCCGGTGCCAGGGCGCCCTGGGGACTACGGGCCCCCGGACCCACTCACTCACCCCACGCATGCCAGGCACGCACGCTCCTGTGCCTGGCAACGCGAGCGGACAGGCACGCACGCACGCCGCCGTGCCCCTCAGCCTCGCACCCCTGCCGCTGCCGTGCCGTGCGCCCCAGATCCGCGTGGCCCAGCAGCCGGCGTGCGGCCCCACCTCCTCCACCCCGAAGCCGGCGCCCTCCCCGCAGCCTGGGGCGGGGGCTCTGGCTTCGGTGACCGTGACAGCCCGCGACCCACCAACAGGTGGGTCCCATAACGGGCGACCTGACACTGAGGGCTTGTAGGCGCGGCGCCTGCAACCCTGCGTTTCCACCTTCTCCATCACCCGATCACCGTCTGCCCTGCTTTCCAGGGAAGTGGAGGGTCCTTCTTCAGCTTCCCTCCATCACCTCTTTCCCCTTCCTCGGGCCTCCGGGCCCCTGTCTAGCGAACCTCAGAGCCCTGGCCTTGGCAGTCTGGAGACTCTGGGATTCCCATGCCCCGATCTGTGACCAGGGCGAGACACTGACTCTCTCTGAGGCCTCCTCTTCCTCATTTGGCAAATGGGAATAGAGAAGCATCATGGCGGAGCCCTGCTGGACTGAGTCAGGAGAGAGGCTCAGTTGATGGTTCCTAACTGTGAGGAAGTTATTATTATTATTACTGCAGTGTTGTGGGAAAGGATCCTATAGAAATATCTTTGGGTCAGGACCCCTCTGACTCAGCTTGGTGATGACAGTGTAGGGGCTGGGTAGGTCTGGGAGGCAGCAAGGCCTGGCTTCAGTTCCCCTCTGCAATATTAGTGTCACCAGAGGCAAGTTGCCCAACCTCCCTGAGCCTCAGTTTCCTTATCTGCAAAATGGATCTGTACTGAATTGTGGGGCCCAGGTGCTAACAGGCTGCTTTGTTAGTGTTGTTATTGATGTTTATTTATCAGTCCTTCCTCTCCCAGGCTGCCAGTGTAAAAATGGGGCTTTGGAATGGAGGTCTGATCTGCCCCTCCAAGGCAGCCAGCCCTCTAGGAGAGGCCAGGGCGCTGGAAAGAACAGTGCCCTGCTCAGCAGTCCTGCATCCATATCTTGGCTCTGCCCCATAGAACGGTGTGACCTTGGGTAGATCACCACCTTCCTGGCCTCCCGCTTGCCACTTCCGCAAAAGAAGGGGGTGTCCCCGATGATCTCAGAGTGCTGACATTCTGTGATTTGTCCGGTTTAGTTTTCTTCCCTAGAAGGAGCATGGGCAGAGATGACCCAGCGCTTCTAGGAGCCTGCCTTTGCCCGGGTTCTGCTTTTTATTTTTAAAATGAGCTCATCTCAGTCTGAGTTAGGAAGCCTGAAGGGCAGTTCCATAGTCTGATGGGGCTTTTCGCAGTTCTTGGTACCTTTCTCTATTGGGAGCTGCTGGGGTCGCCTGCCATCGTAGCCATGGGGCAGGCTTAGACTGTCCTTGCCTATGCCCCTATGGAATGCCTGCTTGGATGGCACTCTAGGGCTTGCTTTACTCCTGCCAGCACCGTCATCTTTCCAGATGAGGAAACTGAGGCCTCGGGTCACACCACTGCTAGTCAGTGGCAAGTTATAGATTTGGGCTTGGGCTTTTTGACTCCTGTATTTACAGTGCCCCCAGCTATCATAACTGGAGGGTCACCTTTCTCTGTAAAATGGTTTCAGAGCTGTGCTGGGGCCAGTCTGGGAGGAAGCAGGTAGGAGAAACAGGGGAAGGAAACTCTCAGGGAGTGTGTGTGTGTGTGTGTGTGTGGGTATGTCTCCATCAGCTGATGCCAGCACTTGGGAGCATGACTCCAGCTCTCATGTGACTTGCTGTTAGCACCCTTTGGGGTCACAGAAACTCAGAGCTGGAAGGGACCTCAGGGGCCCTCCCACACCCCAGAAGCAAACCTCCTACCATATCCTTCAAGCAAAAGCTTGAGGACCTCCAGGGAGAAGGATGCCCTTAGGTCTGGAGGCATCCCAGCACCCAGAGGGAAGACTTTCCTGACCTACAACACCCCCCACCCCAATCACTCCTGGACTCCTCTGGGGCGCAACAGAACAAAGCTAACCCCTTTCCCGTATGACAATCCATCACATACTTGAAGTCAGCCTTCAAGTTTCCCTCTCCCCACTCCTACCCCCAGTCTTATTCAGACAAAATGTCCCTGTTCTTCCAACAGATAGGCACAGTCATCACCATCCCCTCCTCAGGGCACTCCAGCTTATCTGGAGATCCCCAAATGGGTACCCAGAACTGACCACAATATTCCAGATGCATTCTGCCCAAGGCCAAAGACTAGGGTCCTGGAAGGGATATTTCCCTTCATGAAGCCTAAAATTTCATTGATTAGTTTTTTTCTTGGCTTTCTTGGCTGTCAGGCAGTGACGTGGAGGAGAACTGAGGAGGTCCTTGGGCATCTGGTCCCCATGTATTTTGTTGAGTTTTTCTTGACTGTGAGATATGTCCTGAGATGGAGAGAGGGGAATGTCACCCCATCCCTGGGCATTCTGTGCTGGCTAGAATTGGTCCCCCAGCTCTTTGGAGAGAAGAGAGTGGGGACCTGCCCCCAGCATTCAGAGAGGGAGGAACCCAGACAGACATCTTCTAAACAGGAGGTGGAAAGTGGGGAAGCAGTGAAGCTGAAGGTCTCTTTGGAAAGATTGCTATATGGAGCTTCCCAGCAGGAAGAGGGCTCCTGTGGGTAAGGGAGCTTCCTGGACTGAGAAGCTGCCCAGTTCAGAGAAGGGAGACAGCCTGGTTAAGTGATCGTGGTTGAGTACAGCCTCACTCCACACTGAAGGAAGAAACATTTGTATCTTCTTTCTTTTTAAAGGTTTTATGGTAGCTTTTAAAATAAATTACCTCTCAATGTCTAGTCCCACCCCTTCCTTCACCATGGAACCCTCCCTAGTTTTGGAGTGCAAACAAGCTGGTCCACTCACCATAGCTGACCTATTCTGCAGCTCTAGGCCACCACCCCCACAGCAGAGGGGAGATACGTTTTGTCCTCAATTCTCTTCCTCTTTTCTTCCAGACGGTACCTGGTAGGGTCATCATAAGGTCTGATGCAGCAGCAGCTGCCCTATCAGGAGGTTGGAGCATAAGCTCCTTATAAAAGTGGACAGAAGGCATAGTGACCAGGCTTCAGATGGGTAGTGGCAGGAGAGGGAAGAAGGTTGCAGAAACAGGAGACAAGAGCTGAGGAACCTGGTGAGAGGCGAGCAGATCAGGGAGGGGTTGTCCAGCCTTTCACATCTTGGGTTGTTAACCCAGAGATGCCAGAGAATACCAGGATGTTAGAGCTGGACTCAGCCTTGGAGGATATCCTCTCATTTCATAGGTGAGGAAAAGAAGGCCCAGAGAAGTGAAGGTGTTTATTGTGCCCCCCCCACTCCCCACCACCCCCGAGTGAATAGGGACTAGGGCGAATTGGGAGTCTGGCAATTAGACCAAGCTGCTATCTGAGAAGACTGCAGCATCTAAGTCTGGGAAGGCTGCCTTATGGACAGCGACTCCATTCAACAAGCAATTATTAAGCACTTTCTGTGTGCATGCAAACTTATTTTTGTATCCCCCTGGGCCTAGAGCAATCGCAAATCCAGCAAGTGCCTAATGTTTGCAAGGCCTCGGGCAAGGAGGTAGGGAAATAAATACAGTCCCTCCCTTCAAGGAGCTTACAACCTAAGGGCAGTGCAACTCTTCTCTCCCCCCACCCCCCAACACACACACTTTAGGGAGAGGGAGAATGTGTTGGGGCAGAGGAGCCCCAGGCAAAATGTCCTGAGCAATTTTAGGAGGGAGATGAGGGATTTCCCCTTTCTTTCTCAGTAGGCGGTGCCCTTGGTGACTTGACTTGACAAGCTTGGATGGTGGAGAGCCACAGACCGCCCCCGCCCAGCTCAGGTGGTAGAGGGGTGGAGGTAGAGGCAGCCACAGTGTGTGTGGCTTTGGCTCTGGGTGCCCAGCAGGTGGGTGGGGGATCAGGCCTCTTTGATGGGGCGGCTTCCCTTCTGAGGGAGGTAATTAACCTGCCCTGATCCATGTGGCCTCTCTCCTCCGCCTTCCAGGGAGGAGAGAGCTGTTTAGTTTGGCCCAAGTGGCTGGCTCAGCCTCAGGTACCTGCCTGTGTACCTGCCTGCCCGCCTGCCCCACCCCTGCCCCTACCCTGGCCACTACCCCAGGCCTGGGATCAGGTAGAGCTATATGATAACATCAGGGACTGGCAGTCTTTGGCCCCAGCCCCAAGTGACACCCCTCTCTCTTTCTGGTGAGGGAGGGTGCTGTCTGCCCCAGCTGTGCTAACAGTGTTAGTCAAATCACCAGCTGCTCTCAGGAAACCTGGGTTCCTGCCATCTTCCCCCTCCCAAGCCAAGCCAAGCAGAGCAGGCTGGTCCCTGATCCCCAAAGCTCTGCCCTGGAGCTTCAGCAATCCCGGTGCAGTGGAAAGAGGGCAGGATTTGGGATCAGAGGGCCTGGGTTCAGATCCCAATTCTGCCACTGACAATTGGTGACCTTAGGGAAGTCATTCTGTGCCTTAGTTTTCTCATCTGTGAGATGAAGTTGGATTAATGGGTGTCTGGGGTCCTTAAGTGTCATCTAGAGTTTGAGGCTCTAGGGCCTGAGTGGCCCTGGGCAAATCACTTTCCTTTCTCTGGTTTCCTTAATCTGGGGTTGGGCTAGCTGACCTCTGCTTTGCCATCCAATCCAGATTTGTGATTGTTCGTTTTCCCCACAGCCCAGAAGGGAGCTGGCAGTCCCCTCAGCTTGGGATAATGCCATTCTGGTGACTGAGCGCTGCCTCCCACTGGAGGCAGAAAAGGCTTGGGGGGGACACACAGGCAGCAGGTGGCCCAGGGGGATGGTATGCACCAAGGTAGGGCAATGTACCAACATCCGCTCTCAGCTCCCTGGTTATCACCATCCTTATCATCCTTGTGTGGCCACCAAATCTCAGAGCTAGAAGGGCCCTTGGAGAGCGTGTGGTCCAACCAGAACCTGAACTGGCATGAGTCTGCAACGTGTGCCCCATCCAAGGCCAGGAGGGGGAACAGAACACCCCAGTGCCTCTCACAGCAGTTTACTCTGCTGTTGGACAGCTCTCGAGGTTAAGGGTTTTTTCCTTCATAGGAGCTTAATCCTATTTCCCTGTGATTTCCACCCGTTGTTTCTTGCTCCTCACTCAGGGGCCAAGCAGACTTTCACAGGGCAGTCTTTCAGTCTTGAAGAAGACGACTCTTACATCCTTCCCTTCTTTGGGCTAAACCTTTCCTACTTCCCTCAACTGATCCTGCTATGGCAGAGTCATATGACTGTCTTCCTCATCCTGGAGGCCAGCACGTCAACATCCTTCCGAAATGGTGGGCCACAGAACTCAACCCAGCCCTCCACATGTGTTCTAGCCAGGGCAGAGACAGCCAGACATTCAACACCCATGTTCTGGACCCTCCTTCTTCCTCTTATTGGAACCCAAGATCCATGGGCTTCTTTGGCTACCGGGTCCCCCTGTTGACCCAATGGCTGTCTCAGGGTCTCCAACTGTGATCATACATCAACTGATGCATATATTGACAAGGCTTCCTATAGGGAGGACTCTGTTAGACCAGTGTAAAATGTGGTGTAAATATGGATAATACAGTCTTCTTCTCCTCCTCCTCCTCCTTCTTCTCATTCTTCTCCTTTTTCTTCTTTCTTCCTTCTCTGCAGCCCAGAACTCCTGAGTTCAAGAGATCCACCAGTAGTGGGGGTCATGTGTTGGCCACCACTCCAAAGAGGTATTGCAGAAGGAGCATAGCATAAGGTCATGTATTCCAGAGGCTAAATTAATACCATAGGTGGCACACTGACTGGTGGAGAATGCTGAATTTAGTACCAGAAAGACTTGAATTCAAAAATTGCTTCAGACACTTACTAGCAAGTAGGGTGGGCACAGCCTCATTTTCCTCATCTGTAAAATGGGGGTAATAATAGCACCTCCTAGGGTTGTTTTGAGGATTAAGGGAGATGGTATGTTTAAAGTGCTTTGTGAACCTTAAAGTGCACCAGAAGTGAGAGCTAGGAGGAGTAGCAGAGTTTAGAGGTAAGAATGATCATCCTTGGGGGATTCAGGGGTTCTCTGGTGGAGAAGGAAACCTATGATGTCAGAGCTTAGAACATGGAATATCCTTAGAACAGAGAACGTCAGAGCTGGAAGGGACTTAGAAAACAGAATGGCAGAGCTGGGAGCAACCTTAGAGTACAGGATATTAACATTGTAGAATGTCCAAGTTGGAAAGAACTTCAAAGACCCATGTAATCCAAATCTTTTGTCAGTCAGAAAGCATTTTTTAGGGGTCTGTGGTGTGCCTGGCACTGGGAATACAAAGAAAGGGAAGAGACAGCCCATGCCCTCTAGGAGCTCCCAGTCTAAGGGGAAAGGTAAGGTGTATATAGATGTAGAGGAGGAGACAGAAGGTGGTCTCAGAGGAGGAGGAAGGCCCACACCCTGGTTGGACCTTGCCTAAAGTCCTCTAATTTGCAATGCAGGCGAGTTGGGAGTCCAGCCCAGGGGCCCCTGGTACAGTACATGCTGCCTCAGGGTTAGGGGTAGCACCAGGACCACCCAAAGGACTTCCCGAGATCTCTCTGGTCCCGCTCCCCTCATGCCCTGATGCTCCACTGTGATGCTGCAGGTACCTGTGCAGGGAACAGAGTGTGACTTGACAGTCCCAATATCCCCTGCAGAGCACTGCCCCCCCCACCCTTGCTCTTCTCCACTGCCCCTGCCCCCTCAGATGCTGGTTCAGAGTTCAGCTGGGAAGCCAAGGCTTAGCTGAACCTCAGGGGACCAAGTTCCTGCCTCCCCAGACCCTACAGAGCTCTAGCCGGGCTCCCTTCCCCACCCCCACCTCAGCCTGTGTTTCTAGAACCAAGTGGTGGGAAAATGGCTCCTCCCCCTGTGCCCCACCCTCCCTCCGCCTTAACTAAACATCAGAAACCAAAGTTTGAGTCAGTCAACATTTACTCTGTGTCTGCTCTGTTTGAAGGCCTGGCCTGAGTTGTTAGGGGTTGGAAGACAGCAGGAAAAGGCCTGCGCCTGGTCACAGCCAGGTGCGGGAGACCCTGGTTTGTGACCTTGGGCAAGTCCCTTCCCTGGGGCCTCCAGATGTCCACCACTCTACCAAATGGGGCTGGATGCTGGAGACCCAAAAAGCCCCTGCCCTCAGGACGCTCACACTCCAGGGAGGGGCACTGAATCCCCAGCCTCCTCCTTACCGATTCTGTGACTGCAGGCAGGGCATGTCACCCCTCTGACCCTCAGTCTCCTTTTCCAGAATGCCCAAGCGACCCACTTCCTCACAGGGTTGTTAGGAGGATCTAGTCAGGTGGCAGATGCAAAGCTCTTTGTGAAAGCCCGGGTGAGTGTCGGCTGTTTCCATGGGGGAGGCATCGTGCATTGCTTAGACTAGCCAGCGGAGCTGGGTTTGAATTCTGACACTAATGCTTCCTATCCTTGTGACCTTGTGTGACACAGGTATTTCACTTTCCTCCTCTGTAAAACAAGGGGCTTGGTCTAGATCACCCCTAAGGTCCCCTACGGAGCTTCATCTTAAGACTCTAAGAATACTTTCTGGCTAAAAACAGGATGACTGCAGTGGGGTCTGAGTGAGCCCTGGAGGGACGGCCACGCTCAGGGGAGCACGTGTGACCTTTCATATGACCCGGTGAGGTGGAGGTGGGCAGAACCTTCCTAACCGAGGAAATATTTGCAGAGAAGGCTCCCTTCCCTAAGGCCTTGCAATTAGCATCTAGGAAACTGAGCTGTGAGAGGAACCTAGAAGTACCAGGCCCCCCGGCCTGGGAGATCGTCCTTTTCCCAACAGTCTAATTAGGCAGACGGCTGAAAGAGCAGTGTTTGCCAAACTGAGGGCCTTTCCCTCTCCTTTGGAAGCTGGTCTTTTCCCTGAGCCCTGCCCCCCTCGTGTGGGATGTTGGGGGCCGCCCCCACCCCGCTGTGGGTTGTGAAACCTGAAGGCCATGTGATAGGGCCCAGGATGGCCGATGATGTCATATGGCCCTTCGGATGCTTGTGATGTGATATTATAGGATGGATGGCTTCCCTGGAGGAAACTGGGCCACGGGTGGGGAATGGTTCACCCCCTTATTCGGTTTCATGTGCTTCTGGGGAGAGGCCAGGGCAGTGCTCTGAAAATAGTCCTGGCTGGACACTGGGAGAAGGGCAGATTTCAGGCCTCCCCTATCATGCAAGAGACTTGTCTGTCTGCATTTTCAATGATGAGAATTTATTAAGCACCTACTACATGCAGAGCACTGGGCTCAGGGATGGGGAGACAGAAGTCAAAAACATGGGAGGCTTTGGACTTCAGTGGAAAATGAAGGGATTTGGGGTAGGAGGACCTGGTTTCAAATCCCCTTCTGTCATTTACTGCCTGTATGACCTTGGACAAGTCACTTCTCCCTGGGCCTTAGTTTTCTTATTTGGAAAATGAGGTGATTGAGCTAAATGGTCCCTTCCAACTCTAAATGTATAATTCTAGGAACAGCATAGGCCCTGTCCGCAAAGAGCTAACAATCTAGTGATGGGGATGGATCATGTACACTGGTCAGTTTCCTCATCTGTAAAATGGGCTAGATGACCTGAGGTCCCTTCCAGGGTCAGATCTCTGATTTTATGGTCTGAGTGAACTCTGGGCCTCCGTTTTCTAACCTGAAAGATGAGGGCTTAGGGTAGCTGTTCTCTATACTGCCATCCTTGCGTCCGGAGGGTGCTGCAAGGTAGAGGCTAAAGGAAGATCTCTAGGCACATATGAGGATGGAGAAGATTGGGACTTGGGGGAGAGTCACGAAGGAGGCAGCCCTGAGCTGGGCCTGGAAGGGAGAGGAGGATTTCCGCAGGTGCCCAGGAAAAGCATGTGCACTCCAGGCCCAAGAGGACCAGCTTGCCTCAGTGATCAGTTATGTCCCACTCCAAGGGAGGGTAGTTGGACACACACACACACACACACACACACACACATACACACACACACGCACATGCACACGCGCACATGCACATACATGCACACACACCCTGCTTCCAAGCTCACGTCTTCCCGTTTGTGTCTTTGCCTGGCAGGGGGACCCCATTCCTGAGGAGATCTATGAGCTGCTCAGCCGCCCCTCACTCCGATCCATCAGCGACCTCCAGCACCTGCTGCAGATAGACTCCGTAGGTAAATCCAGTCTGCCTGAGCATCTCGCCCCTTCATCTCCCCTCCCTCCCCTCTGCTGGGGACAAGCAGGGCATCCTTGCCTGGGGTAGCAGGGCCACTAGCCTAAAGGAGCAAGTCACTTCCCTTCCTCTGAGCCTCAGTTTCCTCATCTGTAAAATGAGGAAGACTATCTCGCCCCCAATATTTCTTCTAGCTCTAAATCTGTGATCCCCACAGTTCTCATTTCCTCACACAGCCGGGGTGGTGGCAGCCTAGCCCCAGCTTCTCCTGGAACCCAGCTATGTCCATTCATTGCCGGGCAGGGCCGGCCCATCTTGATGTAAGGGCTGGACAGAGGGCCAATAGCAGGGAGGCAGAAGAGTAGAGGGTGAAGTGCCCAGGTTATAGGGTGGGCAAAGGATGTGCCCAGAACAGTAGAATGGTTTGGGGTAGGAAGCTATGCTATTTGCTACTCGTTTGACCCTGGGCAAGTCAGTTCCCCTTAATAGACTTCAGCTTTTTCCTGTTAAAAAAATGATGACATTGGACAAGGTGATGTCTCTCAGCTCTAACTGATCCAGGTGTGTTTGGAAGCAGGCGGGGGAGGGGATGGCCTCTCTAGGTAGTACATCCTCCTTGTCTTGGCTGGCCACTAGCCCAGTCTCTGAGGTCTCTTGGGGACACCTGCCCCAGCAGAGCCCAGATCTCAGGCACGTGCTCCCGGGCATACACGTGCCAGGGCCAGCGGGCTGGGTCAGGAATGTATTTATAAACTCGGTCTTCAGGGCAAATTCCATTCTATTCTAACCTCTACCCCCTTCTCCACAGCTTCCCCCCCCCACCCCTCCCCCAGCTCTCTTTCTCTCTAGGGTTTTGTCTGTTTGTAGCTTTCTGATCCTCCCCGAGACACTATCTATGGGGGAACAGAATTTCCTCCCTTTGTTTCTTCTACCAGGCGGCCCACTGGCGTCCTCTCAAAGGCATTCTCGCTCCCTTTCAAACCGGCCCGCTCTTGGTGGGAGGGTGGGGGAAGGAGAGAGAGAGGGGGCACCAGCTGTGTTCACCTATTGTTTGCCCCATTGAGAGGAGACGGAGCTCCCCACCCAACGGCAGTCTCTTCCAGCCCAGCCTCAGCCCTGTGCCCTTGCAGCCGGGCCACACAATGGGGCAGCTTCCAAATTTAGCAGGCCTTCTGCTAGCAAGACCTCCTCTGCCTCCCAGCCTTCCCACAGTCCCCCCACCAACAACGCAGTGGGATAGCAGAATAGGGTGGAGGCCAGCGGGTGGCCAGAGGGGCAGCGGCAGGATCCCAGTAGCAAATTTGTCTCAAGGTAACCGTGGAGCTATTTTGTTCCTAATCAAACTAACCTCCGTAAGAGTATCTTTCCCTCCTCTCCATCCATCTCTCTCCTTCTCCCATTACCCCCCAAGCCCCAGTGAAATTCTAAGAGAGGGAGGGAAGAATGGAAGGAGACAGTTGGGTGGGGATAGACAGACAGACACTGTCATGGGACTAATTGGAAGGACGGAAATGCATCCAGCAGGACATTTTCCGGATTCCCCTGAGAGAGCAGGCCGGCTGGCTGGAGGAGGGAGCCTAATCTTGGCCTCAAGGGACCTGGTTAGCTGGAGCTGAGTGGAGCCACACACGGCCAGAGGGAGAGCTGGGAAGGTGTGGGAGTGGGTCAGGAAGCCCGGGGATCAGAGGCTTTAGAGCCAGAAGGGCCCTGGGCCTTTGTGTAGCCCCCTCCTTTTACTGAAGCCCAGAGAAGGGGTGACTTGCCTGTTGCCACCAGACACCTAGTCCTAAGGCTGGCATTTGAACTCAGATCATCTACAGGAGAGTGTGCAGAAACAGGAGGAGTTGGATAAACTGGGTTGGAGTCCTGGCTCCAACACAATTTACCCACATCTCCTTGGGCAGGTCATTTCCCTTCTCTGAGAACTGACTGGTTGGGCTGATTCATGTCTGAGGTTCCGTCCTTTGAACCCCCTTGACATTGATCATCTGTAACATTGGGATAATGAAAGCACTTCCCTCCCAGGGTTATTGTGAGGATCAAATGAAATCATAGTCATAAAACACTTACTATGTTCCTGGCACGTAGTAAGTATTACATGCAATGGTAGCTGTTATTATTATTTATCACCTGGCAAACATTCCTTGAGCACTGAGCTGGGTACTGGGGCTACAAATACCCCAAAATGAAACATTCCCTGCCCTCAGTGAGCTTCTCTTCTAGGGTGGGCATGGGGAGAAGGCCCACATATATAGAGCTCTGACCTTGGACTCAGAGGATTCATTTCTGATGCTTCCTCTGTACAGGCTACTCAGTGACTTGCCATTTGGTGACTTAATGTCACCTCCCTATGTCCTTGTCTTTAAAGAGAAGAGAGTTAGGATAGGTGGTTTCAGGGCCTCCTTCTCGCTCTTGGACCCTTTGAGGTACACAAGATAAAGGCAAGAAGGCAGACGGAGACCCTGGGAGCTTTGTGACCTGGGAGAGGCTTCTTGTCGGTGGCATTTAAGTCTTAAAGGGGAGTAGAAATTTAAAGAATTCTTGGAGATTCTAAGAATGAGAGATTCCCCCACCTGTGACCAGCTGAAGGCTCTAAGGCTGGTATTGGAGTTCTGCACGTGAAAGACAATGGCCTGAAGCCCTACTTCACCTCTCACCCGAAGCTGCCATCCAAAGCTGGGAGGTAGGCTTTGGCTAGCCTGGTCTGGGGGTAGGGTAGTGACCCAGCTGGGGAAATCAGTGTGAGAGTAGAGTCCACCTGCTCCTCCCAGGTTTAGAAAGGCAGGAGGCTTGGAGCCCAGAGACCTAGGTCCCCTGTAGCTGGTGGAGGCGTTTGTCTCTGAGCCTCAGGCTCTCCATCTGTGAAATGGAGGCAGTGGTCACGTAGACCCCAAGGCACTATGGTAGATTTAGCCTGTTAGTCCTTTTAACTTTCCAGCCCTCAGCAGAACAGGATGATCCACAGGGCTGACCTACTCAACCTTCATTTATGCTAGAACCTTTCCTCTATCTGGGGGACAAAAGCACTGACCCCCAATACCGATGGCCAATCCAAGCCTCCCTGGGAAGAAATCTCCCTCCCAGCGAAGGCCGTGCCTAGGACTAAGGAGGGGCCGAAAGTAAGAACACTACCCTGCCCTCTCCCCCACACCCAACTTCAGCTCCCCCCTGGGGATTCTGGGAATTTCTCTATTCAGCACTTCCTGTGGGAAAGCAGGGGTGGATGGGGGCACTGGAAACAAGTGAATGGTCAGGGTCCTTGCACCCGCCCGGCCTGGGGGACCGGAGGTTTCACTTACAGTAGCAGAGGGGAAGGGCTATTTTTAACTCCATTTCTATGGGTTCTGGCCAAAAATGTGACTCTCTGACAGAGGGTGGGGTTGGCAGCCCCAGGGGAAGAAGTCTTGACTCTACCAAGCCTGTAACTGCTGCCTCCACCCCGTCTCAGTCTTCCTTGCAAGACTCCCTCTCTCTCTGCCCGCAAGCCCGTGTAGGGATGGGGAATCATCTTGGGTAGAAGAGGATCTGAGGATCCTAGCTCCAGAGACCGTCTAGTCCAAGCCTCTCATGTGATGGATGAGGAAACTGAGGCTCGGCGAGTGATATGTCCAAAGTCACACGGGTCGCAAGTCCACACCCCCCGGCACCGGTCAGTGCAGTCTCTGCTCCCCCACAATGCATCAGTGGTACTTGATGGTACCACCTGTGGTGAAGCAGATGACCAAGGACAGAGGATGGAGGTTCTTTTATCTCAGTCTCCCCAGGCAGGATCCCCATCCCTAAACCCAGCAGCCCCCTCCCCACAGTCCTGATCATGAAGCTGGTCCTTCTCTTGCAGAGGAGGATGTGGCCAAAGTGGACCTGAATCTGACCCAGGCACATTCCCCGAGTGAGCCAGTCATCCTGTCTCGTGAAAGGAGGAGTGTGGGTAAGATGGGAGGGGTGGCCACAGGTCTGGGAAGTTATCCTGGGAGAGACCAGGAGAAACCCCGATGGTTCCCTCCCTCTCTGCCCTGCCCTGCTGAGCGGGAAGCTTGGTAGAGACAGAATGATTCCTTCCTTCTGGGGAGTCCGAGGACCTGGATTTGAACCTAGGCCTGGCTTCTACTAGTCATGAGACCTTGGTCAGGTCCCTTTCCTTTTCTGGGTTTCAGTTTTCTCCTCTGTACCACGATGGGGCTAGACTGAATGACCTCTGAGGGCCCTTCCAGCTTTAAAACTGTGTGATTGTGATCTCACGGGGGCAGAGGGATGGCATTTGGGGATGTGGCCAGCCTTCCCACCATACCACCGGGTGGTAAGAACCCCAGCTTGGACTCAGAAGACATGGATGGGAGTCCCAGCTCTGCCTGGCCTGAGCTGTGTTTCCCTGCATGAGTCACTTAACCTGTCTGGGCTGCAGCTTCCTGGGGTTGGGCCCCCAGGGTCCTTTGCAGCTCTGAGCTGCTGGGCTCCCAGAGGCCCAGGAGGATTCTATCTGATGGCCACTGCCTCCTCTTCCCTAGCAGCTGTGACCGTGGCTGAGCCAGCCATGATTGCAGAGTGCAAGACGCGGACTGAAGTGTTTGAGATCTCGCGGCGCCTCATCGACCGCACCAATGCCAACTTCCTGGTGTGGCCGCCCTGCGTGGAGGTGCAGAGATGCTCTGGCTGCTGTAACAACCGCAATGTCCAGTGCCGCCCCACCCAGGTGCAACTGAGGCACGTGCAGGTGTGTGTCTCTGGCTGCACTCTGCCTGGTGGTCTAGGGCTGGGCTCCATGCATGGGATAAGGGGCCCTGCAGAGAGAAACTTGGAGCACCTTGGGCAGGTCCATAACTTCTCGTGGCTTCAGTGTTCCCGTCTTTAAAATGGGGGACTTGGACTAAATGATCCTACAGGTCCTATCCCCACATCCTATCGGGTGGTATTGGGGTAGCTGGGTGGCACGGTGGATAGAGTTCTGGACCTGGAGTCAGGAAGACCTGAGTTCAAATCTGGCCTCAGACACCTGTCAGCTGGGTGACTCTGGGCAAGTGACTTAGCCTCTGCTTGGCTCAGTTTCCCCATTTGTAAAATGGGGATAATAATAGCACCTACCTCCCAGGGTTGTTGTGGGAGGATCAGATGAAATAATCATTGCAAAACATTTAGCCCAGTACACAGTAAATGGCCTACAGAGGTTAGCTACTATTACTATTCTAAGAAGGAAGAGGGACAAGGGAAATCCTCATCCCCTCCCTGAGATCAAATGTACACTAAGCATGTTGTCACCTCTAACATGCTACATCATATTAACCATCCATCCATCCATTCAGTAAGGATTTATTAAGGGCCTTCTGTGTGTTGTTTCCTGCTGCAGCTGGTGCCTGAGCTGAGCCTTGTTTTTGTCTTTTTGCAAAGCAATCAGGGTTAAGTGACTTGCCCAGGGTCACACAGCTAGTGAGTGTTCTGAGGCCAGATTTGAACTCAGGTCCTCCTGACTCCAGGGCCAGTGCTCTATCCACTGCACCACCTAGCTGCCCCCTGAGCTGAGCTTTAAAGGAGGCTGGGGGTGCTAGCCTCTTCCTCTTCCTCCTCGATGTTTACTGGCTCCTAGCACCTCTAGACTCCTGGGCTATTTCACTTTCCTTGTTAAGAGGGAATTCATTGGGTGTTAATGACCCTTTGAGTGGCTCCATGCTTCCAACCTCTTCCACCACCACCCCTCCTCCCCATATCCCTCTATCCTGTTCACCCTCACCCAACTGGAGGGCCTTACCAACTGGAGTATTCCCAGGGACAACCATTCCCTTTTCCCTGATGGATTTCCCCTCCAGCCATCTGGAAATGGGCACTTGACAGCTGCCCAAACCCTTGACAAGTGGGCTCCCCCACACTTCCTCCCAGACAGCCACCTGCCCCATTCCTCACCCCCACAGCCAACCCCTGTGAGCTTGGCTAGCACTTGAGGGATCACAGGAGCGAGGATGCTCACCATCTGCGGCTCAGAAATGGAAATGCCTCTTCCTCTTCCTTAGGGGGTATTTGGACTGGGACTGCTGGGCAGTCTTGTTTGATGGAAAAAGTGAAGGGAAGGGTCAGGGTTGGATTCTCTGATGAAGGAGGAAAGGGTCAATGTTGGGAGATATTACATCTTCTCTGCTCCGTTCTTATTTCCATCAATCTCCTACAGGTCAGGAAGATAGAAATCGTGAGGAAGAAGCCGACCTTTAAGAAGGCAACAGTGACCTTGGAGGACCACTTGGCCTGCAAGTGTGAAACAATAGCAGCCCCCCGCTCCTTGACCCGAAGCCCCGGGAGCACCCAGGGAAACAGAGGTACTGGGCTCTTTCTGTGGGGAGCTCGGGAGGGCAGCCAGAGGTGCCCAGGGGTGCCAGAGCTGGGGTGGGGATAGATGCTGGACTCCTGGATCCTTGTAGACAGATGCCCAAATCCATTGTCATTGTCATGACAACCAAAATTTCTGTAGCACTTTGAGGTTTGCTAAGCTTTACAAATATTATTTTGTTTGCTCCTTACAACAATCCTGAAAGGTAAACTGAGGCAAACAGTGGTGAAGTGACTTATCCAGGGCCACACAGCTAGTAAATGTCTGAGGCTAGATTTGAACTCAGGTCTTCCTGACTCCAGGCCCAGAACTCTATCCATTGCATCACCCAGCTGCCTTAGCATCTCTGGACAAAGTTGCTCCCTTTGTTTGACCCTGCCCTCAGCCATCCCTCAGACCCTGAAATGGACTCTTATTGGTAGAATTGGAATTCACCTCAATTCCAGCACTTGGTATTTATTAAGCCCCTGCTCTGTGGAGAGAGAAGTGATCGGGTAAGGAGTGCAGGTGAGGAGGGACTTTGGAGTCAAAAGGACCTGAAGTGAATCACCGTGGCTTTGGGCCTCAGTTTCCTCTTGTGTAAAATGAGGGAATGAGGGGACCTCGAAGGTCCCTCCCAGATTTAACATTCTAAGATCCTATCAATCGGCTTCTGAAATGAATGAACTATGTGACCTTGGACCAATCTCCTGGCCTTTCTGAGAACTGGTCTCCTCATCTATACAAAGGGGATTATAATATTCCCTGTTGGCGGTTAGGGGGAAGCTAAGTGGCGCAATGGATAGAGCGCTGGACCTGGAGTCAGGAAGACTCTTGTTCGTGAGTTCAAATCTGGCCTCAGACTGTTTCTAACTGTGTGACCCTGGTCAAGTCACTTCACCTGTTTGCCTCAGTTTCCTCATCTATAAAAATGATCTGGAGAAGGAAATGGCAAACCATTCCAGTATCTCTGCCAAGAAAACCCCAGATGGAGTCACAAAGAGCCAGATGTGACTGAAAAAATGACTTAACAACAACGAATTGGTGGTTAGGGTCAAATGGATGATGCCTGTTAGGGCTTTGTATAACTTTAAAAGCATCTGTAAGTGTGAACACCTCACCAGGGGGAAAGACGAAATGAGATATGAGTTCAAATGCCAACTCTGCCCCTTACCCCTCTGTGGGGCCTCGAGCCCATTCTGGAGCTCCTCTGGAGAGGCCTCATCTCTAGAAAGAAGAGGTTGTCTACGGTGGCCCCTGAGGTCCAGTCCAGCTCTGGATCTCAGATCTTAGGAAATGTGGGACTAGTTGACCTTTGAATTTTGTGTGTCTTGTGTTTGCTTTTCCATGTTGTTTTCCCCAATAGAATGTAAGGTCCTTGAGGGCAGGGACTATTTCTTTTACATATGTGCAGTCCTATGTTCTAGCACAGTGCTGGGCACACTGTAGGTAGTTAACAGATTCTTATTGAGTTGAATTAAATGAAGGAGCTGAACAGGCGATCTCTGCTGCCCTCTCTTCACCAAGGACCCACTGTGAGACCTTAGTCTATGAAGAAACCACATGCTCTGTGTGTGTGTGTGTGTGTGTGTGTGTGTGTGTGTGTGTGTGTGTGTGATGTTCTGGAGGTTTCTTAAAATAAATCTGATAACTTTTATTTTTACATCACCTATATTTCCTAGCTATTTCTCTTCTCCATTCTCAGATAGCCTCCTTGATAAAAAAGAATAAAAAAGAGAAAAAACAAAAACCACACACCACCATTTGCTTGGCCAGTCCCCCATCAACGGGCATCTCCTTTATTTCCAATTCTTTGCTTCCACAAAAGGGAGTGTTATAAACATTTGGGGGCAGATAGAGCCTTCCTTTTTGTCGCTGGCCTCTTTGGGATGTATACCTCGCAAGTGGGGTATCTTTGGATCAAGAGTGTGGACATTTGAGATACTTCCTTCAAGTCATTTCAAATTGCTTTCCAGAATGCTTAGACCCAGTCTCAACTCCACCAACAAAGACAGAGTTCCTGACTCTCCACAGTCCCTCCAGCATTCCTTGTTCTCCACTTTTCTCGTCTTTGCCAGTGTGCTGGGTTCAAGATGAAACCTAAGACTTGTTTGGATTTGCATTTGTCTTATCATGAGTGATTTGAAATATTTTTTCATATAGTTAATAGTTTGCGACTCTTTTGATAATTATTTGTTCATATCCTTTGACCATTTATGTCTTGGGGAATGGCCTTTGCGCTTGTATATTTCCACTAACTGCCTATGTATCTTCTCAGATACTTTATGCAAAGATTTCTTTCCAATCAGTGGCTTCCCTTCATAGTCTAGTTACATTAATTTTATTCATGTAAAAACTTTTCAAATCCACATAATCTAAAGTATCTATTTTATCTTTTGTAATCACCTCTATCCCATGTTTATTCTTTTAAAAATCACTTCCAGTAATTTTTATTGCTTTTCAAAAAAATTACTTCTAATAATCCCAGTACCCTGATCTGATCTTTAAAAGTCAGGGCATGTTTCCTTTTTCAGTTTGTTGTAGTGTAGGGTGTAAGATATCGGTCTAACCCTAATTTCTGCCAGACTGCTGTCCCGCTTTTCCAGAAAGTCTTGGCACGTAGGAAATACTTTCCTATGCAATTTACGTTATGGGGGTTGAGTTCAATGATTTCTGATTCTTGCTCACAGTCTAAACTGTGTAGAGACACGGTATAGTTACTTCTTCACTCCCTTTCACGTGGGTAAAATAACAGGCTTTTTCTCTGTCCTTCTGAACAGGTGGGTCCACCCCAAACAAGGTGACAGTGCGGAGGGTTCGGATCCGACGGCCGCCCAAGGGGAAGCACCGAAAGTTCAAGCACACCCACGACAAGACGGCCCTGAAGGAGAGCCTTGGAGCATAGGGCCACCTGCCAGGGAGAGCATGATGGGCAGGTAATGGGAAAGAAGGTGAAACAGGGAAACCTGAGTCAGAAAACCTCCTGTCCCTGGGTGTTCCTGGGCACCTGACCCCACTGGCCCTTCCTTAGGATCGTTCCTGGCCAGGGAAATGGGCCAAAGCAGATGGCATAATGGAAGAAGTGATAGGTTTGGAGCCAGAGGCTAAAGGTTCAAATCTCAGCTCTGCCACTAACTCCCTATGTGACCTTGGGCCCTTCACTTCCCCTCTGTGGTGCCTCAGTTTTCTACAATGGGAGAAGGACAGATTAACCACTACTAATGGTCAGATGGTTGGAGGACTGGAAAGTCCCTTCAAATGAGTCTCAGGTTCCATCCCGCTTCTCCCCCCACAGCCAGCCCTCAGCCCCCAGCATGGCTCCCCCACCTGTCACCAGAAGTGTAATTGTGGTTATGTGAAGACCATGGGCCCCCTCGCTCTCTCTCCTCCCCCACAGCTCCCCTTCAAATCCAGCCTCCTTTGGGAGTGCCGCCTGCCAGCGCTCAGGACAGTTCTGCCCCTGGCTTCCTCCAGAGTTTGCGCCTTAGAGACCTCCTGATCTCCCGGCCTTCCCTGGATCTCCACTGACCCTGAGCTCTGTCCCACAAAGCTGGCATGGCTCAGGGGATCGTCAGTTACAGGCTTATTGCGCTCACACAAGAAGGGACTTCAGCAGTCCTCTTGTCTGACTCTCCCCTCCCCCATTGTACAGAGGGGGAAACTGAGGCCAAGGGAAAGGAAAAGACTTCCCCAAGGTCGCACGGGAAGTGGAATAGTCAAAATGTATGTGTCACTTCAAGGTTGGCCAAATGCTTTCTGTACAGTAGAAGGATCCTGGCTGTGGGGTCAGAGGATCTGGCATGTCCTCTGGGATCCCTGGAGTGGGCTGGGGGGGAGAGCCACGTTCTGTGTTCTCTGCTGGGGGTCACTGACCGCCATGTTCTTCTCTGTTTGGCTTCCAGGCTTATTTAATGTATTTCTCGTATTGCCCCCATGGGGTTCTTGGAGTGAGAATATCGTTCTTGTCTGTCCGTCTCGGTGGCCGACGCGGATGGCAAATGGTGCTTCCCCTGTCCCCTGGCCTTGCAGTGAATCTTCTGTCCCTCCTGGCTCAACGGCAACCCTGGCTCTCGCCCTCTGCACCCAGCAGCTCCTGGGGTTCCCAAAGGCCCTGAACCCCTCCGCCACCCCTCCCACAGGCAGTGGGGAAGAAAGGAAGAAATGGAGGACACCTTTGGCGAGAGGAGCCTCTTCTTCCATCCCCCCCCTTCCTCCTGGAGGCCCAGCCTGGGTGATAGATGGGACACCCACAGTAGGGGCCTTCGGGTTCGGATGGGTCCAAGCACTGATTGTGCCCCGAGGACCCATAGGATCAGCCTGGCCACATGGCAGCCCAGAGCCTGAGTATCATTCCGTGACTGTGGCCCTGGACTGGTGGGGCTTCAGGCAAGAACCTTCTTCCCATGTGCTCCACCGCTGGCCAGTGCCCAAGGAGCGTGGAGCTGGACAAGGCAGTCCTTCTCCCTATGTCCTGCCCATTCCCTGCACCGTTATTTCACTTTTTATGCACATAATTTTGAAACTGTGGTTTCTTCTGAAGCGGGTTTTGTCATGGGATAGCAGCCTGTGGCCAGTCGTGCTGACGGGAGGCTCACCTCCTGCTTCTCAGAGCACTGTCTCAGGTGGACTGGAGACTGTTCTGTTGAGGGAAGCCAGGCCCAGTCTGGTTATTTCCTTATCCTGTCTCCCCCCACATTTGCTGCCCCTGTCCTTCTTTCTTCCCTCTTTTCCTCTCTCTGCCTTTATTCTCCTACATCATGGTCAGCCCTCATACTCCCCCAACCCCAGCCTGGCAGCTCCTGGGTGGAGCAGGAGAGGGGTGACGTACCTGCAGGCCTGGCTCAGGCAAGCCCAGGGACAGGAGTGGGAGGGAGGGAGTGAATGCTTCTAAGGAAGGGAGCAGGTATTGGTGTGGTGGGAAAACCACTGAGTCTGGGGTCTGCTTCTGGCCTCTGCCATTAACACCCCCACCCCCAGCCTCATCCCAACCCTGTGACCTTACCCAAGTCCCTTCTGCTCTCTATGCCTCAGTTTCCCCATCTGTAAAATGAGGGGGTTGGACTAAATGATCTCTAAGGTTCTGTCCAAGTCTAAAAAAAAAAAAATCCGTCCTGAGAGTCTGGGGCCTCTCCTTGGGCCTCCTTTGGGGTACCCTAAAGAAGAGTTCCTTGGGAGAGAGGAAGGCCCCAAAGTGACCTCATTTGCAGTTCCCGGAGGCTGCTGAATCTTGGAGGAAGCTGGCCCTCAGGCCTGGCCAGCTCCCGGCGCCTCATGGGGGAAGGACTGGGTGGGATGACTTGGGCCAGGAGGGGCAGGCTTGCCTTCCCATCCTTCCCATCTTCTGCAGCTCTTTCCCCTACTCAGAAACCTGCTTCCTTCAGTTTGTAAAGTTGGTGATTATATTTTTTTTTGGCTTTTCTTTTATTTTTTAAATGCGTAAAATTAATTTATATTCTGTATTTAAAGTTGTAAAAAAAAAACCAAACCATATGAAACAAAAGCAAATGACTCCACCAGTTCTGTCTCCTCGGTCACCTTTGTGTCCTCCTCCCTCCCTTCCTCCATGGGGAGCAGCCAGGGGGCCATTGGCTGCCTCCCCCAAGGAGCCCTTTGCTGTGGCTCTCTGCCACCCCAGCCCCAGCTTTAAAGGGGCATGGCCACTGTTTACCTTTCCATTCTAGTCCCCACAGTAGAGTCCTGAACTTGAACTCAGAGGAGCCCTGAGTTGGAGTCTAGGCTCTGCTGCTTAGCGGCTATGAAAGCTTGGGTAAGTCACTTTGCTTATCTGGGCCTCGGTTTCCCCATCTGTAAAATGAGGTCATTGGACTAGCTTATCTTTAAAGCTCTTCCCAGTGCTAAATGTTGTAGAAGGTAGTATGGTGTGATAGATAAAGCACTGGACCTGGAGTCTGGAAGAGCTGAGTTCAAATTTGAACGTAGACATGTAATAGCAGCACGGACCCTGGATAAATCACTCCACCACTCTGAACCTCAGTTCACTTCATGTATCAAATGGGGATAATAGTCCTCCCTGCCAGAGGGGTTGTGAGACTCAGCCAGGCTCTCCCAATTCTGTATCTCTCTGCTGCTGGGAAGGCTCTCGTTTCCCATGGCAGGGAGAGGAGAAGAGAGAGAGGAAGGGCCAATCTGGGGCTGAGCATTCCAACCTCAAGGTGTGACCTGGCCCCAGGGGCCCAGCACACTTAGCACCTCAGGACATTAACATTACCTGTGGTCTATTGTATTTCTATTTATTTTTAATATTTCTCTCTTTTTTTTTTGTCTTGGATAGGCAATGGGGTTAAGTGACTTGCCCAGGGTCACACAGCTAGTGTTATGTGTCTGAGCCCAATTTTGAACTCAGGTCCTCCTGAATCCAAGGCTGGTGCTCTATCCACTTCGCCACCTAGCTGCCCCTTAATATTTCTCAATTACATTTTAATCTGGTTCAACTCACTCCAGAGCGTTGGCCAAATGTTCGGCAATGTATGAGCCCCATCTCTCTGCACGCCCTGTAGAAGTCATCCAACTCCTGCTTGAATACATCCAGGGTTGGAGAGCTCATTACCTAAAAGGGTGGCCCATTCTTCTTTTGGGCAACTCTGTGAGAACGTTCTGCCTTCCGTGGAACTGAAATCAGGCACCTTATGGCCAACGAGCTTTGCTGTCTTTGTACCAGACACTGTGCTAAACATTGGCAATGCAAAGAAAGGCTAAAACTTTCCCTGCCCTCAAGAAACTTTCATCCTAATGGGGGAGACAGTATGCAAGTAACTAGGTACATCCGCTATATGGAAAGGATTAATCAGAGATGATCCCAAGGGCAAGGCAGGAGTGTTGAGGGGAAACCTTTATTCCGAGCCTTAACCTTAAGTCTGGGCAAGGTTTCTTGTAGGAGGTGGGATTTTCAGTGGGGCTTGAGGGAAGCCAGGAGTCAGAGCCAAGGAGATGTGGGGGACAGCCACTGCAAAGACTTGGAGTTGGGAAATTGAGTTATCTTGTTCAAAGAACAGGCAGGAAGGCCGGTGTCACTAACCCTGTAACAGAATCCTCCAGGTTTCTATTTACTGGAGATTTCCACATAGAGCCTAGTTCTAGAGCTAGAAGTTGGGACCTTAGAGGCTCCTTCTCAAAAGTATAGTGGAAAGAATGGGGGATTTGGGATCTGGCCTTTGAATCTCAGCCCTGAAGCTTCTGACTTATATGTCCTCTGTCTCCCTGGTGCCTAGCAAGGGACTTATCCGAAGTAGGTCTTTAATACTGAATTGAATTAACCTTAGGTAACTCAGAGGAGAGCTAGATGGTGAAAGGGATAGAGTGCCAGGCCTGGAGTCAGGAAGACTCATCTTGCTGAGTTCAAATCTGGCCTCAGGCACTTCCTGGCTGTGTGACCCTGGGCAAGTCACTTTACCCTGTTTGCCTCAGTTTTCTTATCAGTAAAAATGAGCCAGAGAAGGAAATGGCAAACCACTCCAGTGTCTTTGCCAAGAAAGCCCCAAATGGGGGCACAAAGAGTCATGAAGGACTGACCAGCAATGCAACTCATACCCCTCTCTAAGCCTCATCCATAAAATAACTAGAAAATAGAATGTTTCTGATGTCCTTTCAGCTCAGATTCCTATGGAAGGGACAGACGAGGACTTCATTACTTTGGGAAACCAGAATTATTTCCTTCCTGCCACCAAGCAGGGTCAGGGGCTGGCTTAGTTTCGTCCTCTAAAATGAGGAGATTGGACCATATAGCCCCTGAGTGTTCTTCACTGCTCCAAATCCATGAGCTCTAGAACCTGTAGGGCATCAGGCAGGTCACAAACTGCTCGGGCCTCAGTTTCCTCAATTCTGCAATATTCATGAAGAGTGCTGGCTCAGACTCTGGCTAATGTGGATCTGGTTGGCCGGATTTCCAGGGATATATTTAGATAGATAAGATCTGGGATCTGGCCCACCCCATCTCTGGGGAAACCTCAATTTCCACCTTTGTGGAGGGCAGGAAGAGGGCCTGGCTACACTGAGGTTTGGTGCCTAGATTCTAGCTCCGGAATCCAGAAGGGTCTGACCAGAGCAGAGGACAGTTGGAAGGCCTCCTCTGTCTTTCTCCGTGCTACCTTTCTATTCATCCAGCCTGAGGCTACATTCAAGCCCACAACATCGTTGATTCACCCCCCTGCCAGTCCTCATTCCCACCCTCATTCTTTTTTTAAATTAATTTATTTTGAATTATCAGCAATCGCTTCCATAAGCTTTTGAGTTTTAGATTTTTCTCCCCCTCCTTCCCTACCTCCCTCCCCAAGATGGCGTGTAATCTAATATAGTCCATACATATACATTCCTATTAAACATATTTTTGTATTAGTGATGTTGTAAGAATTGAAACCAATAGAAGGAACCACCAGAAAGAGGAAACAAAACTCAACAGAAGAAAAAAATAGCTAATAGCATGCTTCGATCTGCACTGAAGCTCCATAGTTCTTTCTTCTTTGTGGATAGCATTTTTTTTTTAATTTTAATTTTTTTATTTATTTTGATTTATCAACAATCACTTCCATATGCTTTTGAGTTTTAAATTTTTCTCCCCCTCCCTTCCCAAGATGGCGCACAATCTGATATAAGCTATACATATACATTCCTATTAAACATATTTTCATATTAGTCATGTTGTAAGAATTGGAACCAATAGGAGGAACCACCAGAAAGAGGAAACAAAACACAACAGCAGAAAAAAATAGCAAATAGCATGCTTCGATCTGCATTCAAATGCCATAGTTCTTTCTTTGAATATGGATAGCATTTTCCATCACGAGGCCTTTGGAGATGTCTTAGATCCTTGTGTTGCTAAGAAGGATTAAGTTTATCAATATTAGTCATCGCACAACGTGGCTGTTACTGTGTACAACGTTCTTCTGGTTCTGCTCACTTCACTCAGCATCAGTCCATACACGTCTTTCAGGGGTTTTTCTGAAGTCCACCTGCTCGTCATTTCTTATACCACAATAATATTCCGTTACATTCATAAACCACAACTTATTCAGTTATTCCCCAATGGATGGGCATCCTCTCAATTTCCAATTCTTTGCCTCCACAAAAAAAAACCTGCTATCAATATTTTTGTACATATGGTTCCTTTTCCCATCTGTATGATCTCTTTGGGATACAGCCCTAGAAGTGCTATTGCTGGGACAAAGGGTATGCACATTTTATAGCCCTTTGGGCATAGTTCCAAATTGCTCTCCGAAATGGTTGGATCCGCTCACAACTCCACCAACAATGCATGAGTGTTCCAGTTTTCCCACATCTTCTCCAACATGTATCATTGTCCTGTTTTGTCATGTTGGCCAGTCTAACAGGTGTGCTGGCCCACCCTCCTTCTTGACCCCATTGGCTGAGGATCCAGATGTCAGGGAGAGGTTCCCCCTCCTCCAGGTAGACCAAGATGGGGGTGTGCGGATGGGAAGAGCAAGGATGCCAAGGACATTCTGGGTAGCAAGAAAAGTGGAGGGGGCTTGAACGGTCAGTGGGGGAGGTCTCGGATTCAAGTGATTTTGGAAATTTGTTGATATCATTCGGTTTTGTGTCCCCTTCACTTTAAGGGGTGGGGGAAGCAGTTCATGAAAACTAACCAGTGCATCAGCTGAGTCTGCTGGTATATGTGACATTCCACCCCAGTAGTCCCCCACCTCTCTAATCTTCTCCTCTCTTGGAGCACCCCCAGGTCAATTTCAATTCAATTCAGCAAAGACTTAAGTGCCTCCTAAGGGGAAGAATTCTGCTAAGTGCTGGAAACAGGCCAAGAATGAGTCTCCAGTTCGAGAAAAGCTCCGGGGGCTAGGAGGGGGCAGAATAGACTCCACACTTAAGGTCTTAGCTCTCGAGCTCCAAGAGAGAAGAAGAAATCAAGGTGGAGGGGAGGGAGCAAAGAAGGAATCCAGACAAAACACGACAGAGGAGGGGGGGGGGGGATGAGCAAAGGGGATTCTCCTAGTCCAGGCCCCTCCTTGAACAGAGGAAAGAGAGGCTCAGGGAGCCAGCGAAGGCTTTGTGCGGAAAGTGTCATCTAGTTGGGCCTTGAAGGGAGAAGCAGACTTCCAGAAAGGCAGAGCATTAAGCCAAGGACAAACATGAAAGCATCCCTGCCCTCGAAGGAATTCTGTTCTACATGAAGATACAACACATGCAGAGAGAAGTCAGTCAACAAACATTAAGCTCCTACTATGTGCCAAGAGGATAGAAAGCTGGTCGCAAAGCCAGGAAGACCTGGGTTCAAATCCTCTAACATATATTGGCTGTGGCAGTACATGGGCAGCTCACTCCACCATTCAGTGCTCTTGGTAACGAAGATGGTAAATTCCAGAGAAGGTGCCTATGTGTATGACAAAGAGAGTTTCCTCATGGCGGCATTCCCCCTACCAATGAAACAGCAGGTTCAGTCACTGGCTCTGTCCCTTCTAAGAACCAGGCAAATTGAAAATTATCCCTTTCACTCAAGGAGCTCACAGCCTAAGACAGGGGCAGGAGGAGTGTTGGGGAAGAAGCTTTGGTCCAAAGTTTGGCAGTCACAGGGACAGGGCATGAAGCCAAGGGGCAGTGGATTTCCATGCCCTTTCTTATAGCAATGAGAACATTTATCTGACTGTTGTTCTCTGAACAGAAGATGAGCAAGATGGGGAGAGCTGGTGACTACAAGGTAATTTGAGGAAGGATACAACACTAACAACAATGGGAAGAGTGGTGAGGGAGAGATCCTGGAAGCCTTCACAGAGGTGGTGGCACCCAAGCTGAGACTCACAAGGAAATGAGGATTTGAAGAGAGCAGAGAGGAAGAAGGGGCCAAGCACGGGAGACAGGCTGTGGGGGAGGGGTTGGCGAGTTCCAAGGACATATCCAGGAAGACCTGGGCTCAGTAACAGCTCAGACGAGTACTACCTGGGTGACCCTGGGCAGGGCATTTAACAACTCTGGGCCTCAGTTTCATCATACATAAAATGAAACAAGGAGTTTGGATTTACGGCCTCTGCGGTCCTTTCTAGTTCCGAAGCCATTGATCAAAGGCTCCCAGTTTCCTTGTGTCTAAAATGAAGGGATTGGACTAGATGTCCTCGAAGGTTCCTTCATGCTGTAAATATGACCTCTATACAGAATGTGACATATATGGAGAAGGAAACTGTTTCTTTCTCCATATATCCATATATGTACATACATATGGAGAGAGACAGATGGATAGATAGATAGATAGATAGATAGATAGATAGATAGATAGATAGATGGAGAGAGAAAGAGAGAGAAAGAGAGAGAGAGAGAGAGAGAGAGAGAGAGAGAGAGAGAGAGAGAGAGAGAGAGAGAGAGAAAGAGAGGACATGGCAGACCACTCCAGCATCTTTGCCAAGAAAACTTCCGATGGTGTCATAGAGTTGGACATGCCTGAAATGGCTGAGCAGCAATACAACAGTATGTGAAGGTGAATAAGGTTAAATAAGATCAGCAGAGAAGTCTGGAGCCAATTTTGAGAAGCCTACAAGGCCACATCCTAAAGGCAATTGGGAACCACAGAGGACTCCTGAGGAGAGGACTGACATGATCAGACCAAGTTTTAGGATGCACGGATGCCGTCCTTTTTGAAAAGCTGGGTGGAGGATAGCTGACAGAGAAGACACGCTGTAAGCCAAGAGACCAATTAGGAGACAATGCCGATGGTCTGGACCAGAAATGATGGGAGTTCAAACTGGGGTTGTAGTTGTGTGAGTGGAGAAAAAGGGAGAATGCAAAGGAAGAATTCCCAAGACAACTCCCGATTCAACATGGGGAGTGAGAGGGAGGAAAAGAGTCAAGGATAATTACGAGATTACATGGGTGGGGGGAGAGGAACTGTGATGGTGGTAGCACTCTTGGCAAGAATAGAAAAATTTGGAGGAGGGGCAGACGTAAGAGAAAATCTCCTGAGTTTGAGATATAGCCAGAACGTGTCTGCGATGGTCCACGGCTAATAAGTGATGCAGCAGCAGAGCTCTGAAGACGGATCTGGGCTGGCCATGTGCCTCTTCCACATGACAGCTCTGATGAGCATATCCCCCTTAATCTCTTCTGCAGGCCGAACCACCCTCAAACCCGATGCTTTTAACTGGTGACTGGACGCCAGTTTCCAGTCTTCTCTTCCTCTTCGTTGTTCTTTGGCAATGCTTTGGCTTATCCAAGTCCTTTCCAAAATGGGATGCCCAGAAAGTCAGATCCCATCTTCCCAACCAGCTGTCTCCATCCCCATCTACCTTTCCCTTCCGAAGCTTTCATCACAATGGTGATGAAAACACCACCTGTGTCCCTGGGGGCCTCAGTTTTCTTGCCTTGGACGGCATAATCGCATCATCTTTGTGGTTTGCCTTAATTTTTTAAAATGCCTTTTGTTTTTACATCGCAGTCATTTCCGGATATACACAGCCTCTCCCTCAGTGCTTGAACTCGGGTGCACACACACACACACACACACACACACACACGCACGCACGCACGCACGCACGCACGCACGCACGCACGAAGCACCGTGAGCCTTCTCATGTAACAAAGATAAAGTTAAGTACCATCAACCAAGTCTGCTGGGGAAGGCAGCCTTCCAAACTCACTGTCTCCTCCTGCCTCAAGGAGAGGAAGGAGATACATTTCCTCATGTCTTTTCCAAGGCCATGCCTGGTCATGGTAATCCCACATGTTTCCTGTCTTTTATCAGGCGGGTCTATAAGTAACTGACTCATATTTCTCAGCCATCTCCATGATTTGGACTTGTCCTGAATCCTCCAGAACATGAGGACAGACATTGGGGAAGAGACTACAGGAGTCTTCTGAGGCCTTTGTCCTTCCCCTGACTCAGGCTGGCTGGGTGACTCTGGACAAGTCATTGTCTCTCTCAGTGCTCTAGATGACAGATGAGCTGCAGAGAAGGTGCTGATCTGTATTGGGGGAGGGAGCATGCCCAGGTCTTCATTCCTCATGTGTCTAATCAATGAGCTTAGCAGAGAACCTTTGCTCCAAGGGCACACAGGTCCCTTTAAACGTCTGCAGAGAGCCTCACAGAAACATATGAACATTGACATATGTAGGTCCTAGGGACCCCTAGTAAGCAAAAGCTCTAAGGGTGTCTTTAAAGAGATCTTTTTTTAAAAAATAAAATTTTATTTCATTAAATATTTCCCAATTACATGTGAAAAAATGTTAACATTAGTTTTCAAAAATTTCCAGTTCCAAATTCTCTCCCTTCTTCCTGTCCCTCCCCCATCCCTTGAGAAAGCAAGCAATATGACATTGATTTTAAAGTCATGCAAAATACATTTCCATGTAACTACATTTCAAAAGAAAACACACACACACACACACATACAAATAAGAAAAATAAAGAAAGTTTACAAAGTCGGCTTCCATCTGCACTCAGAGGCCACCGGCTCTCTCTGGAGGTGGATAGCATTTTTCATCATGGGTCCTTTGGAATTGTCTTGAATCATTGTATTGATCAGAATAGCTAAGTTATTCACAGCTAATCATTGCACAATGTTGCTGTTACTGTGTACAATGTTCTCCTGGTTCTGCTCATTTCACTATGCATCAGTTCATGTAAGTCTTCCCAGGTTTTTCTGAAAACATCCTGTTTGCCATTTCTTATATTACGCTAGCATTCCAATCACAATCATATACCATAACTCGTTCGGCCACTCTAAGTTGATGGGCATCTCCTCAATTTCCAATTCTTGGCCACCACAAAAAGAGTACTATAACTATTTTTCTACACATGGGTCCTTTCCCTTTTTCTTTGATGTCTTTGGAATACAGACCTAGCAATGGTATTGCTGGGTCAAAGGGTATGCACAGTTTTATAGCCCTTTGGGCATAGTTCCAAACTGTTTTCCGGAATGGTTGGATCAGGGGCAGCTAGGCGGCACAGTAGATAGAGCTCCGGCATTGGAGTCAGAAGGACTTGAGTTCAAATCTGGCACTTGACACTTACTAGCAGTGTGACTCTGGGCAAGTCATTTAACCCTGATTGCCTCACAAAAAAAGAAAAAAAAGCAGAATGGTCGGATCAGTTCACAACTTCACCAACAGTGCATTAGTGTCTCTGCTTTTTCCACATTCTCCTTTTCCATCATGTTAGCCAATCTGATAGGTGTGAAGTGGTATCTCTGATGGAGTCTTAGTAGACAAGCTTGACACAAGTCAGGAGTCTAATGGGGCAGCTCTCAGGATCCTAGGAGCCTAGTGTTACAACCAAAAGGGACCTCAGATGCCATCCAGTCTAAGCCTCTCATTTTACAGAGGAGGAAACTGAGTCCCAGAGAGTTGAAGCAATCTGCCTGAGGACATCCAATATTGCAGGGTGGCAATTAGGTGGCATAGCGAATAGAGTGCTGGAATTGTACTGTGAGTACTGTGAGAGTGAGGAAGACCTGAGTTCAGCTTCTGTCTTAATCACTTCCTGGTTGTGTGACTTGGGCAAGTCACTCAACCTGTCTCTGACTCAGTTTCTTCATTTATAAAATAGGGATAATAATAACCCCTATTACCTAATAGGGTTTTTGTGAGGATAAAATGGTGTAACATATGTAAAGTGCTTTGTACATTTATAGTGTTATACAAATACTAGGAATTATTACTGTTACTGTTGTTATCATTATTATTGTATTAGAAATGGGATTTGAATTCAGGTCCTGAGTCCAGAATAGTACTCTTTCCCCTACACCAGGATGCCTGGGTCTGTTTCTTTGTATTCCTTTTGAATCCTTAGAGGTTATATAACCAAGTGTCTATGTATATGTCCTGTCCATTAGATTGTAAGCTCCTTGAGGGCAGGGACTATTTTAAGATAATAACTATACTTTAAGATAGATAGACATCCCAAGACACTTCCTAGCTGTGTGATCCTGGGCAAGTCACTTCACCCTGTTTGCCTCAGTTTCCTCATCTGTAAAATAAGCTGGAGAAGGAAATGACAAACCACTCCAGGGTCTCTGCAGAGAAAACCACAAACGGGGTCACGACTGAAACAACTGAATAACAGCAACAGCAGATAGATGGATGGACAGATAGATACATACACACATTTATTAAGTGCTTATCATGGGCCAGGCATTGTGCTAAGTGCTGAGTTTACAAATGTCAGCAAACAAGAGTGCAGCTTAAATTCTGATAAGGGGAGCTGGGGGGGGGGCAGGGCACAAAGCAGGTGGGAAAGCAGCATGGAGGCCTGGGCCCTGACCAGGCAAGGCAAAAACCTATCGGTAAGAGCAGAGGGACCCAGCAGCCACGTCTGGGTTACCAGTGGGTCAGAGGAGAGAAGGCATGGGACAGCGGCTGTCCTGAGGCCAAGGCTTGCCAATCAGGGCAGAGGAATTTTTTCTTTGTATCTCCAGTCCCAGATGAGGAAACTGAGGCACAGTATCTGGCATGCACTTTGCTGATTGATTGACTTATCAAATGTTCCACAAAGTTCTTTCTTATTGCTTTTGGGTATATGATGAAACCAACCTCACACCTTCTTGATCAATTGCTTCAGAGGGAATCTGTAAGCTGTTCTCAATTGCACCTTCTTTCTGTTTCCCATTTAATTTTAATTTAATTTAATTTTATTTTTTAACTTTTAGGCAATTGGGGTTAAGTGACTTGCCCAGGGTCACACAGCTAGTAAGTGTCAAGTGTTTGGTCTGAGGCCAGATTTGAACTCAGGTCCTCCTGACTTCAGGGCCGGTTGGTACTCTATTCACTACACCACCTAGCTGCCCCTCCATTTAATTTTTAGTGAGAATATAGTGGTAGCTCACTTCCTCCAGGTGTGTGTTAAACACCTACATTAATAAGCCCAAGAGGAGTGGTTCTTGGAAACTGCTTGATTCACAGCATGTTCTGCTCCTTTTAAGCCACCATCACTGTAGAAGGAGAGAATCCCAAGGGACTGGAGGCTCTTTTGAATCCCCAGCTACGTATCTAACCAAAGAGGTTAAAAAAAAATTGTCATCACCTCATGTCCCCACTTCTGGTGAAGAGCCTTGGACAGCAGATGTAAAAACCTGGAGAATTTCTGTATTGGTGGACCCAGCCAGAGGTGATAACTCCATCAGAATTTGAGAAGCTAAGGTCTCCTCTATTTCAGCATGAAACATCAGAGAGCAGATTTTGTACAGGAACTACTCCGGTGATCATAAGAGAAAAAGAGATTGGACTGACCAGATGTCCAAAGTCCCTTTCATCTCTAAGACTCTGTGGTGACTTTAGGGCCTGGAGAGGTTGTTACGTCAGTTTACTTAATAGGAGGCTGGGTGTGTAAATTACCTGGGACAGGATTGTTTTCAGATTATACCAATTCCTATGTCCAAAACCTGCTTAGTTAAAAACCAATAGACACAAGTTATATTATTCTTAGAAAGGGGATGTTAACCTGAGTTCAAATCTGGTTTCAGATACTTGACACTTACTAGCTTTGTGACCCTGGGCAAGTTACTTAACCCCAATTGCCTCACCAAAAAAAAAAAAAAAGAAAAGAAAAGAAAGAAAAGAGATGATACCTTGGGATCTCATTGGTTTAGGGAACTCACAGGTGGAGAAAAGGCCCCCACCAATCCCTTCAGAGTGGTCTAAACCAGTGGTGTCAAATTCAAAAAGAAAAAAGGCACTACTAACCCATATATATAAGGATCACTGCAGGCTATATATTGACTTGGAAAACCACACATGTTTATATAATTCTTTTTATTAATACATACATTAATATATTCATTAATACAGGTAATTTTTTATTTTATTACTATATCATTTATTATTTTATTAATGCATCAACACATTAAAATCTTATGAGAATCACATTTGAATCTGGTTCAGGACACACTTAGGAGTGGGGTAGGCTGCCTGTCCAGACCTCTGTTCTAAGAACTTTGAAGTTAAAGGGACTTGCCCAGGTCTCACAAACAGGACTCACTGGAACCCAGGCTTTTCTGGCTTTGAGGCGAGCTCTCTATCTCTTCCACCATGTCTCCATTTTCCTTATAGCTCCTAAGAGTCTCTTCTGACAGACATATGAACACACCTAGGTATGACATGCACGTACATACCTATCTTTGCTTCTCGACATGCAGCCTCAGAATGCTCTAAGATGGAACCAGGAGACTCGCTCTTGAGTCTCATCTCTGTGATCTCTGCTTCTGGCTCCCAGGCACTCGGCCCGCATCATAGGTCCTTAATAGATGGGAAATTGAATGGCATTGACCTCGGCTAAGTTACTTCTCCCTCTGAGTCTCCGAGGTCTTGTCCACAAAATAATGAATGACTACATTACTTCTAAGATTGGTCCCAGCTCTAAAGCCTATGGTTCTGAGCCTTGTCTTTTTAGAGCATATTAATTAATTTTTGGTAGTGGGGAGGGAAGAAGCTGCTGTTTTCGGTATTGGGACACTGTAGGTCCCTTCCATTCCTGCTTGTCCTTTAATTTGCCTTTGGAAAAGGGGGTGGGGAGATAATGAAGTTATGGAGGCAGGAATCATAGGTAGGGGGGTGGGGAAACAGGAAAGAAGGACCCCCTCCCTGTAGGCATCATATTCTTTAAACAGGAATAACCTGGTTCCCACTGGCTGATGTTAATCATAGCATCGTAGAATTTTCTGAAAAATGCTTTTTTATTTTACAGATGAAGAAACTGAGGCTCAGACTTGTCCAGGGTCTCACAGCCATCTAAAGACAGAGTCCAAACGTATACAGAGTTTATGGTTTTCTTCTTTAAAACATTTGGACCAGGAGTCAGGAACACCTGAGTTGAAACTGGCCTCAGACTCCTACTGGCTTTGTGACACTGGTCAAGTTATTTAACTTTTCTCAGCCTCAGTTTCCTCATCTGTAAAATAGGTGCTATTATCATAGCACCTGCTTACAGGATTGTTGTGGAATCCAGTGAGATAATATGTGTGAAGTACTTTGCAAATCTTAAAGTACTCTATAAATGCCAGTTATTATTATTATTATCATCATCATCCTCATCTCTAAAACTATCAGTATTTATGTCAATTACCCCTCCGATACTGAGGCCTTTCTAGTTCTCAGTTTTCTCGGTAAGAAGGGCTTTCTCCTCCATGTCTCAGCCACATCCTAGCCTGGTCACATCCCAGGCCTTACCAACACTCAAAACTTCACTGCCTTTGAGATCTAGAACTTTGAAATACTATTTTCTAATGAGTAATTCTCATCCTTCCACATCTTCCAGTCTCCCAGCTCATACAAATGTGAATGGCCCAAACCTCTGTTCTAGGAATCTTCTCGTGTTTGATTGAAACTATTCCTAATGAGGGTCAGAGCCCCCACCCACTGAATCCCCTCCCTTAGGCTAGTCAGGACTTATCACAGGACTTCATATCATAACCAGAACAATTCAAACCTAAAATAGAAGGCATTGTGATGTCGAGAAAATACATTAAATGCAGCACTCCCAAGGCGTGTGGCCCCAAGGAAGCCACCTCACCTCCTCCCATTTCCCGGGGAAGGCAGGGTTTTGAGTCCAGCTCAGTCCCAGCCTAGAGTCAATGTAAGGAAGCCAGAAATGTGGGGATAACTACTTGCCCTTCAGATGACCTCCTGAAGGTGCTATATAGCTTGATATCTGGGTCACAGCTGCTATTCCACTCAAGATCATCTAGAAATCAGGAATTGGCCACCCAGCACTCCCCACAATGATGGGGTGAGAAGTGATTGTCCAAGGTTTGGAAGAGCTAAAAACAATGGCTGGCCCTAAGAAGAGGAAAGTGAGTATAGATAATTGTAAAGTTCTACAAACTGGGTTAAAAAGGCAACAACCCCAATAGTACAAATGCAGAATGGAGAGGATGAGATATTTTGTGTGAAAAAGATCTGAGGGTATTAGTGGACTACAAGCTTAATGTGCGTCAATAACATGATACAGTAACCAAAAAAGTTGCTCTGGTCTTGGGCTGAATTAATAAAAGGGGAGCTTCCAGAAAGTGATGGCTTTTCATAGACCTGCAAAAACCTATTCCTTTTTCTCCCTGGACCTTGTGACTCCCTCATACACCTGTTTGTTTTTCATATTTAAATGTGTCCCTTGGTTTCTGTTTCACAGAACTGAGAGTGGGAAAGGCCCTTAGGGCCAAGAGGTCCAGTCCCTTCATTGGACAGAGGTGGAAGTCGCAAAGTGGTTCGGTAACTGCTCTTACCCAAGTGACTTCCGCTCACTGGGCCTCAGTTTCCTCACCTGTAAAATGAGAGTGTTGGACCAGATGGCCTCTGAGAGTTTCTTGCAGGCAGCTCCTGGGATCCCAGATCTAGAAGGGAGTTGCAGAGACCACCCAGTCCAACCTCCTAGTGCCTTCCTTCGGTTAATTATTTCCTCTTTATCCTGTGTAAAGCTTGCTTTGCACATATTTGTTTGCGTGCTGTCTGCCGGGTTAGATGGTAAGCTCCTTGAGGGCAGGGAGTGTCTTTTGCCTCTTTTTGTAACCCCAGCTTTTAGCAAAGTGCCTGGCGTATAGTAGTCATTTAATAATTGCTTATCAGCTGACTCTCCTCCTAATTTCTCTTCATTCTTCCCTCTCTCCTCTTTCTCTCTTTTTTTTCTTCTTCCTTCCTTTCTCATCCTCCTCCTCCTCCTCCTCCCTCTTCTCTCTATCAAGTAAATGGTCCTTATCTACAGACCGGAAAGTTCTGAGGGAATGAAAACCATTGGTGTGGAACAGCCGCAGTCCAAAACCTTCTTGGAAAAGGTGGGACCAGCTCTGATCCTTGAAGGATGAATGAGATTTGACATAAGGAGGAACCATCGGAGGGCGTGGACAGGATGCCTCGGGACCACAGCGGGGAGCAGGAGGAGATGCGGTCGGAGATTGGGGCCGGGCTAGACTGGGGGAGGGGTGGACTTTCTCCGGCAGGCCTCCAGGAGGGAGGCGCACCTGCCTGGGGGAGGACCGGTGGGGGAGCAGAAAGGAGTGAGGCGGGCAGGGCTGAGAGCCGCTTGTGGTGAGGAGGACAGGATGAGATCACGTCTGAGCTCCTGGAAGAGCCAGCCTTAGATAAACACCCGCTGAGGCTTCAGGATGCTACATAGCGCTTGCTGCTCCGGAGGGGACCCAGCCCTGGCGTGGCTGGGGTGGGGGGACACACAGGGGCATGCGACAGCATGTGTCTATGTGGCCTCTCGGCGTGTCCACGTGCGCTCACATGTGTCTCTGTGGCGGTGTCTTCCTCCACCAGTGAGAGTCTAGGATCCCCGGATTACAATAGAAAGCCCTTGGGGGCAGGGACAATTTCATCCATTCTTCGGGCCGGGTGCGGAGCTCCCAGGCCGGCCCGAAGGGAGAAACTTACTGAAAGCTGGCTGAGCCACTGATCGCTTGCATTCACGTGTCCCGCTGAGTGTAGCTGATTTGAGATCTGTTAGTGTGCGCCTGTGGGCGTTCGTCCCCTAGTCACTGAGCTCCGGGAATCTGAGTGGCGGAGGGGTGTTTCACGATTCTCTGGAGAAGACCCTCCCCCACTCTGGGTTCTGACAGGGGCTCACCCAGCCTTTGCGGGGTGAGGATGAGGACCTCGCTCCCTACCGAGGCGGCCCCTCCGACTTTGGGGCAGCTCTTCATTTTACAGATGGGGAAACTGAGGGAAAACGCCTTGCCTAAGGTCATACAGCTACTAAATGGGTGGGGCGTGGGGGGGGGGAAGAAAAAGCAGCACTCCATACGAGGATCCTCTCTCATTTCAGGAGAGCTTTAATTGTTAGGAAGTTTGTGTTCGCTTTTTCTGAAATCGAGCCTAAATCTGCCTCTCTTCCAAGGCGTGCCTATTGCTTCTAGCTCTGCTCTCTGGGGCCAAGCCCTCCACAAGAGAGCTTTTCAAACATGCTGTAAGATGCTATAATGCTCTCCTCCCCCTGCCCCAGGCTTTTCTTCTCAAAACTAAACATCATCCTCAGATCCACAGGTCAAGGTGTCCAGACCCCTCAGCCTCGTGGTTGCCTTCCTGAAAGAGTACACTTTTGTATCTGTGTGCTTGTCAGGGTGTACCCATCCATCTCTCTCTCTCTCTCTCTCTCTCTCTCTCTCTCTCTCTCTCTCTCTCTCTCTCTCTCTCGACTCTGTGGTGTGTGTGTGTGTGTGTGTGTGTGTGTGTGTGTGTGTGTATCAGTTGCTGGCCCATGGGTCTATCATTGTGCAATAGTATGTATCCAATCCATTTATCATAGGAGGGACTTTGGACATGATCCAGTTCCCCCCAACACACACACACACACACACACACACACACACACACACACACACCCTTTTTTTTACACATGGGGAAACTGAGGCCCAGAAAGGTGAAGAATGGTCACACAGCTGCCAAATGTAGGGAGAAGAAACAAGCCCAGATTATCCTGTTTCATGGCATGGACAGGAAGGATGAGTGTCAGGGAGTGCAGCCCTAGAGAAATGACTTTCCCAAGGTCATACCCATAGTAAATAGTATCAAGGTCCAAATCTTATGTTCCCCTCTGAGATGACCTTTGATCTCTTCTTCACATCTCACCTAAGGACCTAATTGTTTGCTTCTTGCCCACCTTGTTAAAAAAAAAAAAGCAAGCTCCTTGAGGTGAGGGACTACTTTTGAAAGTCTCTCTTTGTATCCCCAGGCTTAGCCTAGTGCCTGACTCAGAGCATAGTCAGTGTTTGTTGATTGACTGCACAATGTTTGGGTATGTGTGTCCAGTCACAACTACTTTGGAGTCCCGGAGTCTCCTGAGTCTCCTGCATCTCCGTGGCTGTGTTGGGCAGCGGGTGCCCTGGTGTGATGTGTTTGTCTTATAGAACAATAAAAGGGACTCTGCCTTTGGAGGGTCTGAGGGGATCCGAGTTCAAATACTTCCCTTGTCTCTTCTACCAGGGTGATGTCACTTCACGGCTCTCCTAGCCTCAGCTTTCTTGCCTGTGAAATGAAGGGCATTAGATTAGTCTCCAAGGTCACTTCTGTGCAGTTTCGGGGTTTGTTGAGATAAAGTAGAAAAGCCTCTGGCTGGCTCAGTGACAGCCACATCTCCTGCTAAAGACAGACAGCTAAGTCTCCAGCGCCTGGCCCTTCCCTCCTCTATGTCACCCACACCCTCCCTCACTCCCCTCCTTTCTGGGGAGGCAATTGGGATTAAGTGACTTACCCAGGGTCACACAGCTAGGAAGTGTGTGAAGCCAGATTCTGACTCAAATTCTCCTGTCTCCAGGTCTACCTAGCTGCTTGTCCACTACTCCTTTCCCCTCTTGCTTGTGCATTGAACCCCTGCCCCCAATGAGGCTCCAGGAGCAGGAGAGAGAGAGAGAGAGAGAGAGAGAGAGAGAGAGAGAGAGAGAGAGAGAGAGAGAGAGAGAGAGAGAGAGCCTGGTCCCTTGGAGTCGGGCATGTTGGGGGGAGGGAGGGGGCAGGGGCTGGAATGTGTTTGTGTTCCATGCATGGAAGAGGAGGGAGAAGAAGGAGCTTCCTTCCCCGTGACAGATGCTGGAATGTTTCCGCTAATCAAGGAGGAAAACACTGGAGCAAATGAGGCTGAGCTGGGAGAGGGTCGAGCTGGGCTCTGGCGCCTCCCGCCTGCCCCCCTCCCCCTCCTTCTCCTCCCTGGAAAGGCAGCCACCTGTCCAAAGATGGCCTGGAAAGTCTGGGCCAAGTGGGGGAAGGGAGCTTGCCTGAGGGGCCCGGGACTATTGCCCCACCCCCACCCCATCTCATCACACCAGCCCTAAGCCCAGAGAGCCCAGAAAGGCAGAGAGAAAGGGGGGCTTAGAGGCCATCAGAATGCCTCTGGGCCTCAGTTTCCTTATTGGTAAAATGATGGGGTTGGGCTCAGTGGCCTCTTAAGTGCCTTCTAGCTCTAGAACTACAGTCCTATGATCTAATCTAAAATACTCATTTTACAGATGGGGAAACTGAGGGATCAAAGTGCGGGGGTAGTGTCTGCATGGCTTTCTTCTGCACTCTGTTGTTAAGTGTTTCAGTCATGTCTGACTCTTTGGAACCTCTTTTGGGGTTTTCTTTACAAAGATATTGGACAAAGATACAAGAAATGGTTTGCCATTTCCTTCTCCAGCTCATTTTACAGATGGCTGAGATGACTGAGGCAAACTGGGTGAAATGACTTGCCCAGAGTCACACAGCTAGGAAGTGTCTGAGACTGGATTTGAACTCAGGTCATCCTGACTCCAGGCCCATTGCTCTATCACTGTGCCACCTAGCTGCCCCTCTGGGCACTATAAAGGGTTGTATGATGGGAATTACTTTGGAGGGCATCTGGGAGTAGTAGAAAAAGCATTAGACTTGGATTCTGAGGATCTAGGTTCAAATCCAGACTGTGTTTCCTTACTGCTAGTGTGGGCTCAGACTAGACCCTTGCCCAGGCAGTTTGCCCAGCCACTATTCCAGCAGTCAATTTCTTCATCTCTTCCCCTTCACCCTCCAGAGGGGAGGAGGTAGAAAGCCCCAGGCTCTCTCTTCAGTTCTGTCCTGGGACAGTCGGGGGCTTTGCTCAGGCTAGGGCAGCACATGAGGGTCTGCAGGACCATGGAGTCTGAGTTTTACAGCTGGAAAGGACCTTAGAGGCCATCTCATCCAATCCCCAATTTTACAGATGAGGAAACTGAGGCTCAGAAGGTCCCACAGGTAACAGCAAGGCCGGGATTCACCCCTATTTCCTCTGATTCCACATCCAGATTCTTTCCAGCGCAGCACACAACCTCCTTTCACAGACAGTTCTGCGGTTAGGGGCCCTCAGAGGCAGGCCCGGACTGGGGTTCCTCCTTTCCTTCCTTTTTCCTCCCCCTTTCAAGGCCATGGTCCTGTTCTGGGGCCTGAGTAACTGAAAGGTAATTAGAAGCAACAGAAGAGCCTCAAGCTCCAAGCTGAATTTCTGGGCCAGCCCCTTCTCCTTGGAGCTAGGGAACCTGCCTGGGCTATGGAGAAGGGTGGGCTGGGTAGCTGCGGTGAGGCTGGATCGAGCAGCTGTGAAGGATGTAGGCCAGGCCCTCAGGCCTCAGCTTCCCAGCTGCTGGGGTACCGGCTCTCCAATGCACTTTGCTCCCAGGTCCCCCACTCCCACCCAAACATCAAATTCAATTTTACTATTTTTGAACCTTCCTTGACCCCTGAAACAGCTCCAGCCCCAGTGTGGAACTGGGCAAATTGTAGAATCTCCCTGGGCCTCAATCTCCTTATCTGTAAAACGAGAGGATAGCCTTTGAAGTTTCTTCCAGCTGTAGATCTGAGGGCCTGTGGGCCCATGTGGGCATCAGACTTAAGTTCTAGGCTTTTGCCTAACTTTAGATCCTGGGACCTCCTGATTTTGGCTTCCACTACTCTATTCTACTCCCAACATTAACTAGGTTGGGGCAACAGGGGCTTAGCCCCAGAGTACCAGATTCCAAGGATGAAAATAACCTTTGTAGTCCTCCAGAAACATAGAAACAAAAATTGGCAACTGCTGTACCTGGTTAGCAAGAATAATTAGGCCCAATAGGAACCTACCAGAAAGCGTCTCCTTCTCCCGGCCCAGCTGTGGGACAGGCTCACAGATGCGCTCCTTCCCAGCCCTTAACTGGCTTTGCCCCTGCTTTGAGGTCTCTCCAGCAGCAGCAGCCTTCTAGCCTGAGTCCAGGTTGGGCTTTCTGGGTTGGTCTCAGAGACAAGGTGATTTCGTGATGGCTCTGGCTGACCCCAGTCCCTGAAGGACTTCCCCTTCTGCTCCCTTGTTTCTCCAGTGTGGCCAGAGCTAGCACCCACTTCCTTCTTTCCCTTCCTCTCTATTCCCTATCCCAGCTCTGTACCTTCAAGACCATACATTTCTGGGACTGGTCTACAAGGGACAAGAGGATTTAAAGATTCAGAAGTAAAACTCAAGTGAGCTCAGAAAAAAAAAAAGAACCAGTGTTGTGTGGGGAGAGAGGTCTAAGTTAAAGTTCTGCCTCTGACAGGGCAGCTGGGTGTCACAGTGGTTAAGTATGGGGCTTGGAATCAGGAAGACCTGAGTTCAAATCCAGTCTTAGACACTTCCTAGCTGTGTGAGCCTGAGCAAGTCACTTAACCCTGTTTGCCTCTGTTTCCTCACCTGTAAAATGAGCTGGAGAAGGAAATGGCCAACCACTCCAGGATCTCTGCCAAGAAAATCCCACAAAAAGTCAGATGTGACCGAACACCTACAGCACTCTGTTTTCTGAGCACTAGCCTCCAATTGCCAGCTGCCTTGTGGGCATCCCAGCTCGAACGTCCCATAGAAATATCAAACTCAACCTGTCCACATGAGAACTTAATCTCGTTTCCCCCAAACCCTCGTGCTCTTCTGCTTACTGTGGAGGGCACCACCACCCAGGCTTCCAACCATGGGGTCATCTTCCCCCCAGCCCACGTCCGATCCATCACCCCATCTCGCCATCTCTTCTTCAGCCTCCCCTTCTCTCTGCTCAGAGCACCAGGCTAATTCAGGCTTCATTGTTTCACGGCTGGACCACCGCTATTGGCTCGATTTCCCCACCCCCTCAGGTCCATCTGTCAAGCTGCTCCACATCAGTCTTTCTGATGCACTGATCTGACTGTGCCATCTCCCCTTCCTCAAGCAGGTGCTATGGCTCCCTGTAACCTCCAGGTCCCTATAGACCTGTGTTGGGCATTTAAATCTCTTCACAGCCTGGTCCCTTCTTGTCTTTCCAATGTTCCTACATTCTGCTCTGGCACAAGTATGCTACAATGCAGTCATTCTGAGGCACTGACTACTCTTCACGCACTGTCCTCCATCTCCGGTCTCCATGACTGGCCGTGTCCCTCATGCCAGGAATCTTTTCTCTCCCAATCACCTCAGCTTCCTTCAAGACTCAGCTCGGGCACTAGCTCCTCCAGGAGAACTTTCCTGGTCCTCCCAGCTGCTAGTGCTGTCCCCTCTCAGGTTAAATGCCATCCCCTCTACAGTTACCTACCGTCTACTCTGAACGGCTGCTGTTTCCTTCACTAGACTATAAACTCCCCGAGAGCAGGGACTGGGTTTTGCTTTTCTCTGTATCTCCAGCTCATAGTAGGTGCTCAGGAAATGTTTGTTGACTGATTGATTGATCATCTCATCCAACCCCCTCATTTTACAGAGTAAGAAACTGAGTCCCACAAAGGTTGGTAATTTGTAAGGAAAGAACTTTAGCGCCAGCTGCAGCCAATATTGTGTGTGTGTTTGGGGGGGCGGTGTTGTGCTATAATGTGTACTGTGTATGTCATGCACTGTGTGTATCATGTATACACGAGGGGCAGGGAAGCTGGGCTCTCTGGGCTTGCTGGTGACCAGGCTGATTTTCCCAGCCAGACTGCTCAGGCCTCACCCTCCTACCCCCTTCCTAGCCTAGCCCTGGCCTCCCTCCTCCTCCTCCTCCTCCTCCTCCTCCTTCTACTCATCCCTTGGCTTGGGTCCAGGGCTCCCCTTCTGTTGCCTAGAGGCCTCCACCCTGCCCCCCTGCCTGAAGGGGCAGCCTCAGCCTGAGCCCCTCCTGTGAGATCCCAGGCCTGATGAGTCACCCCAGAGAGGGGTCAGGCCCAGGGCTGAGAATAGAATGAAATGTCAGAGCTGAGAAGGACCTTAGAACAGCGTCAGCATCCGAAGGGAGCTTAGAACCCAGAATGTCAGGGCTGAGATGGATCTTAGACTGTCAGAGGTGGAGATGGAATTTGGCACGTAGAATGTCAGGATTAGGCGGGACCTTCGAACCAGGGGAATTTAGCTGAGCTGGACCTAAAAGCCCTTCTCCTCCCATTCTATTATTGTCCAGAGGGCAAAGCTGTGGCCCACAGAGCTCCAATCCGATTCCTTCCATCCCAGCTAGCCACCTCTGCCTCTCAAAATCCGTGGCTTCCTTCCAAGCTCAACTCCAATTCTCTCTTCTTCAGGAATCTTCTCTTGGTCCTCCACCCTTCCAAGGCTTCCTTCCACCTGCTCTGTATGGCTCTCACACGCACCTCATAATTTACAGCTTGTCTCCCCCATTAGAGAAACCAAATGACTTGCCCAGGGTCAGCCAGCCAAGATATGTCAGAGGCGGAATTTGAACCCAGGTCTTCCGATTCTGAGGCTGCCTTTCTACTACACCCATCTTCTTTCCATGCTCACCCTCACCACCTCTCTCTGGTGGTAAACAACCATAACAAACCCCCTATTTGGAATTCTGCCCCAAGTCTCTTCCCACCCTAATCCATCCTCGGTCTGACTTGTCACTCCCTCCCCCAGTAAGCATTAGTGGCTCCCTAGTATCTTCAGGACCAAATATAACCCAGGTCCTGTCGTTTAAAGCCCTCCAACAATCTGGCCCCTCCCCGGCTTTCCATCCTTCTCTCTTCTCTCCAAGCCCTCTGCAGTCAGGCCACACTGGCCTAAGTGAGGTTCCCTAACTCAGTCCATCTCCTCGCCTTTGGCCTCATTATCTCCTGTGCCCGGGATCCGCTGGCTCCTCATCTCTGCCTTTTCCTTCACCAGCCTCTTTCAACAGTCAGCTTCAATGCCCCTTGTTGTGGGACCCAGCCTGGACCCAGCTGCTCGGTGGCTCCTCCATTCGACTAGAAGCCCCTTGAAAGCAGGGAGCTCCAGTTCTTAGCACAGTGCCTGGCACAGTAAGCAGTCAGTCAATCTTGGTCATTTGTTCCCGCTGTCTAAACAGCAGACATAACTAACAGCTGCCCGCAGCTGCAGCCTGTCCTCCTCCCTGCCCCCACCCACTCCCACCCCTCCAGCTGTTTGCTTTCCAACCCCAGGGATCTCAGAGGCTAGCCGAATTCCTTCTACAACAAGCCACGGGACTTCTGCCATTCGTTCAAGGCTCACCCCCAAGCCTGGGCACCTCCAGGAAGCCTTCCCTGATTCCCCCATCTCGTAGCTATCCTCTGGTCCTCTACGGCTCTGGTTATTAAGACCTCCTAAGATCGAGGTTGGCGGCAGCTAGATGACTCAGTGGATAGAGCTCTGGGCCTGAAGGCTGGGAGACCCGAGTTCATATGTGACCTCAGACACTCACTAGCTGTGTGCCCCTGGGCAAGCCACTCTACCTCTGTTTGCCTTGATGAGCTAGAGAAGGAAATGGCCAACCACTCCAGTATGTTTGCCTAGAAAACCCCATGGACACTATGGGCCACTGAGTCACGACAAGTGGGACACGAGTGAATACCTGAACACAATGAAGGTGGAGGTTGTGTCTCACGGGTTCGAGTCTTGGCTCTCCAGCTCTAATGGGAGGGCCAGGATCTCATGTCTCCTCCTCCTGCCTGGGGGAAGGGGAGGGTTTCAGCCAGAAGATGGATGAGCCCCAGGGTATTGTAGGTAATTCCTGTTCAGTAATAGGCTGGCCCGTATGGCCTCTGACAACCTGTCCAGCTCAGATGTACTGTGAACCTCACATGCTCTGACGGATGTGGACGGCTCCAAATACTTCTCTCTCCAGCCTGTCATGGTCCCCCAAATTTCCGCCGCTGCAGGCATCCTTTTCGGTTAAGGTAGTATGTCCCCAGACGGCTCCCATCAAAATGCAAGTGATTTCACAGCCTTAGAATGCCCCTCGAGGAACTCCCTCCGCCCATTCTTAGAGAGTTTCCAGGGACACTGAAAGGTTAAGTAATTTATCCAAGGTCACACAACCAGTAAGGAGTGGAGGCAAGATTTGAACCGAGCTCTTCCCTACCCCAGGGCAGCTCTCTAGCCAATCAGGCCGCCTCTCATTCTTGACGTCAGAGAGCATCTTCTGGGGGGAATTCTCCAGCTCTGGTCCTGCTTCCCATTACCTATGGGACCTCCCTCCTCTGGCCTTCAATTTTCTCCTCTATAAAAAGGAAGGGGTTAGATTTCTTGTCATCTAAGGCTCCTTTTGGGCACAGATACTGTGATAATAAGAGCCACATTCAAAGTAAACCAAGCCCTCATGGGCCTCATCCCATCTGAGCCCTGCTCCAAGCCTGTGAGCTAGGTACCGTAGACACTATTTTACAGAGGGAAAAGTCAAGTTCACTCAGCTAGCATCAGAGGTGAGATTTGAACCAGGAGCTTCCTGACTTTGAGTCCACTTCTCTAACCACTATGCCCTTTACAATCAGAATTTTCTATTTAGAACTGGAAGGGTCCATAGAATCCAACCCCCATTTTACGTATGAGGAAAGACCATACACTGTGATCAAGTGGGGTTTATGCCAGGCATGCCGGGCTGGTTCAATGCTAGGAAAACTATCATTATAATTGACCGTATCAATAACAAGGACAACACAAATCATGTTATTATACACATGAGGGAAACTGAGGCTGGGAAAAGTAAAGTGACCTGACCAGGGTCACACAGCTGGTAAATGTCTGAGATGGAATTTGAGCCTAGGTCTTCCTGATTCTTCATCCAGTCCTTTATCTGCTTATGCCTCTAATGTGGAGAAATGGGAAGGGCTGACTTTGGCTGGAGACAAACCCCACATCTCAGGCCAAAGGAGAGAGCAGGAATCAGGCAAAGGAAACTTGAACTTGGGGAAATCCACCCCAGCTCCCTCCCTAACCAGGTGGCAGCCTCTCCCTTCCTAGCCAGTGAAGCCGGCCAGTTCCCATGACCCTCGCCTCTTGGTTTCATCTCCAGAGGGAGGAGAAAGGTCAAGTTACCAGAGAAAGTCAACACCAAAGCATTCTCCCACATGCGGCCCGGCTCCAGGCAACACCCCCACCCTGGAAGTATTCGATTCCCCAAATTACAAGTGGGCACCGACTGGGCAGTCACTTGGTGGTGGTACTGTGGCCACGGGGAGAGGAGCAAGGCAATGTCAGACTCTTGTCCTTGAGAAACGAGGAGGTGAACACATACACACACACACACACACACACACTCACATAAACATGCACACACCCCCCACACATAAACACATACACAAAAACACACATATACACGCACATACACCCCCACACCCCCACATACATGCCGATACATACACACTTATAGGTACAGACATAGACACACACACACACACACATAAATATACACACATATACATACCCACACACATACACACATACAGACACATACACATATACACACATACAGACATACACACACACAAATGCAAAAGCTCCATTACTGTAGGGGAGACAAAGTGAGGAAGCCTGGGTCCTAACACCACCTCTACACCCTGTGTGACCTGAACCCCCTCTGACTTCAGATTCTCATTTGTAGAAATGGGGAGGATGATCACAGCGCCTTGGACACTCACCTCATGAGGTTGCTGGGAAAATCAAATGAAAAGCTGGACAGGAAGTACTTTGCAAACCTTAAGGGGGCTTCAGAAACTCTGGCAATTCTTATTCACCAGCACCAATGACCTCTGGTGATTTTGTTCAGACGATCAGTGATGAGGTGTCATGTTGGAAACCAGTCCTTGCTGGAGGAGGTCAGAGAAGAGAGGTCCAGGTGGGCTGGGAACAACAGGGAAGGAAAGCTACCCGGAGACTCTAGAAGCTTGACCTTGCTGGAGTGGGGGAAAGCCCTCCCAAAGGCCAAGGAGAAACCTGGAGAAACAGGGTAACCCAATGGAAAGTGATGGAAGGGCTCAGAAGTGGAGAGGAGAGAGAGAGGCAGAGAGAGAGACAGAGACAGAAAGACAGAAACAGAGAGAGAGACAGAGACAGAGACAGACAGAGAGAGAAAGACACAGAGAGACACAGAGAGACAGAGAAAGAGAAAGAGAGACAGAGAGAGACAAAGACAGAGACAGAGAAGTCTCTGGGGACTGAAATGGAATAGGGGCCTCTGATGGGCTGGGGGGAGGAGGGTTGGCACAGGGAGGGTTGGCATTGCTCTTCACCATTGCCATGGGCCCGCCTGCCTCTGTGACTCCCCTCCTCTCTTTCTTCTTCCTTTGGAGCCGGTATTCTCCCTTGCCTCCCCTTTCTTCCCTCTGCATCTTCCCAGGCTCCATGGTTTCTATCTTCCCAAGATGCCATTTCATTCCCACATCACGACTGGCCCAGCCATTCCTACACTGAAGGGCAGGTGATATCACTCAAGCACAGGTCTGACCATAAAGCTCTGGACACTCCCGATCGGCTCTGACAGGCATTTAGAGGCCTTTGCAACCTGGCTCCAGCCAACTTTTACAGATTGGTCATGTATTACCAGTGCTGGGAAACATTTAACAATCAGCTCACCAGGAGGAAGAAATGTGTGCATTTGAATTCTTCACATTTTCCCCGTCGACTTTCTTGAGTCTAGAAATCAACAAACAATAGATCAAGCCCTGATTTGGAGCGGTTTTGATTTCAGTGGTGGAAGTGTTCACACTGACAGGTTAACAATGAAAGCCAATGTTCCCCTGCATAGAATTCTGCACACACTCTGTGGTCCAGCCAAAGTGATCCACTTACCAGAGGGCCATGGATTTAAAACAAAAAGGGGCCTTGGAGGCCAGTATGTCCAAGCTCCTCAGTGAACAGGTAAGGAAACAGCACAAAGCACAGTGCCTGGCACATAGTGGGAGCTTAATAAAGGTTTCTTGAATTTCCCAGTACATAATAAGTGCTTACTAAATGTTTTTTGAATCAGATTACCTGGTACATAGTAGGCACTTAATAAAGGTTTATTGAATTGCCTGACACATAGTAGGAGTTTAATAAATGTTTATTGAATTTCCCAGTACATAGTAAGTACTTACTAAATGTTTGTTGAATCGAATTGCCTGGCACATAATAGGTGCTTGATAAAGGTTTATTGAATTGAATTGTCTGGAACATACCAGGAGCTTAATGTTTACTGAAATGATAAAGAAACTGAGGTAGAGGGAAGTGACTTGCTCAGGGTCACTTCTCTAATAAGTATCTGAGGCAGAATTTGAACTCTGGTCTTCCTGACCCCGACCCCAGCACTCTACCTACCACACCATCTGTATTTGCTGTTTTCCATGCTATGTCATCTTCCCTGCCCCCATGCTGGGCATGTCCTTAGGCCTCACCTCCTCCACTGAGAATCCTGCATTTCTTTCCAAACTCAGCTCAAGCATCACTGGTGGCAGGGAGGCCTCCGCTAATCTCCCCAGTTGCCAATCTCTCTTCCCAGGAAATCACTTTGTACATAGTTTGAATTGATTTCTGTTTGTACCTTGTTTTCCCCAGTAGACTGTAAGCACTTTGAGGGTAACGCCTGTTTCACTCCTCTCTGTATCCCTAATGCCCAGTTCTAGGCTGCTTGTTAAATACTTATTAAATGAGTGGATCACTTGAATGGATGGGTACTCATTGTTTCTGGATTTGCCAGACAGGCACCTACTCCCAATGTCAAGAAGGGTTTACGGGCTCCCACCCTAGGATTCTCCCAAGGGGCCAAAGTCTCCAGATCTCCGGCAGCAGCAGGAGAATAATTGGGGTGTGGAGTAGAGCAGGGCTGAGTAGGAAACCATGCACGATGGCCACCAGTGTGGTGTAATGGAAAAAGCCTTAGCCCAGGAGCTAGGGCTTCTGCCTCTGTGACCTTGGGCCAGTCACTTAATCTCTCCGAGCCTCTGCTTCCCATCCATAAAATGGGATTGGGTGAGACGGTCTTTAAGGTTCCTTCCACCCCCAAATGCTTTGAAAGTCCTCTCTTACGCTGTCCAGGTCCTATGCCTGTAATCACATGTTTCCCACACCAAGAATGCTCTTTTCTCTTCCCCACCTCCAGAACCTATCCTACCCATCCAGCTTGAAAGCATCTTGTCCATGAAGCCTTCTCGGATCTTCAGTTCGTGATGGACTTCAGGTGCCACTCGGTTTGTATCGTATCTGATTACAGTGATTCTTATTTCTCCTCTCTGGGCCTCAGTTTCCTTATGTGAGAGGGATCTTCCACACCCCTTGACCCCAATTAATGTAACCAACAAGATGATCTGTATCTCAGTGCCTTTGTCAGGCAAGATAAAGTTTCTTTAATTAAGTTACAGAATCAATCCAAGGAATTATCCAGGGATAAATAAGATCTAGACACCTGAATCAATTAATTAATCAAAGGCATAAACTACCGGCAGATAAGTTCTAATTCACTTTAGGAGGAGTGAAGTGCTTTCAGTCCATTGGCTAAGAACTGATGATACCTGAAATATACTGTGATTGGCTGAAAGTAGATGCACATCTAGGCATATGTATGACCCTAAGTGTTTGACTAAACAGGCCACAGGGGGCAACCATCACAGATAGGTGAGGCTAGTGTAATGCAGAGGGAGGAGAACAGGGATGGGCTAGGGATGGAGGGTACCACCCTTCTCTTTAGTAAACACTTTATTTTTATATTCATTCATTCATTCATCATTCGTCATTCATCACTTTCCCTTTTTCATTTTTTTAATTCTTTATTTATTTGTTTGTTTGTTTATTTATTTATTTATGGCAAGGCAATTGGGGTTAAGTGACTTGTCCAGGGTCACACAGCAAGTAAGTGTCAAGCATCTGGTCTGAGACCAGATTTGAACTCAGGTCCTCCTGACTCCAGGGCCAGTATTCTATCCACTGTGCCACCTAGCTGCCCTTTATTTATTTATTTTTAACTCTTCATCATTCATTCATTCTTCATCATTCATTTTTCCTTTTTATTTTTCAATTTGTCATTTATTTGTTTTTAACATTTCATCATTCTTCATTCATTTTTCCCTTTTTCCTTGTTTATTATTTATTTTTAACATTTCATCATTCATTCTTTATTCTTCATTTATTCTGTGAGTATTCATTAAACACCTACAACATACCAGTGTCTCTACACACTAGAGAAACACAGGTTTAAGATAATGACTAGAACTGTAATTTCACTGACCTAAGGAACTCCTGAGAGAGGAAACTCTTCAGGTGAGCACCTTCTCTGTGGTCTCAGAGGGTTGCCTGGACCACTGAAAAGTTAAGTGACTTGCCCAGGGTCACACAGCCCAGATGTTTTTGAGACTAGGCTTGAACCCAGGACTTCCTGGCCTTGAGCCAGGCTGTCTGTCTGTTGCCTCTCATAGGGAGTAAACAGTACCTGCCTTTAAAGATCATACATTCCATTTGGAAGAACATAGGCACAGAAAAGTGAATAGAAACTATGTACAAATTACTATGGGGGAGTGGGAAGGTGCAAGCGGTCAGGGGAGGAGGGTCAGGAGAGGGCCACCTTCATGCAGGGGTTGATGTTAAGAGGCAGAGGTGAGGAGAGAGGGCATTGCAGGCATGGGGTGCAGCCCATGCTCCTGTACGGAGAATGCTGTTCACCAGGGGAGGGGCTGGGCTAGGGGGACTTGCTGAAATGGAAGCAGGGGCCCGGAATGTCCTCTCTCCTCCTGCTCAGCTGGTAATCCAAGCCCACGCCAGTTGGGCAGCAGAAGCAGCCGCAGCCGCAGACAGTGAAATATCTGTTTCCAACATCCCCCCACCAGGGACACACAAGCAGATCCGGGATCAGGACTTTCCATCCCTGGTAGGTAGCCCAGGCCGCTCTCCAGGCTCTGGGGGGATTGGGAGGCCTGGCCTGGCAGACAGTAGGTCATTGTCTGTCCCAGCTGGGACTAGATTCCTCAGCTGGAAGGACCGTCTGAGGCATGGGACCAGCTGGTGGCCGGGGAGAGGGGTCAAGGTGGGGGGAAGGATGGGGAATCCCCCAGTTGCTAAGGGAGATAGCAGATTCTCACACCAGCTCCCCACCCCATCATGCTTTATCTCATGTGTCCCTTCAGTGACCCTGGCTCATCCCCAAACCCTCGGGTCCAGGAGGCAGGAGGGTCCAGGGTCCAGACTCTGGCCGTAGACAAAGGACTCTTTAGCAACATGAGGGCCAGGCAGAGAGGCTGGGGTGTGAGTACAGAGAGCTTTGGACCCAGAACTGGGAGATAAATCATCGACTCAGTTTGACAAACAGCCCACCTGGTCCTGAATGTCCAAGCTGGTAGGGTTGGTAGTGATCACCGAGGCCAATCCCCTCATCTGACAGAGGAGGAAACAGAGGCCCAGAGGAGTGAGGGGCTTGCCCATGGCAAGCAGCAGAGGAGGGATTAACCTGGGCTCCGATCCTGACCCAATTTAATTCACATCATCAGGAATTTATTTATTAAGCACCTACTGTGTGCCAGGGACTACTTGGTTCTGGGGACACAGACAAATGAAGCACTCCTTGACCTCAAGGAGCTTACACTCTTAACACTCTAAGTCAGCAGTAGAAGTAACTTAGACATACGTAAGCAAATTAAAAATAAATCAAAAACGATGTCTTGGGGGGGACTAGGGGCTGATGGGACAGAGGGTGGGTCCCACGTTGGAGGTGATGTTTGAGCTGACCACTAAAGGAAGCTGGGGATCCTGGGGTACAGGGTGGGGGGAGGGAGCATGGCACAGGCATGAATTTGGCCTTTAGTTAGCGAGAAGAGTTCAAATACTGGACGACCAGTTTCCTCCTTTCTTCTCCAGTGCCTTTGCTTACATCTACACACACAGTGGGTCAACAAGCATCAGCTTTTGGGGGTAGGGGCAGGCAGTATCATTGCCCATGGAGTCTTGGGTCCCAAAGCCAAAGGGACGATCACCACCACTGCATGCATTGAGGGTCTTGCCCCAGATGCCCAAACGGTAAGTCCCGTCTCTGGCAAAAAGGTTCTGCCCCTAGTGAGATGTGTGATCCTGGCCAAGTCATTTCCCCTCTGGGTGGCAGTCTCCCCATCTATAAAATGATGGGGTTGGACTAGAATACCTCTAGGTTCCCTTTCACCTCTAATTTTCTTTTTCTTTTTTTAAAAATTAGTTTATTTTGATTTATCAACAATCACTTCCATATGCTTTTGAGTTTAAAATTTTTCTTTCCCTCCCTCCCCACCACCCTTCCCAAGACAGCTCACAATCTGATATAGGCTTTACATTTACATTCCTATTAAACATATTTTCACATTAGTGAAGTTGTAAGTGAGAATTAGAACCAACAGGAGGAACCACCAGAAAGAGGAAACAAAACACAACAGAAGAAAAAAATAGCAAATAGTGGACCTCTAATTTTCTGTGGGCACATATTTAGGGTTCATTTTGACTCTGTGAAGGATCTATAGGATTTGAGCCTTGGCCCAAATTTCTGCCCAGCAGAGGTAGCTGACTGACCCCAACCACTAGTTCTGCTACTTGGAAATGGCCTGGATTATCTATCTTTCTTTCTTTCTTTCTTTCTTTCTTTCTTTCTTTCTTTCTTTCTTTCTTTCTTTCTTTCTTTTTCTTTCTTTCTTTCTTTCTTTCTTTCTTTCTCTCTTTCTCTCTTTCTCTCTTTCTCTCTCTTTCTCTCTTTCTTTCTTTCTCTCTCTCTCTCTCTCTCTCTCTCTCTCTCTCTCTCTCTCTCTCTCTCTCTCTCTCTCTCTCTCTCTCTCTCTCTCTCTCTCTCTCTCTTTCTTCCTTCCTTCCTTTCTTTCTTTCATCACTGAATCATCAGCCCCACTCCCCCCACCTCTCATCCCTGACCTGGCTCCTCCTATTCTGAATCTATATAATTCCTTGGGTTGGGGGAAAAGCAGCCCAGCCAGTCACTATTCACCTGCCTTCCCTTCTTCTTCCACTCTATCTGGGTGCCTAATCCTGACATCCATTTCCCATTTTCCCTTCTGTCCTCTGTCTCCCTGTGCTCTAACCCACAAAAGCACATTGTAGGTTTGTTTGGTTTTTTTTTTTACAAGGTAAAAAAGAAGGTACAGATTCAGAAATAACACATGGGGCAGGGACAGTGGGAAGGCAGCAATTAGAAGCACAGATGAAAAAAAGTCACTCAGGCCCAGACTGGGCAGTAAGGCTGCATGCTGCCTGGATCCTGGCACAAACCTCCCCAGGAAGAGATGAGATGGAACGAGCCCCTTTTACCCCTAGAGGCAGAAAACTCTTCCTGCCCTCCCCCCAAGTCCTCCAAATCAACTTCGAAAGACAAACTTAATTGGGAAGGAGGGAAAGAGAAAGAGACCCAGAAGGCAACATGGCAGCTGAGGAAAAATGAGCATGAACAAGGGGGAGGCTCATGGGGGGTGGGGGCTGGCAGCTCCCTGTTTTAACTAATTCTTGCTAAGCGGCTCATTTGTTTCAGTACTAAGCTATGAGTGATAGCGCCCTAGGGGAAAGCCCTACTTACCCCACCCTTGTTATACAGCTCAGTCCCTGGGCCCGGCTTGTATCTCTTCCCAAGAGGGGGAGCCTCATGTTTTCCATGGGCCTTGGAACGGAAATAACAACAAAAAACAACCAGCATTTCTATAGCATTTTAAGGTTTGCAAAGCAGATTCCCTCATCTTATCCTCACAACTATGGAAGCAAGGTGCTATTATTATTATTATCCCATTTTACAGATAGGGAAACTGAGGCAAATAGTGCTTAAGTAACATGCCTAATTGTCTAAGAGTGGGATTAGGATTGCAGGATCATAGATCTTGAGTGGGAAGGGGGCATCAAGTCCTCTCATTTTACAGAGGAGGAAACTGAGGTCCAGAGAGGGGAAGTAAGCCATCCAGGGTCCCACAATGCAGAAGTCCCAGAGCTAGGATTAGAATTTGGATTCCAAATCTTGTTCTTTTTCCATTAGACTGAGAACAGAGCCCCCTTCCCCCTCCCCTGCCCCCATCAAAGGAAAACAGGGAAATGGGTCATAGCTCTAGAGCCGGAAGGAGCCTCACAGTCCTTGTAGCCCAGCCCCCTCCTTGTACAGAGCAGGAAGCCAAAGCCCAGGGAGGGGAAGTGATTTTCAAAGGCCACACAGTCAGTAAATGCCGGAGTCAGGATTTGAACTCGGGCCATCCAAGTCCAAGCCAGTGTTATTAATCCTAGACCATATAATGGGCAACAGCACCTTCTCGTCACCTCAAAAACACCAAGTCATCCATCGACACGCATTTATGACAGGCCTAAAGTGTGGCACAGCCAACCTCTGAGTCAAGAAGACCCAGGCAGTAGCTGGAGGCCCTCAATCAAAGGGGCAGGTGCTGATCTGCATTGGTAAAGGGAGTTCTCTAAACCCAAGTCCCAGGTTTAGGCTGAAAAAGAATGAAATTCTGGGGTTAGAATGGGAATAATGGAATAGGGCCTGCCCTCAGGGAGTTTACTGCCTGGCAGAGAAGACACCACATGCAGAACCATAGACAGGTCACCCCAAAGGGCATGGCTGGGCACCCCCTTTCCTTTCAGCAGCCCAGGCTCTCTGGGCAAGGGGCCTTGGGTCAGAGGAGGCTCAGACTGGGGCAGGGTCCTGGCAGGCCACGCTGGGAGGGAGAGCGGAGAAAGGCTTGGGGGACAGCTTATGGCCTCCCCTGTTTGGGGGAGCCCAGCTGCTAGGAGGAGCCAAAGGAGGGGGGGGACTCACAAAGATCCCACAGCCCCTGGAGCCTCCGGGTTCGGAGGAAATGTGATTGAATGTGTATTGTGTTGGAGGCAAAAACACGGCTCTCTGGCCTGGGTCCAGGCTGGGCTGGCTTGGAACTCTCTGCCTTTGGTATTTTGGCGTTTTTTTTTTTCCTCTCTCTTTGGGCTAATTGTTCTCATTAAGTCTTTTTGTTCTGTTTGGTTTCCTTGGCTGACAATGCTGCCCGCCTGGTGGCCACTTCGGGCCGCTTCCTGTGTTTGGACCGAAGCAGAGAAGGCCTGGTCACTAGGCCTCGCTTCCTGTGTGGAGACAATCGCCGTGGCAACAACACAGCCCTGGGTCCGACCCGAGGCCGGGCTGGGGGAGGAGGGGCTTACATCACCAGGAAGGGGGGGCCCCCAGCTCTGGGATGGCCTTGACCGGGCACTGACAAAGAAAAGGCCAGAGACCTGAAGAGCACAGGCCTGGAGGATGGTGTAAGGGGAAGGGGGGACCGGGGGGCAGACTGAGGGGCCAGCCCCAGAGTGGAAATGCTCCTGCATATCTGAGAGGTGACTCACCAGCCAGTTGAGAGGGAAAAAAAATTCCAATCACATTCTTTCAGGGAGGTAAACAAGGTCACTGAACGATCCCAAGATCCTGTTTACCTGACCCTTGGACCCCTGGGACCCCGGGAGGCTGAACTCCTGGGGACGCATGCTTCGGGGAACAAGGACCCACTGGAGCCAGACGCTGAGAGGCCTGGAGTCTGGGAGCAGGCAGTGGTGACCTTTTGTCACTGCCCGGAGACCTTGGGCATGATGGATGGCTCATTCCCCCCACGCCCCCAGAACCCACACTCTGCACTGTTTGCCTGGATGCCTTTTCCCCTCAAACCAGGAACTCCCCAAGCACAGAGGCTGGTCTCCCTCCTCAAACCTGAGGCTTCTTAAGGCCAGGTGTGGCTTCTCTTTGCAGAACTGTAAGAGGACAGGGTGACTCAGACTCGTCCCTGGGGCACTGAAATTTAGAGGGTGCTGACATCACTCCCGTCCTTTCAGAAGCTAAAAACAACAGAACTTAACACTCAGGAAGGATAATTCAAACAGGAAGCTGCCAGGTGGTACACTGGAATTAGAGGTTCTCCCAAGCTCCCTCCCTCCTCGGTAGCCACCTCGTGGCCTGTCAGGGGTGTCTCAATGAGGGTGCCCTTTGTGTCTGTGCACCAGGCACAGAAATTCCTAATTGTGCCTCTGACTCTGGGACCGCCTTGAAGGCAGGACCTCAGCTCTGCAGTCAGCTCAGTGTCGTACATGCTAAAAGCAGGATTCCCCGGCCAGGGAGGAAAATCAGGCCCAAACCCACTCAAACAGGCTGAGTTTGTGCTAAGGGGGACCTGTCTGGGGCTCTTCACCCTGGAGGGGCCTCCCCCTGCCTCATCAGGGCCCGGAGCCAAGGTGCAAGCTGGCAAATCCTTGGTTCTGTCCCCCTAAGTCCCCCCAAAGCCCTAGGGCCTGAAGTCCACAGGTGACCAAATCCCAAGGGTTGGGATGGCTCTTCCCAGATGCTGCCCTCCCGCTCCAGGATGGAGGGTCTTCATTCCTGACCCCACAGAGAGCAGAAATACTCTCCACCCCTTCTCTCTAGGCTTCGAGGCCACATGTGGCCTTCTAGGTCCTCAAGTGTGGCCTTTTGACTGAATCCAAACTTCACCCCTGGTTTAGGGAAAAGGTTGGGGGAGTATGGCTAGGTAACTCCCCTCACAGCGGTAATAACTGGACTCTGGCCTCCTTCCTGCCTGGCTTCAGCACCATTTCCCTGCCTCCCAAACCCCATGACCTCACTACCATCCTCACCCTGGGCTAGACTCTTTCAGCCTCCTGAAAAAATAATGAGCTCACCTAATAACTCACCTACATTCCTGGAAGAGGGCTAGAGGGGCTCTTCACTGAGTGGGCCATCCACTTTCACTGGGGCCTTCTGGAGACAACGTCCTTACTTTTGCTGCTGAACCCCCATGAGTGACTCTTGAGTGAGGGGATCTCAGGCTAGGAAAGAAGGGAGGATGGCGTTACACATGTAAGCAATGGGGAGAAACTTTGAAGAAGGTGGGGTGTCCCTCATTTCACTGAGGAGGTGGCCGTCCTCTCTGCCAGCCAGGAAGATGGACCCTGCCTTTGGCTCATCCTTAATTCAAATAGGACATTACACTTAGGTTCCCTTCCTCACCTATACCCTTGCAAACCAATCACAAGTTATGTGTTGGAAGGCCTCAGCTCAATGGAAGGACGAAAATAGAGCTTATCCACTACATTGTCTTATAAGGAGGAGAGCTCCCCATCAGGAGAGGTATTCAAGCAGGATCTGGTTGACCAAGCCTCAGGGATTATGTGGAGACGATTCTTACCCCAGGCGGGAGGACAACTTTCCTGTAAGGTTTCTTCCACCTCTAAAAATGGTCTAACTTTGATATTTTAAAATTCTGTGATTCTACAATACTGAGCTGGCATGAATCTAAGATTTTATGACTCTGAAATTCTAGGAAATTACGATGCTAGTATTGAAGGACTCCAACATTCTGGGAAGGGTTCGCTTCTCATCCGGATGCCAGCCAGCCGCAGCAATATGGTCCCTTCCGCTCTCACTGGGTCAGTATCATAGAAGTACCCTGATGGGGGTAGGGGAGAAGTCACCAGCTTCCTCTCACCACCCCCCATACAGAGAGACTCCCTGACACTCTGGAGGGGTCCGTGGCTGTGCCCATCCCCCTCCACCACTACTCAGTTTTCCCATAACTAGGATGGACTTGGGTCACTTTGTATTGGGAATATCCTGTCCTCTCCTGGGCTGGGAGGAGCATGGAGGGGAAGGGGGGGCTGGAGGGAGGAAGAGTGAAGGGGAGGACGCAGCAGAGACACATTCCTGGGATTCTTGGCAGCGTGCCCATCCAGATGCCTCGGCCCTGCCTGGGGCACCTGGCCTGGCGCCCTCCCCCACTCCCCACGGAGGAAGACTCCTCTTCTCCTTGGTGTAAGGGGTGCCGGTGCTCCCTCCCCTCCGGTCCTGGGCTGATCCAGGCCTCCCCCACCCCAAACCTTAAACAGAGGCTCAGTAAGGCCCGGCTGAGTTCAGTTGGAGGCGGTGGGTTTCTGATTTCAGCCCAACTCTAGGGGGGTCGTCCCCTACATTCCAGGCCTCAGGGAGGTCTCCCTGGCAACCTTGGCCAAACCATCTGTTTCTGTCATTGAAATGCCAGGATCTCTCCCATTTCTCCAGTCCTTGAAGGTCTACAAAGTACTTCCCTGCAGGAGGGGACAGATGGTAGAAGGCTAATGAGCCCCATTTTAAAGAGTGGGAGACTGAGAAGGGAAGAAAGGAAGCAACTTATCCCAGGTCAGAATGAGTAAATGTCGAAGGTAGGACTCAAACCGAGGGGGAATGGATTGATTGGGAAGTCACCATCTTCCATGGAGAGGGGCAGGGTACAGTGGACGAGGGCTCCATATGATCACTGCCCTCTTGCAGCTTTCTAGTTATAAGAAGATAAGACACAAACTCAGAAAATTAGAATGTAACTATATATATATATAACTACATATACGATAATATATAACAATAACAGTATTAGCAGACACTTTAACGTTTAGTCAGTCAACTAGCACTTATTACATGCCTACTGTGTGCCAGGCACTGTGCTAGGCTCTGAGGATACAACGAAAGACAAAAAACTCCTTGACCTCCAGGAGCTTACGTTCTAATGCAGGAGACAGCATGTAAACAACTATGTATGTACACACAAGCTCTAGACAGGATGAATTGGAGAGAATTGGTGGGGGAAGGCACCAGAGTTAAGAAGGATTGGGAAAGGTTTCCTGGAGAAGGGGGTTTTGGGGGAGTGGCTAGGTGGTGTACTGGATAGAGCACCCTGGAATCAGGAGGACCTGCGTTCAAATTTGACCTCAGACACTTACTAGCTGTGTGACCCTGGGCAAGTCACTGAATCTCAATCACCTCTGGAAAAAAAAAAAGGAAAAGAAAAGAAGGGGGAATTTTTACTGGGATTTGAAGGAAGCCAGGAGGCTGAGAAGGACATCCCAGGTAGGGGGTTGAGGGGGGTGGTCCAGTCCTCTGCCATCACACCTGAGAAGTGCTCATCTGATAGGAATGGGAAGTTGACTAATGGGTTTGTTTTTTTGAGGATAATTTAACATGAAAGCGATACAAATAAAATCAGTGCGATCTGTCCAAATCCACATTTGTCATAATAGATGGTAAAGAATGAAGTCAAAGCGCACTCACCACCTTGATGAAGCAAGCCCCATCTGGTGGATGGCGGCTACTGTCTCCTGGCTTCCTGGAAATCTGTCTGTCTGGCCCTTCCACTCATTGTTCTTACATTTGCCCTGTGGGACAACTCAGTGAAGAGAGGACTCCCCTACCACTTCCTGCTAAGTGCTCTGAGATCCTCAGAGGAAAAGCCCCAGGGGAATCCCTGGCATTTGTGCAAGGCAGTGCTGGTCCAGGCCTACATTTGGGGGGAGTTTCATCTGTTCATTTCTAGAAATCTCAACAGGGTCCCAGACAGCTCCAGTCCCTTCAAACCCCAGATCTGTTCTTTACTAGCTGTGTGACCCTGGGCAAGTCACTTAACCTTGTTTGCCTCAGTTTCCTCATCTATAAAATGAACTGAAGGAAATGGCAAATGACTCCAGTATCTATGCCAAGAAAACCCCACATATGGTCCCAAAGAATTAGACTCGACTAAAATGACTGACCAACATGTACTAGTCTCTGAGCTAAGCCCTGTGAGTACAAATAGAGAAAAAAGTAAAAACGTTTCTCCCCAAGTGGAACAGTCTTTATTCTAACAGAGACAACATAGATAGGGGGAGAGAGAGAGAGAGAGAGAGAGAGAGAGAGAGAGAGAGAGAGAGAGAGAGAGAGAGAGAGAGAGAGAGATGGATGGATGGATAGATGGGGGGTGGGAGAGAGAGACAGAGAGACATACATATAGATAGGTGAATGGGAAGATAGATAGATAGACAGAGAGATAGATAGAGGGATGGATAGATGGGGGTGGGAGAGAGATAGACAGGTGAATGGGGAGATAGGGAGATAGACAGACAGACAGACAAACAGAAAGAAAGAAAGAAAAGAAAGAAAGAAAGAAAGAAAGAAGAAAGAAAGAAAGAAAGAAAGAAAGAAAGAAAGGGATAGATAGATGAATGGATGGATAGATGGGGGGTGGGAGAGGGAGAGACAGACAGGCAGGCAGACAGATGGATGGATGGATGGATAGGTGAATGGGGAAATGGACAGAGAGACAGACAGACAGATAGTTTGAGCTTTTCTTAGGTGCTTATTGCATGCCTGGCACTATGCTAAGTCCCGGAAGTACAAACATAAGCAAATCAGACAGTCCCTGCCCTCGACAGCACATTAGGGGGATCTGGAAGGGGGGGGAGGGAAGGGACCCCAGTAGGGGCAGGGGCCACTGGTGAGGTGGAGAGGAAGTTGGTGGGAAAGCCCACGGTGAGAAGGTGAAGAAGCCAGAAAGAGGAAGAGAGACAGGAGGGTGGCCCCGTCAAGAAATTTTGGACTGAGCTGTCGCAGGGAGTAATGATTACGGTCACAGGACAGTTGACTGAGATGTCCTGTGCAGCAGTGGCAGTGTTGCTGTGACTGCTGTGCCCAGAGCCAGAGGCACAAGCATGGGAAGGGGAGGAGGAATTTCACGTGACCACTGGCAGACACCAGCATGGCTCAATAGCATTGGCTTGGTAACGTTGGGTCTGACCGGTTATGGAGAACTCATGACGATCAGGCTGGACCCCAGGGCAGGAGCTGGCAAGCCTGGCAAGAGGCCAGGAAGCACGGTGTGTAGGGGCCCAGGGAGCAGCCAGCTCTTAGCTGGTTTCCTCCTCTGTAGAATGGGTATGATGATCGCACCTACCCCACAGGGTTGTTGGGAGGACCCAGTAAGTGTCAGAGCACTTCCAAGCATTTACATGGACGTCAGTGTTATCATTGATCCTGACTGATCTTAGTCCAGTCCCTTCTCCTCTAACCCAGCATTCAGCATAGTGCCTGGCACACAGTAGGTGCTTCACAAAGGTTTGTTGAATGTTTGATGTGACTCTTCAGCTCTCACGAAGGGAGCAGACCCTTGTATATATTGGGGCAGTTAGGTGGTGAGATAACATGCGGGAGTCAGGAAGGTCTAAGTTCAAATCCTGCCCCAGATATTTACTTAGCTGCGTGACCCTGGGTAAGTCATTTAACTGCTATCTGTTTCAGTTTTCTCATCCGCAAAATGGGAAAAATAATAGTGTCTCCTCCATGGGGTTGTTGTGGGGATAAAATGAAATAACATGTAAAGTGTTAAGCAAGCCTGAAGTCTCTATATAAATGCTACTATAAGATATGTATATAATATATGAGCAGAGAGTGACACAGTGGATAGGGCACCAAGCCTCTCAGGAAGACCTGAGTTCAAATCCAACCTCAGACACTCACTAGCTATATGACCCTGGGCAAGTCACTTCACCCTGTTTGCCTCAGTTTCCTCATCTGTAAAATGAGCTGGAGAGGGAAATGGCAAACTGCTCCAGGATCTCTGCCAAGAAAACCCAAATGGGGTCATGGAGAGTCAGATATGACTGAAATGACTGAACAGCATTAATAATATATGTACATATGCATGGGGTTCAAGGTTAAGTTCAACGTCTCATTCTCAAGAGTTCCTTATTCTAGAACAAGATCTGAGGCTGTACTACCGCATCCAAAGAGATCCCTCCCACCCTGTTCTCTGGCTCCATCCACTCAGTCCTCATCCTCCCAGACCCTCTTCTCATAGACCTCACATCCTGTTAGCTCCCCTCCTATCTCCCCTTTGTCCAAATTACTTTCCATTCCCACCCTAGTGGACTCTCTGGGTCATTTCAGAGACAGCTTAACCCCTTCTCCCCCCCTCACGCACCCGGGCCAAACCATTGTCACCTCTGCCCCACTCCCCTTCCTAGGTGTTTTCCATCTGTCCCTCAGACTGTCTACCCATCCAGCTGTCTGTCTGGGATAGTCAGAGGAAAAAGGGCAGGACCCCGCCCACCTCTGGGTTGGTCCTGGTGCTGACAGAGTACAGTAGGCCATTGTTCACTCTCCACTAGGAAATCATTACCATTGTGTATTTCTGGGCCCCCAGGGCTGTCTGTTTTCATGACTGTATGTGTCAAACATTTTTCTATTGTTAGCCTGGGGTGATTGTGGATTCTGGAAAGGGACATTCCCTTGGGAGGGCCACAAAAGAATGAGTCATCGGAGAGCACCTGGGAATGGGGTGAAGAGAGCCGGTTCCCCGGACTCCATCATCCCAGCACTCAAGCCACATCTGGCATCTTCGCCTCGTCCATTTTAATCAGTATCAGAAGAGTCCTTTCTATAATCAATTTTAGAGAAATCTCCTTCCCATCATCAATAGCAGGCAACATTTGAGCTGGGGTGGGGAGGGAGGAGGGAGGTCCTCAGAACATCACAGGATCTTTCCCATCATCTTTGTGGCTTTAGATTTGTGCAGCTAAGCCCCAAAAGGCTGAACTGGGGGCAGTGGCCATGAAAGTGGCCATGAAAGAATTGTAGACAAGGCAGATTTAGGCTGGGTACGAGGTAAGAAATCCTTAATATATCATATCAGCCCCCAAATGGAGGAGCCTGCCCTGGACGTAGTGAGGGAGCCCTCTGTCACTGGGGGGCTTTCAGTGTGAGCTGGAGGACCCCTTGTCAGCCATGCTGTAGAAGGGCTGTCTACTCAGACCCAGGTTGGACTGAATCAGTTCCAAGACTCTGTCCAGCGTCTGACTGGACCAAGAGACGGGGCAGGGACCCTGGTCAGCTGTGCCCACCAAGGCCAACTGTGGTAACTTCAGCCCCCAGAAGATCAGACGTCTGTTCTCTGTAACTCACTCTTTCTATGCTCTTGGGTTTTCTTTTGGTATACTTTCTCCATTGTGACATAGGTAGGGTGAGAGCTGGAGATGGAGGAATCAGTAGGACAGGGGATGTCAGAGCTTGGAGGGGCCTTAGAACAGGGGATGTCAGGGCTGGGAGGGGCCTTAGAACAGGGGATGTCAGGGCTGGGAGGGGCCTTAGAACAGGGGATGTCAGGGCTGGGAGGGGCCTGAGAACAGGGGATGTCAGGGCTGGGAGGGGCCTTAGAACAGGGAGTGACAGAGCTGAGAGGGGCCTTAGAAAAGGAGATGTCAGGGCTGGGAGGGGCCTTTTACAGATGAGGAAAGTAAAGCTTTGCCCCACAGGGCACAGCTAGTAAGGAGCAGAGCTGCCCTTGAGCTCAGGTTCCAGACTTCAAAGCCCTCCTCTCCTCGGCCCCACTTCCAGACTCCACCAGAGAGATTTCTGAGTGTTCTATAGGCCCCAGAAAGATTTTACCCAACCTAATGAGCTGACCCCATTTGTTCAGCCAGTTGAAGACAGCCACCAGAGTCTTCTTCCCAATAGTAGTTACTCCTCAAATGTCTTCAATGATGCTCAAATACCTTCAATAGCTCTCCTTGCCTATGAGGTCAAGTCCAACATCCTAGCCAACATTCAAGACCTCTCCCACAACCTGGCCCTGACCCACATCTTGAGCCTTCATTCATTCTTGTTTCCTATTTATTCACTTGCTCAATAAACATTTATTAAATGACTACCATGTACTATTAAATGGCTATTATGCTAAGTGCTAGGGATACAAAAAGACATAAAAGATAGTCCCTGGGGGGCAGCTAGGTGGCTTAGTGGATACAGCGTGGGCCCGGAGTCAGGAGGACCTGAGTTCAAATCCAACCTCAGACACTTGACACTTACTAGCTCTGTGACCCCCTGGGCAAGTCACTTAACCCCATTGCCTAGCCAAAAAAAAAAAATAGTCCTTGCCCTGAAGGAACTTACAGTCTAATGTGGGAGACAACAAGCAAATAAATATATGAGCTGTATACAGGATAAATGAAAGATCATTAACAGAGGGGAGGCACTGGAATTAGGAGGGGTTGGGGAAGACCTTCTGTGGGAGGGGGGATTGTAGTTGGGACTTACAGGAAGCCAGGGAGGTCAGTAGTTGGAGCCAAGGAGGGAGAATGTTCCTAGAATGGGGGATATCCAGAGAAAATGCTCCAAGTATCTTGCTTGTGGACTGGCCAGGAGACCAGTGCCTCTGGATCAAAGAGTACATGTTAGAGAGTAAGATATGAAGAGACTGGAAAGCTAGGAGGGGTCTCAGTAATGAAGGGTTTTGAATGCAAAATACAGCATTTTGTATTTGCTACTGTATTTGCAATAGGGAGCTACTGCAGTTTATAGAGTGGACGACATAATCAGACCTGCACTTTAGGAAAATCATTTTGGTGATGGAGGATAGACTGGAGTGGGGAGAGATCTGAGGTGGGGAGACGTACCAGCAGCTACTGCAATAGTACAGATGTGAGGTGATAAGGGCTGGCAGTATCAGAGGAGAGAAGGGGGTGTGGCAGAGGTGGACAAGAGATGCTGCAGAGGTGAAATGGACAAGAGATGTTAGAGAGGTGAAATGGACAAGAGACACTACAGAGGTGAAATGGACAGGAGACACTATAGAGGTGAAATGGACAAGAGATGCTACAGAGGTGAAATCCACAGGCCTTAGCAACAGCTTGGATAGCGGGCTGAGAGAGCCTGAGGAGCCCAGGACACACCTAGGTTGGAGCCTGAGGGACCAGAAAGATGGTGTTGTCTTCTGTAGTAATAAGGAAGGAAAATGGGATAGAGAGAAAGATAATGAGTTCCACTTGGGATATATTGAGTTGAAGATGTCTACCGGACATCCAGTTCAGGGTGTCTGAAAGGCAGTTGGAGATGTAAGATTCAGGTCAGCAGAGAGATTGGGGCAACCTTTCAGTAACTCATCATAAATTCCAACCCAACTATGTGACTTGGGACCATAGGATCATAGATTTAAAGATGGAAGGGACCTAAGGGGTCGTGGAGTTTAAGCTCATTCATTTTTTAAATTACCTTAATTTAATTTTTTTTTTGCAATTAACAAACATTTATGTTCTCTCCCTCCTGTCGTTAAAAAAGAAGAGGAAAGAAAAAATAAAAACCAAACCCTGTAATAGTCCAGCAAAATAAATCTCTTCATTGGCCACATCTGAACATGTATGTATGATTCTGCATCTTGAGTGGATTGGCTCTCTGTCAGGAGAAGAATAGCACGCTTCCTCATCCATCCATTGGAATTGCTATGGTCATTGCATTGATCAGAGTTCTTAGGTCTTTCACAATTGTCTTTGTTGTCGTTATTGTATAAATTACTCTGGTTCTGCTCCCTTCACTTTGCACCAGTTCATAGAGGACTTCCTAGGTTTCTCTGATTTGTTTTCTTATAGAATAAGAGTATTTCATAACATTCATGTACAGTTCATTTATGTACCATCAGCACCATTCCTTACTTGCTGGGCACCCCCTCAGTTTCCAGTTCTCTAACTACCACAAAAAGAGCTGCTATAAATTTTTTTTATGAAAGCGTCCTTTTCCTCCTTCTTTGATCTCTTTGGGGTATGGACCTGGCAGATAACCACCTACTTTGATAGATTAGGAAACTGAAGCACCATACACAGTTAGGTGATTTGCCCAAGGTCACATAGCTAATAAGGGTCTGAGGTGAGATTTGAACCCAGGTCTTCCTAAGTCCAAGGCCAGTGTTCTGTCCACTACATTATATAGGTGCAATAAATATTCTGGACACACCCTTCACCTTTCCACCTCTTGGTTCTTACTCAAACTGTTTTCCAGCCTGCAATGCCCTCCTTCCTCTTCTCCACCTATTGAAATCAGACCCATCCATCTAGGTCCTACTCAAAGCCCTCCTCCTCCAAAAAGCCTTCCTTGACCACCTCCACCTCCAATAAGGGAGTGGTCCTCTCTTTCATCTCGTAGTCCTTTGAAACACTTTCTCCTTCTGCCTTGTGTGACAGTTACATCATCTATACCATGTCTTATACCCCTGCCTGCCTAGGAGTGTGTTTGGGAGTACTGTCACTCATGATAACCATCCCAAGGAATTCTGGAGCAGAGGAAAAGAGATTGATGTGGGGACCATGGAAAGAGTTGGCATAGCCTAGACCCATCACCTGCTCCTCCCTCCCTTTTCTTAGCTCGGCCACCAGGCAAAACCCCTTGTATCTGAAATCAGCAGATTTGGGTTAGAACCAAAATTTGAAACTCAGTTACTAACCAAGCCACACCTCTCTAGGCCTCAGTTTCCATCTCTGTAAAAGAAAAATATCAGGATGGTGTAAGGATACCCTTAAAGCACTATGGAAATGCATGCATGCATAAATGAATGAATGAGTGAATGAATGAGTGAGTGAATTAATGAATGAATGAAAACATATTTCTTAAGTCCTTACTATGGGCCAGACACTAAATAAATGTTATAATCAAGAGGCGTTTTCTCAGGGGTGCAGGCTAGTGTAATGCTGGGGTTCTTGATCTCTTTTGCATTACGGACCCCTTGGGCAGTCTGATGAAACCCATACATCCTCCTCAGAGTAATGGATTGTTGCTTGCATTCATAATTAAGGGAAATGCTAAAATTTCAGTTAGATGTTACTGAATATAAAAATGCAGTTTTTCCCATCTAAGTTCATAGACCCCCCTGAAATCTGTCCCCAGACTTCAGGTGAAGAGCCTCTCTCTCTGGTCCAGGGGAGAGAGTGCTGGCCCAGGCCTGGGTTTCAAATGGTGGCCCTGACGTTTATTTCCTTGTTGGGCAGGTCTCTCTGGACCTCATTTTCCTCATGTGTAAAACACGGATCTATAATTTCTCAGTCCCTTCCAGCTCTATTCCAGCTTTAGTATCCCTGGAATACTTAGCCCAAAGCATATTCCCAGTGTTTTGCACGTGCTAAGGACTTAATACATGCTTGTTTTCTCCCTCTTCTCCGCCTGGTTCAGTCTGCATAATTAAGGCAGGAATTTAAAGCAAAGCCTCTCCAAGCCTCACTGGCTTTAGCGGCCCTTCTCTTCTTACTCCTCCCATTTCTCCCCCTTATTTGCATGAAAACCAGGCCCAGAGCTTTTGGGGGGAGGAGGGTATCTGGTAAAAGGGAGACTGACCGGCTGTTACTCATGCCTAGGGGCAGCCGGGTGGTGCGGTGGATTGAGCTCCAGACCTGTGGTCAGGAAGACCTGAGTTAAAGTTCAGCCTCAGATCCTTACCAGCTATGTGACCCTGGACAAGTTTGCCTCAGTTTCCCTATCTGTTAAATGAGCTAGAGAAGGAAGTGGCCAATGAGTATCTTTGCCAAGAAAACCCCAAATGGGGTCACAAAGAGTGGGACACAACTGGACAACAATAACAACAAAAGAGTCTGGTAAAGCAGACCCTCGTCAGCCGCTGCTCATACCTACCCCGGTAGACGGTCGCCCGGAGCAGTTCAGCTCATGCCCAGCAGAGAGCAGCAGAGAGCGGCAGAGAACAGGACTCTGGCGTCCCAGAAGGTACTGTCATGGCTCAGCTTTGGGGCTGTGAACTTACGTCAGCCGCTGCGCGCACGTAATCAGGCCGCCCGTGTTCTGCGTGTGGCGCTTCACGTATGGGAGTAGGCCAGGCGCTCGCTCTCTGATGTTCCCTGGTCACGCGTGTGTGCACGCCTCAGGGCTCGAAGGCAATTTTGTCTTGTCAATTAATTTGTTTCACTATTTGGGTCAATACATTTGCTTTGACCCAGTGTGTCCTTTCTGGTTGGCTTAGCTTTCTAAAAAAAGCAACATTTATATCATCATCATTGTTAACATTGCTCAGGCTACTATGTGTCAGGCACTGCGCTAAGTGCTTTACGTTTATTGTCTCATTTGGTCACAACAACCCTGGGGGAGAAGTACTATTATTATCCCCATTTTACAGATGAGGAAACTGAGGCAAACAGAGGTTAAGTGACTTGCCCAGGGTCACACAGCTAACATTTATACCTACAATGGAAAGAGAGAATGGGATGAACCCATGGTGAGAGTGAGGTAGGCAGACAGCCACAAGCCCCCCACTGGTACTTTCAAGATACTAGGATAATTTGAGGAAGACCTCCAGCATCTTGGGTGGACCCCCAAGGCAAATGTGTGGGAAGACAAAGAGGAGAGCTCACAGAATGGACAGGCTGGGACAGATTGCTATCTGCATCTCTGGAGGGAAGTGATGAGATCATAGAACCCCCGGAGGATTCATTATGTGTCCAGTACTTAGCCCAGGGCCTGGCACATGGTAAGTGCTGAATAAATCCTTGTTGACTGTTACTCACTGCTGTGTGACCTGGGTCAAATCCCTTCTTCTCCCTGGGATTCTGTTTCTTCCTCTGTAAAATTATGAGGCTGGACTAGATGGGATTTGAGAGAAATCTTTCCTTTTAAAGTTAATTTTAATTTTTTCAATTAAAAATCTATTTTCTCTCTCCTATTCCCTCCCCCCCACACACATATATACACAGGGGGGGGGGAAGAAAAGCAAAAACAAAACCTTTATCACAAATATTCATAGTCAAGCAAAATTAATTCCCACATTTTGTCCAAATCCCCAGCTAAAGAATATCACTAAAGAATTGTATGAAGGAAAGAGACGATGGGATGGACATTGATATGGTGAGAGTGAGGAGTATATATATAAAAATAAACAAGAAACAAACAAAAAATACATGTATCCAAAAATGAACAAAACCAAAATATAAACTCTGTGTGTGTGTGTGTGTGTGTGTGTGTGTGTGTGTGAGAGAGAGAGAGAGAGAGAGAGAGAGAGAGAGAGAGAGAGAGAGAGAGAGAGAGAGTATCTGTGCCCTGAGTCCATCCTCTCTCTATCAAGAGGTGAACAGCCTGTTTCATCCTTGGTTCTCTGAAATCTCTCTCTCACAACTGTGACTGTCAGTGTCCTTGTTACTGTTAGATACATTGTTCTCCTGGTTCTGCTTACTTGCCTCTGCATCAGTTCACATAAATCTTCCCAGGTTTCTCTGAAACCATCCCCTCCATTGCTTCTTACAGCATTAGTATTCCATCACATCCACGTACCATAATTTGTTCAGTCATTCCCCAATTAAGGGACATCCTTCTCAATTTCTAATTCTTTGCCACCACAAAAAGAGTTGCTATCAACATTTCTGTACATGTGGGACCTTCTCTTCTTTCTCTGATCTCTTTGGAGTATAGGCCAGTAGTGGCATTGCTGGGCCAAAAAGGATGCATGATTCAGTGATTTGGGGGGCAGAGTTTGAAAGTGCTTTTCCAGAATGGGTGGATTGGAGCTAATCTTTCAAAGAGACAAAAGGCCCCTGGCTGTTTCCCCAAAGTGAGGAAGGTATCATTTACATGTTTTCTCTGCTGTTAGACTCTTAAGCTTCATAAAGGCAGGAACTGTTTTTGCCTTTCTTTACACCTCTAGCACTTAGCACAGTAACTGGCACACAGTAGGCACTTAATAAATGCTTGGTGACTGGCTTACTGATGGACCCCAGCGAGACCTATGGGGAGCTGAGGTAGTTTTAACATATTGGAAGAAGAAAAGAGAGTTGGTAGGAAAGGAAGTAGGGAGCAAAAGCTATAATAAGCAAGAGCCGAGGCCAAGGACATGTTTGTTTGTTAGGCCTGGGCTCAGAGGCAGGAAAGCCAAGGGCTCCTCAGCTGTGTCCCATCCCTGGCCACCTGGGCCATATCCTCTGCCCAGACATAAGGCCTTCACCCAAGGGGACTCAGAGATGGTCCCTAGTAGAGCCCATTCCTGCCCACTGCTCCCATACTGTCTTCACTTTGCCCTCCCTCCCCTTGCCTTCTCCCACATTCTGCCCCCACCTCCTTTGCCCCATTCTCTGTGATGTAGCCCCATTGGAACTCTTTATTATCTTTACTGTGGTTAACTGAAATGTTAGGAAAAAACTGTATGAAACATTGCTTCAAATCACTACCAATAAGTCAAATGCAAATCAAAACTACCATAATGTTTCACTTCATCCACAGTTAATTGGCAAATATGACAAAAGATGGGAATAGTCAATGTTAGAGGGGCTGTGCAATGATGGGTACACTATTACATTGTTGGTGGAACTGTGAATTGGGCTAATCCTTTTGGAAAGCAGTTTGGAATAATTAAAAGAGAGTAGGGGGGCAGCTAGGTGGATAGAGTGGATGCAGTGGATAGAGCACCAGCTCTGGAGCCAGGAGGACCTCAGTTCAAATCCAGCCTCAGACACTTGACACTTACTAGCTGTGTGACCCTGGGCAAGTCACTTAATCCCATTGCCAAGGAAAGAAAGAAAGAAAGAAAGAAAGAAAGAAAGAAAGAAAGAAAGAAAGAAAGAAAGAAAGAAAGAAAGAAGCTAAGATGTCCATCTCTTTTGACCCAGAGAGTAGGTACTCTAAGGAGTTCAATGAAAAAAAAAGGGTTTCATACACACCAAAATACTTATAGTACTACTTTTTGTAGTAGCAAAGTATTGGAAACATGGTAAATGCCCATTGATTTGGAGAATAGCTCTATAATCTGCGCTATATGAATGTAATGGAAGATGATTGAATTGTAAGAGCCAATGGAGATGGGTGATATGGAGAAGCAAGTGAAGACTTGTAGGAACTTATGCCAAGTGAAGTAAAGCAGGGACAGAAAACCATATAAACACTGACTACCATGATGGAAATTGGGGTGGGGATCAACCACAAAATTGTTGGAACCGAGCGCTGTGAAATGATAATGAGCCAGCTCGGTCCCAAGGAAGATGTATGAGAAGACACTTTACACAGTGGTATGTTTAACAACCAGCTTTTGGGGGGAGGAGGGAGAAGTATACATATGACATGCTTATAAGTTTAATCTGTATTGTTAACATTTTCTCCAGTGATTTCTCAAGTCTAGAAATCAACAAAACGATAAACCAAGCCCTGACTTGGCGTTTGCTGATTTCCAAGGTATAAATGCTCACAATGAAAATTTAACAATCAGCTCTCCCAAGCTGGTTAGAGCTATTCTAGCAAACCTCTGAGTCCTTCACCCTCTTTTTTGCAGAGAGGTAGGTGACTGACCACAACATCCGATTTTTCAATGCTATGATTGCTTTTGCTAGATTGGGGTATTTTTTGCTCTTTTTTATTATTTGGTATATGGAGTATAGAGGAATACATTGAAAGACGTAGGTGATGTAAACAAAAAAATCAATAAAATTATTTGAGAAACAAAGTAAAAGTTATTTTTGAAAAAAGGAAAAAAGGAATCTTGGAGGAGTGGATTAGTGGGAAAAGCACACTTACCAGGGCTTGTTGACTGACTGACAAAAACACTAACTCTCTGTATGGTTTTGGGCAAATAATTCCCCTTCTGTTAGCCTCAGCATCCCCTTTAAAATGAAGGATTTGGAATAGACGATCTCTAAGGTCTTTTCCAGCTCAGGATGGCTATATTTTTTGGAAATATTCTTTGAAATATTCTGTCATATTCTTTGGGGAAAGGATGTAATACCGATATTTCAATTTGTTTTGCTTGCCTGACCCCACTTCTATCCAGTGTGAAGCAGTTTTCCTGAGGGACATGTCATCCTACAACATGTGTATGTGTAAAGAGACGTGGCTCCTGATTGACTGAGAGATCATCTGGGTATGGAGCAGACATTACAGAGAAGGAACTTGAGAGACATGAGCCGTGTGAGGCAAGTGAAGATTTTTGAATGGTGGATGGGAGATCCCCCTGGAGCCGCAGACACATTAGGAAGGTGCCTTCCACAAGTCCCCTGACTCCTGGTGCTTGAAACCCTAAAGGCTGCTAAGAGCTGACTCTCCCTGAGAGTGTTCTCTCCTTGGGTCAAGTAAGTTTTATCTTGCTTCCAAGTCAAAGAGTTTTTTACTCTGTTGTGTCCCATTGTCCATCTTAATCTGCATAACTTCTCTCCTTTATTTATTTTTTTGTAAGGCAATGGGGTTAAGTGACTTGCCCAGGGTCACACAGCTAGTAAGTGTCAAGTGTCTGAAGCCATTAATCTTCATAACTTCTCTGATTTCTGTTTATGGTTTAGTTTGATAAAGATCAGTATCAGCTAAAAATACTCATATATATATACCTATGCGTGTATGTATGCGTATATATAATATATATACACCCCCCCCAAAAAAGCAGACTAGCTATACCTAACAATTGTCTGTATTGAAAGGAATCTTTAGTGTTTAGTGAAAGGAAGTCAATGGGCAAGAGTAAGCTAAGTGTTTCCTTCCCCTCAACAGCAGTCAAGGAAAACAGGTTTTATTCTGAACCTCTACCTATAAGTATCCGATGTGTGGTGGGTAGGTGTAACTCAGAGAGATGGCCCAGCCACGGCTGCCTCTCCCGCAGGAGGCTAATGGCAGCCCTCCCCCTGTCTTCTGAAACATTAGAAATTGTGGTGTCCTTTGGCGATAGGTTGGCCAAATCTCAGTCCCTCTAGTCAGCCACGTCACAAGTGGGCCAGCCTGAGACTCTGTGTTGGACAGCTACCAAGCACACATAGCTTACCCTCGAGGCTACTTAAAAAATGGAGAGGGGTTTCAGGTTAGTGAGTAGTGATAGAAATAGCAAAAGAAAAAAAGAAACAGGCATCAACCAAACATTTAAAAATAAATAGAAAGATACAAAAGTCATTCAGAAGGATGCTCAAGCAGGACAATCTTGTTACTGCTTTGTTAAATTTAACATTCACTTTAGAAAACAGGCAGTGAGGTGGCATGGTGGATAGAGTGATGGACCCAGAGTCAAAGAGATCCGAGTTTAAATCCAGCCTCAGATACTTAATGGCTATGTGACCCTAGGTAAGTCATTTAACTCTGTCTGCTTCAGTTCCCTTACCTGTAAAATGAGGATAATACTAGTATCTACCTCCCAGGGTTGTTGGAAGCATAAAATGTGATAATATGTTTAAAGTGCTTTGCAAACCTTAAGGTGCCATATAAATGCTAGCTAATGTTATTAAGTTTGTGAATTCATAACCAATCCTCTTTTGAGGGTCTTATTTGAATACTGAAATGTCAGTGTGTGCTGATGATTGTTAAATTTGTAATAAAAAGAAAATTAAAAGAACAAAGATGTATGTTGGTATATAGATAAAAGAGGAAGACATGTCCTCTTTAACAGTGACCCAATAAATCAATCTATATCTGGACCAAGTTTATAGATTCAGGCTTATACCTAAAGAGAGCATTGAAAAACAATGCCATATAAATATTAAAACTCACATTTTTCTAGCCCTTGATAATTTATAGAGGCAGGTGGGGTGATGAATAGAGTGTCAAGCTTGGAAATGGGAAAACCAGTTCAATCCCTCCCCCCTGCCACACACACACACACACACACACACACACACACACACACACACACACACACACGTGGATGTGTGACCCTGGACCAATCACTTGATTTGATAGTCACAGATCCAGAGGTGGGAGGAACCTTAGAGATTATCTGTCTCAGTGATGGCAAAATCAGAGAGAAATGTTAGTGGCCACTAAAGGGTACAGAAAGATCCCTAAGGTTTGCAGCTTGAGTTAGAAAACTGCATATTGGTATTATCTATGTTTTATGTCTTTTTATTTATTTTGCTAAACATTTCCCAATTATACTTCATCTGGTTCAGGCCATTCTTAGGTGTTGTGGGCGCATGGGGCTGCACAGACACCTCTGACCTAGAGCAACCCTCTAATTGCAGAGGAGAACAGAGAGATTCAGAGAGATTCAATGACTTAGCACTCAGAGAGGAAGTGTCAGGGCTAGGATTTAAACCCACATCTTCCTCCAGTGCTTTTCCCACTCCACCACACTCCACCCTCGACGGCCTTCAGATTCTTAAAGGCAGCGATCATGTCCCCCTCCTTCCTCCTCAGCTCTTCTGTTTCCCAAACTGAATATCCCAAGTTTCTTCAGTCAGTCCTCAGGCCCCTCATCAAAATCTAGTGGTTGTGCTCTGACTTGTTATCATCCTTTCAACAGCAGGTGTTCTAGCCATCTATTTGAATCTAGGCTTCATTATCTACTGGGTTAGCCACTAATTAGCTGTATGGCCTTGGCCAAATCCCTTAACCTCTTTGGGCCTCAGTTTCCCCATTTGTAAAATGAAGGGGGTTGAACTAGATTACTTCTAAACTTCCTATCAGCCCTATATCTCCAATCCTGCCATTCTATCCTAGAACTCATCTCTTAAGTCATAGGTGGGCTGCAGTCTGGGCTGGTGGAGGGAGTTTCCAGGTCAGTAATTCCCCATTTTGGTCACAGATTCTTTAAATAGTGAAATTACAATGAATGAAACTACTTTCCCCCCAGAGACTTGTGCGGTAGGCAGTGCAAGAGTCATTATTGACATTTTACTGCTGGGGAACCTTCGACTCAGAGAGGTCAGATTACTTACCCAAGGAGATAACAGCTGTTAGGTGGCAGAGATAGGGCACAAGTCTGACTCCATTTCCAGCATTCTCTCCACTGTACCACACTTCCTCACAAATATCTACTGGGAATTTTCTTATAATTATGAGACTTTCTCATCATTTTTAATAAGATTGGAAAGACAGTAGGGAAAGAAAAACCTTTTCCTGAGTGGGGAAAGACAGTCTCATGGTCTTTGGGACTGGTTCCTTTTGTCTTCAGTGTCTCGGTTTAGCCGGAGCTTCAGAAAGAGTTTTGCTGTTTCTTCATTCCTTTGATAGGAAGACTCATTTCCCTCTCTGTTGATCAGTCCTGAAGTTGCTGGGGCCAGAGAACAGCTGAATATGCAAGTACTCTTTTCTCTTGTAAATTAGCCCCAGAAAACCCACTCCCAGGGTCTAGAGGAAGGCTGTGGAGACATCAGGGAGAAGGAAAAAAAGGACTATGGATCTAGGGATAGAGCTCAGGCATCATCAATATAAGCAGACAGACAGACAGACAGATAGACAGACAGACACGTAGGTGGGTAGATAAGTAGATAAGTTGGCAGGTAGATAGACAGAAAGGAAGATAGATGAATAGGCAGACAGGTCTGTCTGTCTAGACAGACAGACAGACAGACAGACAGACAGACAGACAGATAGATAGATAGATAGATAGATAGACAGACAGACAGACAGACAGACAGACAGACAGATAGATAGATAGATAGATAGATAGATAGATAGATAGATAGATAGATAGATGATAGATAAGTAGGTAGCTAGGTAGATAGATAAGTAGGCAGGTAGACAGATAGGAAGGTATACAGATAGACAGATAGATTGACTTTATGATATCTAATAATCCTAATAATCTCTATGATCCTATGACCAATGGGTAAACTGCAGGGAGGCACATTTAGGTTCTATGTAAGGAAAAACCACTTAATTAGAGCTGCTTGTTTTAGAGAAGGGTAGTGAGTTCACCATCTCTGAAGGGATTTAAAAAAAGAGGATGAATAACCTCTTCTCAGGGATAATATAGAGGGATTTGGGATTAAGTAAAGTTGCCCTCAGTGGCTTCTGAGGTCTTTTCCAACCCAGGGAGTGCTAGAAAATGTTTAACAAGCGGCTTTCCAAAATGTGCCAGGGACACATCTTTAAATTTAATCTGCATTATTAAATTTTTCTCTGTCACATTTAAAAGTCTAGACAATCACTAAAACAATCTAGCTCTGATTGGTAGTCATTTCCATTTCTGAAGTATAAAAGCTCATACTGAAAATTGAGCACATTCTTACTTCTACCTCTAAGATTCTGTGAAAAGGCGGAGAATCTGAGGTCTGGATAATCCATCCATTGTAAATCTGGCCCCTAGACAATTGAAAGAGCCCTCTATTCACTCCCTTCATTCTTGACCTCACTAAAACCATTGACTCTCCATCACAAGGAGCAGGACCATCAGAACTTCAACAGCAAAAAGGGAATCTTGCTAGCAGCCGGGAAGAAAAAGTGACCATTTGAACTGGGTTACAATACTCAACGACAACAAATGAAAGAAAAGCTGGAATATGTTAGACCAAAAAGCAAAGGAAATCAGCGCCTCCAAACAGCTCATCTGAAGAAGCTGAGCGTCCTTCTTCAGGTGAAAAGCCATATCTATCAGAGGAGTGCTTTCACTCAATTTTACCAAAAAAAAAAAAAGCTGAGCAGGACCTTTGACCTGCAAAATCATCAAAGGTCAGAAACTCAAGGAGGTAAAAAAAATTAATAGTCTTGTAACAAGAAGTGGCTGACTCTATGTTTACACACTGCAGGAAGAGAAGCCTACTGTCTGGTAAAAGTTCCTGCTTAAGGGTCATTAAGGGAACAAAGAAATGCGTCCCTTGAGAGCAGGTACAATTGTGTTTTGGGGTTTTGTCTTTTTATCTCCAGTACATAGGTCAGTGCCTTGCACAAAGGAGGAATTTGATAAATGTTTATTGTATTGTTTTGTGCTGAACTGTAAGACTAGGAATTTGAGGTGCTATCCCACAGATGGAAATCAGATAGAAATATGTCACCTGGAAGGAGAAGGGGGAAAGATGAGGGAAGAAATAGATGATTATTTCTTGAAATGGGGAACCGAAGGCGAAGGTCATTAGAACAAGTAAGTGAGAGGATGGAGGAAAAGAAGGGCACCTGAACCACACTTTTGTCTGGGATTGGCAAGGAAAATCTATATAAGAGTATGCCAGTATAAGTAAAATCCAGGGATCTAAATCTGGGCTAGGGAAGGGGAAGGGGTGTCTATGAATATGGGCACTGACCCAGATCAGATTGTTTTAAGCAAAACAAGCTATATGGTGCCTTATGCTATTTTTAAAAAAAAAAGGTGACAACTGGATTTGATGGAAAGAAATTATGAGTAGGGTGGACTGGATGCATTGGAAGGTAGTGAGTTTCCCGTTATTAGAAGTCTTCAAGCAGAGGTCCATTTGCCAGTGATGGAGTAGTGGGACTCCTACATAGGCGTATCAGATTGGACTTGATGATTCTGAAGTCTCTTCCAAAGTAATAACAAGAACTAACATTTATACAGCACCTATGATGTGCCAGGCACTATACTGAGTATTTTCTCACAACAGCCTTGGGAGACAGGTGCTATTATTATCCCATTTTACAAATGAGGAAATTGAAGCAAATTGACATTAGTGATACACACGTTAAGTGACTTGCCCAGGGTCACACAATAATGTCTGAGGCTGGTTTTGCATTCAGGAGGACCTGAGTAGGAGCCCTGTAATTCAAAAAAGAATAGAGCATTCTGGGAAGGAGTCAGAAGACCACCTGACTATATTTTGTTTCACTAGGACCTCCTAGAATAGACTTCCATCTGACTTGGGTTCAAATCCTACTTTGGTTACTGTGTGACCTTGGCTAGGTCCTTTTCTCCTCTCTAGTCCATATTTTCTTCCTCTGTAAGATGAAAGGGTTAGATTGGATGATCCCTAAGGTCTCTTCTAGCTATGATTCTGTGATCCTTGTCCTCCTTATTCAACTGTAAGCTCTTTGAGGGTAGGGCCTATGTTTTATTGGCCCCATCCCTGAGCACAGGGTTTTGAACCCAGTAGGTTCATAGTGAATGTTGACTTCTTTCAACTGGGCTGAGTCGCTCTCCCCCTACAGAGGGGACAGGATGTTTCTCTGGTAGGGGGGACGGGAAAGGAATCCCAGAAAAGAATCGAAGCCCAGATGCTCCATCCTCCTTCCACCCCAGGGAAGGATTTGGCTCAGCCAAGGGACTAGTTATTTCTTGCCCAGCGGGAAGAGGGGGAGGAGGCAGGAGAGGGACATTCTGTGCTGGACAAGAGGATGTGTGTAACCATCTTCGGCACTGAGCCTGGACAGCAGTAGCCTGGGGATGCATCCTTCCCCTCCAATGGTGGAGTGAAAGGCAACGTGTGAAGGCGTTTGAATAGTATATTCACCTAGCACCAATAGGAATCTGTTGGAGCCCTAAACCTAGAAATCATGGAACACCATGATCCAGGAACAGTGAAGGTTGCTGGTGACTCAAGGGGCAAGGGAAAGATTCATAGACAATACAAATAGGTTACAATAGACATAGCCAGCAGGACCTTGAACTTAAGAAGGAGGGTTAAAAAAAACAACCACCCAAGAGATGAATGATCAGACAAGGTGGACTAGCCACTTAGTGAGAGAGCAGAGTAATAGCTGATGTCCCAAGCACTGCTCTAGTATTCACAGAGAGTCCAAGACCCAGAAGAAGGTTGCAGAGTTGGGGAGACCCTCTAGGCAGGATGAGAAGACCATGGACAAAAGGGGAACAGGATAAGAACAAGGGTTAGAAGCTACATCTGCACCCCCAAAGGCAATGCCATCACTGAGGAAATGGGACATTCAACAAAGTGAATTGGAAGTGAGTTGTCTCAAGTCAAAGGAATGAATTTGTAATGGTGGAATGTCAGTCAAAGATGTTATTGGGGTAAAGGTAAGGGTTACTGGGGAGCTGTTATATTTCTATAATAGGTCTTCTCAAACAGTTATACGTTACCCCCCCAGGGATAAGCACCATCCTGCTTAGGAAGCCCTTCTGCCTGGACAGCTCCTCTGGAGATCCCTCAGCAGCTCCATGAGGTTGGGTGACACCCAGACAAACTTCAAGGACCTGGTCCCAGACCTGCCAGCCCAAGTGGGCTTTGAGCGCCATCTTGTGGTCAGAATGAGGCAAGCACGGACTGTGTCGCAGCTCCCAGACCACCTCCTTACCCGACTTCCTCTGCGCTGGCCAAAAACAATACCTGAGCTAAAGTGGCTACTGAGGCTGGGCCAGCGGCGGCTCTGCCTTCAACCCACTGGAGGGTCACTCAGCAGGGAGAAAGCCTACTTTTTGGATCAACTTCCCTGCCCCATTTTGTTTAACCAATGATGCTCCCAGTCATTTAATTCCCCATTACCACCCTATGTAGGACCCCAGAATGTCAGGGTTGGAAGGAACGTCTGGGCCCACCCTGACCTGAAGTAGACGTTCCCTACAACATACCCAGTGATCTTCCTCTTGGAGTTCTCTAGTGATGGAGAACTCGATATCTGCCAAGGTAGCCTACTCCATTTTTTTTTCAGCCAAAGACAAGGTTTATTAAAGATCTACCATGTTGCCAGACTCTTGAGGGTCTGTGAGGTATTGGCTAGATTCTAATAATCTGAGCAGTGGCTAGATTTTAAGAATCTAAGCCATCTTATTCCATTTTTGAATAGCTCTGAGAGTGGGGACACTTTTCTTTGTTTTGACCTGAAATCTTCCTCTTAGAAGCTTCCATCCATTGGTTCTAATGATGGACAATCATCTTCTCATCTGCGACCAGACAACTGACAGCACCCAGAACATAGTAGGTGCTTAATGATGTTTATTGACTGTATTTCATACACTTGAAAATACAAATGACATGCTTCCTAACTCGGCTTTTTTCTTCTATATCCTTCTACATCCTTTTCTTCTATATCTACCAGTCTAGTAATCCTGTCAAAAAGGAAATAAGATTGCTCTCCTATGATCTGATCTTGCTGAACCAATCAATGTTGACTCCTACCATCACCACTTTCCTTTTCAAATGATCACAAATCATCTTTTTATGTGATTATTGAAAAGGGAACCAATGGTCACTAGTAAGTTCCACAGATGGCACTCATATCTAGGTCTGTGAGGACTACAAGTCCAGGATTGGCTCCGTGGACAGCATGCTTGGCCTGGAGTCAGGAAAACTCATCTTCCTGAGTTCACATTTGGCCTCAGACACTTCTTAGCTGTGTGGCCCTGAGCAAGTCACTTCACCCTGTCTGCCTCAGTTACCTCATCTGCAAAATAAACTGGAAAAGAAAATGGTAACTCTGCCAAGAGAACCCCACATGGGGTCACCAAGAGTCAGACATGATTGAAAATGAGTCAACAACAATAACAACCACAATGTTTCCCAATGCAAGAATGCTACAGTACGTGGTGCAGTAGAAAGAACATTGCACCTGGAGTCCAGTGGCCTGTATCAAATTTTGCCTCTGTCACTTAATACACATATCACCATACACAGGTTATTTCCCTGGGCCTCAGTTTCCTTCTCTGTAAAATGAGGGGGTTGGGCTAGGTCCCTTCCAGCTTTAGGCTATGACCCTATGACTCTCCCTTCTCACCCAAATGCTCTCCACTGTGCATCCTTCCTTTGATTTGTGGGTTTCTTCATAGCTAGCAATTTCTTTGGCTCTGTGCTATTCTCTTTCTCTCTCTGTCTCTCTGTCTGTCTCTCTTTCTGTGTGTGTGTATACACGTGTGTATGTATATGTATATGTATATACACATACATATATAAATATATCTATATCTATATCTATCTATCTATCTATCTATCTATCTATCTATCTATCTATCTATCTATCTATTACCTTGGCAAATCACTTGACCACTCTGAGCCTCAGTTCTTTTTATCTGTAAAATGAGCAGATTGGGTAAGATGATCTCTGGTCTCTTCTAGCTTAAGCCATGACCTTGTTATACAATGCTTCTCTCTCTCTCTCTCTCTCTCTCTCTCTCTCTCTCTCTCTCTCTCTCTCTCTCTCTCTCTCTCTCTCTCTCTCCCTCCCTCCCTTTCTCCCTCTCTCTCCCTCCCCCCCTCCCCCTCCTCCCCTTTCCCTCTCCATCTCTCTTTACCAGCTCCTTCGGACTAAAGTGTGCTCTTCTAAAGCCACAGTCTAACTGTGAGTCATAGCATATAAAGCCTCAGTCATACCCATGAGGTTGAATTTACCTCCATGGATTAAGAACTCTTAGCTCACCCTCATAATTGCTGCATTTTGTGCATTTGTCCATAGACATCAGAGGCCATGGCTTTTATTCCCGCCTCTTTCTTTGGATATTACCTCCTGAGAATCCCTGGTCCTTTCCATTTATAGTCTTCCTCCTATGTCATGCGTGCTATTTTCTGTGGCATCTGGATTGTCAGATAAATGTGGACCATTTTCTCCCAAGCTTTCTATTTTCTGTTGAAAACTTTCCTGACCAGATTCTCAAGTCTCCAGGAAAATATATTTTCATCTGCCCTTATTAGATATACTCCATCCCTGGTCAAGAGCCTATCATTCCTGTATTTAACTGTGGACCAGAAATATAAAATTCCAAATCTCCCTATCTTTTTAATCAGCTGTTCACTTCCTAAATTTACTTTTGTCTTTCTAATCTGCTAATTTCAGTTGGCAACGGAGATGTGGACACCACCTGTGGTCCCAAAGTCTTCATTTTCCTGCCCAAGACTGTAAAATTCCAACCAAAGTTTTCTAGATTCCTTTAAATGGCAGCATTTGCCCCAACATGAATTAATAGAAGTGGGTAGGGCTTATCAGACTTGATAAATTTCAGAAAGTTCTTCCTGGCTTGGCTACACACACTGAGGAAATAGCATTCTTCCTAACCGTTTGTGCCAGGCATGAATGTATGACTTCCTTGGCATGTCTCAGCAGGGAACTGCCAACCATCATTTATCTAATCTTCCTATAACAAGGACCATCACCATTCCTCAGAGCTTAGAAAATTGTTTGCTCCTGGGGTGAGGGATGGGGGGAAGGTCTAGCTGTGCACGTATAGGAAGAGCTTGATACTTCTCACATAGAGCCAAAGGTTCTTTTGCATTGCAGTATTCCACCTGCAATCTCCCATCGGGGTTGAGGAGTCCCCCTGTGTCTCTGGATTCCCCCTTTTCTCTCAGTTCTTCTCTTGTTCATTCCACTAAGAAATGCTTCAATAACCTAGTGAACTGAGGGCAATTCTTCATGCCTTCCCTTTTCTCCTCTAGGATAGAGATCATTTACTTTTCACACACAGACATACCTGTTACACAGGCACTGTTACTTGACTCTAGCAGGAACACAAACATAAAGCAAGGTCTGATAGTTGCAACAAACTGCCCTCAGACCCCTACACTGCAGCGGCTTTTGTAGTCATTCTCAGGCCTTCTTTGCTGTAGTTTCTTCTGCATTTGTCTATGGTTTCTCTACCTGTCTCTTCATATGACCTTGCTCTTTGGCTCCGGCTTAAAACTATCAGATGACTGCCGACACCCCAACTCATCAATGAGCATTTATTATGTGCCTACTGTGTGCCAGTCCTGTGCAAAATAGAAGATGTCTTCACTTATTGGATGCTAGAAAGTCTTATATTGACGATAAGCTTCCAGCCCCTTCTTATTTTTTCCTTTCCCTACCTTTCCTGCTTCAGGGCCACCTCCAATCATCTTGATCTATATCTGGCCACTGGACCCAGATGGCTCCAAAGGAGAGAGTGAGGCTGGTGACTTTGCAACAGCCCTCCCTTACTTAAATCCAATTCCCTTCGTGAACAATGAACTAATCAACCTTCCCTGAACACTTGGTTAGGACCTCTTGGACCCAGAGGCAAAGAAGATCGGTCAAGATCTACAGCATTTATTCATTCATTTAACAAGCAATTACTGAGTGTCTACAATATAGAAGCTAGCTAGGGCTGGGAGGGATCTTATAAGAGGGAATGTCAGGGTGAAGCTAGGTGGCACAGTGGATAGAACACCAACCCTGAAGTCAGGAGGATCTGAGTTCAAAGCCTGCCTCAGACACTTACTAGCTGTGTGACCCTGGGCAAGTCACTTAACCTTGATTGTCTCAAAAAAAAAAAAAAAGGAGGGAAATGTCAGAGTTGGGAGGGGCTTGGAACAAGGAATGGTAAATCTGGGAGGGACCATAGAATAGGGAATGGCAGAGCTCCAAGAGAACTGAGGGCTAAAAATTTGAGAGCCAGTATATGTCCCGGGCAGGATTTGAATCCAAGTCTTCCTGACTCCAAGGCCAGCTCTCCATCTGATATACCACATTACCTCTCAAAGCCTTTGAGGGATTACAGATCTCACTTAGGAGGCTCTGCTGGGTTCCCAGGCTTTTTGGAATCTGCAGAATGCCATTAGCAAACAGAATCATCTGGAGGATGTCACCATGCAAATTAATAACAACTTTGACAGAGCAGTAGTAACAGAATATAACAAAACTTATGAAAAAAAAAAAGAATTCAGGAAGGGATAGGGAGGCAAACAGGATGTTTTTGCCACTTTTTTTTTTAATCTTAACTTTATTGAAACATTTTGCGATCCTGGGCAAGACACTGAACGTCTCTGTGCGTCAGTTTCCTCATCTGTAAAATGAGAATAATAATAGCACCTACCTCTCAAATGAGCTAATAATAGTAAAGCACTTAGCACACTGCCTGGCACATAGTAGGTGCTTAATAAATCCTTGTTCCTTTCTCCTTTCTTTCTTTACTAGGATTGGCTACTTGCAAACTCCATCATGGACTCCATGGGGCTCTCCCGACCTTTCAGAGCCTAGAAAGCCAAGGTCTAGTTCCTTCCATCTCCAATGCATCTTCACCCAATCACCCTGAGGCTTACAGCATGTACTGCCTCCTCACTCACACAGCCAGGTTGGAAAAGGAACCAGGTTGAGGTATTAGGGCTGTTTCTATGCATGTTCAGGTCCAGCTCAGAAGCCAGTCTCAAAGCTTTTCCTCCCCCAAAAATAGACCAGAAATGGTCACAGAACATCTGTGCATGCTCTGAAGTCCACCTGGGGGTGCATCAAGCTGGGCACACTGGGCACGCTCATAAAGACTGGGCTCCCATTGACCAGTCCCCTCCCCAGGACATTTTAAAAAAATGCTGTAACAGAAATTCACAGTTCCACAAGACCATCCTCATCTTTGCCTTTCTCTTTATATTGAAATGTTTATGTTTGTTGATGGTCATTAAATTTATCACCCCCAGCATCATCACACAAGATGATGAGAATAACAGCCTTCAAAGTGGGGCATAATCTTACAAGGAAAAAAAAATGAATCTTTTGACTTCTAATCATTCCTGTTGAAAATACTAATGCTGGGCAGGATCTTTGGAACACAAACACAGGTAACAAGGGGAAACCCCAGGCAAGTATACAAGTCTGAAAGGGCTAAATGATGACCAAGTGCTTACATCCCAATAGAAGAAGAGACAATTGTCCCTTCAAACTCCCACCACCTTCAAGGGTCAAAGAGGAAGCGAAGAGAAAGGAACTCAGGGCCCAGGCATGGGCTTCTATTTCATTTTGGTTTTGTCTCAGGCGAGAAAGGAAGGAATGAGGGAGAAGGGGAAGAACATACCTAATTTTGCGATTGGGACATGACAGAAGATCATACAAATGTGGGTTTGGACGAGGGGAACAGGGGGCTTATACTTACCTGACTTGAGCAAGGAAAGCATGGGGGCAAAGTAAAGAAACCCAATAACATAAAGTACTGAGTGGAACACAAAGAGACTAAAGAATTGGGGACATGTTGGGGCAGTGAGGTGGCGCAGTGGATACAGCTCCAGCCCTGAAATCAGGACCTGAGTTCAAATCCGGCCTCAGACCAAACACTTGACACATACTAGCTGTGTGACCTTGGGCAAGTCACTTAACCCTGACTGCCTCACTAAAAAAAAAAAAGAGAACTGGGGACATGCAAAGACTCATTGGCCCAGAGGTCAGCAGTGTTCTCTCCCACTGAGAGACAGACCCCACCTTGGGGCTCACAGTGACTAAATTCAATCCTGAAGGAAGCTGACATTTATAGAGAGGGATTAGACTCTTTTTTTAAAAATCTCTAGTCAGTTACATCCTCATCCTGCATCTCCAGGGATCATTTAAAGTCTAGGTACATGTCTAGGGTCTCTTCTGGAAAGATACTCAATGTATGAAAGAGATCAGCTGCTTATTTCTTCTATCACAAGAGAAACACTGTAAAACACTGATGATTCATAAGAATGTCTGACATAGCCCTAAAACACTGAACTGTAACCAATAACTCCTAGTATACTCTCCCAGGAGGATGATAAATAAAAACACAAACTATCTGTAGGACTGATGGACAGCCATTTTTCCTCTCCTTTGACTCTGCTCTCTCTGAGCACCTTCCTCAATGTCTCTATCTTCTGGCCATACCAGGCATGGCTTGGGCTCATCCTTCCATCTGGGGCCATCTTTTCTTTTCTTTTTAAATTAATTTATGTTGATTTATCAACAATCACTTCCATATGCTTCTGAGTTTAAAATTTTTCTCCTCCTCCCTCCCTCCCACCCTCCCCAATCTGATATAGGCTATACACATACATTCCTATTAAACATATTTTCACATTAGCGATGCTGTAAGTAAGAATCAGAACCAAGATGAGGAACCACCAGAAAGAGAAAACAAAACAAAACAGAAGAAAAAATAGTAAATAGTATTTTTTGATCTGCATTCAGACTCCATAGTTCTTTCTCTGGATGTGGATAGCATTTTCCATCATGCGATCTTTAGAGATGTCTTAGATCCTTGCATTGCTGAAAAGGGCTAAGTCTATCAACGATCATCATCACAGAGTGTGGCTGTTACTGCATACAACATTCTCCTGGTTCTGCTCACTTCACTCAGCGTCGGACCATACAAGTCTTTCCAGGTTTTTCTGAAGTCTGCCTGCTCTCATTTCTTACAGCACAATAGTATTCCATTACATTCATATACCACAACTTGCTCAGCCATTCCCCAATCGATGGGCATCCCCTCAATTTCCAATTCTTGGCCACCACACAAAGAGCTGCTATGAATATTTTTGTATGTGTGGGTCCTTTTTCCCATTTGCATGATCTCTTTGGGATACAGCCCTAGAATTGCTATTGCTGGTGGGGCCATCTTTTCTTAAGAGATGCATTGTAGTAGCAGAAGGAAACACTTCCTGCTCTCGGTCACCTAGAATCTAGGTCTTCGACCTTCCAATGACTCTAGACCTCATGAGTCCATGGAGCAGCTGCCAAGGCTGCAAGGACTGAGGAAAGAAAGGCAGGTCACTCAGAGAGCACACCCTCTCCCTGCCACCGGCAAGCAGCTGCTACAGCTGTTGGGGAAGGGGGGAGGAGGACCCTCTCCCCCACCACGGGAAGTGCAAGAGAGAATTATCTGAGTCCTGAGCCACATATCCACATGAAAGGAAGAAGAGAGCAAGAACAGTTGTCTCTCCCTCTAAAGTCTATTGAGTGGGCAGCTCTTGCTTCTATGTCCTGTCCTCTGTGACACAGTCCCTTGTCACAGGGGATGGGGTAGGTGGCACAGGGGGACCAAAGAGAAGCCTCTGGTTATATATGTCTTTTATTGAGGGACGCAATTGGAAAGAAATAGGGCAAATGTATCACCAGAAGGGACCCAGCTCCAGGGACAAACACATATGGCATCAGAAAAGGGCAGACTCCAGGAATGCTTCCCAGAGGGGAGGATCACTGGGACCAAAATAGTCACAAGTAAAACAGCCTTTAGCTATAAAGAACTGATTATGTAGGAGGATTAAAAGGAGATAAAGAAAAGATAAGACTAAGGGCTGTGTGGGGTGAAGAGGGGAAGGAAAGAAGGATGGGAATAGACTTTTTAGACCATTCCAACTATAGACCACTAGTATTTATTTCATTCCCTTTCATTTCTTTCTCTACCATTTTTCCTTATAAAGAAAGAGTGGGGGGCAGTGTACAAGGAGAGGAAAAACTATAATAAGATGTGATGGGGGTGCGGGGGGGTAGATAAACACAGCCACCATAATTGTTAATATGAATGGGAAGAACTCATCCACAAAATGGAGAAGGGTAGCAGGCTGGATCAGAAATCAAAGCCCAATATATTGTTTACAAAAAAACCCATACTTTAAAAAACAATTCCGTGAGTTAAGATGAGTGGTGGGCATTGAATCCATGATGCCTCAGCTGAAGCAGAAAGAAACAAGGGTATCAGTTATTATCTCAGGAAAAGCATAGCAAACAAACAAACAAACAAACAAAAAATAACATTATGGTTAAAGGCATTATAGATACTAAGGAAACAATATCAATACGAAATTATATTCAATTATCGGCAAAGCATCTAGGTACTTAAAGGAAAAGCTAATCAAACCACAAGGAGACATAGACAGTAAGATAATCATTATTGGAACACAAAAATGTGTCCTTTTAGACCTGGGCAAATCTAATAGAAAGACAACAAGAAAGAAGTTAAGGGCACTGAAGAGAGTTTTAGAAAATTCAGATACTGTAGGTCTCTGGAAATGACTGAATGAGAATTGTAACAAGTATATATACTTTTCTTTTCATGGAACCTTTAAATGTTTTGACCATGTGTTAGAGCATAAGTAACTCATAATCAAATGCAGAAAAGTAGGCATGTTAAAGAAAATATCCTTTTTAGACCACAACACAACAAAATTATAAGCAATAAGGGGAATTTGAATAAAAAATTTTGACCTACAGACTAAATAATAAAGAACTAAAGAATAAGTAGATCAGAGAGCAAATTAAAGCCACAAAAACAAAACCAAAAAACAGCAATGGGACAATATACCAAAACCTTGGGGATACAGCCAGAGACATGACTGGAAAATGTTCTCTCTAAACATTTTTGTTAGAAAGAGAGAAAGAAGGTGTCAATGAATTGAGCATACAAGGAACAAACTCTTTAAAAATCAACAAATTTAAAACTCCCCAAAACCAGAAAAATAGATTTGAAAATTAAAGAGGAACAAAATTAAAAACAAAAATCTATTGAATTAAAAAGTTAAAAGCTATTTTAAAAACCAATTTATTGATAAATAATGTTTTACATTGCCTAGATTTTCCCCTCTATCTCTCATGCTTCTGTCTCCCAGGTTGCCATTCCTTATACCCGAAGATTAAAAGAAGGAGAAAAAAAGTTATTGAAATCAATGAAGTTTGAAAAAAAAATCCGACATTATATGCAATGATTCACACCTGTGGACTAGATCCCTGCAAAAGAGCGAAAGGGGGAGATGGGAGAACTTTTAAAGATTAGTAGAATGTACCAACCATTTGCTAACTTGATAGGAGGGAGGGAGAAGGGAGGAGGAGGGAGGGAGGAGAGGAAAAGAGAGACAAACACACAGTCAGACAGGGACAAAGATAGAGGTGGGGAGAGAGACAGTGAAAGAAGCCCAATTACCAAAATAAAAATGAAAAGGGGGAATTTACTACAAATAATGAGAAAGCAACTGAAATTATTAGAAGCTATTACACTTAAGTACATACCAACAAAACTGAAAACTAAATAGTTGAACATCTACAAAAATATAGAAGGTGTCTCCTTCCCAGCTTTCTCAACCAATATTCCAATATTCCCCTCTTGGAATAGGAAGGGAATAAGCATTTATAGAAATATTTATTCCCTTCCTATTCCAGGAGGGAATATTAGAATATTTCTGTAGACATTCAGCTATCTAGTTTTCAGTTTTGTTGCAGTATTATTTATTATCCCCAATTGTACAGTTGAGGAAACTGAGGCAGTGATTTGCCTAGGGTCAAATAGCTAATTAAGAGTCTGAGGTCAGATTTGAACTCAGGTCTTCCTGACTTCAGGCTCAGTGCTCCAACCACCATCCCATCTAGCTTCCTTCCTAACCAGAGCAGTATACTGACCTAGAGCAGAAGTACATGGTGTTGCTAGGAGTTCAACACTGTTTTTTAATCCCAACCTCCTAAACAGAGGGAGAGGGGATTCTTGATGCTAGGCAGCAGCATTATGGAATCTAGCTGGCCTGGAAGAATTCGATTCCAGGATCAGACTTGACCTGAGTGAGTCCAGAATCAGGCAGTGGGTTACACTAACAAAACCCAGCAAAAAGAGATAAAAAAAGAAATTATATTCAAAGTAACTACAAAACATATCAAATATTTGAGAGTCAGCCTACCAAGACAAACTTTTCAGAAATATAACTACCAAAATACCCCTTTGCAGATATAAAGAAAGACAAATAATTGGAGAGGTAACAAGGCAATTCTACTTAAATTAATTTACAAGTTTAGTGGCATACCAAGCAAATTACCAAGGGGTTACTTTGTAGAATTAGACAAAGTAAAATTCATCTGGGGAACAGAGAGGCAAATTCTCAGGGGAAATAATCAATCTCTCAACCAGCATGTACCTGTTATGCACCAAGCATGGGGACAGCAGGGGGCACAGACCAAAATGAAGGCTCTCTCCTCAAGAGCCTACATTCAACCAGAGGACCCGGCATGCACGTGTATAAGTAAGTACAGAATAAAGACAGGTAGTCATGGAGGGAAGTCACTAGCAGCTCCTGAGATGGGGAAAGGCTTCATGTAGAAGACGGGGTTTGAGCTGAATTAGTCCTGGGTTCTATGATACAGAGGTAGAGGGAGGGGTGGCTGGTGCAAAGGTACAGAGAAAGGAGACGGCATTTCGTATGTGAAGAACGGAGAGGACAATTTGGAAAGACCATGGAGCGCAGGAAGGGGAATAATGTGTAATGGGGCTGGAAAGCGCGGGACCAGGCTGGGAAGGGCCAAAAAGAGGAAGTTTCTAATTTATCCTTGAGGCAATAGGGAGCCAGAGGAATTCATTAAGAAGGGGATTGATATGATAGCTCTGCAGTTAAGGAAAATCCCTTTGGCAGTTAGGTAGAAAATAGATTGAAATGGGGAGTGATGTTAAGCCGGGAAACCAAAGAGGAAGAGTACTTCAATAATAACATAATAAAGATGAGAGGTGACGAGTAGCTGAGTGAGAGGAGAGAAGGCACTGCACGGAGAGATGGGGTGGAGGTCCGAACAAGAAAATGTGGCAACTGGCGGGATGGCAAGGCGGTGTAAGTGAGGAGAAAGCTAAGAGACTAGAAGGGGGTGAGGGTGGGAGTGGGGGTGGGGGGCTTGGTGGAAAAGGGAAAAGTCCGGAGAGTGAGAGGTAAGGGTAATTAGCTCGGCTTTTTACGTGTTAGGTTGGATATATCCATGGGACACTTCAAAATGGATGTCGCATAGAAATAATGATAAGGAAATAGAGCTCAGGAGAGACGGGGGTGGGAGGGAGGGAAAGAGAAAGGAGGAGGAAGGACGGGGGGGGGAGAGAGAGAGAGAGAGAAGACAGAGAGAGAATATATGTATCTGGGAGTAAGATGATGATAATGAAACCCATAAAGCTAGGGTCCCCAGGAGAGCGTAGAGAGAAAAGGGCCCGGGGCACACCTCCAGGTAGGGAGCACGCTAGGGATGACAAGCCCGGTTGCACATTGCCTGTTCTAATCACCTCCAGACCCTCGGAGGGCAGGTGCCTCCCTAGCCGAGGACCCGCGGGAGCTGCCAGCACCTGGCCCTTCTCTCGGCCGCCCCAGGCCCGGTCCTGGGATGCCTTTGCCGCATCCCCCAGCCTCCGCTCCCGGTCGGAGCTGGAGGTCCTGGGGGGTGGCCGGGATGCAGCCCCTCTCCCTCCCCCCACCATGGGAGGGAGGGCTGTCGGGCTTGGGGCGGGCTCCCGGATTCCGGGTCCCCAGTGGCCGCGGGGACTCCAGGCCCCGCCCCTCCTCGCCCCGCCCTGGCCTAGGGCAGTTCCGATAAGGGGTAACCGATGTCACTGGGCGCGGGGGGAGGGGCCTGGGGCAAGGGGGCGGGGCGGGGCGGCTCGCGGACGCGCGTGCGTCTCGGGGAAAATGTTGCGCAGGTTCTAAAATGGAACGTCGGCGGCGGCGGCGTGAGTGAGCGCGAGGGGGTGTGTGGCCGTGACCGTGGCCGTGGCTGTGGCTGTGCGTGGTGTGGGTGCGTGTTTGTGTGCGTGTGTGCGCGCCCGCCCCGGACCCCGCGCACCTTCGGGTGGCAGCAGGCGCAGCAGCAGCGGCGGCCGCCTCCTCTCGAACCCCGGGATTTTCTGCCCAGCCGCCCCCGCCGCCCTCCCGCATGGAGCTGTCTGCTATTGGGGAGCAGGTGTTCGCGGTGGAGAGTATCCGGAAGAAGCGCGTGCGCAAGGTGAGCCTGGCCGGGGGGCGGCGGCCTCCACGTCCCACCTCTGTGCATGGCTACTCGGGGCCCGCCGCCAGTGGCGAGGCACGGAGAGGGCCCCCGAGCCGTCCTGGTGCAAGTGGGGTGCTGGCAGGGGGAGGAGGCACTTCTGCGGCAGCGGGTTTGGGGGTCTCCTTTCTGCGCCTCTGACTCTCTTGCGGAGCTGGGCACTCAGGGAGTAAGATGAGGAAGCCTGGGCTCCCTTTGGCCAGTGATCTTGGGAGCTTGCCGAAGGCTCAGCCGAATACCCGCCTCAGTTTCCCGCCTTGAAGAACTGGGAGGATAAAGCGGTTATTATCCTGAGTGGCCAATAGAGCGCTTTGAGATCCTCAGCTCTGGAGTAACCTCTAAGTACTCAAGTTGGGGGTGGAACTTTGCGGGAGGGAAAAAAAAGTCGCTAGTCTTGCGTGCCTCCTCCCCCCGTGTCTGCGGCAGGTGAACTTGGCCATGATTCCTGGGACACCACTTCCTCCTCTTCCCCCATCCCCCCCCTTCCCCATCTTTCCCCACCCCCCTAGTGTCCCGAGACCGCATGTCCCAAGACCGCGTGTTCAGACTTCCCTGGAGGATCCTAGCTCGCCAGGGCCAACACTTTGGAGCTCTTCGAGGTCCTGGGACGGCCCCTAAACTCCGCCCTCCGGGTGAAGAGGGTTGGGCCTTTCAGGTCCATTCAGAGCCTGACCTAGGCTGGGGTGAGGTGGGGGAGGTGCAGGGCGGAGCTGGGCTCTGGTACCCTTTGGCTGCCCCAGGGCCCTGGACAGAGTGAACCCGTGGCTTTAGTAGGCTTCCAGAGCTTCGGCAGTAGTCTCCAAGCTACCTGGCTTCCAGCAGCGGAATCCCATCCCACCCCATCCCACCCTAGCCATTCTTTTCCCTCCTTCCTGGAGTCCGGCAGGGAAATGGGCCGATTCTGATCTCAAAGCTGAGAGCATCACTCTGGTCCTACCTCCTGAGTGTTAGGGAGGGGATGAACGGGCTTTCTCTTCCACCGTAGACGGCAAGAAGGCCATCGCAAGCATTCATTAAGCAAGGGGAACGCAAACAGAGGCCAACAACCCCACCCCCCTCCCGGCTCCTAATTGAGTCCCGTGGCTCTTCGGAATCAGCTTTAGAGCTAACGGGGCCTCATATAATAGAGGAGCCCCGAGAGGTTAAGCCAGAGGTCGACCTCCATTCAGGTCCCCTCGCTCCACTTTAAAGAAGGCGGGTCATTGTAGTTTAGCTGTTAAGGACACGCTCGGAGTTTCTGTTGCCTTTCTGGAGCCCAGAGCTCTCCAGGTAGGCTTTGCCGCCACTTTTTGAGCTCCATGACTGTGATTTTAATTTCATGGAGAATTCCCGGCATGGCAGTTCCCTTCACAGGAGCCATCGGCCCTCATCTGTTACTTAGTCTTACAAAGTTGCCTGGGGACTCTCAGAGCTTCAAGTGACTTGCCGAGGTCATGAAACCTATAAGTGGGACTGGAAACCAGGTGTTCTGACTCGGGGGCTGGTTCACTTACCACTGTAAGTTACAGGCAGCACTCCTTTTCTGTGTGTATTAAAAGAAATCTTTGTTAACGTGTCTATACAGTGTAGTAACTAGATGTGGATCTGGCTTCAAATCGTAGCTCAGCTCTTTATTTCCTACATGACCTTAGGCAAATCACTTAATTTCTCTGGGCCTCAGTTTCCTTGTCTGTAAAAATGAGTGGCCTCTGCAGTTACTCCTAGCTCCAGAGCTTGGGCCCGAAGAGCTGGGACTTGACCTCCCTGGGCCTTAGTTTCCCCATCTGTAAAATGAGGGAATTGGCCTACATAGTCCCTGAGGTCCCTCTCAGCTCTGGGGAATAGCCCACATTATGTGGGGCTTTAGTTTCCAAAGCACTTTCCTTACAGAAACCTCCTGCCCATCTACAGGCATTACTATAGTCACATTTTATAGATGAGAAAACTGAGGTGTCCCCAGGAGTTAAGCAATTAGCCTACTGAATGTCATTGCTGGGGCTCAGATGGAACCCTGCAGGTACCAAGCTTGGAGCTCTTTCCATGGCACTATGCTGCCTCTTATGGGGGACTGAGGTCTAGACCACAGGCCAGGCCCCCTAAGTTCAAGGCCCCAGCTCCTTAGCCCATCACTTCCCCAAGAGCTGAGTTCGGCTTAGAGGGAGGGGAGATGTCCCAAGAAGGCGTCTTCTTCTGTTAGAGCTTTAAAAGTTTTTACAAATACTTTTGAAGGTGCTGGAAAATGGATATTTTCCTCCCAAGACTCTTTCCTGGTCAAGGGAAGCTTAGGGTGGCCCAGGGTGCTGTTGCTCCCTGGATGTGTGAGTCCTGGGACTGCCCAGGGCAGAGCTGGAGGAGCTCCGTGCCCTCTGTGGCTGACGGAGCGATAGTGTGGTGTTGACGATCGCATCCATGTGCTGCCAGCCAATGTTGATCTGGGAGCCTGGGTCCAGCCCTCCCTCGGCCCTTCCTCAGCACCTTTTCAGCCAAGGACCTGTGGCTTCCATTTAGTACTCACTGTGTGTTCTCTCTGCCTCCTCTCCTGTCTCTCTCTCTCTCTCTCTCTCTCTCTCTCTCTCTCTCTCTCTCTCTCTCTCTCTCTCGCTCTCTCTCTTCCCAGGGTAAAGTGGAATACTTGGTCAAGTGGAAAGGATGGCCCCCAAAGTAAGACTCGTTTGTGTGTACGTGTGTGTCCATCCGTCTGTCTGTCACAGTAACAATACCAGCACACCCCAGACTGAGCCCGGGCTCCAAGGACTCCCCTCCGTCATCCCTTCTTCCCTTCCACAACCCGCCTCTTATAGAGCCAGATGCTTATGGATCAGCCAGCACACTGCAAGGCACTGTGGGGTACAAAGAGGAAGAAGGCATAGCCCTGCCCTCAGGGAGGTGACCGTTTAATCCGGCTGGACCTCAGATACAAGCAGGATCCAAGCAGAGGGGCAAGAGATCAGAGAACCTTTGTGGACAATAGCAAGTAATAACACCCCATAATGCTTTCAGATTTACAAAGATTAGCTCATCTGGCTCTCACAAAAGCCCTGGGAGGTTGAGGCTATTATTATTGTCACCACTTTACTGATGAAGATAATTGAGGCGAACAGAAGTTAAGCCACTTGCCTAGGGTTACAGTTAAGAACTGTCTAAAGTAGGATTTGAATTCAGGTCTTCCCTTCTTGAAGGAAGAGGATTTGGACAGGCAGCTTGAAAGTTGTTTTTTAATTGATTCCTTTAGTTTGTGCATCCTTTTTATTTCCCACTATATTCCTGCCCCAAACAACTGGGTGCTTCAGTGGATTGTCAGGAAACCCTTGTTCAAATTCAGCCTCAGATGCTCTGTAGCTGTGTGTCCCTGAACAAGTCACTAAGCCTCTGTTTGCCTCACTTTCCTTAGCCGTAAAATGGGATAATGACAACACCTACCTCCCAGGGTTGTTGTGAGGATCAAATGAGATATTTGTAAAGGGTCCTTAATAAATGCTTATTCCCTTCCCCTTCCCTTTCCCACCACCCTCTATAAAGAGCCAAATCCTGTATAAAGAGTTAAAAAGAGAAAGGAGGAAAAAGTAATTCTGCAAAAACTAACCAACACACCATCCAAAGCTGGCAGTATATTCCACATTCTGCCCCCACAGGCCCCCACCTCTGCAAAGTCCTTCCATTCTTATTCCCAGGGGAGGGAAAGCCCTTCACACTCAACCCATCCCAGTATCTCATTTAACAAACATTAAGCACATACCATGCTCTGGAGGAAAGAGAGCTAGCATAGGAGTCAGGAAGACCTGGGTTCAAATTCTGCCTGTAACCCATCCTGGCTGTATGACCCTGGATGAGTCCCTGAACTTTTCACTGTTCCCAGCTAATTTGCTGGGACTGTAAGTTGGGAAGAAGCCTGCATTGGTGTAGGGAGTTTCTGCATCTGAGGGTCAGTCCCTGATGCCCGTGGAATCACATGTCTAGCTCCAACCATCAGGCACCCAGCCTAACCCTCTCATTTTACAGAGGAGGAAACTGAGGCCTGGGCAGATGAAGTGGTTTGCCCAAGGTCACACCTCCTGCGCAGTCAGTGTCAGACATGGGGTTTCCCTCTAACAGACTGTGGTTCCTGCCCCGGAGCTGTCTGATCCCTACAAAGATAAATGACAACGTAGTATAGACACTTCCTTGGGGAAGGACCAGTGTTCCAGCGTGGTGGAGGCTAAGAAAACACAAAGTTTATACAAAGTAGTTTCCAGGGGAAAGAAAGTGACAAGTGAAGATGGGGTGGGAGGAGGAAATGGGTTTCTTCCCCTCCCCCCCTCACCACTTGCCTGCCCTGGTCATCTTTGAGGTCTGAGATCTGGGGCCTGGGCTACCCAGGCTGCTGGACACAGGGACCAGAGAGCTGGAGGTGGGGGGAGATGCCACCCAAGAACCAGTTATTCCAAATAGTTCCTTTGGAGAGAGAGAGCAAAAATTTCCTTTGGACGTGCCCTGCCTTGCCCAGAGCAGGGCCCAGAAGACAAGCAGGCGTTAATTAAGCACCTAGTGTGTGTCAGGCTTGCAGCCGGGTGCTGCTACAGTGGATGGAGTACCAGCCTGAAGTCAGGAAGTGTCATCTTTCTAAGTTCAAATCTAGTCTCAGACACTTACTAGCTGTGTGGTCCTAGACAAGTCACTTTACCCTGTTTGCCTCATTTTCCTCATCTGTAAAATGAGCTGGAGAAGGAAACAGCAAACCACTCCAGTATCTCTGCCAAGAAAGTCCCAAATGGGGTCACAGAGAGTCGGACAACGCTGAACAGCAGAGTGCTGGGGTTACAAAAGCCAGTCCTTGCCTTTGGGGAGCTTACGTGGCATCATAGGCTTTTAAAAAGGCTTTGTGTTTGTATTTGGGTCAGTCACTTCTGGGCAGGACCCTCTCTCTTCCCCCACCCCACTTTCATGAACCTTCCCTTGTGGGAGAAGCTGTGAACACCCAATCCAGTGGCCTCATCTAACACCCCACACCCATAGCCCATCGCCTTTCTAAAAGGATGTCTGCTGGAGAGCTGGAAGGGACCTTGGAGATAATCTAATACAGACTCCCCCATGTCACCGAGGAGGAAACTGAGGCCCAGAGGTGGAGGCTACTTGCCCAAGCTCACACAGGCAGTGAGCAGCAGTGTGGGAATTCAGACCCAGGTCTTCTGACTGAGTCCGATGGTTTTTTTCTACTCCGTCAGCCCCAGGAGAATGTAAGCTTCCTGAAGGGAGGGGCTACTTTTCCATTGTTTCTGTATCCCCAGCAGCCTAGAACGTAGTAAGTGCTTAATAAATGTATGTTGGATTGGATTGCTTTCTAGCAAAGCCCATCTTTGCAAGGCTAGCCCCTCATCCCAACTTGTTTTGGCATTCAGGCAGCTGGAGCCCCTCCCGTAAGGAAAATTGTGTTGTTGAAGGGAGAAAGCAGAGATTAAGTGTTTATTAAGCACCTACTGTGTGCTTATGTCAGGAAGCACTGATGGGCAATGGTATCAAACTCAAAACCAGCTGCATATACACTTAGAAAGCCACAGGCTAACATTATCTATGTTTTGTTGTATTTTTACTCATTTTGTTAAACATTTTCCAGTGACATCCAGTGATGCAGCTGGGGAGTTTTGGTGGAGGCAAATTTGATCCCTCTGCTGAAGGGGATAAACAGGATCCATGCGAAGGATTTCCAAGGGAAAGGGGGAAGGGAACAAGCATTTATTAAGCACCTACTGTGTGCCAGGCACTTTACTGAGTGCTTTATAATTATTCTCTCATTGATCTTCACAACAACCCTGGGAGGTGGAAGCTATATGATTCCCATTTTACAGTTGAGGAAACTGAAGCAGAAAGCGGGATCAGTGACTTCCTAGGATCGCACGGCTAGTACGTGTCTGAGGCAGAATTTGAACTTGGAACTTCAGACTCCAGGCTGAACACTCTATGCGCTGTGGCACCCCTAGCGGCCACTGGATGAACTCTGCCCTCATAAGAGCTGTCCAGCAGGGCAGCAGCCACAGGGGCCTGCCTTGCCTTGGGGGGCCAGGAGAGGGTGGGAACTCTCTCCTAGAGTATCAAGGGGAGATGTTATGGAGGGGCCCCAGGGTGGGCTAGACCCCCTCCTGCATTCCAGGCTGGAGAGTGATTCACGTCCCCTCCTTGAGATGTGGCTGCCCCAGGAGCCTGTCCTGAGCTGGCAGGATCTCCCTGGGCTGACCTTGGTTGCCAAATCATCTCAGTGGAAAGCAGGCTTGGTTTGGAGTTAGCAGACCTGGGTTCGAATCTGCATTTGGCCACTTGCTACCTGTGTGATGTCACTTCCCCTCTCTTCCCAATCTCCTTGTCTGTAAAATGAGGGGGTGGGACTCAGTGGCCTCAGAGGGCCCTTCTAGCTCTGAAGCTAGGCTCCCATGATCCCTTTGGGTATGGAAGAAGTAGTGCCTGAGCTAGACCTTGAATGCTTTTAACAAGTGGAGGACCAGGCTACAGGGTACAGAAGACACTCCAGTGCTGGTGATAGAATCAGTTAACCAATAAATTAATTAAATACCTAAAAAAAAGGCAGTCTAGGTGGAGGGCACTTCAGTGAGCAAAGTCCCAGAGGTGGGAAAGTGAAGGCAGGAGTTGAAGGGAGGGAGCACAGAGATGGAAACACAGATTAATTAGCCCTGCACCAACGTGGTGAGGGTCCTAGAAACTCTTCCCCTGAAGAAGGGAGTACTTGGAGGGCTAAGGGTGGGAAGGGGCATGATCTCTGTCTTCCAGTATCTGTAAAACAGCCAAGCAGAAGAAAGCCTCGCTTGACCCCCAAGGGCAGACCTTCCCTGAGGGGGAGCTGCAGGAGGCAGATTTAGGTTCATTAGGACAAGCCTAAATCTCTCCTCCTTTTCCCATCAAGGTTTCAGACAATGAGAGCTGTCCCAAAGTGGGATATGCCACCTCAGGAGGTAGTGAGCTCCCCGTTACTGATAGTCTTCAAGTAATGGCTAGATGACCACTTGTCAGTGGAGGTACAAGCTGGACTAGATGACTTCAGAGGTCCCTCCAGAGCATGTGAAGGAACACTAGAAAGCTGAGGGTAGTGGGGGTCATTTTGTGCAGGGCTTTGAATGCCAGGATAAGAAGTTTGGACTTCATGGTAGGATGTTGGCTCTGGAGTGGGAAGAAATCTTAGAAGGCATCTAGTCTAACTCTCTCATTTTGCAAATGAGGAAACTGAGGCGCAGAGAGGGGAAGGAGCTTGCCTGAGGTGACGCAGTAAGGGGGGTGTCAGAGGCGGGCCCCTCCAAAGGGACGGCTGCAGGGGGCTCTGTCATCTTACCGAGTGGCTGAGCTCACTGCGAGAGGACAGAGGTAGGGCCTGGTGAAAAGCTAGCCAGAAGCCCGGCTCTGACTCGGGATCAGTCGGTGAATGTCTCTGCCCCTTCGTCCTGGGGAATATGAAGGGCTGGGCATGATGACCCGTCCCCAGGTGCCCCGAGGAGTGCTGATGGCTCTCTGCCTCGCTCCTCTGTCCCGTCCCCGTTGCAGCCCCTGGAGATGGGGGGGGGCTGAGGCTGCGCTGAGTGTGCCCTCCTTCCCCTGGAGCCTGCTCCTCCCCCCTCCCATCAGTTGGCATGAATGCCAGGCTGGGCTCTGAGTCAGCTTCAGCATGCTTGTTTACAAGTTCCTTACAGAGGTGGGGAGGAGGGAGAAGGAGGAGCCAGGAGGGAGAAGGAGGAGCCGGGAGGGAGCCCGGGTCACATGGCCTGCTGTTTTCCGGCTGCTCAGCTTCTCCCACGCCCTCCATCACTGAGCCCAGCCTCCCCCGACCCCATCCCATCCCCCTACTCAGATCTGTCAAACTGCAGGGTGGTGCCCCAGGGCATTTAGTGCTTTGTGTTCAAGAGGCTGCCCCTTCACCCCACCCCCCACCCCCTCACCCCTGCCCACCATACTCCTGACGTGCTGGCCTGGACTGTCAAAGCTGGGAGGGCTATTAGAACAGGAGATGTCAGACCTGGGAGAAGCATTAGAACATGGAATGTCCGACCTGGGAGAAGCATTAGAACGTGTGATATCAGAATAGGGAGAACTGTTAGAACATGGGGTATCAGATCTGAGAGAGGCTTTAGAACAGGGGATGTCAGACCTGGGAAAGGCTTTAGAACATGGAATGTCAGACCTGGGAGAGTCACTAGAACATGGGATGTCAGACCTGGGAGAAGCATTAGAACGTGTGATGTCAGAATAGGGAGAACTCTTAGAACATGGGATGTCAGACCTGGGAGAGTCACTAGAACATGGGATGTCAGACCTGGGAGAAGCACTAGAACGTGTGATGTTAGAATGGAGACAACCATTAGAACATGGGATATCAGACATGGGAGAAGCTTTAGAACATGGGATGTCAGACCTGGGAGAGTGACTAGAACATGGGATGTCAGACCTGGGAGAAGCACTAGAATGTGTGATATCAGAATAGGGAGAACTGTTAGAACATGGGGTATCAGATCTGAGAGAGGCTTTAGAACAGGGGATGTCAGACCTGGGAAAGGCTTTAGAACATGGAATGTCAGACCTGGGAGAGTCACTAGAACATGGGATGTCAGACCTGGGAGAAGCATTAGAACGTGTGATGTCAGAATAGGGAGAACTATTAGAACATACCTGGGAGAAGCTTTAGAACAGGGTATGTCTAAGCTGAGAGATCTTAGGGATGATCTAGTCCGACTTCCTTATTTTACGGATGGAGAAACTGAGGCCCAGGGGGGCAGACTAAGTCACCCACAGTCACACAGCAAGTCGGTGGCAGAGTTAGAACCCCTGCTGCAGGTCACTGGGTGACCAGCCCCCATTCCCCTGACATTTGGCCTCCTCTTCTTCAGCTCCTCGTATGGAGCTTGCTCTATGTTCTGCTGAATTGCTGCCCGGCCTCCCAGCTCTTCCCAGTTCCTCCCCTTCCTGACCCACTCCCCACGTCCCCCAAAAGGAGCATGCGCTAGGAAGTACAGAGGATGTGCCCGGCACTGGGCTAAGTGCTTTACAAGTATGATCCCATTTGATCCTCACCCTCCTTGGGTTCCTTGGCTGCCCTCTCTCTGTCCCAGGAGGAAGGGAATTTCCTGCTTCAAATGATGTCATTCTGTGGGGGCTGGAGGGCAGGGGTATGGATGAAAGGCTGCAGGAGGAGAGGTGGGGGATTGAGGGAATCCAGGCCCAGGCAGCTGACTCATCCTGCTTGTCTCAGCCGGTCCCCTCCTGTGTGGAACTTGGAAAAAGTTGCCATTTTCTGCCCAAGTTAACCTTTGGGCAACTCACGGGCCTACGTTCCTCCTCTGCAAAAGGGCTGGGTGACTAGAGGATTCCTAAGGACCGCCCCACCCAAAGCTCTGACACCCCCTGATCTAAAGGCCCTCCCAGCTCTGACATTCCTCGTTCTGAGTCTCTTCCCTGCCCTGACATTCTCTGTTCTGATCTCCCTCCCAGCTCTGACATCCCCTCTTCTAAGCCTTTCCATGTTTTACCTGTTCTGTCCCTGCTCTGAGCACTTATCTTACTTGGTCCCTCTCATGCCTTTTTCATATTCAGGTCAGAACTGGGAGGGTCCTTAGAACAAGGGATGTCAGAGCTGAAAGGGAGCTTGGAACAGGGGATGTCAGACCTGGGAGAAAACTTAGAACAAGGGATGTCAGAGCTGGGAGAGCGTTAGAACAAGGGATGTCAGAGCTGGGAGGGACCTTTAGAACAAGGGATGTCAGAGCTGGGAGGGACCGTTAGAACAAGGGATGTCAGAGCTGGACAGGACTTTGGTTATCACCTACTCTGACCCCTTCTTTTTTGTGGATGAAGACATTAAAACCAAAAAGGACCAACTGACTTACCCAAGGCTCTCTTCCCAGCACTGACCCTCAGGAAGCTTCTAGTCTAGCAGGGTAATGAGACTGTGACTTCTCCGTGGGTAATCTTGATACATAGGCCACGATAAGTGAGTGCTATGAGATCACTCCTAGCCAGGTGGCATTCTGAGAATGAAGGAGGACTTCATGGAGGAGTCAGATTTGGGGGGCATTCTGAGAGTGAGGGAGGGCTTCACAGAGGAGTCAGATTTCCAGGTGGGCCTTGAAGGCTGCTGCTGCTGCATGCACCATTGGCAAACCTCAAGCTCAGGCAGGAGAGAAGGACAGAGCAGGGAGGGGTCCCAGGGAAGGTCCGAAGGTGTCTTGGGCAGGGGAGACAGGAGACCAGAGCCATGCCCGCCAGGGTCCTTCCTGCCCCAGAGTGGCCACTGATGGGTGTCACCTTTCATATCTTTCCCCAGGTACAGCACATGGGAGCCAGAAGAACACATCCTGGACCCCCGCCTTGTCATGGCATATGAAGAGAAGTAAGCCAGCCCTTTGTTTTCCCTGCTGGTGTGGGGAGGGGGCAGGCAGTGGGGGGGTCCATGCCACTGTTCCCGAGCATTTCCTGAGCCTCTGTCCTTATGCTTAGCCTGAGAGTACAGAGGAGCCCCAGGCAAGATCCCTGCCCTCACCAACCCACGGTGGAATCATTTCTACCAGCACTTAATGAAGCACCTACTATGTGCTAGGCTCTGGGGATACTGAGGTGAAAAATGGCATAGGCTCTGGCCTCAAAGGCAGACTCCCCCTCTTGGTGGGCAAATGAGCCGGACATCAGAGGGACAGAAGAGGTCACAGACAACTAAGGTTCAGGGTGGAATCCAGGCAGGCTTCATGGAGGAGGTGACATCCAAGTGGGACTGGAAAGGAAGGTCATGATTTCAGCAGACTGAGAGAGAAGAGTACGCTTCAGTCTTGCTGGGCATACAGCTTGTACCCGTGGAAGTGTAAGCGGCAGAACAACGGGTGTCCCAAGGCAGCACATGATTGAGGGCCAACCAGTGGCCCAAACAGCTTCTGCCCAGCCTGGGGAGGAGACATCATGGAGAACCCTGCCTTCCTACTTCCTGTAAATTTGCCTCAGTTTACCTCTATAGACTAAGCCAGAGACATTCTTATATCAGTGAGAGATCACTTCCACTACCACCTTTAACCCCCTGTAGGGGAATGAGGGCTTGCCTGGGAGTCAGAAGACTTGGGTTCAGGTTCTCGTTGAACCTGAGAAAGTCCCTGCCCTCAAGCAGCTTACAGTCATGTACCTAGAGATGATCCCTTTGGGTGGTGTTTCCTACATCCCTGACCCATTGTGCTGCATTGGTCCAGACACCTGGTCCCTCTGTGCCTCAGTTTCCCTGCAGGGGAAATTAATATAAACACAATAACAGTTTTGGGGAATTTTTTAGTTATGGTTGTGGTGAAAATAGCTCATAGAATATTGTGATCTTTAGAGGGAAGAAGCACCAGTCTAAGAGTAATAAGATGCAAGGTCCAGTTCAGTCTGGATGTGTGACATGGAAAGGCTGCTTCCTCCCTAGGCCTCAGTCTTTTCATGTATGAAATGGGGAGGTTGGACTACTTGCCCTCTAAGCCATCTAGCTCACAGATGCACAGGTTGTCAGAGCTGGAGGGGAATTGGAGTAGAGAATGCCTGTATTGGGAAGGGGCTTAGAACTGAAGTCTGAGCTGGGAGCAGTCACACAACACAGAATGGTAAAGCTATGAGGCAGTGCTGAATTGGGAGTCCGAGAACCTAGGTTCAAGTCTTAAAACTCTGTTACGCCTGTGTGCGCAAGTTCCTTAACTTCTCTGAACCTAGTTTCCCTCTCTGTAAGAGGAGGGAGGTGGATAGATCATCCCTAAGGTGTCTCTCAGTTCAAAAGTGAGAATCCCATGACCTGGTCCTACTCTGTTGTACAGAAGAGAAAACTGAGGAGGCTCAGGGAGCTGAAGTCCCAGGCTTATAATCCAAAGGTAGGCAGAGGCCTTGGGAATCGTCCTGGCTGTCTCATGGGATATGAATTCCTCTCTGACATCCAGTTTTTGCTTGGAGACCTTCAGCAAGGGAGAAGGCCCTCCTGCTAGCTCAGTGGCCCATCTGTGATGGGGGAACTCTAAACATTGGGATGTTCTTCACTCTGTGTTACTGAAGTTGGCTTCCCCATAACTTTCATGACCTTGGTTTTGGCCTCCCCTTTCTTGTGGCTAAGTGACCAGGACACCACAGGAGTAAAGAGGAAAGAGTCCTGTATCCAAAGTCCTGGTTCTGGCCCTGACCAGCCAGGGACCTTGGCCAAGTCCCCATTTCCCTGAACCTCAGTTTCCCCCTTTATAAAATGAGTAGTTTGCATTGGGTGACCTCGGAGAGATCTTCCAGCCTTAAAGAGGTTAACAAGCATTATGAAGCCTTTGCTACACAGACAAAAGGAGCCAGTCTCTGCCCTCAGGGTGCTTCCAGTCACCCCATGAGGAATATTCCCTGTGGGTGAACTTTCCCAGCTCCCTCCCTCCCAACAACCTCTTAGATGGCCTTGGTTTAGACACTCACCATCCCTCTACCTTGGTTCCCTTTTGAGGAACCTGTCAACTGGCTTTTTTTCCAAGGCATGTTCATCTTGGCCTTTCACTTGAAGAGAACAAAGTTTGATTCTCTTCCATTCACAAACATTTGCCCAGCATCTGTTGGGTGCCCAGCACTGTACTAGGATAGGCACCTATCCTAAGTATGGAAAACAGGAAAGGAGAATAGTACAGTATAGAGACTGGACACACACACGTATGTGTGTGTGCATATACGCACACATATACGGACACTCATACTCTTACATATCCATACATACTCATAAACGTACACACGTTCGTATACTCATATTCTTACACATGCAGTCACATACTCTATATACATGTATACACACATTCACTCATACATATACACACACACATTCACGCTCTCACATACACACATTCTCTCTGTCTCTCACACACACGTATGTGTGCGTGCATATATGCACATATATACTGACACTCATACTTTTACATATACATACATACTCATAAACATACACACGTTGATATACTCATATTCTTACACATACAATTACACACTCTATATACATATATACACTCATTCACTCATACATATACACACACTCACACACATATGCGCACTCTCACACACATTCTTTCTCTCTCTCTCACACACACACACACACACACACACACCCCAGAGGCCAGGAGGGCAGACAGCCGGTACCAGGATGTTCCCAGGAGGGCCTCATCTGCAGCAGATGGTCCAGAAGATGGGGCATAAATCAAATCTAACATTCCATTGACTTGTAGTTTACAAGAGTCTTTAATCTCCATTTTTTTACTCATTTTTTCATTACTTTATATTACTTTAATTGGTATCTCTTGGTTTTATGTCACCTTTATTTCCAAATTATTCTTCTTCCATAGAAGACCGTCCCCATGACGAAGGATACAAAAGGCAAGGGGGAAAGTAGCTCACGGAAACTAGGCGAGGTGTCCTTTGAGTGGTGTAGACCATGTTCTGCATCCGTAGACCCCCGCCTCTGCAAAGAAGGGAAGGAAGGCCATTTTGTCTTCCACTCTTTGGGGCCAAGCCTGGGCATTGTAATCACACAGCATGTTGGACCCATTTTCAGCAGAGAGTCTTTCTGGATCCCCTCTACCCTGTCCCCAGCCTCTCTGCCAAGGTGTGGATGGCCCATTAAAAATAAAACAAAACAATAAAACAAACCTAGGGCATCCTAGAGGTGAGGAGGCTGCCTCTTTTTGTGAAGTGCTCTTCTGATTTCTGGGTTTGGACTTGACCTAGCAAAATTCCTTGATTCAGTTTATTTAAAACATGTATTAAGGCTCTCCTGAGACCCCATCCAGGTGGTCAGGCAGAGCATGCCCAGGGCAAAACCAGGAGGAAGATGCCACTCCCAAGAGACTTCCTGGAGGAAGTAGCATCTTGGGATCAGATATAGGTCTGAGAGGCCGCCTCATCTGATCCCTTCATTTTATAGAGGAAGAAACTGAGGCTTCCCTGGGAGTGTGAGTGATTTGCTGAAAGTCACACAGGGAGGAACGGGCAGGCCCGGGTTTTGAGCCTAACTCATAGATATGCCTTGAGGTACCTTTTTGCAATACGAGCACAGGATCAGAACTGGGGGAGACTTTAGAGGTAATTTTACAGATGAAGAAACTGAGGCTCAGGGTGAGGAGGTGACTGGCACAGGGCCACATGGGCAGGATCCTAGGTCTAGATCTGGAAGGGACCTAAGAAGCCCCATCTCATCGAAGCTCCTCCCTTCATTAAGGAGGAAACTGAGGCCCACACGCATCAAGAGGCAGGATTTGAATCCAGGCCCTTTGACTCCAAACCCAGAATTCTTTCTGTTGCATCCCACTGCCCAGCCTTCACTGAGCTGAGCCTCCATAGGAAGAAGGGTTTCTGGCTGATGGGGGCGGGGGTGGTGCTGGGGATGAGGACCTGGCTTTGGCCCTGGATTCCAAGCCCTGGGTTCAAAACACACACACACACACACACACACACACACACACACACACACTCTCTCTCTCTCTCTCTCTCTCTCACAGACACATAACTCTTACACTCGTACACACACTTGTACACACACAATACACATACAGACATTCACACTCTTGCACTCACACACACAGTCACACATACACTCATGCACACTCCCACAATCTATGAACTCACATACACAAAACACACTCATATGCAGTATACTCACATAATACACACACACACTATATTCACATGCAAATACACGCACACAGTACACATTCACACACCAATACACACTCATACACTAACACAAGAGCACAATGCACGTACTCATACATATACTCCCACATAGACACACACACATATGCATTCTCACACACATACAGTCAAACACAATATACACATAGACACACTCACATAGTATACATACATACATACACTCATAGACTACACGCAGCCTGCCACGCACACTCATACATACGCTCACACACATACACATATGTACATACTTTCATTATCAACACATCATACACAGCACACATGCTCACACACTCATATGCACATGTATACACAATGCACACATGTGCCCACTTGCACACACACAGTCACACGCAAGACATTCACGATCTGCATTCACATAGGCACAGATACACTCTCTTGCACCCACACTCACACGCATGCTTTTATTTGCACACACAGCATACACACATGCTCACTCATATGCACACACACAGCCACACACAAGACATTCACAATCTGTACTCACATACTCACAGACACACCCTCTTGCACCCACGCTCACACCAGAGGGCAGGCTAAGAACAAGGCAGCACAGCGTGCCTGCATCAGCTGGAACACTGAGTACGTGCCGGGACAGGGACATCCTGGTGCTGACAGGGGGCCCAGCCCGGCCTTGGTACATGCAGCTTGTTTACCTACGGGGTGGGGGAGAGGGGCCGGAGCTGAGGGGGTTGCTGGGGAGGCTGCTCTCGCTGGCCTCCCGCACAGCACCACCGCTGCTCCGGCCGTGCCCTGCAGCCCTTTGGGGTTCTCTCTGTCCTCCCAGTGGGCTGGAGCCGGGAGCAGATGCTCGGCAGCCTTGCAGCTGGGGCATGTCTGTCTGGGAACGCACTGAGCCTTTGGAGGCTCAAGTTTCCGCGTCCGGGGATTTTCCGAAGCTGGGCCCCAGATTGAGGCTGACAGACAGCAGCTCAGATCCCTGCTTCTGTGGCCCAGAGCCATCCCCCTACACAAACGCTGCTCCAGCCCAGCTGGATCACTGACGACCTTGATCTTGACCTTGGGCTGCCCTCACCTCCTTCCATGGACTTGGGATGCCCCACTCCTCTCCACCCTTCAGAAATCATCCATTCCATCCAGCCCCAGGGCTGCTCCCAGAGTGCTTTGCACTTTTCAAAGTGTTCTCCTGTCTTTCTCTTGACTCACAAGATTCCTGAGAGGTTGGGAGGGTCAGGAATTATTATCCCCATTTTACAGGTGAGGTAAACTGAGGTTCAGAATGGCTAAGTGGTTTATCCAAGGTTATAGAGCACAGAGCTGGAAGGCCCTAAGAGGCCACTTGGTCTAACCCCCTCATTTTACAGAGAAGGAAACTGAGGCCTAGAAAGGTCATGTGACTTGACCAAGGTTACACAGCTAGTATCTGAGGCAGGATTAGAACCTAGGTCTTCTGACTTCAAATCCAGGATTTATTCTGTGGTGCCAGAGATCAGAGAGAGTGGATTCACACTTGGTAAGATCCTAGTATTAGGGAACATTTGGGTCAATCCATTTTACAGAGGAGGAAACTGAGGCCCCAGAAGTCTCTGACTTGCCTGAGGTCATACATACAAGTGGCACATAGCAGAGTCAAGACTTGAGCCCAGGTCCTTGGACTCCAAAGTTTGGAGTTTCTTCCGTTTTTAATGTTTCTACATCAGAGCACTTCTTAGACCCCCAACAACAATCTCATCTTTTGAGTCTTCCCTTATAACAAAGACATTTATGCAAAAACAACAGAAAATAGCAGCATGTGATAGGATATATAATATTCTGCACCCGTGGCCCCCCACCTCCTCCTAAAAGGTCCTGTGTCCAGAGCTGGAGGGAACCTCAGGCCATCTCGTCCACTCCAACTCCAAATCCCGTACAGGTACTTATGAAAGCGACAGGTGATCTCAAAGGCATTTTCTAGCTCTGATACTTTTGTTCATTCTGACCACTTTAGAAATTCGGACCCAAGAAGGTGGATTTACTTTCTCAAGGTCACCTTGGCAGTCTACAGATCCAGCACTAGAACCCGGAGTTCCTGGTAGGGCCGGCCTGCGCCTCACTGTAGAACAGAGTGTTCCAAGTCCCCGTGATGGGCCTCTTTCCTCCATCCCCCTTCAACGCCCCCCATCCCGGCCCTTCCAGTTTTCATTCTCTCTACTCAAACAGCTGCCAGGCGACTGTTGTGCGGTTGTGGGCTCGCCCCTTCCCGGCCCCCGGGCTCTGCTGGCTCCGTGTCTGTCTCTGGCTGCGGGAGGGCTCATTCTGTTCTCCATTAGCCCAGTTTGGGCTCTCTGGCTACATGGCTGGTCACGATCACAAGCTCCCCGAGGGCAGTGGCAGGGTGTGTCGTCCCACGGCTTCAGGCAGAATCAATTTATCTGGATTTCTTAAAACTGATAAATCGGGGTGGAGGGGGGTTGTGAGAGAAAGAAAGTTAGAGAGATGGGGGGGAAGGAGAGAGAAGAAGGGAGGGAAAGAAAGAAGAGAGAAAGGGAAGGGGGAGAGAGAGGGGAGAAGGAAAGAGAAAGGGAGGAGGTAGAGAAAAAGAAAAGGAGGGAAGGGGAGAGAGAAAGAGAGAAGGGAGGGAAAAAGAAGTAGGGGAGGGGAGGGAAAGAAAAAGGAGGGAGGGGAAAAGAAAGAAAGAAAGAGGAAGGGAAAGAGAAAGGGGGAAAGAGAGAGAAGAGACAAGAAAGGAGGGAGAGAAAAAGAGAGAAGAAAGGGGAAGGGAAAGAGAGAGGGTGAGAAAAAGAGAAAGAAAAAGAGGGAGGGGAGAGAAAAAAATACTAGGGAGAGAAAAAGAAGGAGGAAAGGAGGGGAAAAGAGAGAGAAAAGAGGGAGGGATAGAGAGAGAGAGAGAGGGAGAGAAAGGGAGAGAGAAGAGAAAAAGAGAAAACTTAGATGTAGATTCACTGTACGATACCCAGAACCTCTGTGATGGAAGGAGCTCCAGAGTCTGCCCAGTCCAACCCAATAGAATGTAAGCTCCTTGCGGGTAGGAACAATCTGATATTTGCCTTTGTGCCCCCAGCATCAGGCCCATAGTAGGTGCTTACTAAACATTTGTTGAATGAACAAGAACTCCCCAACAACATGCTGCCAAAGTGGTCATCTAGGCTTTTGTCTGGAGACCTCCAGTAATGGGGAGCTCACCACCTCCCGAAGACTCCCGTTTCTTGTTCTGCTAGCCCGAGCTGGGCAGTTTTTCCTAAATCCACCTCCTACACCTTCCCTCCAGCCTGGAACAGTGTAACTGGACAAGGTTAAATCCCTCCCTTGGGGCTTTTAAAGAAGAAAAGAATGTAATTCATGCACAGCATTGCCGGGCTTTCCCTAATCCCAAACGGCCCAGCCCTGGCACTCCCTGGGTTCTGGCCAGGAGAGTACCTGTGACAGTGAGATGTCCCCAGACAGGAATGTCCTCGGGTTGGCGCCTGAGGACCTGGGTTTGAGTCCCAATTCTGCCGTCGATCATCGGGTGTGGCACTTCCCCGCACCCCCACCCCCCAGGGCCTCAGTTTCACTTTCTGTAAAATGGAGGCAGTTGGCTGGGGCCAGTTGGCACAGGGCCCCTCCCCCAGCGTTGGAGTCAGCCCCAGGGCCCAGGTCGTGCTCAGCTGTCCTTGCCTTATCCATCATTGGTTTTTCCTTTTCTCCCTCCATCCGCCTCATGCCTCCCAGGGAGGAGAAAGATCGTGCATCCGGGTGTAGGAAAAGAGGTCCGAAGCCCAAACGGCTGCTGCTGCAGGTAACCCCGGGCCCTGCCCTCTCTCCCCTGACTCTGGCCTTGGGCACTGGGTGGATGGATGGGGCTCCCCGTGGTCCCCCTCCCAGCCCTGAACACTAGCCCAGGTCACTGTGGGAGGGGTGGGGAGCCCCAGAGGTCTCCCCAGCAGGCCAAGGTGCTTGTCACCACCAGCAGCATCAAAAAGCAACCAAGGAGAGCATGGGATGGCATTCCACCTGCAGGAGAAGGCATGAGCAAAGGCTCAGAGGGGAGAAAACACAGCATGCGGTGGGTGGATAGCAGGGAGGGCAGGAGCCTGGAGGATGTGAAGGGGAAGTAATGGGAACTCAGGTTGGTAGGGGCATCGAATGCCAGGAGCAGGAGCTCCAAACTTGTCCTGTTGGCAGTAAGAGCCATTGGGAGTTTCTGGGCAGGGAAGCAGGCATTTGTAGGGATTCGTTTGGCAGAAGACACTATCCTCTAACAGAGCAGGACTCAGGGAAAAATGGGACGTAGTTTTGGCGGCCGAAGAATGGGCCAATATCTGAAAAAGGCCAATCCTGATGGGGTGTTATGTCATAGTTCAAGAGTGGACAAGTCACTTCTCTCTCTAGGCCTCAGTTTCCTCATCTGTAAAATGAAAAGGGTCAGAGGACCTCCGAGGTCCCTTCCAGCATTAAATTCATGGCATTCCGGACAACGTAAGAAACAAGTATGAAACAACAAACAGTATCATTCGAATGTTTAATTCCTAGACTAATTCAGGGAGAAAAATGCTTGACTCTCGGAGCCAAGAGACCTGGGTTCAAATCCTGCTTCACTTACTAGCCATGGGCCTCAGTGTTCTCATGTATAAAATGGGTGTGGTGGTCCTTGTCAGGAGGAGGGGAGAATGGAAATGGGAGCTATTGATCTAGCTGGGTGATCGCCAAGGCCCCCTGATTTCCTGTTCGAGGGTACTGGGCATGGAAACCACACTCTACACAACTCAGGATCACGGGAGGGTTGGAGAACCTTGGACTTGGTTCATACTCTGGGTCTGGCTGACTCCTGGGCCTTGAATTCATGTATGTGACTTCATCCCCCCTGCTTGGTTGTAGGCTCCCTGAAGACAGGAACGAGGTCCTTTGTCCCTCTCTGCTTGCCCTGAGGTACACATGCTAGGGCCTTCAAGAAGCTTGGTTGAGTGATCGTGTGGTTCAGAGGTGTGGGCACTAGGCCAGAGGACCTGGAGTTTGAATCCCTGCTTTGCTGAGCCTTGGTTTCCCCATCTGCCAAATGAGCAGGCTGGTGTCAAGGACCCTCTAGGTCCCTTCCAGCCCTACATCTGTGGTCCTGTAATATGTGAAGGGGCTTGAGAATCTTAGATTCACATAATCTCCATTTATGTTGGAAAGGTAGACCAGACGCTCCTCTCACCTCCCTGACTAAAGACAGAAGGCTGGAGGAAGGGGGTTCAGCAGAGATCCCTCATTCAGGCCTCCCCTCACGCCGGCTAGCCCATCTTCGCATCCCCTTGGCTTCTGATGGGCCGAAGGAAGTCTATTCCACTTTGGGACACTCTGTGGTTAGGAATTATGTCCTGACATCGAGAGGAAATTTCCCTCTCCGTAATTTCCACCCATGGTTTCTGGTTATGCCCTCTGGGGCCAAGTGAAAGGGGCTAATCCCTCTTTCCCGATACCTGAAGACAGCAGTCATGTGCACCTGAGCCTTCTCTTCTCCAGACAAAACACCCTGAGGTCCTTCACCCAATCCTTTTATGACCTGGTCTTCCATCCCCTCCCCAGCCTGGTCCCCTTGTCTGTGTCCACTGGGGCCTCCCTGGAGCCTTGGATTGACCTAGCCTGCTGAGCACAAAGTCAACTCTCACTTTTTCTTCTCAAGGTTTCAAACCTGGCTTGACTGTCCCCCGGGCATGTAGCTGATGGTTGGTCAGTGGCCACATTTTTAGAGTGGCCAAGGCGTCTTAGTTTTCTCTTAGCACTAGAATGGAAGGTCCGTGCTAGTAGAGACTGTTGGATTTGGGGAGTGCCTGGGACATAGTAGGTCCTCAAAGAAGGCTTGTTGATTAGGTATCAGCAAAATGAGAGGGTTGAACAAGGTGGCCCCTGGTTGGAAGATTCTTAAATCTGTGCTCCTGTGAGCTGGGCTCTGTGCTGGCTATGGGGGAGATTGATGGTCAGTCCCTCCCCTCAGGAAACTTCAAATCTAGTAACAGCAGATAAGCCATGGATGCAATGACTGTGTGACAAAATCAAACACAATAACTACATAGGAGAAGGGCTGCCAAGGCAAAGGCAAAGTGGAAAGACCCTTAGAGGTCATCTAGCCTAATACCCCATTTTTACAGAGAGGGAAACTGAGGCCCCAAGAGGGCCCAAAGGGAGTAAATAACAGAGTCAGGACTCGAACCTAGATCTCCTGACTTCAAGTCTGTTACGAGACATTGCAGTATAGGGGAAAGAACGCGGGCTTTGGAGTCAGAAGACCTGGTTCAATTCCTGCATCTGATACTTACTGCTGGTGGGACCTTAGATAAGTCCCTTTCCCTCCCTGGGACTCGATGGCCTGTAAGTTCCTTTAATCTGTGATTCCAAGGAAGGAGAGATCCTTTCCCTCATGGGGGGTGGGGGCGCGCAGTTGGGGTGGCCTCAGCAGGAGCTCAGCCCTAAGGGACAGGCAGGACCTCAGTAGAGGGAGGAAATCGAGGTGGAGGCAGTGGGCCCTGGGGAGAGGCTTAATAGGTCTTGGGAGGTCACAGCAAGTAATTATTTTATTTATAATTAAAAACTAAAGAGAAAGTGGGGGAGAGAGTGAGCGAGCTGAGGGGGAGAGACAGAGAGTGAGCAAGCTGGGGTGGGGGGAGAGAAAGAGAGAGAAGAAACATATAGAAAGAGGAAGAGAAGGAAAGAGAAGAGAGAGACAGTGAGAGAGAGAGCATGACAGAGGGAGATGGAGGGAGGGACAGAGGGAGAGAGAGACAGCTGAGGAGGGAGAGAGAAACAGAGACAGAGAGTGCACACGGGCTCCCCAAATGTAACTGGGAAGGGAGTAGCAGAAGATAAGGCTAGAGATGGAGGACCCAAAAGAGCCCTGAATGCCAGAATCGGAAGCTTAAATTTTACCCTATAGGCAATAGGGAGCCAGGGAAGATTTTTTTTTTAGCAGAGGACTAACTCAGTTCTATAGCAAGTGAAAATAATCTGTTAATAATCAATATAGACATTGCACATGAACTTATTAGAATCCTGCATCAACTCATGAGAGAGAGCATCCTTTGAGATGTGGTTATCTGCATTTTACAGTTGGGAAAACTGAGACTTAGTAAGGTTAAGCGACTTGCCCAAGGTCACATAGCTAGAAATTCTCATGGGTAGAATTAGAATCCTGGTCTTCAAGTCAACTTAAATCCTTGAAGTCCAACCTGAAACCAGCAATGCTTGAGGCCCCAAAATGGCTTATCTTCTTCCCCCATGTCTGACTTGTATAAAATCCAAGTCAGGCAGCAGAAAACTGAGATGACTTTTCACTGTAGAGTTGGGTTTTTATTTTGTTTTCTCTTCTAAGCAATCTCATTTGGGGGCTGAGATGTCTCTCTAAGTCATTTTGGTCTATGCATTTCCACTTATTTGTTCAAGAATTTTGGGAAGTTTAGATGGAGGAAGAGGAGACTTTGGAGGGTCCATGGTAACTGTCTTCAAGTGTCTGAAGGGGTTTCTTATAGAGAAGCAATATGGCGTAGTGGGAAGAGAGTTAGAGTCCAAGGACCTGGGTTCAGATCCCAGCTCTGCTCCTCACCACCTGTGTGACCTTTGGCAAATCACTTCACTCCTCTGAGACTCAGTTCCTTCAGCTGTAAAATGGAAAGGGAGGGGTGCCCAGGTGACCTCTCAGGTCCTTTACATCTCTAAATCTGTGATCCTACCTAACAGCAGCAGGTGTAAATTACTCAGGTGTTCAAGAAAGACAATAAAACACAGGATGCACATTTTCAAATTTTGGTATAATCCAAAGTAAAAAGGAAGGAAGGAAAGAAGAAAGGAAGGAAAATAGGGAGGGAGGAAAGATAAAGAAAAAAGGAGAGATGGAGGAAAGAGAGGGAAGGAGAAAGGAAGGAAAGAAAAAAGGAGAAAGGAAAGAAAAGAGGGAGGGAGGAAAGAGGAAAAAAGAAAGGGACAGGGGAAAGAAGGAGGAAGGAAGGAGAGGGAGGGAGAAGGGAAGGAAGGAGGGGAAGGAAAGAAGGAAGAAGGAAGGAAAAGAGGGAGGAAAGAGGAAAAAGAGAGGAAAGAAGGAAGGAAAAGAGGGAGGAAAGAGGAAAAAGGAAAGAAGGAAGGAAAAGAGGGAGGGAAGAAAGAGGAAAAAAGAGAGAGGAAAAAAGGAGCGTGAAGGAGGGAGGGAGGGAGGAAAGAAAAGAGGGAAAGAGAAAAGAAGTAAAAAAGGGACGGGAAAGGAGGAAGGAAGGAAGGAGAAGGACGGAGAAAGGAGGGAGGAAGGAAAGGAAGAAAGGAAAACAGAAAAGGAAGAAGGAAGGAAAGGAGGAAGGAAGAAAGGAGAGAGGAAGGAAAGCAGGATGAAGGAAGGAGGGATGGGAATGGAAAGCAGGAGGGGAGGAGGCCTGCTTGGCCTTTGAGGTCCCATTCTGGCTCCCTGAACCCATGGCTAGGCTTCTTCTGCTTGGCCCAGCAGGTGGATGTGATGGGAGTAGTAGAAGAAAGCAGATTCAGGCAAATAACAGAAAGACTTCCCACCAACGACAGCGCTGCACTAGCGAGATGGTCAGCCTTGGCACAGGGAGTGACCTCTCCCTCCCTAGGAGGCTTCCCGTAGAAGCTCTGTGACCGCTGAGGATCCCAGAATGCCGATTCTTTTCAGTCAAGCTGTCCATAAACAAGCCTCTCCCATGTACCAGGCTTTGTGTGAAGTGCTCAGGATAAGAGCCAAGACATGAGGTAGTTCCTGCCTTCAAGAAACTTACCTTCTGTGGAGGGAGACAAGGTGGATGCATATGCAAGATAAAGAAATACCAGCTAGTCTGGGGAGCACACAGTAGGGCCCAGCACTGTGCCCGATCTGAGAGAGGAAACAGAAATAGTCATTTATGGTCCCTGTCCCCTAGGGACTTCTGGTCTCAGGTGGTGTATTCTGTGAGGATGAGTGTCGCTGGGTGCTGGGAAGGCTTTGTTCATTCACCAGGCCAGACAATAATTATGTACTTACTGTATACAGTAGATACTGTAGGACATAGAAAATTTAGCTAAGACCCAGGCTTTGCCTACATGGGACCTACAGTCTGGTGTGAAGTATCTTGGGATCTGGAGTGGGAAAATCATCTGCAACCCCTTCATATTACAGATGAGGAAACTGAGGCCCAGAGAGATTATGCCACTGGCTTGAGGTCACACACTTTGGAAGTAGCAAAGCCAGGATTCAAACCCAAGTCATGGACCCTCCGTTTGGAGCTGAAAGGAATCCTCCACTTGCTCCAACATCCTCACTTCACCAATGAGATTAGAATCCTGAACAGTGAAGGGGCTTGGCCAAAGTCACACAGATAATGGCAGAGCTGAGATTTGAAACCAGGTCCTCCAACCCTAAATTGACCCATTCCAAGCCAATATGCATTTATTAAATGCCTACTGTGTGCCAGGCACCAGAATACAAAGACAAAAAACCTGGTATGAAATACCTTTTGCACTCTGCCCCCTCTCTGTCAGCCTGGGCTTTAGGGCGATGTAGAACCCGGGCGTACAGGGCCAGCCTGATGGGGAGGGGGAAGGTAGTCATGGAGCACGGGGAGCCTCAGGGAGCCGGAGGGTCCCAGGTGGCAAGCTTGCCCAGGTAAGGAAGCAGGGGAGAGTTTGGAGAGAGAGTGGCCGCCCCCAGCTGGGGCTGTCCTTGCCAGCTCCTTGACCCCCTTCCCTCTTCTCCCCTGCTCCCCATGCCGGTCCCCCACCCCGACCTGCAGAGGCTGTACAGCATGGATTTGCGCAGTGCCCACCAGGTGAAGGGGAAGGAGAAACTCTGCTTCTCCCTGGCCCGCCAGTTTGGCGGCAGCGGCGCCCCCGAAAGGGTGGGTAGGGCGGGCCCAGCACAGCTGGAGGAGAAGAGCAGCAGCGGCGTACCCACCCTGCCCTTCCCGCTCAGGAAGCAGAACAAGGCCCAGAAGTACCTGCGGCTGTCCCGAAAGAAGTTCCCACCCCGCCTGGAGGGCCGTGGCCAGCTTAGAGAGACCTTCCTGGAGGAGCCCGCTGCCCAAGAGGCCACACAGGACACCAGCGAGTGGGACGAGGCCACAGCTACCACCCCCCCTGCTGAGCAGCATCCTGGCAAAGAGGGTAAGCCCTACCCCCGTTATACTTCTGGAGAAACTGAGGCCCAGGGCAGTGAAATGACCTGCCCGAGGTTACATAGCAACTACCGAGTGTGAGTTAGGATTTGAGCCCAGGTTTTCCTGGGCTCTGTTCATTATTCCAGAGCTGGAAGAGACATTAGGGGTCCTCTAGCCCAACCCCCTCATTTTACAGGTGAGGAAACTGAGGCCCAGAGAGAAGGGAAGGCTCATAGAGGCAGGCAGTGGCTTGCAGCGCCTGGATTCAGCCTTGGGTCTTTCAATCACAAATCCAGCCATCTCTGCCCCCTGCGCCACCCTGCCCAGTCATGTAGATGTTAGACTGGGGGCTAATGGGAAAGTGACCAGTGAAGATGGTAGTCTTCCTCTCAAACGTAGTCAGAGGAGCAGGGGCGGGCCTTTGCTGGGCAGTGCCCAGAGAAGGGCAGCCTTTCTCCACATATTCGTGGATGGTTAGAGGAACCGAAGCCAGTCAGCCTGCCTCAGGGACTGTGGTAGCCGCCATGATATCCTGATAGGATGTCAAAGGGTGTCCTTTGGAAGGGGACTTAGCCTTGTAGATATAGGAGGAAGTCATCACAAGGCAAATGGAGGTCTTGTTTGAGGAAACGCTTTCTGTTGATCAGAGATATCCCGAAGTGGAATGGACTGCCACCTTAGGTAGTAGTGAGTTCTCCGTTATAGGAGGTGTTCCAGCAGAGGCCAGATAACTCCTCATCCCATGTGTTTTAGAAGGAATTCTCGGCCTCTCAGGTCCCTTCAGACACCAACTTAGCTTTGTGTCACTGTTCATTAACGTCGTTATCAGCAAGAGGCCCATGGGGTAGTGGATAGAGGGCCACCCTCAGAGTCAGGGAGACCTGGTTTCAGGCCCCACCTCTGACCCTTTCTGACTGTGTGACCCTGGGCAAGTCACTTAATGCCTCAGTGATCCCAGGCAGCTCTCTAAGACTGTAGTGGGAGAGCAGGTGCAGATCTGCATTGATGAAGGGAATTCCCCCCGCCAGAAGTTCTTGGATGAAATCCTAGGTCCCCCCCCCCGACAAATTGTTATTAATAGCAATCAGGGTTCAGGGTTTTCCAGATGTGCAGCTAGGACAGTGGCCCTGAAGTCAGCTCTCCATCTCTACCAGTGCCCTGGTGGGCCTCCATCACCTTTAATCCCATCTTTGTCATTGGACTCTTCCCTAGCCATTTTACCCTTTTGTCCCCTCCCCCAAATGCTCTTCTGCAGCAGCTGAATACTCCCCTTTTTCAGAGGAGGAAACTGAGGCCCAGAGAGTGGAAGGGAATTACTCCCAGTCTTCCAGCTCCAGCTGCCCCCCAAAGTTCCAGCCTCAGGCTCTCTCTGCCCATGCCCCATCTCTTATCATCATTGTCAGACTGGTGTGGGGAGGTTTGTAATATAGCTTCATAAATGAGCCCTGTCTGTCGCCCCAACAAGCAAGCGAGATACCCCCACAGAGCAGCTTCTCCTCCAGAGTGGTCCATCGGATGCGTGAGACAGGCAGGTGGGGGGGATCTCTCCCCTTCTACCAGCCCAGCTACCAAACGAAGCCTCTCCACATCTGACAGTTGGGGTCTCAGGGCATGAATGATGGATTCGGAGTCACAGAACCCTGGATTGCTGCTCCTTGCTGAGGTTTATGACCTTAGTTGAGTCCCCTAACCTCTAAGGGTCTCAGTTTCCTCATTTGTAAAAGGAGGTGAGGAGGGGGTGCCAGGGCTCTACACTGCTCCCTTCTTTCCCTGCCATGCCACTGATGCAATGAAGCTCTCCCCCATCTGTCTCTGTCTCTCCTCCGTGGCGGTGGTAGGTGGTGACCTGACTGCAGGGGGCCTTCCCTGGATCCCCACGCACCCCCCTTCCGAAGTGACGGTGACTGATATCACAGCCAACTCCATCACCGTCACCTTTCGGGAAGCACAGGCCGCTGAAGGCTTCTTCCGGGACCGGAGCGGGCAGTTCTGAACTTCTCCATTCTGACCCCTCTTTAAGTGGTTGTCTGGGAGTTTGGGGCTCAGGCCAGAGGAGGTGTGGGAGGAGGGCAATGCAGTTATTTTATTTTAAAAGACAAACTCCTAACAATCCCAAGAGAGAAAAAGAGAGCTGAACAGAGATGCTCTCTGCTCTCCAGTTCACCCTCGATCCTGTACAATGATGTTTACAGAAGTTTGCTGGGGGTGGGGGGTGGGGAGGAATGGGGTGATCTTGGGGGACTGTTGTCACTGGCATTGACCTTACCTGAGCTAAATGGCTCAGGTCGGGTAAGCCCAGGCAGGGAAGAGGGAGGAGGGAGAAGGCGGAGGACCAGGTGATGGCAAGGAGCCTTCCCCGTCCTGGGGCTCCAGGACTGAGGTGGCTTGGCCAGAACTGACTGCAGTTTATCCATGCTCTGAGCTAGGCCTTTCCCAGAGGCCCTTGGGCCAATTTCTGGCGCCTGTGCAGGGGTGGGCGGCAAGGGAAGAAGTGGGAGCTTCCCTCTCACCCTAAAATACAAAACCCTTCCTCCTTCCCTGGCCATGTGCAAACAACTCAGTGTGAATGGGGCATTTATCTACTTCCACTCCAGAAAGCAAGGATTCCAGTGTTTATGCTGTAAGGAAGGGGCTTTTGTTTTAAAAAAATAATCCAGTTCTGTGATCCACATCCGGGGGGGGAGCCCCTAATATGAAAGCTCCCTCTTCTGGATCAGATCGGCACCTCCTCTGAAAGCGAGAAACTTCAGTCTCGGAAAGCCGCCAGGGCGCTGATACATGTCCAGCCAGTGTGTCTGAGGCTGGACCTGCACCCATGTCTTCCTTCCTCCGGCCAGATCTCCAGCCATGCTGCCTTTTGGGGTCACGTTCTGCCCTCTCCCAACACACACACACACACACACACACACACACACACACACACCCCACATACATACACATATGATTCTTCACCATCACAACAGCTGTCATTCCTCAAGCACATGAAGGTTTCCAAAGCACTTTTCCTCATAGCAGGTAGGGAGTGTATTATATATTTCCCCATTTTACAGATGGGGACACTGAGACTCCCCCCAAAAGGAAATAAAGTGATTGAACTGTTGGAGCCAGGACTTTGAGTCTGGGTCTGACTCTGGAGTCACTTCCGATACTTACTCCTTGTGAGGTAGCCTCCTTGGGCTTTCATTTCGTCCTCTGGGACTTGAGGGCTTGATGGGGCCTCAGTAGGGCTCCTCTGGGGCCCTCAAGCCCTGCCTCCCAATTGTTTTGAATTTTCCATGTCAGAGTCATTGGAGAACACACGGAAGTGGGCAGTAACACAGTCTTCTTTCATGGGGTTGGCAGGGAGGGCAGAGATAACCAAGTGGGGAGAAGGTTGAGGGGGACTGGGGGCAGGGGAAGGCAGGTTGGAGGAAGAGCTAGCAGGGCCCACTAGTGAAAGTCGGGGAGATGCGAGCTCCCACAATCCCAAGTCTCTCCTTCAGATCTTTCTTGGGTCCTCGGGGTTGGGGAAGATCTAAGAGCCCCCCCCTCCAAGGGCCTCCAAGCACCCCAAAGCCTGCCTGCCTCCCCAGCCCTGTAAGCACACACCTGTGTACACGCCACACCCTACAGAGCCTCTGGGCGTGAAGCCAGGATCCTCTGGGCTGGGAGGCAGCACCTGCCTGGCCTGCTTGTCCTGCCTGGGGCCTTCAGGTGAATAATTCATTCTCCCTTTGGGCCCATGTTCTAGGAGAGGGAGGGAAGAGTAGGGGGAAATCCCTTTAAATCCCAAGCTCAAGGTACCAGCAATTGTCCTGTCTGCCTGGCATGTGCAGTGCTAGGAAAAGGCTTTCCCAGCATCAGGAAAGCAGAAGTGGGCCCATTTTACAGATTAAGAAACTAAGACCCCAAGATGGGGGTGGATTTTCCCAGGATCCTGATGCCAATGAGAGTCAGAGCCACCTTCTATAGGAGAGAGTTGGAGGTTGCTTTTGGAGGTCATGGGAGAGTCAGATACCTCCCCCACCCCATATATCCAGGTGGGCCTCACTTTAAGGAAACCCACCATTGCCGACTTAGTGTGAAAAGATGTGGGCCTCAGTTTCCTCATCTCTAAAATGGAAGAGTTGGTCTAGGCCTCTTAGGGCCCTTCTAACTAAATCTGTGACTTCAGTACCCTGTATGTGAGCCCCCCCCCCGCATCTCTCCCCTCCCTGTATCCCTGTTCAGAGAAACTTGAGACCTTGAGAAGATGAGTGATTTGCCCAAGGTCTCATGGCTAATTTTAGGTCTAGACCCGCACCCCAAGACATCAGCTAAATGTCTGATTTATTTATACACATCTGCAAAGGATTTATGTACAATGTCCATTTTCAGTTGTGGGGTAATAGAACACTGAGTTTAGAGGGAGCAATCCTGGGTTCGAATCTTATCTTTGCCTCTTATGACCTCTGTGACCTTGAGTAAATCTCTTGCCCTCCTCTGGACCTCAGTTTTTCCCATCTGTAAAATGAGGCTGTTGGAGTAGGTGATTCCCAGGGTCCCTTTCAGTGCTCAGTCCAAGCCCCCTAGAATCCCCTCCACTTATCATCAAGGGAGGGTCAGCCCACAGATCCCTGCATGAAGCTTGTGCCTGGATGTGGGTGAGATTCAGAAGGCCCTGTCCCAGGGGCCTGAGCCTGGGGGTTTGGTCGCAGGCAGCATGTGGGGCCAGGCTTGCGTATCCAACCCCACCCCTTTGACCATGGAGGAAGGAGTCTTTCCAAGTCATGATTCCTTTTCTGTATCTCTGCCTCAGGTGACTTACAATCCTTCTGAACCCCCTTTTTGTGGACTCTTCTCTAAACTGTTTCCCCATCTCTAATACGAGGATAATGTTGGAGCCAGCAGAGAAAGTAGTTCTATGGCAAAGTGAGAGAGTGCCCCAACCATTCTCAGAGTCCCCCCGCCCCATTCTCATGGTAGCCTTGTTCCCTTCCCCTATTGGGCAGAAAAGGAGGTAAGAAAGATGGTCAGCTCTCCTAGTACAGCTGTCTTCCACCCTTCTTTGGGCCCAGCCACCTTCCAGACAAGAATACTCCCAGAGCAGACTTGAGGCTAGATTGAGAAGTAGTGAGTTTCCTCTCCTTGGAGGTCTCCAAGTAAGGGCTAGATGTGTGTTGTGAAAAGGCGTTCCAGCTGAGATCCTGGGGTGTGGGATGCCTGCAATTCCCTGGTACAGGCTGGAGCATTTATCAGGGAAGCCATGATTTGTCCAGGTACTGGATGAAAGGCCAAGCTGAGATGAGAGAATCCCTGCCCTCATGGAGCAAACAGTCTGATGGGGAGAGGGGAGGAGGATCCTTCCCCCTCTGGCCCTGCTTCTTTCCCTCCTGACTCTCCCAACCAAAGATCTTTTCAGAAAAGCATCCAGTTCATTCTCCACACCCCTAGTGCCCACAAATGCTCCCCTTTCTCCTTTTGGAGGGGATCAGGAAGACCTCCAGCTGCTGCTTCTGGGGACCTGGCTGCTTTCCTTCCAGTTACAGGGCATTTTATCCAAAGCCTTTGCCTTCAACTTTTACAGGAATAGTTCATGTGCTTCTATAATCACTCCCTCTACCTTGGAGGGTAAGCTGAGCTAGTCCTACAAGAGGGAGGGAAGGGGGCTGACTGGAGACCTTGAGAAGATTAGTGACTTACCCAAGGTCTCATGACTTATTTTAGGCCTGGCCCCACACCCCAAGATAATAGCAAAGGATTTGGTTTACTTATATACCACACACACACACACACACACACACACACACACACACACACACACACACACACACACACACACACACATATATACACATATATTCTGTCTCTCTCTTTCTCTCTCATTCTCAGTTGTGAGGTAGCAGAAAAAGGGTTTAGAGGGAGCAATCCCGAGTTCAAATCCTAGCTCTGCCTCTTATGACCTCTGTGACCTTGAAAAAGTCCCTTGCCCACCTCTGGACCTCAGTTTTTCTCATCTGTAAAATGAGAAGGTTGGACAGCCTGACTTTCCATCAGCTCCAGAACAGATTTTGGGGAAGGGCCACTCCAGATCCCCTCCCCACCCCCTTTCCAGCCAGTCAGTTCTAGCCCCTTTTTCTCTTCCCCATTGGCAGGAGGCTGCTCCTCTCCTCTCCTTCTATCAGCCAGGATGATCTATTCTCAGCTCATTTCAGCCACAGTAGGGTATGAGCTTGGGGTCACAGGAGACCCAGACAGGACTTACAGGGAGGATGCTAGCGGCCTTCCCCTTTCCCATTCAAGACTGCTGATTTTCCTATGTCCATGTAGGGTTGCCCCCTGCAAGATCTTTCTTTGGGAAGACCCAGAGAGGAGCGTCCTCTCCCTCAGCTGGCCCTGGGACAGACCTTTCGCACCCAGCTTGAAGCAGGAGTGTGGGAGGGGGTATCTTGCCAACCAGCCTCGGTGATGGAATGGGTAGCACAGACATCCCAAGAAAAGGAGTGGGGCACCAAGGATGAATACCTAGGCCAGGCTCCTAACGGGAAAATTGTGGAGCAGGAAACAATGGGTAAGGCAGCTTGGGAAATGAAGTTGGGTGTAATCAGGGCCTAGAGGGTGGGGACCCACCCTCACTGAGTAGGCAGTAGAAGAAGTTGACAGCCCTCTCTATCTAACCCCCTGCTTGCGGTGGACCCCTCCCCCCATCTTCTCTTGGGGATTCTTTCCTGGTCTGGCACAGGGTGGACCAGGAGGCCCCAGTCTCAGGCCCCAGTGGAAGGCAGGGTTCTGAGTCTAGTAGGGAGGTCTGCAGGTAGCTGCCAAATGAATGAGGGGGCTGGAGGCTAGGCCTGGACACACCCCACCCACCCACGTACCACATCACAGACACACAGACACACGCGCACACACACATCCCTCCTGACTGCTGCACTGCCCTTCTGTTTGGGCTCCAGAGAGTGTGACTGCCTCAACCTCCTTTCTGCTCTATGGGCCCTTTCAAAGAGATGATTGTAAATTTAAATTATATATTGGGGTGGGGGGAGTGGCTGCCTTGATGCCTGCAATAAACAAGCCTCCAGGTTAGCACTTTCAGGTCAAGTCCTCCTGCAGCCCCCAAGAGGCAGGGAGGGGGTGAGAGTTTGCTCCCCTTCCCACAGGCCGAGGGCTGTGCTCATTGCTGCTCTGAGGTCTGACCCTCACTGCCCGAGAGCATCTGCAGCCCAAAGACCAGCTCGTCTCAGCTGGACAGGATACTAAACAACCCGGGGTTGGAGTCTGAGGACCTGGATTTGAACCCCAGCTCTGTCATGTGTGACATGTGTGATCACGAGCAAATCACTGGCCCTCAGTTTCCTCCTGAACCTGGCCTCTGAGGGGCTTCCTGTACAGCTCTAAACCCTGTTTCTGTCACTCCCATGGGTAGTGGGGGGCTCTGAGCCCCCAGCCTGCCCCCGTCGCCCTCTGCCCCAGTTGAGGAGGAAGATCCCAGGATTCCCCCGGGGACCCTCCCCCCAGAGACTCTACCAGGTTGCTTGGCCCAGGAAGGAGAGAGAGACCAGGAGAGACTGCAGGGTTTGGCACAAGGGTCAGGACCCACCCAAGAAGAGGCCAAGCTGAGAGTCAGGCCCACAGCTCCCAACCAGGAGGTGGGGGGACAAGGGGGCCGAGCCCAGCCTGGGTCCTCTCCTCCCACTCCTGATCTGGGCATTCCATCCAAGGGCCTGGCAGAGTTGTGGGCACTCACTCCCATGCCTGGAGCCTGTAGAGTTAGCACCGTGTTCCCCAACTCCAGTGTGGGCAGCACAATGCTGGCCTTTTCTCCTTGCCGCGCCCCACCACACTAACTTTTGAATGTTATAATCCAGGGCTGGTACTTAGCTTTTTTCTTTTTAAAGTTAAAGGGACAAGGAGCAAATATCCACACCCCCCCCCCAGGTGGGCGGGCAGGTCGCAGGGCCCCATCCCAGCCTGCTTTGGGCATTACTCTTAATAATATTTCTAACAGTGGCCAATTTCCCTCCCCTCTTGCTCCAGGGATGGACGAGGTTGGGGTTTTTTCTTTGGGCAAGTTGAGGGCTGATGGAGCCCCTTACCCTCCGCATTACCCCCAGCCCCCAGCCTCAGCCTGGGAAAGCTTTCTTTGCACAGAATGAGCTTACAGCTTTGTACAGACAAATGAATGTATTGGGGAGGGGAGGGAGGGAGGGGAGGGAGGGGCCAGGGCCAGAGGTGAGGTCACTCCAGGTACATGTGCCTGTTGCAGGTGAGGGAGGGCTGGTCCGGGAGCTGGTCAGATGGGGTGGGAGGGCAGGGGGGGTTCAGATGGATGCAGAACGTGGTTTTATTTTTGTACTGATATCAGTGAGAGTCTACCGCATCTATTTATTTAGATGATTTATCTGGTATATGTGGCAAAAAAAAATTATTGAAGAGAATATTAAAGATGATTTGGAGAAAAAAAAACCCATAGTGTTTGATTTCATTTCCAAATTGTTTCTTAATTGTCCTTCCAAGGAACCACAGAAAATTTCATATATCACCTGGGTCCCCTTATGGATGTATGTATGTAGCCTTGGGTAAGTCATTTCCCCTGGATGGTGGTCACTTTGTGAAATGAGCAGGTTGGATTGGCCTCCGAGGAAGGGGCCCTTCCTGGTCCAAACCTATGATTCCAACTCACCTGTCAGTCTGCCTCAAGGTCTGCTTACAGCAAAGACCCCTTCAGCTTACCTGACAAGGACCCTCTGAGGTTCAGGGATCATCTCTCATCTTTCTCAGGGTCAGAGAGGGAAAGCAGCTCACCCTGGGTCATACAGCAAGTGAGAGGGGAGAGCCACTAGACGAGAACCCAAGCCTCGTGATGCCAAGTTCAGAGATCTTTCTAGTCAATCCACCAACAAGTATTTATTAAGTACCTGCTAAGTGCCAAGCTCTGGGAACTCAACGAAAAATCAAAAATCGATCCCTGGCCTTAAGCAGTTTACAGTCCTACCTGGACAAGTCACTTAACCTCTGTGCCTCAGTTTCCTCATCTGTAAAACGAAAGGGTCGGGTTTGATGGTCTCTAAATCTGTGATCTCAGTGGAATTGACAAGAATGTACCTGAGTTCAGAGGGATGAAGGCTGCCTTGTGATTTCATTGGTCTTAGGGAACTCCTAAGTGGACACAGGCCCTGTACCAGTACAGGTGGGCACGTTCTTGGTAACTTTTAATCTCAGAGAGTTTCCTAGAGCTCTGAGAGGCCGGGTTACACCGATAGGCTGGATTTGAACCTAGCCCTTCTTGGTTTTGAAGCCTTCATGTGTTGCTATCTGCATGATACCTGCAGAGTAGGTGGACAGAATCTCAGAGGGGAAGGCATTAGTAACTGGGGGGGGAGGGGAGAGGCCCAGAAAGACCTGCAGCTTCCCCTGTTTAGTGCCTGCCTCAGGCCAGGGCCTGCCTTGAGCTAGAAGTCTCCAAGATCAATATGATGGTTCCTGGGCTAATAGGGGGACAGGATGCAAACTGAAAAGCGCTTTCTGCCCACTGGAGTCTGGTAAGGGCTCTCTGAGGCCCAGGGAAGGAAGGCCCTGGGAATGCCCCTGGCCCAGTCTCCTCTGCAGCTTAACGGGGTTCTAGAGGCTGCTGCAAAACACCCAGGTCGTTCACGTGGCATCCTTCCTGCTCCCACGAGGCCCTTCTGCTCATCCAGACCTGTCTAAAATCAGGAGAAACAGGGTAGTGAGCTGGCTTGTTAGGAAGGGGGCTTGATGCAGGGGGGGAGGGGAGGACAGATGTGGAACATTGCATGTAATGCAAGATTTTTCTATGTATTTTTGCTGAATTTTTTAATTCCTCTTTTTTAAAAGAATCCTTTGAAGGATGTTATAAGGGATGTCTCTCTAGGAGGGTGTATGCAGGGGGAAATATAAGTGATGTAAAAACCAACAATATCAATAAAGAATTTATTTTTAAATTTTCATTTTAAAATATTTATTTTAAAATATTTTTACATTTTTGTTAAATTTCTATTTTAAAAAGAAAATGGTTTAAGCTTTTCCCTTTTACTGTTATTTTTATAAGAGATGGCTCTCCAGGAGGGGATGGAAGAAGGGATACAGTTGGAAATGTAGATGATAAAAAAGGAGATATCAATAATATATATATATACACATATATATATTATACATACATACATATATATTGTATATACATACATACATATATATTATATATACATACACACGTACATACATACATACATACACATATGTGTGTGTGTGTGTGTGTGTGTGTGGCAGTTGGGGTTGAGTGACTTACCCAGAGTCACGCAGCTAGAAAATGTATTTTTAAAGAAGAAAAAAGGCATAAGATTGGAGAAAGTAAGCATTTGTTAAGTCCCTACTGTGTGCCACACACTGTGCTAAGAGCTAAGAATGCAGAAAAAGGCAAAAGACAGTCACTGCTCTCAAGGACCTCCTAGGCTCATGAGAAGACAACATGAAAATAAATATGTACAAACAGGCTATTTCCAGGATAAATAGGAAATAATTAGGAGAGGGAAGAAGGTACTAGGAATAAGAGGGGCTGGGCCAGCCTTCCTGCAGAAGGTGAGATTTTAGTTGGAACTCAAAGGACGCCGGGAAGAGGAATGAGGAGGAGAGAGGATGAGGAGGGAGAGCTTTCCAGGAATGGGAGATGGTCGGATGAAATGTCAGCAGCCCGAGAGATGCAGGGGGTCGGGGGGTCTTGTTTGGTGGAACAGCCTGAAGGATGGTATCACTGGACTGCTGAGGATGTGTCAGGGAGGAAGGAGTAAGGGGACTCTATGGCCTTGAGGCCAGTAGAGTAGTGAGAGTGACATAGTTGGACCTGCAACCATGAGATGGGAAAGAGTGGATAAAGAGCTAACCTTGGGGTCAGGAGGCCCTAGGTTCAAATCCTGTCTCTTACATTTACTTGCTGTGTGACCCTGGACAAGTCACTGAACTCTTCCCCCTGCCCCAGCAGAATCTCTAAGATTCTAAGTCACCAAACAGCTACATTGGTTGAGGGACTTTTATCACTGGGAGGTCCCTATCAATGAAGTCACAGATCTGGTCCAAAAAAAGGGAAACAGGGCAGGGGAGTGAGGGTGGAGTAGCAAGGTCAGGACAGGGGAGAGAATACTGACTTTTTGAGACAGAGATCCTGGACTTAACTTCCTGTGTGACCCTGAGCAAGTCACTTAACTTCCTTGGGCCTCAGTTTCCTTTTCTGTAAAATGAGGGAGGAGATTTGGTTAGATGGTCTCTGAGGGCCCTTAAGTGTCATGAACCTGTGGTGGCTTCTCAGACAGATTAAAGGGGAGGTTGGGTTGGCCAGTAACTAGGGGAGCAATGGGACTTGTAGATCACTACCCTTATAAAGTGCCTACTGGGTGCAGAACACTGTGCTGGGGGAATATAATGCCTATTTGGGTAGGACAAGAGCCCTCAAATCCAGATGACTCAGGTCATCAATGACAAGTGCATCCATTCCCTGTGGGCAGCCCTGGCTGAAGCCCAAATCCCTTTTAGAGCAGGATACCCCAACTCGGTCAGAGAAAGTGGCTCGCCCAAGGTCACACAGCTACCTAGTATCAGATTTGGTGGGATTTGAACCTGAGTCCTGACTCCCGAGTCAGGGCACTTTCCACCGCACCACACTGCCTTCCCAGGAATTAGCCTGGTAGCTGACTTACAAAGGTGTCCTGCTCAATAAATGTTTGTTACATTGGCTTGATTTCAACCTTGAGGTTTATCCAATCCCAGTGGCACATTTGACATTCATTCATTAATTCAACAAGCATTTATTAAGTGCCTGCTATGTGCCAAGCATTGTGCTGGGTACTAGGGATTTAAAACCAAAAGTGAATAAAATGAAACCGTTTCTGCCCTCGAAGAGCTGCCATTTCAGCATCAGTGTGAGCATTTTCTTTGTGTTGTTTCTCTCCAATGTATTCTGTCTCTGTCTTGTTTACACCTGGCTGTTTGCATACTGCATCCCTAGTAGATTGTAAACTCCTTGAAGGCAGGGAATGTCTCTTTTTTGTAGTCAGTTATGTTAAGTTTATTATATGATATACTGTAACATGGTCAGATGTTAATTCATAATGACGAGTTTCAGTTGAAATAAAACAAATCAGAAAAGTGACTTAAATATTTCTGAAGTCGCAGTAGTTCAGATATGGAATGGGTTTAGGTAGCACAGAAAGGAAATGTCTTTTGCCTTTCTTTGTATCCCCAGCACTTAACACTGTGCCGGGCACTTACTAAGTGCTACATAATGTTTCTTGACCGACTACTAGAGGAAACAATGTAACCTGATAACTACAGAATAGATACAAACTATTTAGGAGCAGGGGAGGGGGAAGCTGGAGGCCAGGCACACAAAGCCAGGCCCCAGAGCCAGACCTTGGGCCTCCCTCACCATGGGTTTCCAGGTCCCCAGAGCTGGCCTACCGTGTTTCCGAAGAACCATCGGGCCAAGCAGCCCAGAAGTTCAGGGAGGGAGCTGGGCAGAGGGGCAGGATCTCCTGGCCTTGAGAGCCTGCAAGTCTCAAGGCTAGGATCCCCACTCCAGGCCGTTGACCAAGGGCTCCCAGAGAGGCCAGTGTCGGTGCCTTCCCAGCTGGGCCTCCCACAGAGTCAGCAGATGGCCTGCTTAACCTAAACCTTGCTTCCTTTTTGACAGATTTTACATAAATATTATTGTTTCACATTCATGAATTTTTTCTTTCTCGTTCTTTTTAAACAATTTGACAACAGATCAGATTGCTGACTCCATCTTTATGGGTCCCTTCCCAAACAGGAGAGGGGCCTTCAGACTGGGAGGCATGGGGGAGGGGCAGAAGGAACTCTGGCCCTAGAGTCAGAAGCCTCTGGGCACCAAATCCCACCAGCCCAGAGGACAGCTGAGTGATCTGAGGCAGCTCAGTCCCCTTCTGTGGCCTCCGCTCCTTCTTCTGCAAAATGAGAAAGTGAGACCAGATGACCTAAGGCCCCTCCCAGCCCTGACATCTTTTATTCTAAGGCCCCTCCCAGCTCTGACATGCTCTGTTCTAAGGCCCCTCCCAGCTCTGACATTCCCTGTTCTCAGGCCCCTCCCAGCCCTGACATGCCCTGTTCTAAGGCCCCTCCCAGCTCTGACATTCCCTGTTCTAAGGCCCCTCCCAGTTCTGACATGCTCTGTTCTCAGGCCCCTCCCAGCTCTGACATCCCCTGTTCTCAGGCTCCTCCCAGCTCTGACATCCCCTGTTCTAAGGCCAGTGTTGGAGCTGGGTGTAGCCTTGTAATAGGGAACACCAGAGCCGGGAGGGGCCTCAGAGCAGATTCTCTCCACATGGTCAGGGATCTTGGAATTGTGGGAACGTTAGAATAGAGAATGTCACAACTGGAATGGGCCTAGTCCTAAAGAGCCTTTAAGTTCTAACATTTTCCATTTTAAGCTTCTACTCAGCTCTGAGACTCCATGTTTCTGGGCTACCCTTACCTCTCTTGGTTTTTGTGACACTACTCTTTCCTGGTTCTCCTGTTTGTCTAACTACTCCTCTGTTTCTTTACTGGATTTGGAATCCAGAAGACCTGAGTTCAAATTCTGCCTCTGACATCTACTGGCCATGTGACCTGGGCAAGTTACTTAACTCCTCTCTGCCCCAGCTTTCTTATCTGTAAAATAAGGCTAACAACAGTACCTATTCTCCCCTTCCCTCCTGTTGTTACGAGGTTAAAATGAGATAAGATTTATAAAACACCTTGCAAACCTTAGAGTAGCTTTGTAGAAATGCTAGCTAATAAAATGAGCTTTTGTCACATTATACCCACTAACTGAGGGCATCCTGACCCTCTTCTTTTTTCTCTTTCTATTATTTCTCTTGGAGATCTCACTAGCTTCCAAGATCATCTCTGATTCTCAGCTTTATCCAGCCAAATTCTCTACTTAACTAGTCGAGTCTCTCCTGAGTTCTGGGCCAGCATCAGCAAATGGCCTTTTCAAATTCAGCATGACCAAAATAGAGCTCAGTGTCTTTCCTCCAAAACCCTCCCCTCTTCTGAACTTCCTCACTATGACTAGGACACTGTCCAGACCTTCCAATTCCCCAGGCGCCTCAGCGTCATCCTGGATCCAAATCTGATACATATCTCTTCTCTATTCACACTGCCACCTTTCCCATACAGGCTCTCATCACTCTGTTGCTATGGCCTTCTGATTGGTCTCCCTGACCCTCAACTGTCTCCCCACTCCATCCTCCAAGGGATTTCACTAAAGCACAGATCTGACCACATTGCCCCCACCCCTATCAATAAACTCCAAAGGTTGCTTTTACAACCTGGGCCCTTCCTACCTTTCCAGACTTCTTACAATCTGTCCCTCTCCTCCCCCAAATACTCTACAATCCACTGACCTTGCCTTTTTGCCATTTCTGGAACATGGCATTTCCCACCTCCCAGTATTTGCATTAGCTGTCCCTCATGCTTGCAATGCTCTCCCTCCCCCTCTAACCATTGTCTCTGACTTTAAGACAGCTCAAATCCCGACTTTTACAGGAGGCCTTTTCAGGTCCCCTCCCATACCCCCCTCTTTGAGATTATCAACATAACATATGTCTTCTATGTGTCTTGTGTGTTCCTTGGAGGTAGGGGCAGTGTTCTGGCCTTTCTTTGTACCCCTAGCACTTAACACATTGACTAGCACACAGTAAGCTCTTAATAATTGCCTCCCCTGTTCTAACCTTTTCCAGCTGGCAGAACCTCTATTGGCAATCTGGTGAGGCTTATGAATAATGTCTGGTTGCATAAAAGAAAGTATAAAGGCTTATGAAAGAAAACAATTATATTGAAATAAAGATGTCATTTTTTCCCGTCCAAGTTGATGAACCCTCTAAAATCTATCCACTAACCTGCGGGTTAAGAGGCCCTGCTCTAAGCTTAAATTCTAATGAAGGCCTCACTATGACTCGAATTAGGTCCCTCTTCCCTGCAGAATAAACTGGTTCAGGGGAGGGGGTGCTGGGCGAGGAGTCAAAAGAACTGGCTCTATCATTGTGTACCGCTGGGCAAGCCCTCGTGGCTGAGCCTCAGTTTCCCTTCTCAGTCGTCTTGTGAGGTTCGACAGTGAAAAAAGAGGTGAAGGCCCAGGCTGGGATTACTGGGAGGGTCTGTCGTGCTTCAGTGCCTAGGTCGGTCTACCATCGGCAGAGCCGGTCAGTGGACTCCAATCAGTGGAAGGGTTAAGGTACCGAGATAACAAGTCCTCGATCGTTCCCAGTTAAGCACCCTCTTCCTGCTGCCTTCCTTCCCAAGAGAGTGGTATTTTCGTGGAGGTGCAGGACATGGATTTGGTGGGGTGTCTTTTTAATACATGTGCACTGGCCGCATCACCCTTTTCCCCCAATACACAAATAAATGCAGATGTTAAAAGAACTGGAAACAGCTGGAAAATCGGCAGGCATTTTGGCTGCCTCGCTTGTCACCGTTTGCAAACGCGGGGTGGAGAGGATCCCCCATGGAGGGGCCCAGAGACCCCGCTACGTTTCCGGACTCCCTGGAGAGCCCTGTGGCTGCCTGGCCTGAGGCCCCAGTTGCTTAAAGGCAGGGTGGCCCTAGGCGGAGGCTTGCAGCCTGCGGAGGGGCTGGGAGCACTGCTTATACTGCAGCATCGCATCCCCGTGGTGCTTTGCAAAAGCCAGGGAGTCCCAGCTCTTTCTCCCCCTCCTTCCTTCTCCTCTCCACCTTCTGTTTTTTTCCTTCTCCCCCTCCTCCTGGTTCCTTCTCTCTCTCTTCTTTTCAGTCTCCTCTTTCCCTTCCTTTTCTTCTCTTCTCCTTTCCCTCTTCTTCCTTTCCCCTCTTTTCCTCCCTCTTCCTCCTCCTTCCCCTCTCTTCCCATCCTCCCTCCCACATCTGTCTCCTCCTTTCTTCCTTCTTCCCTCCTCTTCATCATTTTCTCCTTCCCTCTCCCTCCTCTTCTTTCTCTTTTTGCTCTCTTCTTTCTTCCTCCTCCTCTATTCCCCCCATCCCTCTCCTCTTCCTCCTCCTTCCTCTCCCACCTCCCTCTCTTTCCCTCCCCGTCTTCCTCCCTCCCTCCTCTTCTCTCCCCCCTCCTCCTCTTTCCTCCTCCCTTCTTCTTCTCCCTCCTCCTCCCCCTCCAGTCTTCTTGGGGGCGGGGTCCCTTTAAGAGCCAGCGCGCGCTCTTCCCTTTCCCTAGCAACCGCCCCCGGGGAGGTGTAGGCCCTGGTAACGGTGCCGGTCACGTGGTGCCCGCGCGGCGGCGCGAGCCACTGAAGGCGAGCCGGGGAGCGGCGGGGGCCCGGAGCTGGAGCGTGTCTGGGTCTGGGTGCTCGGGGCGCGCGTGCGCGAGCGGTGCAGCAGCGGCCGCGGGAGGAGGGAGCTCAAGTATTATGGGCTGTGGGCGCTGTTGAACAAGATGGAGCTGTCTGCAGTGGGAGAGCGGGTGTTTGCGGCCGAATCCATCATCAAGCGGCGGATCCGAAAGGTGAGCGGCCGCCCCTCCCCCACCCTGGCCCCGGGCCCTTGCACCGGCCCCGGGCCCGTGCAGCGGAGGTCAGGTCAGTGCCTTGCAAGCCGGGCGCTGACCTGCACTGTGCTGCCTGTCTCTCTCCCTGCTGCGCCTTTCCCCCTTCTCCTCTTCTTCCTCCTCCTCCTCATCTTCCTCACCTTCTTCCTCTCTGTTTTTCAGGGACGCATCGAGTACCTGGTGAAATGGAAAGGATGGGCGATCAAGTGAGTGTCGCGGGAGGCCGCTCTTTGCAAAGCCATCGGTCCTCCCTCCCAGCCTTCCTCTCATCCTTCTTTCCATCTTCCTCCCTCCCTTCCTCCCTCCTGCAGCAACAGCAGCAGCAGCCCGGTGCCCAGTGCCCAGTGCCCTTCTGGCCAGCGCTGCACCGGCTGCTTGCTGCCCGCTGGCTGCCTGCGCTCCAGGGGGTCTCTTGCAAACCTGGGGGGCTCGCTCTGCTTTTGGCCTGGTGTGCTCACGCCTCTCCCACTTCCCCCCTTTTTGCATGTGTGTTTTTGCAGGTACAGCACTTGGGAACCCGAGGAAAACATCCTGGACTCTAGGCTGATCGCCGCTTTCGAGCAGAAGTGAGTTGGGGGGTGGGGGTAGGGGTGGAGGGGAAGAGGCCAGAGTTGCATTGCCTTAGGATCCGTGGAAGGAGAGAGAGCTGGTTGGGGGGTGTCTCTCAATTCATGTTTGGGTCTCTCCTCTCCAGGGAGAGGGAGCGGGAGCTATATGGGCCGAAGAAGAGGGGACCCAAGCCGAAAACTTTCCTGCTGAAGGTAATCCGGTCCAACATCCTCCTCGGGTCCCTCTGTCTCCTGCCCATGACCCCTCCTCTCCAGGGGCCCCTGCCCAGGACCCTAGGACTGCGGCCTCGATTGAGTCCTCTGAGGCATTTCAGTAAAGGGTGGGGGAGGATAGGTGTATATCTGAAACAAAGTTACTTGTCTGAACTTGGGGCATCATGGCCCACAGAGGCCCTCCCAGATGGTCCAGGCTCCACGTTGGCTCTCAGCTCCCCTGGTATTGCTTGGTACAGGGAACCCTAGGGAAGCAGGCTGCAGCAGGCACCTTCTCAGGGCCCATCTGGGGGCTCTGGGGGGTTCTAAAGGCTGCAGGGGGGCCTAGGAGATGGTGAAGGGGAGAGGCTCTGTAGGCCCGAGTTGTGAGGACTGGGAGGGCAGCTCTGGGGGCCAGGGAGGGCCAGTGACAGATGGGGCCATCCACCTGTGAGGAGGTGGCTTCCCCCACAGGAAGTTAGAAGGCAGCCTCTGGAAGTCCCTGGGAGCCCATCTTTGTTGGCCCGAAATTAGAACAGACAGAAATATCTGGTCCCGCATCAGTGGCCTCCTGCCTTCTGCTCCACTGTAAGAACCCTGCTCAGAAACTCACTCCTCCCCTGGGCACATCTGCACAGACCCACCTACCGGCTGTGGCCCGATCTGAACGGGGGGGGGGGGGGGGGGGGAGGCGCAGGACTGCTTGACTTGTGCTTCCATGGGAGGAAGTGTGGTTAGTGGGAAGAGCTCAGGGTTTGTGGAGAAAAGACCTGGGTCAGGCCCCCAGCCCCCTCATGCCCCCTTCTGCCTTTTACTCTCTGCATGACCTCAGAAGCAAGACCTCTTTCCAGGCCTTCGTTAACTTCGGCTGTAAAATCCCAAGCTTTGAATTGTCCTCTCAAAAGACTAACCCCCTCACCCTGGCTCTGACATTCCCTGCTCTAAGGTTCTGCTCCAGCTCTGACATTCCCTGTTCTAAGCTCCCTCCCCCATCTGACATTCCCTGTTCTAAGTTCCCTCCCAGCTCTGACATTCCCTGTTCTAAGCTCCCTCCCAGTTCTGACATCCCCTATTCTCAGGCCCCTCCCAGCTCTGATGGTCCCAGCTGGCTCTGTGCTATAATATTCCATGTTTCACAGTTCATTATGGTGCTGACGTTAGGTGACTATTTCTAGACTCCTCTCTAGGGAAATCACTGGTGCAGGAATTCCTGTGTCAGAGATCATTTAGCTCATCATGGGTGAATCCTGACTTTTAGGGGGAGAGCAAAGGAGGGGGCCTGGCAAGAGCCACCCCCCCCCAGCTCTAGAGTAAGTTCTTAGAGCTATTAAAGGTGCTGGGGGGAGGGGTATAAGCAGTGATCATGGCCGTGTGGGAAGCAGTTCATCTGCACCCCAGTTACAGTGTAGTAGAATGAGTCCCAACCCAGGAGTTTGAAGCTCTGGGTTCCAGTCCATGCCCTCACTCAGCCACAGCTGACCACACAATCTTGGCCTTCACTTGGCCTTGCTTTCCAGTTCTGAAAAATGGGAATAATAAAGACCCATCTGAGCATCAAAAGAAACAACGGTTTGGAAGCAACTCTGCATTTATTAAGTGCTTATGGCATGCAGGGTCAACCTCAGAGCTGTGAATGCCCTGCCCAGTAAGGTGGGCTCTCCAGGCAGCTTCAGAACCATTTTACAGATGAGGAAACAGAGTCGCAGAGAGGAAGTCACAGCTGCTGAGCTGGGCCTCCTGACTCCTGTCCAGGGCTCTGCCATAATACAGGGTACACAGGAGGTTGGGGGAAGGAGGGCAAAATGGTCTCTGCCCTAGCAGAGGCAAGGGATGCCCATGGTAGCTGGCCCACAGATAGAAGTGGGTTAGCACCTCAAAGAGGAAAGTGAGGGAGCTGAGTGTAGAAGGCAAAACCTGGGCTTGATGCATGGTTTGGAAGAGGAGGTAGGTCAGCATGTATTAAACACCTATTATGTTCTGACACCCCCTCATTTTACAGGGGAGGAAACTGAGACCCAGTGCAGTGGATCATGGCTTTAGAGGCAGAAAGGACGTCAGAGGCCGTAGATTCCATCCCTCTCGTTTTCTGTTTTGGTCAGTCAGTGCCTTTATTCCAGCCCTTTCCCCAGGAGGAAAGAGGGACTCAGAAAGGTTGACTTCCCACCACCACACAGGTGCAAACATCAGTGCCCACAAGAGAAGCTGGGTCCTCTGATTCCAAGGCCAGCACACTTTCCACCATGTCAAACTTTCATATCCCTTTTTGGGGCTTCACCTGAGACTGAATTAAGAACCTGAGTGAGACGTGAAGGTCCTTCTGGGCAGTGGGGAAAGCTGACTGGGAGAGCAGTGTGTTACCTGTCTGTCATAGGGATGAAGGATCTGAGCTGTTCTGTGTGGCTGCCACTCCTGGGTGGCCTTTACAGAAGGCAGGCTGCTTTGTAAGATAGTAAGCTCTCCATCACTACAAGTATTCAAGCAAAGCCTAGGTGACTGCTCCTTCCCCAACTCCCCCAATTCAGGATGCTCTAGTTGGAGAATCTTGTCTCAGACAAAGTCTAAGGTCCCTTTCTATTCTGGGATTTCGTGATTCTCTTCCTGGTAGTGTTTCCCAGCCTCCTTTTGGGGGCAGGGGGAAAGCACTGCTTTCCCTAAGGGACTCCAAGGCATGTGTTTGTCTTTTTAAGTGAAAGGGCATACGGACTAATTTTGTCCTCAGAATCTCTCTGCTGTGGTTGGGCAAAAAGAGACAGAGGTCATGAGTTGAAATCCCGGCCCTCCTGCTTCCTGGCCGTGTTGCCGTGGGCAGATCATTTGACCTTTTGGGGCCTCATTTTCTCCTCTGAATTGGACTGGACTAGGTGACCTCCAAAGTCCTTCTAGCTCTCGAATGGTGAACCTAAGGAACTGCCCTTACCCCAGCTTCAGTTTCCCCATCTGTAAAAACAAAGAGCCTCTCAGGCCCCCTTCTGGGCTGCAGAGCTCCAGTGCTGGGTCTCAGAGCTCCCGCCCTCAGAGAACCTTTGGTCCAGTTTCTTGACTCATAAGACAAAGCCAGGCCCAGTTCTTCTCCCTGGTTTTCAGGCAGGGAAGCTGAGGCAGGAAGAGACCAGGCTTACAAGTGGTGGGGTCCTTCTTCATGTGCCTGTTTCCCCAAGGCAGGCCTAGCTGCTTATTCCCAAACCTGTTTTCCATGAAAAGAGAAGTGTTGTAGATCATGAGGCAGTGAAGTCCCTAGACAGATAACCTGGGACTGAAAGGCCAGCCCCTGGGGCTTGAGCTGGGGGAGCTTCCCTGGGCCTTCCACAAGGACAAGATCCAAGGTTTTCTTCCCTTTTCATATCAGTGCTGGGAAATGGGAAAAGATCCCTTGGATTAGGATTCTAGCTGGATGGCCAGAAGAGCCCTCAGAGGTCATCTAGCCCAACTATAATTTTACAGAGGAGGAGACTGAGGTCAGAGCAGGAGAGAAAGTGACCTAAAGGATGATGGATATCCTAGAGCCAGAAGGGACCTGAAAGGTCATCTAGCCCAATCCTCATTTTACAGAGGAAGAGACTGAAGGTCAGAGTGGGGAAGGGACAGGATCAGGGTCCCAAGAGCTAGAATTTGAACCTAGGTCCTCTGACCCCAAAACCAACCCTCTTGCAACTACCTGGTAGAGGGGCAGAGCCATCATGGAACTGTGGGACTGAACTCTCTTTGGGAGCATGACTTCTGGGGGAAAAAAAGATATTTCCCACCCCAGGAGTTGGATGAGGGTGTGAGAGAAGCATAGGACCCAGTTCAAATGCAGCCTCTGCCCGTCCCTGCCACCTGGGTGACTGTGGGCACATCACCTCTCAGCCTTAATTTCCTCATCTGTAAAATTAGAATAATTAACAGTGCTGACCTCACAGGGTTTAGTGTGAAGGTCAGATGAGGAAACATTGGTAAAGGACTTTGCAAACTTTAAATGACTATAGCAATGTTATCATTGTTATTATGCCTTAAAGAGCTATGCAAACATGAGCTTTTGGGATTCTGCCCTCCGTGGCCCCTGTAGGCTCGAGATCTGTGGGCAGCTAGGGGCCTCAGGACTGGACTTGGGATTGGCAAGACCTGAGTTCAGATCCCACCACTGGCACTTACCGGTTGTTTGAACCTGAGCAAGCCACTTTCTCATTTGTAAAATGGAGGGTTGGAGGAGATGACCAAAGACCCCTTCTAGATGGAGAGGTAGGCCCTGGGCAAGTCTTCTCTGTGCCTCAGTTTCCCCTTCTGTAAAATGAGAAAGTTGGATGAGGTGTCCTCTGAGGACCCTTCCCATGATCCTCCAATCAGGTGGTGAGCCCATTATAGGAACCTTGACGTCACCCCCTCTTCACCCCAAGCTCAAACAGAACAAATGTTTCCTGTGGCAATTCTATCCTTCCTTTAAACCACCTCTTCCAGGAATCTTCCCCTGATTTCCTCAGCTGGAAGAAAGGCTTCCTTCCTCCTGAGGCCCTTAGCACATTCTGTCTTGAGTAGTGGTTATTCCTCTGTGTGTGTGTGTGTGTGTGTGTGTGTGTGTGTGTGTGTGTGTGTGTGAGAGAGAGAGAGAGAGAGAGAGAGAGAGAAGAGAGTGTGTGTGATTTCCCTCACTAGACTATAAACCCCAAGAGGGCAGAGATAGCATTTCTTGTGTCATCAGTTACTCACCCAACAAGCATTTATTAGGTACCTACTGTGTGCCAGAGCCTGCAAAGACAAAAATGAAACCCGTCTCTGCCTTCAGGAGGCTTACATTCTACAGAGAGACAGCTTGTGTCCATATAAATATGCAGAATAAATACAAGACAGTTTGGAAGAGAGGATGCTAACACTTGGGGTGGGGGGAGAGTCAGAGAGGGCTTCTCGTAGTAGGCGGTGCTTGAGCTGACTTTTGAAGGACAGTGGATCCTAAGGCATAGGTGAGGAGGGAGGGCATTCCAGGCAGGAGGCACCATCTGGGCAAAGATGTGGAGAAAGGAGATGGAGCACCCCGTGTAAGCAACAGTAAGAATGTTAGTTTGGCTAAACCGCAGAGGATGCAAAGGGGAGTGATGAAGAATGAGGTTGTTAAGATCATTGGGGCCAGGTTACTAAACGCACAATAGGCCAGGATTAATGTTTGTTGAATGAATGAAGACAGTGAATGCTTGAGTGGAAAGAGACTTTTATTGAACCCTCCCATTTTACAGAAAAGGAAACTGAGGCCCAGAGAGGGTGACTGGCTTGCCCATATTCACCAGGGACCAGAAGCCAGGGCTCCCCAGTATTCTTTCTCCTGCACAGGGTTTTTCACCCTACATCCTAGTGAGCCGGGGGAACCCAGAATCAGCCTGAGAAAAGTAGGGGAGATGGCTGACTTCGCTTCCTCCTTTCTTCCCTCAGATCTACAGTTTCATGCCATCATTCAGTCAGCCAACACTGTTCTTTATTAAGCTCCTGTTGTGTGCAGCCCTGGAGACGGGGCCCTCTAAATACAGCAGGTGCTTAATAAATGTTTGTTGAATGACTGATTGTGAGTGCTGTAGGAGCACTCTCTCACCTAATCTTCCTATCTCCCCTGGTCCTAAGCGTGGATTTCTGCATACAGTAGGCACTTAATAAATGTTGGATGTGTTGTATTTGCAGCCCTGGGCCTAAGGGAGATAGCTTTCTGATGGGGTAGAAAGAGCAATCTAGTTCTGCTACTTCTTGGCTTTGTGGCCCAGGGCAAGTCACCCAGTGTTTGGGGCTCAGTTTCCTCAACATAACATGGAGATGTGTTCAGAGCTCCCACAGTTTACAAAAGTTTTCCTCTCACCAGCCTGCAAAGCGCCCATTTTACAGGTGGTGAAATTGAGGCTCAGAGCTGGGGAGCTCAGAGTTCACACAGCTCTGAAGTCTCTCCCATCTACTACACTGGGACTGATGGTCATGATGATAGCAGACATAAACACCTTATCTCCTGGGGTTCTTACTGCAAGCCAGGGAGGTCAGTATCATGGGGCTTATCTCTATGAGGAAGCTGAGGGAGGCCCAGAGAGGTTAATTCACTTGCTTGGGGTCACACAGCTAGCAATCAATCCACAAGTATTCATTATGCACCCACAGTGTGTCAGGCCCTGGGCTGGGCACAGGGGATTGAAAGACAGGCAAAAACAGATCCTGTCCTGTCACAGCATCTGAGGTGGGATTGGAACCCAGGACTCCCAAGTCCAGCAGTCTGTTCACAAGCCCCCCCCATCAGAGTCTGTAAATGGGGGAATAGATGATGAGAGCCTTGAGGGTCCCTTCTTTTTCTAACATTAGCTGCCCTCATTCATTCATCTAACAAGCATTGATAAACACTTTGTAAACCGCTTTTAGCAATGGGAGCTGCTCCTCTCCCTCCTCCCCTCTCCTCCCCCTTCTCGTCTCCTTTCCCCCTCCTCGTCTCCTTTCCCCCTCCTCATCTCCTTTCCCCCTCCTCCTTTTTTCCCTCTCCCCCCTTCCTCCTCCTCTTTACTCCCTTTCCCTCTCTTCTACTCTTCCTCCTCCCCTTCCTCTTCTCCCTTCCTCCTCCTCTCTTTTTTCCTCCTCCCTCTCCTCCTCTCTCCTCTTCCTCTTCCCCCTCCCCCTTCCCTCTCCTCCCCCCTCCCCCTCTTCTCCTCCCCCATCCTTCTCTCCCTCCTCCCCCTCTCCCCTCTCCCTCTTCCCTCCTCCTCTCTCCTCCTCCCCTCCCCCTTCCCTCTCCTTCCCTTTCCTCCCTGTCTCTCCTCCCTCTCCTCCTCCCCCATCCTTCTCTTCTTCTCCCCCTCTCCCTCCTCTCTCCTCCTCCCCTTTCCCCTCTCCCCCCTCTCTTCTCCTCTTCCTCCTCCCACTTCCCCTTCCCTCTCCTTCCTCCTCCTCCTCCTCTCCTTTCTCCCCCTCCTTCCTTATCAACCCTCTTGTCATTCTTGTAACAATGCCGGACATTAGAAGGGATCTGGGTTGTTTGCACGCACAGACTTCCTGAGCTGGGACGGCTGCCAGGGAGGCAGCTAGTGCCACCGTGTGGCCAGCGAGGTCATTGCAGAGGGAAGCCGTGGGGTGGGGGTGGGGAGAGAAGGGAGCATGCATTTATTCAACTGGGGCCAAACCGGGTTCTCCTCTGATGATACTTGTGGGAGGAGTGGAGCAAGCCTGAGAACGAACCTCCTTAAAGGGCTCCAGGCCCTGGCATTAAAAAGTCACTGGCCTTGGAGACGGAGGACGGGCTGTACATCCCCAGTCACCCAGGATGAGCCTCGGCTTCCCCATCTGTAAAGTGAGGGGTTTGGACCAGCCGCCAGCTCTGAGTCACGAGGCCCTTCCTAAGGAAGGGGGTGAGGTCATGCCTCTCCCTCACGGAGGGGTCACCCTGGTCTTTCTCCAGCCACTCCTTCAAGGGGCTTGGTCTCATATCATATTCTGACCCCACTGCTCAGCAGCCCAGGTAGCCCTGCAAAGTTCCTGGTCAGGGAGTTAGAGGAGCTGACCTCAAGGGCTGCCTCTGCCAGGCTGCCTACCTAGCCTGAGACAGGCCTTCCTCTCTGAGCCTCAGGGGGAATTGCCTAGATGGTCTCTGAGGACCCATCCAGCTTTGAGATCCCAGGACTAGCCACGTCCTAAGCGCCCTCCCAGTTCTCATATCCCCTGTTCTAAGGCCCCTCCCAGCCCAGACATCCCCTGTTCTAACTCCCTCCCAGCTCTGACATCCCCCATTCTCAGGCCTCTCTCAGCTCTGACATCCCCCATTCTCAGGTCCCTCCCAGCCCTGACATCCCCTGTTCTAAGGCCCCTCTGAGCCCTGACATCCCCTGTTCTAACTCCCTCCCAGCTCTGACATCCCCCATTCTCAGGCCCCTCTCAGCTCTGACATCCCCCATTCTCAGGTCCCTCCCAGCCCTGACATCCCCTGTTCTAAGGCCCCTCTGAGCCCTGACATCCCCTGTTCTAACTCCCTCCCAGCTCTGACATCCCCCATTCTCAGGCCTCTCTCAGCTCTGACATCCCCCATTCTCAGGTCCCTCCCAGCCCTGACATCCCCTGTTCTAAGGCCCCTCCCAGCCCTGACATCCCCTGTTCTAACTCCCTCCCAGCTCTGATATCCCCCATTCTCAGGCCCCTCTCAGCTCTGACATCCCCCATTCTCAGGCCCCTCCCAGCCCAGACATCCCCTGTTCTAACTCCCTCCCAGCTCTGACATCCCCCATTCTCAGGCCCCTCTCAGCTCTGATATTCTTTGTTGTGTTTTTTGTTGTTGCTGCTGTTGTTTTAATGTCCAGTGATGGACCTAGTCAGTCAGTGCTGCTGGAAGCCAGAAAGGGGAGTGGTCACGGTGAGCCAGGCCAGTTGAGAACCTCTCCCCATTGGCCCTAGAACCAAGGCTGGGGGTGGGGGCCAAATTCCTGGGGCAGTTTATCTTCACCTTTGGATTGTGCTCAGAGTGACGTGTTTTGCATGTCTGCCCGGTCTGGGTGACGCCTCTGATGAATGCCTATAGTTGTTATGATCACTTCCTCCAAGCCCTTGGTAGCCTACCTGGGGCCCGCGGGGCATTGGTGGGGGCAGGCAGCAGAGAGGCCACTGTCTTTCCTTGGAAAGGAGAGAATCGGCTGCTACCTTCAGGTACCTCCTGCCCCCTTTCCCATCTGGACTTTCCTCCACTTTGTCACCGCAGTCACAGAGTACCAGAACTGGGGAGCAGCAGGGCACAGAGCCCTGTCTCTGGGGTCCTCTGAGGACCTGAGTTCAAATCTTGACTCAGATGTTTACGAGTTATGTGACTTCAGGCAAGTCTCTTAGATTCTCTGTGCCTCAGTTTCCTCATCTGTAAAACTGAGGGGCTTGGACTAAACTTTGAAGTTTCTTGTAATTCCCAAGCTATAATCCTAAGTAATTCCCTCCCTCTGGGCCTCAGTTTCTTCATCTGTAAAATGAGGGGCTAGATGGCTTTTGAGCCCTAGGGCAGTGGTCCTGTGAACAGAAACCATTCCAACTGGCAGGAATCTTAGAGATATCTTATTCAACCTTTACATTTCACAGATGAGAAACCTGAGGCCCAGTGAGTGGGGATGGGCCCCCACTCAAGGTATCAGACATTTATTTGGCATCTGCTTAATATGTCAGGCCACATTCTAAGCCCTGGAATACAAAGAAAGCTCACATGGGGGTGATGTGACTTCACCTGAAGAGAACCATGTACAAACAGGAGAAATCGGGGTGGGGGTCTGTCTCAGGAGGAAGACACCACCAATAATAAGGAAGACTGGCAGCAAGCCTTCTTGCAGGAGCTGAGACTTCTGGGAAGCCAGAACTCAGATACTTCCTAGCTGGGTGACCCTGGCCAAGTCACTTCACCTGTTTACCTCTGTTTCCTCCTCTGTAAAATAGTAGCTCCCACTTCCCAGGGCTGGTTGAGAGTCATATTTGTAAAGGGTTTTGCAAATCTTACCAAGGTACAGAAGCACCAGCTGTTATTACTGTTGTTATTGTTAGGTGGAGGGGGAGGAGAGCTGTCTGATTAGAGAGGAGGGTGCCAGTTGGGAGAAGGGATGAAGGAGCTGGGTGACGTAGGGCCCCAGCCGCAGCGGAACGGAACCAGGTGGGCCCCCCTCCAAGCAGCCCAAGCTTGGTTAAGTCAGCTAGAGAAGGATGCCTGGCTTTTCCACCAGAGGGCAGCAGAGAGCCAGGTGAAGCAGTCCGCCTTCCTGCAGGCATTTCAGTTCACTGGTAGAGGTGGAAGGGACCTTCTGAGAGGTCCTCCCTCTCTTTTACGGGGTGGGGGGAGAGGTTGAGGAAGAGGGGCGCCTCCAGAACCCTGGCCTTCTGGCTCTGCTCCCAGGTGGGCATCTCCCCTTTCCTCCACCCGTCACCTCCCTCTGCCCCGCCCTGCAGGCCCGCGCCCAGGCTGAGGCCCTGCGCATCGGCGATGTCCACTTCTCGGTCAAGCCCGGCTCCAGTTCGACCTCCCCGAAGCTGCACTCCAGCGCCGCCGTGCATCGTCTCAAGAAGGACATCCGTCGCTGTCACCGCATGTCCCGGCGCCCTCTGCCCCGGCCGGACCCGCAGAGCAGCGGAGGGCCGGGCGCCGGCCCGGGCATGCGGCCGCCCATCTCGCCCTTCTCCGAGACCGTGCGGATTATCAACCGCAAGGTGAAGCCCAGGGAGCCCAAGAGAAGCCGCATCATCCTCAATCTGAAGGTCATCGACAAGGGCGCCAAGGGCGCTGCGGGCGGCGCCGGCGGCGGGGCCCTGGCTCGCCCCAAGATCCCCTCCCGCAACCGGGTCATCGGTAAGAGCAAGAAGTTTAGCGAGAGCATCCTGCGCACGCAGATCCGCCACGTGAAGTTTGGGGCCTTCTCCATCTACAACAAGCCCTCGCCGAGCCCGACACCACCCCCTGCGCCGGCCGGCAAGCCCGAGCCCGGGGCCTCCCAGGGCCCCGCCCCGCCTCCCCGGGGGCTCGTCCTGGCCACGGCCCCCTACGACATCCGCAGCTCCAGCTCCTCAGGATGCCCCTCCCCGACCCCGCACTCGTCCTCCGACCCCGACGACTCGCCCCCCAAGCTCCTCCCGGAGACCCTCAGCCCGGCGGTCCCCGACTGGCGCGAGGCGGAGGTCCTTGACCTGTCCATCCCGCCTGAGTCTGCAGCCACCAGCAAGCGGTCACCCCCGGGAGGGGGCGATGGGGGCCAGACGCCCCCATCGTCCTCGCCCCCGCGCTCCTCTTCCGACCCCGAGCAGGAGGCTGGGGACTGGCGTCCCGAGATGTCTCCCTGCTCCAACGTGGTGGTCACAGATGTCACCAGCAACCTCCTGACCGTCACCATCAAGGAATTCTGCAACCCTGAGGATTTTGAGAAGGTGGCACAGGGGGCTGTGGGTGGGGGGTGGGGGAAACAGCGGGGGGAGCAAATGAAGGGAGCTGGTGGTCTCCAGCCAGAGGGGAGGGTTGACTTGGGCATGGGTTGGGGATCCTCTCGTGCCCACATTCACTAGCGTTTTGACCTCTGCTCCCCCTGCACCCATGCACACACCCCCGCCTGTCCTTTGCTGATTTTATTTGGCTCACAGGCACCCCACTTCTCTCTGACCCACCCCCCAGCCCTAGGAGGGGACTGGAAGGATGGGGCAGGGCGTGCCTGAGATGCACTATGGCTGCCTTAGCTGTGGGTGGGTGGTGGGGTACAGGACAGACAGAGTCTTGTCTGTGGGGAGGAAGGGACAGATCTGTGCTGGTTTGTCATGAATGAGCCCAGGGCTCCATGCTGTAGTGGTTCCTTGCTCTGGCCTTCCACCAGCCCTCTCTGACACACGCCTGGGTCCCACCCTGTCCAGGGCTGCTGCCTCCGACACCTCCTCACCTGCCCTGGCGGCATCGGGAGCCCAGGAAGCAAAGGCAGCGTCTGGCCACGTCCTCCTTGGGTTCTGGCTCGTGCTCTCTCTCCTGCCCTTCCCCCACCACTAGGACCTGGGTACCCAGTGCTCACATCTATTCACTCTCGGTGCTAAATTGGCAGCTGACAGGGTGCTTTTGAAACCTCTCCTCTCTTCTCCTTCCCCCAGGTGCTAACTCCGTCCTCACCACCCTCCACTCCTAGACTTGGGAATGGGGGGAGGGTGTCCCACCTCCCATTGCTGTGGGTAGATATGGAGGCTGTGGTTGTCTCTATGCCCAGCATCTGTGATCGGAGGCTCCAGGGTTCGAGGCTCTGATTGGTAGCATGGTCCCCAGCCTGAGCAGCTGCAGTGGGCCCTCTGTGGCAGGGACACCCCCTCAGCCCGCCGTCCACACCCAGACTGGGGACCAGGCAGCTCCCTCGGTGGCCAGCCCTCTCTTTATATCCTGCTAGCCTTCCTCCTTCCTAATTCCTCTTTGGGGGAGATGGGCTGAGAGAGTCCCCCTCCCCTCCCCTCCAAAGACACCCAGGATCTGAAGTGGGCCCCTAGAGTTCACCAACCAAAGGTGCTAGCAGAGCCTTCTGGGGACACTGGCCTTCCTGTGTGTGTCGGTCGCATCTTGGTGTGTATGTGCCTGTGTGTATGTGTGCACTGTGGGGTGTAGCCCCAGCCTTCTCCACTGCTGCCCAGTCACCTTGTATTGGAGCTTCAGTCTCTGTGTGTAGAAGGCTTGCTCTTCAGTCTACTTTACCTTCATTGGCTGTGGGAGTAATTATGGAGTGGTACTGCCCATAGCAAATCTTCCAGCATCCCCTGGGGATTGTCGGCCTTCTCATCGGATCCTCCTGCATGCTTGGCAGCCTGTTGGGACCATCGTGGTCTTTTCCTTGTTCTCTCTGGCCCTGAGACCCAGAGAGCTGGCCACAGAGCTCAGCCTCCTTCCAGGAGGACAGAGAACCCAAATCTTCTCCACTTTCCCTCGAGGATCCTAATCTTTCCTACTCTCCACAGGCAGGAGCAGACCCTCAGGCCTTCCTCCTCTTTCAAGTGGCTTATCTTAGGGGGGGAAGAGGGGCTTCCAGAAAGAGGGAGCCGGCAAAGGGGGGCTCATGTTTTCTCCAGTTAATATACTGTGCTTGGTTAGAGGGTAATTGTTTGGGGGAGTAGATGCGTCTTGTCCAAGATGGTTGTTTGATTCTAGTTTGAGGTGTGTGTGTGTGTGTGTGTGTGTGTGTGTGTGTGTGTACATGTATATGTGTATACATGTGTGGGTAGGGATAGAATGACTCCAGAAAATAGAAAGGGAAGCAGAGAAATGGAAAGAGAACCCCATCTGTCCCCTCCTTCAGGGCCATCCAGGTAGTGCCCACTGGCCCTCCTCAGGACTCGTTAGAAGTAAGGGCCGCTGGCCTGGGAGGGTCTGGGAACGGCGGCCCTTGGGGCATGGGACACATGGGCCCGTCCTTTCCTTCCCCTGGTGAAAAAGACCAGAACCCTCCTTGGCTGGTTGGCTGTCCAAGTGCCGGTCGGCTATCCCTCTTGGAAGAGCTGGCCTCCCTCCCCACCCCTCTGATCAAAGTTCACCTGGGCGCCCAAATCTGGCAGTTTCCCAGGGACCCTAGAAACGTGTTTTCTGAGAGTCTGTCATTTGTGAAATTTTTTTCTTTCTTTCTTAAAAAAGGGTGGGGTGGGGGGGAAAGTCATGTTTTCAAAGGTGATTTTATGATGGGAGAGTGAAAGAACTAGTTTTACAAGAAAAGAGAAAAAAGACAGAAAAAATATTGTGGAATTCCTACAGGGAGGGGGAAGAAAGAAATATTTAAAAAATAATACTAATAATTGTGATTGCACAGCTGTGGTGGGGCCATGTGGAGGGAAAAGTTGTTGATCTCTGGAGCAGGTGGGGAACCCATCAGGGGTCCTCCTGCTCTCCTGTTCTCCCAGCTCAACTAGAGGTTAGAGTGGAACCCTAAGAGGTCCACAAAGTATCCCCCTCCAGAACCTAGGGGAAGAGAAAGGGCCAAAGTGAGACAGCTCAGTGTCCCACCATGTTTACCCATGACAGGATATGGTCCCCAGGTCTTCCTTTCTACTTCTTCCTCTGAAGGTAGGACATGGGTGAATAGGGTGTATGGTGCTGAGTGGGGCTGGCTTGGGAATGGGTGAAGAGGAGATGGCTAGACCTGGCCATGCCCCAGAGGGTAGAGAAGGGCTCTAGGGAGCAGAAACAGGAGGCCCAGGGCATGGGGATTGGGGTGGGAGTGGCATCTTTGCAGCCCCCTGTGGAGCAAGGTCCCTTTGCTTCAGGGGAGAGAGACTCCCCCCACCTGCGGAGGACCATGGTGGAGGAGTCCCAGGGAGAAGGAGAGGCTTTAACTGACGGCAGTTCCTCCCTGCCCCCCCCTTAATAGGGAGATACCCACCCAAACCCTCGAGGCCCAGGAGCAGAGCCTTTCTAGCGCCCCTGGGGGGACTGAGTACCTCCTCTCTGAGCTGGGGGTGCCCCTCCCCAAGGCCTCAGCTGCTTTCCCCTTTGCCCCATAACCAGGCAGAAGCTGCAGTCCACTTCTCTTTATTTTTGTATGCCAACTCCCCCAAACCCTGTTTTCCCAAGCCTGATTTCGTCATGAGAGCCTTTTGGGTTCCCCCACTGTCCCCACTTGTCATAGATACCAAGGTCTGGTCTCCTGTGTGAGACTGTTCCCGTCTAAACTGTGTGGCCCCTCACCAGCCCCCAGATCGCCTTCTCTTTACCCCATCTGTGAGTGAGGTCGGGGGACGTGGGTTTTTCAGAAGCAGTAACTGGGAGGCAGCAGCTGGGACGCCCAGGGCGGGGCAGAGGAAGGGGGTGTCACTGGGCCACCCCTGCTGGGCACTGGTGCCTGCTTCCGAGGGCCGTCCAGCAGCCCCAGCATGCAGCAGCAGCCACTGGGCCGGGGGAGCTTCGGCGGCTCTATTCTTACTGTTCTTTATAGCGCTTTACAATTTTCAAAGCACTTTCCCCATCTGTTGTCTCAGTCTTGGGGAGGAAGGTATTGTTACTACTATTTTAAAATTGACAGGCAGCCTGGTGTAGCAGATAAAGAGGCTGCCTCGGAGTCAGGAAGACCTGGGTTCCAGTCCCAACTCTGGCACACCCTGGCTGTGTGACCCTGGGCAAGTCACCTACCCCTCTGGGCCGAAGACTCGCCATTCTGTGCTGGTTTCCTCAGCCGCACCCCTGCATCAATGAAATCAAGATCCAGTCCCCCCAAAAATGTTTTTTTTAAGATGAGGGAGACTGCCTCAGAGATAGAAAGCACCTTACCCAGGATGACACAGTAAACAGCAGAATCGGGATCTGAACCCATGTCTTCTGACTCCCAAGTCGGGGACCCTTTGCCCTACCTTGTGCTGCTCTTTGAGGTGGGGGGGGCAGGAAGTCTGGGCAAGGGAGGAGATGGAGGGGAAGGCCCAGGCTCTCAGAGTGGGCTTTGAGAGTAGACCCTCTTATTCCCCCTCCTCCCATGGGCCCTGGAGGCTCGCCAGTCATCCCTCTGGGCCCAGCAATGGACCTGGGCTATTCTCTCCCCAAAGAGGAAGGCCAGAGGCGGTGATACAGAGAGCAGGTCTCTGAGGCTGCCTTCATTTACCCTCTTATCTGGCCCCTCAAAGGTGGCTGCTAGGAAGAGATGGATGAAGGAAGTGGTGGGATCTGCTCTTTCTCAAAGGTTCTGGGGGATCTGTCCGGTTTGATTGTGGCCGGGGGGGGGGCGGGGTGCCTCTCCCCACTTCCTTATAGTAGCAGGGGTCAGGCTCAAGGCCTGTGCCTGTCCTCTTCCAGCCCCACCCCATCCCCCAACCCCTTCCGCCATTTTGCACTTCTTGCCTTGCAGAGACCAGACTGGTCTGATTCCACCCCGCGTTATTCCCAGTTCTCATGCACTGGCCCAAGGTCGCCTCCCCGGGGCTCTTGGAGACCCACTCTGTGCCCCAAGCCCCCACCTTGGGAGAAACCTTGCAAAAGAAGGAAGTTTTCCACCTGGATTTCTGATGAAAAGCCTCCCTCTCCGTCGTCCTCCTGAAGCTTGGTACTAAGGAAAAGCTGAGGGTTCCCGACACCCCCTTTACGGATTGTTCCTGGGGGAGGGGTGGGCAGGGAGAGGGCAGGCCCATGCCTTCCCGTGTGCCAAGTGAGCTTCGGGGGGCCGAGGGATTCCCTTTGCTGGACGGCTGAGGTGGAGACTTTGTTTTCAATTTTAAAAGCTGAAACAAAACACAACAGAAAGAACCCTTAAAAGGAATAATGTATCTTATAATTTTTTTTAGATTTTTAAAGAAAAACGCATTTAATGAAAAGCATCGTGCACGAATGAATTCTATATATAAATATATACACATACATATCTCTCTATATTTTGGGAGGGGGTCCTGTCATCTTCTCATTTCCAGAATGGAGTGTGTGGGCTCGGTTTCCCGTGTTCGCTGTTTGGATATCCAGCTCCGGCTGGCTGAACTCGGGGGGGCCCCCCCAGGGGCGGGGCCGGGGGAGGAGGAGGAGCCCCTGCGCACGCCTGGCCCGCCTCCCTGCCTTCGTCTGCTTTGCACCTCAGCCTCCACGCCCTCCCTTCCTCAGCTGATGTCTCGGGTGGAAAAGCTGGCTGGTCTCGGGCTTTGGGACCTTTTTGGTTCTGTTGGGTTTTTCCTGGTTGTTTTGTGCTGATTACTCTTGTATTGTACGTTTTGTTTCTCCTGCTGCTCTTCCGTATTGTATCAATGCCAGGAATGGGGAGTTAAAAGCCTATTTTGCCCCCCAATAAATTGTTACATTCCAAAGCTGCAGCTTGCTCCGGCCCCAGCCTCGGCTGCCGGCTTGTCTCTGGCTTTCTTTCTTTCTAAAGGGCGGGCTCCCTGGGGTCTACATCTCCACAGAGTAGGCACCTTCATCAGTGCTCCTGACTTGATTTCATCTTAATGGTTCCGTCCTGATCTTGGGAGTCAGGACCCTGGCACCTGTGAAGGCGCGCGGACGGACCCCAAGCCAGCAGGAGACTGGCCAGCACCAATCCCAGCCCTGGTTCCCTTCCTTTACTGGCTCGCCTTCTCAGGCTCTGAATGGCAGACTCCTTTTTTTCCTTAACTAGCACTTAGAACAGAGGATGTCAGTTAACAAGAATGTTAGGACCTAGAATGTCACAGCTGGGAGGGAGCTTAGAATAGACATGTCAGAGCTGGGAGGCGCCTTAGAGCAGGGGATATCAGAGGTAGGAGGAGGCTTAAAACGGGATGTTAGAGCTGGGAGGGAGCTTAGAACAGAGGATGTCATACCTGGGAGGGAGCTTAGAACAAAAGGTGTCAGAACTGGGAGGGGCTTTAGAACAGGCAATGTCAGAGCTGGGGGGGGGGGACCTGAGAACAGGGAATGTCAGAGCTGGGAGGGAGCTTAGAACAGGAAATGTCAGAACTGGGAGGGAGCATAGAACAAGGAATGTCAATTTAAAGATATCTGGCCTAAGCCTTTATTTTACAATTGAAGAAACTGAGACCCAGAGAAGGGCGGTGATTTTCCCAGCCACTCCAGGCTGCCTTGAGGACTTCAATGACAAACACTTGTTCTGTTAGGGCTTCAAATTGACCTGAGAGGGCAGAACTTCCTTGCCTGAGCATCTTGGATTCCAGGATGACTCTCTGTGGGCGGGTCTGGGCACAGCTCTGGCCAGCTGCAGGAGGGTGGCCTGTCAGGTTTTCTGACCCATCTAGGGAACACTCTACTGAGAAGAATAATAAATACTGATGGAGAGTTTCTGTAGCAGGTACCACACCTTACTGGGGCTATGGGAGGATCCACTGAATGGATGAAAAAGCATTTGCTGAGCACTCGTTTCTGCATCGCAGAAGCCCCGTCAGACACGCCATGCAATAGCAAAAGCCCTTGAAAGTGCTTTCTTTTGGAGAATTTGGGAAGGGATGGAGGGAGATGTGGATGAAATGTCAGCTTGAGGAAGCCTTAGAACATAGAATGTTAGAATTTAGGATGGTAGGGATGGAGTAGACTAAAGAATGCAGAATGTCAGCTAAGAGGGGCCCTACAACGTGGCATGTCAGATTTGGTAGGGCCCTTAGAACAGGGAATGGCAAAGCTGGGAGGGCCTTTAGAACAAGGGCAAAGAGTGGAAAATACACAGTTTAGTCAGAGGACCTGGGTTTGAATTCTACCTCTAAGAACTGACTTTGAGCAGCCCACATAACTTCTATGGGCCTCAGTTTCCTCATCTATAAGTGAACAGGTGTGAAAGAAGTATCTATGTCCCTTCCGACTGTATCTAGATTAACCTGTTTGGCTTTCTGGATCTCTGTGGGGAAAATGCCAACACCAATGGATGAGTTTTTGCTCTAAAGCAAACAGCAAGGGACATTTATCCCTGGGAGACCTTGGACAAGTGAAACCTCCCTGGGACTCAGTTTCCTCACCTGTAAAATGAGGCAGTTGTACTTCCCTTCCAGACCTTGAGTTCCAGTGATTGTATGATAGGAGCTAAGTCACTTTCTCCTTTTTGAGCCTCAGTTTCCCCATCTGTAAAATGAGGGGGTTGGACACAGATCTAAATCTCAACACAAATGGCACATCTAGAAATTTTCATGGAAGATACAAAGACAAGGAATAGGAATCTTGATTTTTAAATCATACAATAAATCACATTATTTGAAGATTATTGATGAAATTGGTGCCTTTCTCTCCTCTGCCATCATCGAGGACCTGACCAGGGTCATAATAACACCTCATATACTGTCTCAGCTCTTAACGGTTCTTTTACATGGTCTCTGGTGTAATCTTCAAATGCAGGTGGGGAAAATATTATTTTTGTTTTTCTCTCTGGACCTCATCTTCCTGTGTCAGTCAACAAGCATTATTAAGCACCCACTAAGTGCTCAGGCACTGTGCTAAGCACAGGGGCCACAAAGAAAGATTTAAAAAATGCCTGTTCAGAAGGAGCTCCAAGTCTAACATATGTGCAAGCTATATATAGGGGACAGTCTCAGGCAAGGTATTAAAGTTAAGAAGAGGTAGAGAAAGACTTCCTGTGGAAGGTGGGATTTCAGCTGGGACTTAAAGGAAGGCAAGAAGCAGAGATGGAGGGAGAATCCCAGGCATGGGAGACAGCCATGAGTCAGGAGACTTGTGTAAGGAACAGCCAGGAGACCAGTATCATACGACCCAGAGTATGGGGGGTTCTAAGGTGCAAGAACACTCGAGAGGTATGTGTGTGAGGGGTAGGATTCCAGTGTTTTATATTTGATCCTAGAAGTAATAGGGACCCACTGGGAGTTTATGGAATGGGGTGTGTTTGTGTGGGTGTAGGTGTGGGTGGGTGTGTGGTGTGATTGCAGAGGGGAGGATAGATTGGAGTGAGGAAAGACTTGTGGCAGGTAGACCAGTCAGCAGACTATTGCAGTAGTCAGGAGGGAGGTGATGCAGGCTGGCAACAAGATAATGACAGTGTTAGAGCAGAGAAGGAGGCAAAGTTGTTAGGAAGGTTGAAACTATAGGGCTTGGCAATTAATTGGTTGTGGGGGTGATGGTGAGAAAGAGTGGAAGTCAAGGCTGACACCTAAGCCTATGTGACTGGGTCAATGTTGGTACTCTTGATGGTAATAGGAAAGTTGTGAGGTGGGGGAGAGATCATGAGCTCAGTACTGGACATGTTGGGTTTAAGATGTCTATGAGAAATCCAGTTTGCAATGTCCCATAGACATTTGGAGATGAGAGATTGCAGATCAGAAGAAAAGTTAGGGCTAGATATGTGAGAATCAGCATAGAGGTGATCTTTGAATCTGGGGGCTTACCACATAAAATTATGGAGAGAAGAGAAGATGACCTAGGACAGAGCCCTAACATTAGCCCATGTGACCTGGAAAAAGATCCAGAAAAGGAGACAATAGGAGCAGTTAGATAGGAAGGAGAACCAGGAGAGAAACCTAGAGGGACGAATATCAGGTAGAAGTGGGTGATCAAACAGCATTGAAGGCTGCAGGGGTCAAGAATGGTGAGCACTGAGAAAAGACAATGAAGCGACCATTAGTAACTTTGGAGGGAGCAGTTTCAGTTGAATGACGAGGTTGAAAGCTGGACTTGGGAGAGATTAGAAGAGAGTGAGAAGAAAAGAAGTGCTGGCACCTATTGTAGACAGCCTTTTCCAGGAGTATAGCCATGACTGGGAGAAGAGATGAAGGATGATAGCTAGTGGAGATGGACAGAGCAATGGGAGCTTTTTGAAGATGGCAGTGACTTGGGTGTATTGGTAGCAATAGAAGGAGATAGTAGACAAGGAAGAGACCGGGAATTAGCAAGGATTGGAGATGACAGAAGAGGAGGTCTACTGGAGAAGATGAGATGGAATAAGATCGCTTGTGTAGGGAGAGGGATTTGTCTTGGCAAGAAGGGTCGCCTCTTCATGTGAGACGGGATGAAAGAGTAGATAGAGGCAGAAGGCATCTGAATGGTGTGAGATGAAGAGGAGGGGACATGAAGGATCTCTAGATGAATGGCTTCATTTTTTTTTTCTGTGATCATAAGTCAGGCACTGAATTCATTGAAGAAGGAAAGCCAAGGGGCAGGTAGGTGGCGCCGTTCCTGGAGTCAGGAAGACCTGACTCAAATCTCGCCTCAGGAGTTTACTGGCTTTGTCAAGTCGAAGAAGAAGAAGAAGAAGAGAGGAGGAGGAGAAGGAGGAGGAGAAGGAGGAGGAGGAGGAGGAAGAGAGTGCCTGGAGGTTGGTAGATGAGAGTTTTCAGAATCTTGATTGGGTGCTAAATGTGGATTGAGTGAACCTCAGAGGAGAAGACGTTGCTAAGTGATAAGGGTAGAGGGAAAGCCCAGAAGTCCCAATGAGGAGCAAGGAGAATTCCAGTTCCCTCCCCACGATGGAGGGAGGGGAGGAGATGAGTGAGTATTCAGCCAGTGCTCAAAAGGGCAGCCAGGGAGGCTGTGTCACCAGGAAGGAGTCAGGGCTTGGGGTACAAGAAGATGGAAGGAATGGAAGGACAAGGTTTCAGATGAAAGCTAGTAGGCTGCCTATGGCACAGGCATGCCAGACAGCACAGTGGAGGGTGGGGGTGGAGTTTCAGGGAGGAGGTTGTATTGTGACGTTTCAAACCTTGGATGATGGAGAGGAAGAATAAATCAATTAACAAGCATCTTAAAATACATTTTAATTGGTATTTTTGTTTTTACATCACCTACATTTTCCCATGTCCCCTCCCCAACTATCCCATATAACAAAGTTTTTTTTTAAAGGAAGAAAATAATGTCAGTAAAACTGATCAATATGTCAAGAAACGTCAACAAGATACTCAGTGTTCTGCTGCCATGCCCCTTTGGCTCATGTCTGAGGAGGAATCTCTAAGAGCGTCTTCTCATACCTGTTCTTAGGGCCAAGCTCTCATAAACATTTATTAAGTACTTGCTATATACCAGACATTGCACTGGGACATAAAGACAAAGAATATATGAGGAAATGGAGGGTGGGAGGCAACATTTTTTTTTGAAAGGGAGAAATGATGATTCCATTTTGGGAACCATCCCAAGTACAGTTCATGGGATTTCAGGACAGCCTGGAGAATGTCTAGTCTGTGAGTTGAGGGTAGTTGGAGACATGAGTCTGGAGCCCAGGAGAGAGAGGTCAGGAATGGGGCTGCAAGTTTGATCATCCATGAAGTGGGGACAGTTAAAGCCATAGGAGGAGGTCAACACAGAAGAGAAAGAATCTGTGTGAAATGAGGGCATCCCTCCCTCTGGCCACTATTGCACGAAAAAGAAATCTTTCAAGCAAGAAGAGGCTGTCAGAGACCACAGGAGACATCTCACTAATGAGTACCCCTCACTTCTGCCAGCATTCTACCATTTCCAAAGCCTTTCTCATCTTTCAGCTTCCTATTTTACAATCCTTCCACCCTCATTTTCCCAGAGGATGCCTGGGGACCCGAGCGCCTCAGTCCAAAGGGAGGCAAGGCTAATGGGGGGCTGCCAGGCACAGAGGCAGGCCAGTGGAGAGAGAGTTTGGGCAGGGGGGCCTGCTAGTCCATCCTGGAGGCATCTGCTCTCGGCAGCCACACACAGAGCTGGCCCTGCCCAGAACCCTGCTGTACCAGTTTCTAGCCTCAAGTTCTCTTCACAGCTCTCACGACACGCTGGCTTCTGTTTCACCTTCTGTAAAGCTACCATTCTTTGAAAGATTGCTTGACGCAGGGCTGCTCAATGCCTCTTGTCAGTCTCCTGGATACAAGGCCTATTCCCCTGGAGAAAAGCAGCAGAACATTTTGTACTGAGCTGGTATTATTAATATTCTACACGGCAGCATATGGAAGACATTAAGGCTAGGTTTTCTCTGAAGGATGCACAAGCCCATTCTTCCAGGAGACAGAAATGGGGGCCAGATACCCCCCCAGGGAGGTCTGGAAGAGGCAGTCCCACACCATCACAGGGGCCAAAGGCATGGACATTCAGATAGCCCTTTATTGGCCAGAGTGAGTAAGAGGAGGGTTCAGTGTGCTGTGGGCCTCCGTCTGTACGAAGTGCTGAAGGCACCAAGTCACCCAGTCGTGGCTCCAGAGTTGGAAGGGACCTCAGGAGCCATCCAGCCCACCCTCTCCCATTTTACAGATGAGGAGACTGAATCCTATACTGATTGGCTGACTTTCATTAGGTCACATGGGTAATGAGCGCCAGAGGTAGGATTCGAACCCTGGCTTGTTCTGCTCATCTGCATAACCATAGCTAGAATTTCTGCACTGAGGCTGGGGTGGGATAGGGGGTGTAAAGGGAGGGGGAGTGATAGGATTGTCTTAGGATGTTACCAGAGAGTATGAAAGCCAAGCCTATTGAAGCATGGATGTGGCAGGTAGAGGGGAGAAATACCCCAGAACCCTGATTTTGGTACCCTCTAAATCCCCTCCTCTCCCCCCAGGCACAAAGCTCCACTTGCCCAGTGCTGGGCAGATTGGTGCAGGTGGGGTTTTGAGGTTCAGCTGGGATTCTCTGCCACCCGGTCCCAACATCCTTGTGAGATTCGGAGATTGAAGGTTGGGCATCGGTAAAATGGTTAGGGCACTTGTCCTTTGACCCCTAGGTCAGGTGGGATGCTGTCAATAAATCCTGTGGCTAGATCAGCTAGGTGTGATGGAAAAACAGAGCTTCCCTCTGATTTACCTTTAGCGCAAGACTGCTTGGACTTTGCTTTGGAGTCTTCAGGACAGGTAAAATTTCTAGGGTTATTTCCAGCTTAAACTTTCTGATTCTCGGATCTCTCTCCCCTGACTGTTCTTCTGTGCCTCACTCTGAGCTCAGCTTTCCTGACTGCCACACTTACTTGTTCCCCCTGCCACCAAGTCAACATGTTTAGCAAATTTGCAGATGTCACAAAACTGTAAGAAGTAGCTGAAACATCAGATAACAAAGTGAGGATTCACAGAAAGAGCTCTCCTGGCTGTGTAAACAGGGGCTCTTGACCTTGGGGGTCTACAAACTTGTTGGGTTTTTTTTTAATACTTTGATAATTCTAATTCAATACAATCTGTTTCAATAAAACTTATCAAAAATATGATCAGTTTCCTTTGTAACCCAATGTATTTTGTTTTATGCATTTAGGAACATGTTTCTTAGAAAAGGTCCACAGACTTCACCAGATTAACTGCCAGAGGGGGTCAGGACTCCAAAAGCAGTTAAGAATGAGCGTCAGGATCTAATAAGATCAGATTGTAAAGTCCCACATTTAGGTTCAAACAATCGACTTTATAATCACATGTAATCAATCAGTCAATAAGCATTTATTAAGCACTTACTATGTACCAGGAACAGGGCCTAGTATAAATAGGTCAAAACAGTCCCTTGCTGTTAATGAGTTCACATTGTAATGATATAAGATGAGAGAGGTGTGGCTAGATAACAGTTTGTCTGAAAAAATTGGAAGGTTTTAGTAGATCACACACTCATTAAGAGTCAGCAGTGATCCCTCACCAGAAAAAGCAAAATGCAATTGTAATCTGCATTGAGACAGCTATAATGTTAAAAATAAAGTAAGTTCCACTTAGCTCTGCCCTGTGCAGACTCTATCTGGAATATTCTGTTCAGTTCTTGGCACCTGCTTCTGGAGTGATGTGGGCAAGCCAGTGGCAGCATGCTGGAGAGAACAAGGCTTGCCTTGGAATCAGGAAGACTTGAATTCCATTGTCGTGCCTGACGCCAAGTCTCAGTGTCCCAGGTAACTGTCTACATCGATAAGGTACAGATCCGTTGCCCGTCTGCATCACTGAAGTGAGATTCCATTCACGCTGCACCAAGAAAAAAAGTTGTTAATCTTGGGTGAATCCAGAGACGCCCAAGGATGGGCAGGAGGCCAGAGATCTTGCCAAATGTGGTTCAAGGAAGGAATTGACGATGGCTATCCAGAAGAAGAGAAGACTGGGAGACATGACTGCAACCTTCACTTATGTGAAAGACTTGTATAATGACAAGGGGGAGGGGGATGTTTGGCTGTTCTCTTGGGTCCCAGAGGGCAGAACTAGGAGCAGACTCGGGCTCAACGTAATGAAAAGCTTTCTCGAAACTCAAGCCATTCCAGTGGAATGAGATGCTTTGATAGGTAGTGAGTTTCCTGTCATTGGAGGTCATCAAGAAAAGACCAGAAGATTACTTGACAGGAAGTTGTAGAGGGTATTGCCATTCAGGTTGGACTAGATGCCCACTGAAGTCACTTCCAAATCCAGTCATCTGTGATTCATTGACAAGGTAAGTCATCCAGACGTCACTTTGGCCACTGAGCCAAGTGGTAGGTTGAAGTTTATGGCAGAACTCTGGCGGAGGAGAGTAGGAAGGGGGGATGGACTGGGTGAATTGAAGAGGCAGCACAGCATGTGCGGATAGGATGCTGTGCTTGAAGTTAAGAAGACCTGGGTTCAAATCTCACTCAATATGAGTAAGAGCTCTATAACACAAGCACATCACATAACCTCAGTGTGTCTAAGGCAACTCCCCAGGGTCTATTTACTAAGTCCTAGACAGGGTGTGGTGCGTTTTGTTAAAGATAATTCCCACATGCGGAGTTCCCTGCCCGGAATCCCAGATCCTTCTCATGTTAATGTACCAGATGAATCAATACCATAAGCAAGGTGGATGGGCACTTTCTAAACTAAAGAAAGCAGAGCGCTTTCAAGTGTTTTAGAATTCCTGTTTTGCAGATTCTTCGTATAGCATCTTCCCTCTGAGTCCCAATCTATTCCAATTCTTCCTATCCTTCAAGTATCAGGGCTAGTGCAGACCCTGCCAGGGAGCCTTCCCAGTGACCCCAGCCCATGCTGAGCTATAAGTAACACTTAATATCTGAGGTCCTCATGTAACACTGAACTGTCTGCTGTACGCCATATCTCTTGGACTGTCTTGTAGTATTTTTTGTAATTTGTATTTTATTGACATCTTTAGTTTTTATGTCATAGCCACCTTTGAATATACCTTACTCACCCAGTGAGCCTTCTCATATAATAAAGAAAAACAGGGTAAGCAAAACTAGCCAACATGGTGACTGAGTTTGAAAGTGTATGCAACATTCTGCAGCTGTAGTCCTCTACCTCTCCAACTAAGGAAAGGAAATTAATATCCTCCTTTTGTCAAGACTGGGCATTACAGAGACATAGCCATCAGCTTCAGGTCAGTGTTCTTTCCACATAAATTGTTGTAGTCATTGTGTATATTATTTTCCAGGGTTTTTTTTGTTGTTGTTGTTGTTCTGCATCAGTTTACACATGTCTGTATTTTAAAACTTTGTATTAATCAGTCTTGTTTTCCCCTCTAATGTCAGTCAGTCAGCATTTATAAAGGGCTTTGTGTGTATCCAGCACATAAAGAGAAGCTATTGTATGATAATTGTGGTTCACAGGACAGAGACTTTCAGGGCTAAGTGGGATCTTTTAAGTCATCCAATTCAACCCCCTTATTTTACAGAGAAGGAAACTGAGGCTCAAGGAAGGGAAGTAATTGCCCAGGATCACACAGCAAGTCACTGGCGGAGACAGAACTTGAACCTAATCTCCATCAGCTTCATCAGTTTTCTTGTCGGCCCCCAGAGTGCAGGGAACCAGTCTGGTCTCAATCTCTTCCAAACAGGTTTCCCCACCTAAAATGAAAGGGTTGGAGTGTTTATTAAAAGGGTCCTTCCTGCTCCGAAAAGTTCTATTGTTCTAGGTTAATCAAGGTCTTCCTAGTGAAATACAAGGTTGATCTGGGCCTTGAAGGATGGGGAAGACTTTCACAGAGGCCTCCTTTCCTTTTCCCCAGAAAGGGATAGCTGGCTGCCAGCCTACGTGGGCACAGTGGAGCTACAGAGCAGTCCCCAACTCTCTAGGCCGCCATTTTTACAAGTCCTGAACTAGTGTGGGGCAGAGGGGGAAGGATGCAGGGAGTAGAGATGTTACCAGTAAAAGGAATTCTGGAATGAGAGGGGCAGGCCTCTTCCCCTTCTCAACACCTTGAATTCCCTTCCTTGTCCTTTTGGACAGAAGGAGCAGGGATTAGGGTGTAGGAAGGAGGATTCCCTGAGGATACATGAATGTTGAATTTCTGCCAGAATCAGGACCCAGAGAGAGTGAGAATAGAGTGTAGAGAGAGGTATCTCTGAGATCATAGGAATTCACCCCCCCCAACCTGCCCCTATTATGTAAAGGTGGGGAGCTAGGCTCAGGACATAGTGGTCCCTGAAGACCCCTGAATACTCTTCCCTTTTGATGTGATGGAGAAGAGAGTGGATTGCAGAGAAAGGTAACCGCTGTAATGGTGTACTGGACTTGGAGTCAGGAAACCACGGGTTCACACCCTGCATCAGACACTTTAGCTCTGTGACCCTGGCCGAGTCCCTCTTTGTGTCAGGTTGAGGAGACTGGACTTGTCTCTGACGTCCGTTCAAACTCTGTATCTATGACCCTGTGGAGAATGGAAGAGAAGCCAGGACTATGCTAAGGGGAATGGAAAGGACAGTTAGCATTGGGTGGAGGGGAAGGAAATCTCTGAAGATGAATGAATGAATGAATGAATGAATGAATGAATGAATGTCCCCATCCCTTCTTTCGGGCTGACAGAGAGGGATGGGGGCTGAATTGTGCAAGTCCCAGAGAACTCTCACTGTATTATGGGGAGGGGGGAGGACCAAGGCTTGGAAAAGGCTGGATGTCATCTTTTCCCTTGTGGCCCGGAAAGGGGGAGTTGGGCTTGGATAGGGAAGACAGGGTTCTCTGAGGCACCCTTGTGTCCCCTTTTCTCTGGTGGGGGTCCCTCCTTCCGTTACAGAGACCATCAAGGCTCTCGGCTGCGGGGGCGCAAAGCCGGAGTTCGGGGCTGGCCTCGCTGGGCCGGCGGGCCTGGCAGGTGGGGCCGGACCCGGTTGTGTAGGGGAGGGGCCGGGAGGAGAGGGGCGGGGCTGGCGCAGCTTCCCACTCCCTCCTCTAGCCCTAGTCGAGCTCAGAGCTGCGGCGGCGGTAGCGGCAGTAGCAGCGGCACCAGCAGCAGCGGCACTAGCAGAAGTAGCAACAACTCCAGCCGCGTGCTGGGCTTCCTTCACGTCCCTTCGCGTCCGTCCTTTAGTCCGTCTCCCCCCTTACTCCCCAGCCCGCGTGTACGGGGCCGTGCGGCCCCCCCGCCGCCCGCGCCACCCTGAAGTTCCTGGCGGTGCTGCTGGCCGCGGGCATGCTGGCCTTCCTCGGTGCCATCGTGTGCATCATCGCCAGCGTGCACCCGGCGGCCAGCCCGGCCCGGGCGCCCTCCGGGGCTGCCGCCGACAATGACTCGAGCGCTGGAGCCGCGGCTCTGCTGCCCCCCGGGCCTGAGCAGAGCCTGAGCGCGCTGCACGGGCCCGGCAGCTCGGCCGGCCCCACGAGCTCCCCCTGCCCGGCGGCGGCGGCGAGCTGCTGGCCAGCGCCCGGCCACTGCAGCACCCGCTGCTCTTCAGCCGTTTCCTGTGCACCCCGCTGGCCGCCGAGTGCCCGACGTCGTCGGACGGGTCCGCGGTGCAGGGCGACGGGCCGGGCTCGGGCCAGCAGCAACAGCAGCAGCGGCAGCGCGAGGAGGAGCTGCTGGCCCTGCAGAGCACGGCGGAGCAGCTGCGGCAGACGGCGCTGCAGCAGAAGGCGCGGATCCGAGCCGACCAGGAGGCCATCCGCGAGCTCACGGGCAAGCTGGGCCGCTGCGAGAGCGGACTGCAGCTCCCCTTCCAGGACACGGCGCCCCCGGGCCGCCAGGACACCATGAGCGACGGCCCCGCCTGGGACTCCCCGGCCGTGGTCCGCGAGCTGGAGGAGGCCGTGCGCGCCCTCAAGGAGAGGATCGAGAAGATCGAGGTGAGCGGCCGCCCCTTCGGGCTTAGGGATTCGGGGAGAACCGCGGTGCTTAGAACCTCAATGGCCCGGCAGCATACCGGGAGCTCCCGGAGGCCAGGGACTGCTGGCGCCTTCCCGTCTTTGTATCCCCCGCGTCCAGCGCAGAGCCCCACTCCAAGGAGGAGGAGGCGCCTCCTAAGCAGCCTGTTGGTGAATGAATTGCTTGAGCTCTCCAAGGTCTGCAGAGCGCTCTCCTCTCTGCAGCCCGCAGGGCAGGCAGTGCAAACATGGTGCCCATTTCAGGGGTGCCAAAACTGAACTCGGGTTGTGGAGTGAAAAGAAGGTTGGATGGAAAGAATAGGGTTCTAGTCTTCTCACCGCTGTGTGACCTTGGGCAAGTCCCCTCCTCCCTGCCTGTGTCTCATTTTTCTTCTCTGTAAAATGTAGGGAGGATGGGCGAGATCTCTAAGGTCTGGGCTAGTTCTAAATCCTCATAGCTTCAGGATCTCCCAAGGATCAGAGGGAGGCCTTGGGGTGTCGGGGGGGCTTCTCCTGCTAACTCCCTTCTCCTGGAAAACAGCTGGTGTAGGACTGAGTCTGTTAGGAGACCCAAGGACAGCCTCCGTACAGACTTCCCATTCCTCCATACCGCCCTGTTTGCCCTCCCTAGAGGGGCCAGAGGGACAGGAGGCTGCTCTGGAGAGCAGATTAGGGTTTAGGGAGAGCTGGCCGAGCCCAGCCCCAAGAGGGTCCCCGCTCGGGGCTCCTGCTAGTTTCCCAAAGGGTCCCGGCTGAGAATTTGCCTTTATTGGTGGTTGAATGATCTCAGAGCCAGCCACTACCCCTCCCTACCCCAGGGAGAAGGAGCTAAGAGCGAGAAATGCTGGGCTCTGTGCCCGGGTTTCACAGGGGCTGCTGCCTGCAGCCTCCTGCCTGTGGGCAATGGACTTCTCTTTCCATTCTTCTGAGAATGGCCTCTCAGGGGTGGGGGTGGGGGGAAGCGACAGTTGGGATCTAGAGAACCCCTTAAAAAAAAAGATAGGGCACAGCCCTCCTCTGGAGAGGAGTGGAGGAAGAACTGTCATTTATATAGAGGGCACTTGAGGAATGGTCACAGCAGTCATGAGAGGTCAGACTATCTCAAATAATAGTTTTATTATCCTGTTACAGCTGAAGAGACACACCCACCTTGCTTTGGTCTACCATTGTGGTAGAGTAGGGAAAACAAACCCTAAACCCTGGGTTTGAATTCAGCTCCTCCACAATCTGTGTGATCTTGAGTAAGTAATTTGCCTCTCTGGGCCTCAGTTTCCTCATCTATGACCTTGGGGGTTGGACTAGGTTCCTCCCAGTTCAGGCATCCTGTAGGCCTTTGATGCCTGATGAAGAGTTGTATAGCTCCTGTCTTAGACTGCTGCCTTCCACTCCTCCCTCACCCCTCTTCTCCTCCCAAGCCCCCATGTCCCATTAGACCTACTGTCAAAGGTCAGGAATGGGATTTGGAGCCAGAGGACCCAGATCTCAATCCTGACTCTGTCCCCTTAGGGATGACACTTAGACAAGTCACTTGGGACAAGTCACTGTGGGCCTCAGTTTCCACCTATCAAAAGATTGGACCGGATGACCTTCCAACTCTAAATCTATGGTTCTGTTATTCATTTCAGCAAACTTTTAGGGAATCACTAGCCTCAAGAAAAGGAAGCCCTATATTAGATGGGAGAGAAAAAGTCCCTGCCTTCAGGATTAAGTACAGGATTTGCAATTTAAACCTCCTCTAATTCCTTACATTTTTCTAGGTAGGCAGGCTGGAGGCTGAGGAATCAAAGCTTCAAAATTTGACAAACATTTATTAAGCTCTGCTCAGAAGCAGCTAGGCTTCATGGTGGGTAAAGCACTGGGCCTGGAGTCAGAAAGACCTGAGTTCAGATCTGATCTCAGACACTTCTCATCTGTGAGACCCTGGGCAAAACACTCTACTGGGTCCTAGGCTGGGTGCTAGGTGCTGGGGATAAAATTACAAAAGGGAGACAGCCTTTGCCCTCCAGAAGCTTATATTCTACCGTGGGGAGTATCATATGTGCGCAGATAAGTCAATAAAAAATAACAAGGAGGAGGAAGAGAGAAAAAGGAGGGGAAAGGGGAAAAGTGGGAGAGGAGGAGAGGAAAGCATTGGGGAATGAAGAAGGGCCTCATTCAGGAGGTAGTCCCTGAACTAAAACTTGCAGGCAGCTAGGGACTCCACAAGGTGAGGAGAGAGGATACTCCAGGCACAGCATGGACATGGCAGGCATCAAAGGCCTACAGGATGCCTGAACTGGGAGGAACCTAGTCCAACCCCCAAGGTCATAAAGATGAGGAAACTGAGGCCCAGAGAGGCAAATTACTTACTCAAGGTCGCACAGATTGTGGAGGAGCTGAATTCAAACCTGGGGTTTAGGGTTTGTTTTCCCTACTCTACCACAATGGTAGACCAAAGCAAGGTGGGTGTGTCTCTTCAGCTGTAACAGGATTTGCAGATACCTAGAGACGGCCCTTCCTTAGCTCTCTCACTGTAGAGTGAAAGGCTTTTGTGCCCATTTGGAGCAGGTGGGGACAAGGATCATGGAGTCTTCCATGTTTCTATATATTCAGCAAGTGGCTTTCTACTCCCTTGATGTGTAGTACTGGTCCTGACGAAGTACCTACATGACTGGGTACCATTGAAAACTTGGAAGCCTCTCTGGAAATATGAGCAGCACCCGAATTCCCAAGTGGAAGGAAATGGAGACAGAGAATGGGTTTTTTTCCTCTCTTTCTCCTACTCCCCACTCCTCACAGCACATGCAGCATGCAGATGGTACTGGTGGGTTGTGCTTGGCTCTCCCGCCTTCCTGGGCATCCCAAGATAATGGAGCCGGAAAGGGGTTGGCTTCATTCCCAGCCTATGCTTGGCAACACCTCCAGTTTTTGGCTTGGAAAGGCCCTCCCAGCAGGACCTGCTGCCTATGTCATGTCAGTTCAGGTAGATGGTGGTCATGGTGGACTTTGGCCAACCTTGGGCCTCAATGCTACCCCCCCCACAAGAGTAGTCCTGGCTTCGCTTTTCTCTCCTTCCTTCCCAGTCCTGTAACTGATGCCCCCTGAGAGTGTGAGGCAGGTGTCTTGCCCTGGTAGGTATGTGGGGGAGGGGAGGCATAGAGAGCTAGCAATGGGCAGAAGCAGGAAATGAGTAGGTAGAGACAATGCTGGAAACTAAGAACTCCTAGACTGTCATTTCTGAGTGAAACTCTGGAGATTTTGGCCCCAAATCTCCCTAGGTCATGGTGGCTCCCAGGGCCCTAAGTCCTATTTGGCCACATCCTGGTGAAGCCTGGAAGGGTCATCGAGCTGAAAGGAACCCTGAAAGAAAACTGAGGCCTAGGGAAGGGAAATGATCTACTCAAGAACACACAGGTAGCAAGTAGTAGAGTCAGTATTCAAATCCAGGTCCTCAGATTCTAAATCCAGGCTTCTTTCTGGCCACCCCAGGCTGCCTCTTGAAGTCTGCTTCCCTTCTCTACCAGGAATACGAGCCTTGAAGGTGGGCCATGAAGAGTTGGTCCATAAAAAGCTGGGACTTGGTGGGGTACACAGTGCTCAGGATACCCCTGTCTCTGTGTCATGATTCAGATCCTTGCCTGGATAGGGGGTGGAAAGGACTGGTCCCAGAGAGGTTCTAGGTTGGGAATCACAGTGTAGTGAGTAGGGCTTAGAGTTGGGAAGACCTGGGCCTGAATTCTGCCTCAGAATCTCACTAGTTGGGAGAATAACTTAATCTGGCTAAGCCTCAACTTCCTTCCATGGAAAATGAGGGGATTAAACTCAATGAGAGGGGCCATAGACCCCTAACCCTAATTCCAGCCCTAAGTCTGATTGTAAAACACTTCCTTTTCCAGCTGTGAGCACCTCTGTCCACCAGAGTATAGTGCTCAGTTCTGCTTCTGAAAGGGAAACTGGGTAAGAGAATTATTATTATTAGCAATACCAACCCCTTCCCTCCCTTTGCTGCTTACAAACAATTTCTGCAGGCATGATCTCACTCCTTGAGGGAGGAAAAACAGGCATTGTTATCTCCATATTATAGATGTGGAAACTGAGACTCAGAGAAAAGTGACTTAACTTAGCCAGGGACACATGCCTGGTAAGGCACAGAGCTGGGACTAGGACAGAGGTCTCCTGAGTAGATGACCCAAAAGAGAAGGGGCTGATGTGGAGGCCATTTGTTGCTTTTTTTTTTTTGGTGAGGCAATTGAAGATAAGTGACTTGCCTAGGGTCACACAGCTAGTGCCAAGTGTCTGAGGCTGGATTTGAACTCAGGTCCTCCTGACTCCAGGGTGGGTGCCACCTAGCTGCCCTGATTTGTTGAGTTTTGTTGTAGAGGGAGCCCTACTCAGTATCAGAGAGCCTCTGGCATCCCTGCCTCCTCTGAGGCTTGGACATTCTCAACTTTTGACCTTGAGGAAGATGCACACTGGGTCAGAGTTTTTGCTGAATAATAGGAAAGAAAGGATAGTTGTACAATTCTGAGCAAGTCCCTGCCCTCCTTTGGGTGTCAGTGTCCTTATCTATAAAATCAGGGTATTGGGTTGGTGGATCCCTAAAAGGCCTCCTAGCCCTGACATCCGCTGTTCTAAGGCCCCTCCCAGCACTGGCATCCCCTGTCCTAAGCTCTCTCCCAGCTCTGATATTCCGTTCTTAGATTCCTCTCAGCCCTGACATCCCCTGTTCTCAGGCCCCTCTCTGCTCTGACATCCCCTGTCCTTAGTTCCCTTCCAGCTCTGGCATCCTCTATTCTAAGGCTCTTCCCAGCTCTGACTTCCCCTGTTCTGAGGCCCCTCCCAGCACTGACATCCCCTGTCCTAAGCTCCCTCCCAGCTCTGATATTCCGTTCTTAGATTCCTCTCAGCCCTGACATCCCCTGTCCTAAGCTCCCTCCCAGCTCTGACATTTCACATTTACAAGATCACAGATTTAGAGCTTAGAGGTCCAAGAATGTAGCCCCCTCATGTTACCAATAGGGAAACCGAAGCCCAGAGAAATGGCAGGTCTTAGATAGCAGAGTTGGGTTTGAACCCATGCCCTCTGATTCAGAACTCAACCCTATAGCAGCGTCTGAGGGCCTTCCACCCTCTGGCTTTCTGTGCTCCTGATGTCCTGCATTTTGTGACTGTAAAAATTCCCTGATCACCTGGCTCTCGGCTTGGAGTATGCTTTGGGCGGTGTTTCCCCTGCAGAGGTAACCCAGAGGCCTGGGGCCACAGGATAAATCGCGGGTGTTTCTCCACCCCCCCAAGGCTCTCCCAGCACTCAGGTAAATCTGAAGAGGAGTGGAGCCAATCAGGGGATATGGAAGAGCCTTTTCTGAGATCTATTGATTTTACTTTGATTTACTTCTCAAAATTTGCTGCAAAAGGGGAGGAGACTGCTGCCAGGGACTGGGCTACATGGATGCTCACTTCATGGGGTGAGCTGGCGCCGTGCTCATCTTGGGGTGGTGGGGGGCAGGGGAGCAGATGGATTCTGTCCCTTTGTCCCTTCTGAGTAGGGAGTGAGGAGGCAGCGAAGCAAAGTAGAAAAAGGTGGGAGATCCAGGCTTGAGTCCTGCCTTTCTCCATTTGGAAAATGAGGGACTGTGTGATCTCTAAATCTCAGGAGAGGTGTGCTGTGGAGGGATCTCTGGACTTTAGAGGACTGGGTTCAGCTCTCAGCTCTACTGCTTACAGAACAGAGTAACCTTGGGTAAATCATTAGCCTCTCTGGACTGGTTTCCTCATTTGCAAAACCAGAGGCCTGGACCAGATGTTCCCTAAGGTTCTTTTCAGCTCTGGGATCCTGTCTATAATAACAATAGTTGACTCTTCTTGGGGCTTTAAAGATTGCCAAATGCATTCTGTTATTTGAGCTTCACAACAATTTTGGGAGAGTTTGGTATTAGGATGTGGCTGTCCCTATTTTACAGATGAGAAAACTGAGGCCTGGGGAGGTGACTGACCGCAGTAGATATCCAAGTCCAGTGCTCTATGCAATCCACCATGTGGCCACGGCCTGACCCCTCCCCAAACACTGTCCACTGCATGGACCACTGGGGGATAGAGCCAGCAGGGCCTTGTCTGCTCTCCCTCCTTTCTTCTTTCTCTTCCTCTTGTATCATTACCTGTTTTCCCAGCAAGTTTAACCCTGACTTCCAGAGGTAGCAACAGAAGGAAGCAGGGATAAATTAGTCCTTGTCAATTTATTGGAGGGGCTGTGGATAAGGATTTAGGGAAGCCATTGAGGGAAAATGACTACGAATGGGGAGAAATATGGGGTAAGGTGCTAAGAGATCCCCTTTCCTGCCACTAACTTGTGTGTCCATAAGGTCAGTCACTTCTCCCTCTTGAGACCTCCGTTTCCCCTGGTCTAAGGTGATGGGGTTGGACTCAATACCTTCTGAGGCTCTGATATTCTCCATAAAGCCCCGTGTGCACAGAAGGGGGTGGGGTGTCTGAGGCCTCTTTGCCTAGCACCTGGAGCATCAGCTGGATTCCATCTCATCCCCGCCACTACCACCACTCCATCACCCTCACCCATCCATTTATTCTGAGCTGGCAAGGTCTGGGCTCCAGGAGGCCCCATTCATCTTCTTTTAATTACAGTTCCAAATTGGAATTGGGTGACGAGGCAGGGGAAATCAATCTGGCCCTCTCCTCCCTCCCCCTTCCCAACCTTGATTAGATTGAGGCCAGGAGCCCAGAGCTTCCAACCAGGAAAGGAAAAGGGAGGTGGGTGTGTAGGGGGAAAGAGAGGGAGATACTGGGTTTCCTTGTTAACTTGGGGAGGTGCATCTGTGACCTGAGCATTGTTGACATTAGGAAGAAAACTAAATGGGTTTGGAGTAAAAAGACCTGTATTCGAATCCCAACTTTATCACTTACTACCTGTGTGACTTTGGGCAAGTCACTTTATTTCCTAAGGCCTCAGTTTCCTCATCTATAAAATTGAGAGGTTAGACTAGCTGGCCCCTGGGATCCCTTTCAGCCCTTGATCTATGAATCTCTGATCTGAACAGAGTGAATCTCCCTAGAACTCCTGGAAAACATCCATCTTGGATGTGAGATTAGCTCTGTCACCACCAAAACAGGTCATTTCCCCAGTCTGGGCCTCAGTCTTTTCCCCTATAAAATGAGGGGGTTGTACTTCATGGTCTCCAAGCTTTTCCCCATCTCTGACATCCTTTGTTCCTAAATCTGGAAGCTTGGTGCTGAAAGAACCCTGGGCTGGGACTGGGCAGCCCTGTGTGAGTCTCCTCATCTGTCCAAGAGGGCTAAGAAGACTTGTGCCCCCTGTCTTCCAGAACAGTTGGGAGGGAAAAGCTTGGAAGCCTGGAAGGGTTTCAGGAAGCTGCTACTGCTGTTGCTACTGCTGCTGCTGCAGCTGCTGCTCACCATCCCCTCCCTTCCTCACTATAATACAGTCCCAAGGGCTCTGTTTGTCTTTCTTAGAAAAGTTTCCAGCCCCAGGGCTTCTGCCAGGAGAGGTCAGTGAATACAGCCTAGTAAAGAATCACAGGGCAGCCAGCCAAGTACCTAAAAGCATCTGAGAATCAACAATGCCTGAGCTGGAAGGAACCTGGGAGGGTGTCAAGTCCAACCTGTATCTGAGCAGGAATTGCAGGCCCACAACAAGTGGGGTGTCCATTTGCCACTTGAACACTTCCAGTGATGGAGAGCTCACTACATTAAGAAGTAGGCTATTTAGGTCATTGGCCTAGGACGTCCTAGATCTGTTGCTTAGTGACCATGTGAGGCATTTTGGCAAGTAAGTTATTTACCCTTCTTAGCCTCAGCTTCTTTATCTGTAAAACAAGAATAAGTACATCTACCCTTTCTTGCCAAAGGTCTTACGTGTAAGATCATAAGATCATAGATACAGAGGTAGGAGACACCTTAGAGCAGGGAATGTCAGAGCTTGGAGGGGCCTTAGAACAGGGAATGTCAGAACTGGGAGGGGCCTTAGAACAGGGAATGTCAGAACTGGGAGGGGCCTTAGAACAGGGGATGTCAGAGCTGGGAGGGGCCTTAGAACAGGGGATGTCAGAGCTGGGAGGGGCCTTAGAACAGGGGATGTCAGAGCTGGGAGGGCCTTAGAACAGGGGATGTCAGAGCTGGGAGGGGCCTTAGAACAGGGGATGTCAGAGCTGGGAGGGGCCTTAGAACAGGGGATGTCAGAGCTGGGAGGGGCCTTAGAACAGGGGATGTCAGAGCTGGGAGGGGCCTTAGAACAGGGGATGTCAGAACTGGGAGGGGCCTTAGAACAGGGGATGTCAGAGCTTGGAGGGGCCTTAGAACAGGGAATGTCAGAACTGGGAGGGGCCTTAGAACAGGGGATGTCAGAGCTGGGAGGGGCCTTAGAACAGGGGATGTCAGAGCTGGGAGGGGCCTTAGAACAGGGGATGTCAGAACTGGGAGGGTTCTTAGAATATGGAATGTTAGAGCTGAGAGAAGCCTTAGAACAGAGAATATTAGGGCTGGATGGGACCTCAGACTATGCAATAGAATCTCAGAGGTGGAGTGAGGATAAGACAACCATCCTAGAGCATGGAGTATTAGAGCAGGGAGCCACCCTAGAGCAGAGATGTCAAACTTGCTGCAGAACCAGATTAAAATGTAGTTGGGAAATGTTTAACAAAATAATAAAAAATACAATACAACACAGACAATGTTAATTTGAGGTTTTCCTGAGTCAATATGCAGTCTGCAAGGATATGTTTCTATTTGAATTTGACACCATTGCTCTAGAACATTGAATGTCAGAAGTGGGGGGACCAGATGAGGGAATCCAAGGAGAACCTTAAACCAGAGATGGTGAGAACAGGCAGGGACATGCTACAGCTGCGTCTGGCATCAGTATGAAATCCATACCATTTTAAATTCACCTCTTGTCCATGTCTCCCACTTCCATTTTTAAAAATCCATTTTATTGATCCCTTTTTGTTCTTAGATCATTATCATTCCTGGAAATCCACCCTTCCATTTCCCTCTTCCAGATCGAACCGTTCCTTGTGACAAAGAAAAACAGTGAAACAAAACCACACTGTTATAGTCTGAGCCGGTGGAATAGTGTATATAGCATCCCACCCCTGGGGACCTCCCTCTGCTGAAAGCAGGGGCTGTGCTTTCATTATCTGGTCTCTGGATTTTCAGTCACTCACAGGTTACCTCCAAGGTGTGTATATTCATTTTTTTAGTTCTAGTTTTCCCCTTATCTTTGGGGTACCTTCCTGCCTCACAGATGATTCTTTAATAGAATGCCCCTGTTTGTACAGAGAAGGAAACTGAGGCCTAGCACCACTCCTATTCTAACAGTGCTTCAAGGACTACAAAGATTGATAACCCCATTTTGAAAATGAGTAAACTAAGGCTCAGATCAGTAAAGCAGTGTGCCTGTGCTTGCCAGCTAAGACATGTCAAGGCCAGGATTCAAACTTAGGTCTTTTGTCTTCCAATCATTTGATCAGATGGAGAATTGTGAGGGGTCTCTGTGAACATCTAGTGAACCAGGGGCTCTTAGCTTTTGCTGTGTGCTGGACCCTTTGGGCAGTCAGGCTGGGGAAGCCTGACAGCCTCTTCTCAGAATTGTGTTGATTGTCTGCATACATAATAGAAAGGAAGATTAACTTCAGTTAGTGGAAATCAAGATGCTTTTTTTTTCCATTCAAGTTCACAGGCCCCCTGAAGTCTGTCCACAGTCTGGGAAACTCATATGAAGAACCCCTGAGCCAGTCCAACTCCTTCATTTTACCAACGGGGAAACTAAGGTTCAAGATGGCTGAGTTACTTGCCCAAGGTCACATAGGCAGTAAGTGGCAGATCTGGGATTTGACCCATTGTCCCCAACTCTCCCGACTCCCAGCTTGGCCACACATGGGAGCTTCCCAAACTCTGAACTAGAAAGATGCTCGATCTGTGCACTGGTTCCTTGCAAGGGGGAAAGAAGGGAGGCTGGGAGGAGTTGGAGGAGTTCGGGAGGAAGCCAAGCAGAGACAGATTTTCCAATCCATTAGTAGGTGAGTGGTGAGAAAGTGTTGCTTTTTTTTTCTCCTCCCTTCTTCTCCATCCACCCCCTCTCATCTTTTCATAAACTCTGAGTGGGCTCTTCTGGAAGACAGTCAGTTCCTCCACCCTGGTGAGCATCAGACTGGGATGGCAGATGGGGAACTTGGCAAGGGGTGGGGGAGAGGTCTCGTGCCATGTTCCCCTTCCAGATGCTGAGATTCCAAATCAGGGGAATGGGATTGGATGAATTTGCCTTTCCAGGCATGTTTGGCCAAATGCTACCCACCTCCAGCAACCTCAATCCCCTTTCCCACCTCTTCCCCAAACACATCTTCCCAGCCCACTTTGGCAGGTGGTAGGCACAAAGTGTCCTGAGCAGCCAGCAGCCCTGCCTATCCTATTTCTTTGTTTGCCACTGCGAGTGAGAGTGGAGTGGCTGATGGGATAATGTGCTAGGGAGAGGAATATGGGGCTATGTGGGGGTCAGAAGCGATAGGCTGTGTTTGCAGACCTCTTATGTGAGCATACATTGGGTTAAGTCTTTGAAAGAGGAATTGGAATCATGGAATGCCAGAGCTGGGAGGGGCCTTAGAACAGGGAATGTAAGGGCCGAAGGGGGCCTTACAGCAGGGAACGTCAGGGCTGGGAGGGAGCTTAGAACAGGGAATGTCAGGGCTAGGAGGGGCCTTAGAACTGGGGATGCCAGGGCTAGGAGGGGCCTTAGAACTGAGGGTGTCAGGGCTAGGAGGACCCTTAAAACAAGAAAGGTCAGAACTGAAAGAGCCCTTAGAACATGGAATGTCAGGTCTGAAAGGGAGCTTGGGACAGGGAATGTCAGATGTAAGAGGGGGCTTAGAACCTGGAATGTAAGAGCTGGGAGGGACCCTAGGATCCTGAAAAGGGAATATCAGAGCTGAGAAGGATCTTATAAACTGAAAGTGTGTAGAACACAGAAGTTCAGAGTTGGGATGACACTTAGAACATGGAGCACTGGTGCCTAGATAGAGCTTAGAGAATGGAACCTCAGGGTTGGGCAGGACAGCAAAACCTAAAATGTCCATTCATAAAACTGTCTGTGGTAGAGCTGAAAGAGACCTTGGAAAACTCTGGTCCAGTAGAAACCCCATCATATTCCTTCTCATCTCTGAACAGTTAAAGGGAGCCCAGGGTCTTGAACACAAGAGACTTAAACACAATCTTTAGTAGCTCAAACTGCACCAAGACTTTTGGGATGCCCATCTCCTCGGATCCTGACACCACTGTATGGAGCAGGTAGGTACTGTAGGGATTATTATCCCCATTTTACAGATGAAGGAAATGAGGATCAGTGAGGTACAGTGACTTGCCCAGGGTCACACAGTGTCTGAGGCAGGCTTCAGATCCAGGCCTTCCAGACCCTACTTCAGCATGGGGATTAGGGAGCAGCTAGGAAGCCAAGTTTCTGCAGACTGATCCTGAGTTTCTAGGAGATCCAGGAAGAGGGAGACATTTGTGGGGAATTGGCAGAGCTGGTCTGGGGTGAAGTATGGGTTCTGTAGCCATCAGCTACATGCAACAAAGTGGGTGAGGTTTCCAGATCAATGGATGCAGCAGACAGTCAGGGCCTCAAGAGGGAAATGAATAGACTTCACAGGTCAGACACATCCCCAACAGCAGCTGCTGAGTTATCTCCACACCTTCGCCAGCCCAAGTGGTTGTGGGCTTTCCCACACTGAACTGGGGATTTGACTCAGGTTCACAGTGACCAGGCTTCCAGACCGGCCAGAGCAGCGGCCAGCCTTGGCTTAAAGCGGGTGGGGAACGAGATAATCTGGCATAAAGTTAAACCCAGAATGGAACCTAGAACAGCGTTAGGATCTCAGTCTTACAAAAACAGTTGCATTCATTTCTCTGGGGCATGACAGAGGAGATCTGGGCTTCAGGAACAGGGTGCATCTTTTGTGGTCCCTTCCAGCTCTGAAAGTCAGTGCTACTTGGAAAGCCTCAGCTCTGACCTTGAAGGAGGCACTGGGTCTCACTCTTTCCTCCTATAAAATCAGGGGGTGGGAGCAACTCTGTGGTTTCTAAGGTCCCTCCCAAATCGAACATTCGCATTTCTAAGTTCTCTCCTAGCTCTGATATTCCATGTTCTAAGGCTCCTCCCAGATCGAACATTCGCATTTCTAAGTTCTCTCCTAGCTCTGATATTTCATGTTCTAAGGCTCCTCCCAGCTCTAAAATGTTATGACTCTGTGACTTTGAACAAGCTCCTTAAGCCCTCTCAGGGTCCTCCTCTCGAAAATGGGCCGTCCCTGCACTGCCTTCCTGGCTTTGTTGTTGGGAGGATCTGATGAGATCATGTCTGTGAAAGTGCTCTGATTATTATTATTCCAGCCAACTTCTCATGCGGCCTCGCTAGACACAGGGTCTTGCTTCAGAGCTGGTCTGCTTTTGCTTGCCTTGTTCCAAGATCCAGAAACCTTATCCCTTTCTCCCCCATCTTCCCATCTTCCTCTGCTGAATTCCTGCCCAGTCTTTAAAGCTTCTCCTGCAGTCAGTCTTCCCTGATTGCCCCATTAGAAATAGCTTCTTCACCCTTGGACCTCCTGTGGTATTTGCCTTCTCCAATGCACTTACCAGATGAAGTTGCTTTATTCCTTCATACCTGCTGGTAGATGTAAAACAACAGAACTCTTTTCATCTCAAGAGTCCTATAATCTCAGACAGAATGTTAGAAATAGGGGAACCTTAGGGAAGGGAAGGGAATAAGCATTTATTAAGTGCCTCCCATGTGCCAGACATTGTGCTAAACCCTTCACAAATATTATTTCATTTGATCTTAGAACAGAGAGTTCTAAGCTGGAAGGTCCTAGAACACAGGAGTGATTGCTGGAAGGAACCTTGGAAATGATCTGTGACCCAGGGATTTGTAACCTCTTTTGTGTCCTGGACCCTTCTGGCAGTCAGTCTGGGGAAGCCTATGAACCCCTTCTCAGAATTGTGTTTTTAAATGCATAAAATTAATCCGATTGCAGAGGAAACCAATTACAAAATATTTAAAAAACAAACTTGCAATTTAATGATGTATCTGACAGAAGGTTTCACAACTATAGTAATTTTGGAGTAGGGATAACAATAGCATAAGTGATGTTCAGAGATCTCAGCAACAGCTACAATATGACCTGAAAAGATCTGGGCTTTCTCTTGGTGACAAGGTTCCAGACCCTGCTAGCATTATTTTGCTTTGTTAGTGACATTCATATTTGGAGCAAATGCTAAATTTCAATTAGAGGCTAGTGAAAATAAAGACGTAATTTTTTTCCATCCTAGTTCACAGACCCCCTGAAATCTATCCATGAACCCCAGATTAAAGACCCCTGCTCTAAACAGATGGGCCAGAGTGAGAGAGACACACAAAGCCAAAATGGGCATCACCCAAATTCTCTCAGATAGGAATGCATTTTATTGATGAGTAGGTCCTATGGTCTCAGAGGAGATTATCATGGACCCAGAGACTTCTACCTCAGTTTCCCACAGCTGGGGGCAGGGTATGCTCCAGCCAGCCACCCTTTCTCCCCCTACCCCTACCCTAGAGCCTCTGCTGCTTTTATTACCAGCATGAGACTAATAGTCATGCTAATAATTGACATTTATATAGCACAATTTCTAACAGCCAAGTGTTATATAAATGTAAGCTATTATTAGTAGTGGTATCATGAGGCAAAATCATAGATGAATGCCATGAGCAATGGGTGGGCAAGAGTGGGTTTCAATCTGCATTGCTGGAGGGACCCTTCTCATGGAGGATGACAGGCTCATGGGATCCTAGCTGCAGAGCTAGAAGGGACCTCAGGGTCATCTACTCCAAACCCCCTTGTTTTATAGGGAAATGACTCCTAGAGAAAGATCAGGTGACAGGTCAGAAGGCCCTAGCCCTAGAGCTGACTGTCTAATCCAACCCACTTATTTCACAGTTGAGGAAAGAGAGTGGAAATGACTTGACCAAGGTCATATAGGGAGGTAGGATTTGCATCTGGGTCCTCTGGCCTCTGAAGCTTTCTCATGGCATTTAGATAACCCAGAAGGCTCTGCAGGTGAAATCCAAGCTCCTATAGACCCTACCCCACTGGAAGGAGAGGCTCGAGGGATGGACCTAGGCACAGAAGCAGGTTATCCCATACCCCATCCAGCTATGTTTAGAGAGGTTCAGCACCAGGATGGCTGCAAGAAGATTTTTTTTTTGGCTTCGACAGTCTTTAAAGACTATTTATTGCTAATACCTGCTACTGAGACATTGTGGCAAATTGCAAAGTGTCTTGGATTTTGGAGTCAAAGAACTTGGCTTCAAATACCATGTGATCTTAGATCTCAGTCTCCTCATTTTTATTTTTTTATTATTTTTTAAAATTTAAATATTTTTATTTTTTCCATATGCTTTTGAGTTGAAAATTTTTCTCCCTTTTCCTCCCCCCCCCCACCCTCCCCAAGATGGTGCACAATCTGATACAGGCTTTACATTTACATACCCATTAAACATATTTTCACATTAGTGAAGTTGTAAGTAAAAATTAAAACCAATAGGAGGAACCATCAGAAAGAGGAAACAAAACTCAACAGAATGTAAAAATAAGTGATAGCGATTCGACTTCCATAGTTCTTTCTTTGGATGTGGACAGCATTATCCATCCCGAGGCCTCTGGAGATGTCTTAGATCCTCATAATGCTGAGAAAGGTTCAGTTTAACAATCTTAGTCGTTGCATAACGTGGCTGTTATTGTGTACAAAGTCCTCTTGGCTCTGCTCACTTCACTCAGCATCAGACCATATAAGTCTTTCCAGGTCCTCATTTTTAAACAGAGGGTGTTGGCCCAGAAGACCATGAAGGTCCCTTTTAGCTCTGAGAACTTCTGCTTCTGGGTATTACATTCCAAGCACCAGAGAGACCCAAACAAAGCCCTGTGGGAGGTCTGAGGGAAGAGCTGCAACCAGGGAGGGACAACAAGGACTGCTTCCCCAGGGCACTGAATTTACACTGTCACTGACAGCATCTGTGGCCAATTGTCAGCACAGAAACAGTGCTCAGCACTGAGTTAGCCACGATAACTAGCTAAGCCAGAAAGTTACCTGGTGGTAGAGCTCCTTTTGGGGCTCTGTCTCACTGCTATGGGATTATGGCCCTTCTTTCAACTGAGGGTGCATCTCATTAGATTTTTATGCAACAAAAAAGGATATTAGGCAGGTCCACTAATCCAATAAAATAAAATAAATTTATATAGCTTAGAATAGTCAAATGAGAGAAGGTAGGAATCTTATCCTTGGACATAGGGGAAGAGGAAAGAGAAGAAACTTCCCCTCTCACCATTAAGAAATGGGGGAATGGGGCAGTTAAGTGGTGCAGTGGATAGAGCCCTGGAGTCAGGAGAACCTGAGTTCAAATACTGTCTCAGACCAGACACTGGATACTTACTAGCTGTGTGACCCTGGGCAAGTCACTTAACCCCAATTGCCTCGTGCAAAAAGAAGAAGAAGAAGAAGAAGAAAGAAATGGAGGAATTAGAGGAGGGATTTCTTTAATCTGATCCTTAAGCAGAAGTGTTGGAGACAAGGCATTTATTCCAGGTACTGTGCTAGGCTCTGTGGATATTAATACAAAAATGAAAGCCTCTATTTCAAGGAGCTTATAGCCTTGAACATTTTTTTCAATTAACAAGCATTCATTTTTCATCCCTCCCCTCCCATTAGAAAAGAAAAACAAAACCGTTATATAAAACATGCCTAGTCAAGCAAAACAAATCCCCTCATTGACCATGTACAAAAAAGATCTCATTCTATACCCCATGTCTGCATCAGGAGGTGGGAAGCAGACTACATTGTCTGTTCTCTGGAATACTAGTTGGACATTGCACTGACCATTGTCTTTCAAAGTTGTTGATCTTTACAATATTGCTGTTGTTAGGGAAATTGTTCTCCTGGTTCTGTTCCCTTCATTCTGCATCAGATCATATAAGTCTTCCCAAGTTTCTCTGAAACCTTCCCCTTCATCATTTCCTCCAGCACCATAGTATTCCATCACGTTCGTAACTTGTTCAGCCATTCCCCAGTTGAGGGACATCCCAGAAGTTTAAATTCTGGATAGGTAAGGCATTTATTAAGTACTTACTATGTGCCAGGCACTGTGCTAAGCACTGGGATATAGAGGCAAAAACATGGTCTCTGCTCTTACGGAGCTCGCAGTCTGGTAGGGGATAGGGAAAAAGGATAGTGAGTGAATGTACACACAAGTTCATAAAATGTACATACAGTTCATAATGCAATAGCATTAACTTGGGAAAGTATGAGCTCCCCATCTCTGGAGATGTTCAAGGAATGGCCAGATCAGTCCTTCTGTCAGGGTTACTGTAGAGAAGATTTTTGCTGCATACCTGAAGGTAGGGATTAAACCAAACAGGTTCTCAGGTCCCTTCCAACTCCAGGATTCTCCAATTTTAAGACTGCATGCCTCCAAAGTGCCTTTGAAGCAGATTTGGTTCACACAATCTTTTCCGGAATGTACCTTTTGCACAAAGGGGTGTACAGCTATACACATGAGCCAGTAGGAACCCATTTTTAAAATTAATTGCTTTCTAACATTCATTTTTAAAAGTTTTGAATTCTAAATCCTCTCCCTCCCTCTTGCCCCTCCCCCACCCATTGAAAAGGCAAGCAATATTATATCAGTTATACATGTGAAGTCATGCAAAATGTATTTCCATATTAGCCATGTTGCAGAAAGAAAAATAAAGAAAAAATTTTAAAGTCTGCTTCAGTCTGCACTCAGAGCTCAGCAGTTCTCTCTGGAAGTAGATAGGATGTTTCATCATGGATCCTTTGGAATTGTCTTCAATCAGAGCAGCTAAGTTTTCCACAGTTGATCATTGTTACAATATTGCTGTTACTTTGTACAATGCTCTGCTTACTTCACTTTGCATCAGGTCACATAAGCCTTTCCAGGTTTTTCTGAAACCACCCTGCTTGTCATTTCTGCTAGCACAGTAATATTCCATCACTCTTGTAGACCATAACTTCTTCAGCCATTCCCCAACTGAAAGGCATTCCCTTGATTTTCAATTCTTAGCCACCACAAAAAGAGCTGCTATAAATACCCTTGTACAAATAGGTCCTTTTTCTTTCTCTTTGAACTCTTTGGGATCCACCTAGTAGTGGTATTGCTGGGTCAAAGGGTCTGCACAGTTTTATAGCCCTTTGGGCAGTGTTCCAAATTGTTCAGTAGGAACCCAATGCAATCCCCACTCACAGGTATATGATACTCACATTTATAAAGTGCTCTCAGACAAGGCAGGGCACCAGTGTAAAGAGAGCCTTGGCTGTGGAATCAGAGCAGCCAGGTCATTCCTGTATGACCTTGGGTCAGTCACCGTCTCTTTGGGCCTCAGTTTCCTCATTCGTAAAATGAGAGGTATAGCTTCTGAGGTCTCTCTAGCTGTATAGCTATGATCCTAAGTCTCTTCCTCTCTCTATGCCTCAATTTCCTTCCTTCTCTGTAAAATGGGGCTGAAGAATGGGGTTGGAATAAGGGCCTTTGAGGTTCCCTCCAGGTCTAGATCCAGATTCTAAATAATCCATCATTTCCTCTCTCTCTGGGCCTCAGCTTTCTAAACTGTAACACAGTGCGGAGGTCGGCTTCTTCCATATTCAGATCTTTGATTCCATGATTATTCTTTTTTCTCCATAATATCCTTGGGAAGGAGGCAGGGGAGGGGATTTTATCACCATTTCATGGATGAGGAGAAGTGGGATGATTTGCCCAAGACATAGTAGTAAATTATGACTTAGAAAGGCAGAACCCAGGTTTGCTAACCCCTCTCCTAGACCACTTTCTAGTCTATCTCGCTGCCTCTGGGGAATGAAATGAACTCTCCACCTCCCCCAACCCCCAGCTTCATCTGCACATAGAGCCAAAGTCTGAATTCTTGACCCTCAAATGCAACGAACGATCTCAGATTTTCCATCTCGATGGAACTATGCCTAGAACTCTGTCCTTTGGGATCTAGCCTTGCCCCTGCCTGAGTGCATTTTCTTTGTTTCTTTGTTTGCATTTGTGACCACCAGCAGAGAGAGCTCTGAATTCCTCTTGAGCAAGAAGACCAAGGCAAATTTCGTTCTCTCTGCCTCAGTTTCTCCTCCCTTAGTCATGGCATCGCAAAGGGGGAAAAAGTGATCAGCCTCCCACCCTCTGTCATACAATACCATCCTCCTTCCCACCTCAAGTTCCTGATTTGGGTCTGCCTACATGGTCCCAAGGCTGGAGCTGAGACAAGAGGTTCTATCTATCGTTCTAGGCTGGGAAGACACCAGCTGGTCAGAATTACTGGAGCAGTGTCAGTTCTATTAGCCTGCTGGAAACTAGGAACAAATTGGGGACCAGAAAGTACATTGGACCCATGGGGAGTGGGGGTAGGGAAGGAAGGATGGAAAGACACAGAAAGGATTTCTTAGTCTCTGGGAAGTGTGCTGAATTATTAAGCATCCTCTTAATGATTCTGGCTGATAATGAGCCTTCTATGCCCTCAAACAGAGGTGGAAATCATGGAAGGAAGGAGAGGAGGGGAAGGGGCAGAGAGGGAAAGGGGGAGGGAGGGGAGAGAGGGAGAAAGGGAGAGGGAGAGGAACAGAGGAAGAGGGACAGAGAAGGAGAGAATGAGAGAGAGGAAGAGGATGAAGGAGATAGAGGGAGAGGATGAGAGAGAGGGAAAGGAGAGGGACAGAAAGCTTGGAAGGAAACTAGTGACTCTAAGAGATGGGGGTTAAGAAGGAAACAAATGCTAGGCACATGTAGGTTGCTGGTTCTAATCTGCCTTATTTAGGGAAGGAGGGGAAGAATCTATATAGTACAGTGGAAAAAGTACCTGGCATTAAATCCCAGCTCAGCCACAGCTTCTTTCCCTCCCTGGGTGTCAGTTTTCCCATCTGAGAAAGAAAGAAAGAGAGAGAGAGAGAGAGAGAGAGAGGAGAGAGAGAGAGAGAGAGAGAGAGAGAGAGAAGAAAGAAAGAAAGAAAGAAAGAAAGAAAGAAAGAAAGAAAGAAAGAAAGAAAGAAAGAAAGAAGGAATGGAGGAAAGGAGAAAGAAGAGAGAGGAGGAAGGAAGGAAGGAAGGAAGGAAGGAAGGGAGGGAGGGAGGGAGAGAGAAAGAAAGCAGGCTCCAGGGTGTGTCCCTACACTGACTGGAGGAGGGGGTGGGTCTCCCATCTAGCGGAGGCTCTGTGGCCACCACTGGGGAAGCTGTCCTTCCATTGCCCATAATTCAGCACATAAATGTGAGTTATAAGAACCAGAGCTCATTAGAGATGGGAAGGGTCTTCCTTGTCCAAACTCTTAGAATCTTTGTCTTCATTCTGCCTCCCCACCTCCCCACTAGTTTGAGAGGAGATGCTTGGGCAGTAGCTACCTCTGCATTAGGATGGGAGGGTTGCTGATGGAGCTTCTCAAGGATTAAACCAGTGTTTGGTGGCCCAGGGCCTGAGTTAGTACAAAAAGCCTTTGGCAAGGGGTCAGGAGACCTGGCCTCTGGACTGGACTTGGCCATCATGGACAAATCACTCTGCTTTCCAGATCTCAGTTTGCTCATTTGTAAAATGGGGGAAATCTTCCCTAAGCCATCCCACCTCACAGGAATACTTATAGAGTTTATGTGTCTGTGAAAGGAACTTGGAAAAATTAGAAGCAGAAAGATCCTGCAGTAGAAGGTGGGGTTTATAGGTATGGAATACTGCATATGTACTGTCAGACCCCATTGACACACTGGTGAGTTCTGAAAAGTTACTTTTTTCCCTCTTTCTTTTCTTTTTTTTTTAATATAAGGGACAGTTAAAGACTATAGTCAGAAATAATGATGATGTAAAATCAAAAATTATCAATAAGAGTGTTTTTAAAAGACACTGCAGTAATGCAACAGATGACATTTATGTATCATAATATAACCATAATATGTTATAATATAATAATAGCAACCTACCTCCCAGAGCTGTTGTAAGGATGAAATGATGTTAATAAGAGCTAGCACTTCTATAGTGTTGAAAGGACTTTGCAAATATCTCATTCAATCCTCACAACAACTCTGGGGAGGGGGTGCTGTTATTAACCCATTTTTCCAGTGAGCCAGTCAGAGGTGCCTTGTGCACATAGCTAGTAAATGTCTGAGGTAAGACCCAGCTCAGGACTTTCTGACTAAAGGGATAAGGCTGTAGATACTGTACCACCAGCTAAATGTAAAATGTTTTGCAAACCTGTAAAAAGTGAGTTATAATGATGATGGACGATGAAGGTAAGGATGTCAGAAGGGAGGTGGGTCAGTTCTCCAGGTGGTCCTGAGTGGGCTCCCAATGACCTTCCCTCCTCTCTTTTTCCCCCCAAACAGCAGGAGCTCCCAGTCCATGGAAACGTTTCAGCCACCACAGCCCGGCCTGTCCCAGCTCAGGACCCCCTCCATACCCAGATGGAGACCCTGGAGGCTCAGCTGCTGTCCAAGGTCATGGCCCTGGAGAAGGAGCGCTCATCTCTGAGCAGCAGCAGCCACAAGCAGCAGCAGGCAGTAGAGAAGGAGCTGAGCGCTTTGCAGGACCGGGTGGCGGAGCTGGAACATGGTGAGACCTGCAGGGAAGCTGCCAAGGACTTGGGGTGGGGGCGGGGGGGGGAATAGAGCAGCAAGTGCAGGTTCTGCCCCAGGCTGCTTGGGCTGCTGTGGGCTGGCTTGGGGATGTTTGACATCAGGAGCAAAGTAGAGCTGGTGAGGGGGAAGGGAGGCACACTCCACAAGAATGGATTGATGGTCTCTGGGGCCTCTCTGGCCTATGGTCCTATTCATTTGTTCAGTAAAGACTGAGGGAGTACCTGCCTGTTCTAGGTGCTGGGGACAGGAAAGGGAATGACTCGGTCTAGCAGAAAGGCCTCTGGGATGGAATATGAACTACAGCTTCATCTCTTATCCTCCCTGGACTCAGTTTCCCCAACTTTAAAATGGAGTTATCTAGGCAGACATATGGGAAGAGGCCAGTCTTGCTGAGGGGAAGTCTTGTGTTGAATGGTCAGTCTGTTAGTCAATAAGTATTTATTAATTGCCTATTGTGTTCCAGGCTCTGTGCTAAGCACAAAGTATGGCAAAAATCAGCCCCTGCCCTCAAGAAGCTTACATTCTAATGGGGAATTAGGGATAGAAGAGATGGGGCAAGACAGGATTAGGGCTGTGACCTTGGACAGTGCTGTTTGCCTGGGCGTAGAACACAGGAAAGGAAGGAGAGTGAAATAAGGCTAGAATGGTAGGTCGGAGCCAGACCATAGGGTTTGAATGCTAAATTAACAAGTTGTAATTTTATTCAGCAGGAAGTTGGAAGTCACTGAAGGTTTTTGAGCTCAGAGATCCAGAGTTGGAAGAGACCTATGAGACCATCTCCAAACCCCTCATTTTACAGATGAGGAAACTGAGGTCCAGGGAGGGGAAGGGACATCCCTGTGGTCATGAAGGTAGAAAACTACAGAGGGAGGATTTGAACCAGCTCCTCTTGACCACAGAGTCAGGGCTCGTTCTTGTGGATTAAATAGATTGCTTTGACAATTCTGTGGAGAGAGAGGATACCAGATTATGGATACAGCCCAGTATACTTAGGAAGCTAATGCAATGCTCCAGGTGATAAAGGCCTGGACTATAGTAATGGTGATGTGAGTGGAGAGAAGAGAGATGGAAGAAATGTTGTGTAGATAAAATGGAGATTTGGCAACTGGTGAGATAGAGAGAGAATGAGGACAGAAGTCACAGGTGACTCCAAGATTTCAAGCCTGAGTGACTTCAAGATGAGGAGTGACCTCAACAGAACAAGGGCAGGTGGGAAGACAGGGACATTTTGGGGAAAGATGAATTTACTGAGTAATGAAAAAACCAATGAATGTTGGGGACAAGAGCTAATGAAACATCCCTCCTCCATACCTACAGCAGAGAGGTAGTATACTACAGGGACAGGACAGAGTATGCGTTGTCAGGAGACAGTCTCTGCATCAGATGTTTTCCTCAGTTGGGGCTGGGGGCTGTCTCGAAGGAGGGCATGATGGGAAATGGCAGTGACATAAATACACAAGGCATCAGCAAAATGTATTTGTTTTTCAAAGGAAGGTGATGAGTTCACTTTGGGATATGTTGAGTATGAGGTGCTGGCAGGCTGTCCAGGTGGAACTGCCCAGCAGCCAGGTGGGATTTCAGGTCTGGAGCTCAGGGAAGAAGTCAGGGCTGGAACTACATGTAAGGAAGGCATCCTCATAGAGGTCATCTTTGAAGCCATGAGATTGGATGACATTGCCTGGGGAGAGGAAAGAGAAGAGGCTAGAGCAGGGGTGGGGAACCTTTGGCGTCAAGGCCACATGTGGCCTTCTAGGTCCTTGGGTGTAGCCTTTTGACTGAGTCCAAGTTTTACAGGACTTTTATTAAGGGGATTTGTTCTATGAAGTTTGGCCACACTTGAGAACCTAGAGGGCCACATGTGGCCTGAAGGTTCCCCAACCCTGGGCCAGAGTCTTGGGAGATAGATAGCCACACTCACTGGTGGGAGAAAGAAGCATCATTGAAGATGACTGAGAAGTAGTAAAAGCAGGAGAGACAAGAAGGCAAGAAGAGAGATGAATTATCCAGGAGACACTGGCCAAGTGGAAAATGATTAAGGAGGCAGAGGACTGAAAAAAGGTCATTGGGAGGCAACATGCTACAGGGAAGAGAGCTCTGAAGTCAAAGGACCCAGCTTCAAATCCTGTCTCTGATATTTACTAGCTATGTGACCTTAAACAAGTCACTTCCCTTGGCCTCATTTCCCTCCTCTGCAAAATTGGAGGTAGGGGAGTGGGTAAAACTAAGTGATGTCCAGAATCCCTTACAGCTCTAAATCCTAGGATCCTCTGTCATGAGGTCATGGAGAGAGTAGTTTCAATCAAGGAGGTAGAGCTGGGGAAGGAGAACTTTGAGGGCATAGTGGATAAAGCACTGAACTTGGAGTCAGGAAGACCTAAGTTCAAAACCCACCTTAGATAGTAGCCATGTGATTGGGCAAGCCACCTAACCTCCATGAACCTCAGTTTTCTCATTTGTCAAGGAGGTTGGATTAGATGGCTCTGAGGTCCTTTCAAGCTTTAATTTGATGATCTTCTCTGGGTCTCAGTTTCCTCATTGCTAAAGGAAGGGGTTGGGCTGAATAGCCATCCAGCTCCAGAACTAGGAGCCTGAGAGGAGGTCCCGGACCAAGGAAAGGGTTTTGGTCATCATTTTGTTTTGTCTTGGTTTTTTCCAGAGGAGTATGAGGCAGGGCGAAGACTAAGGAGACCTAGGCATATTTGTAGGCAGGCAGCAAACAGTCCTTGCTGAGGGAGAGATTTTAAATGGTGCTGGAGAAGGGGATTACTATTTGAAGGCTGGTCCTGCAGGAGTGGGAGGGAATGGGATCTGGGACACAAGTAAGAAGGGCTGGTCTTCTCAGGGTTCCTCCACCTCTTTCCCAAATGCTGGAAGAAAGGAGAAGAAGATAGAAGACAAGCAGGTTTTGGTATCTGTAGGAGGAGAGATAAAGAAGCTCATGGCAGATGGTCTGGAGCTTCTCAGTCAAGTAGGAAGGAGAACCATCCACTGAGATAGGACTTTGAGGAGGTTTGGAGCAGCTGCTGTGGGGAATGTGAGAGTGAGTCAATAAGCGAGCAGAAAACACGACTGATAACAGAATATCATTAAAAAAAACAGATCAGTAAAAGAGTTGCCATATAGCAGTGAGGACCCACTTGGGGTTGGCCAAACATGAGCTCACAGTGAATGCATCCAGCAGTTTTAATGACTTTCTCCAGTTGGGAGTGGAAGGAGAATACCCGGATGCTTGGGGTTATGTAGAGTTGGGGACCAACAAGACAGTAAAGGTTAATCAATCAATCCATAATTAAGGCCTTATTATGTGTCAGGCACTGTGCTTGGGCATGCAGAGATAAAAGTGAAAGTCTGCCCTCAAGGACCTTGCATTCTATAGAACTGATTCACTTCATTTAACATCCATTTAACATAGTAACATATAACATATACATTGGCTAATGTGGAAATATGTTTTGTATGCCTTCATATGCATAATCAATATCAAATTACTTGCCTTCTCAAGGAGGGGAGAATTTGGAATTAAAATTTTTTTAAAAAATGAATGTTAAAAATTGTTTTATGTGTAATTGGGAAATATTTAACAAAATAAATAAAAATATATTGAGAAAACATAGAATGTACAGCACTTTGCAAACTTTAAGGCATTAAGTAAATGCTAGATATTATTATCAGCTCACTAAGTGCCTCTAGAAACATTCCAGTTTCACACAGGTAGCTAGGATTCTATACATCCTAGATCTTCTGGGATTTTGACTAGACAAAACCAGTTGTGGAAGATATGAAAGGAGATTCTAGTTCAGCTGTTAGTCTTATCTGGAGATGACTCTGAAGTTCCATTCAGCTTGGGGCTCCTGGGAGTCTGGGATTGTTGGACCACAGTCTTAGAATCAGTGACTGTGGGCATCCCCAGCTCATAGACAAACTCCTTGTATCTGAGCATTTGGAAGGTGGTCAGGGTGAGTCTGCCTCTTTGTCACTTCCTCTGTGACCCACTGTCTTCTCCTCCTGACTTCTACTTGCCTCTTCTGCCCTCCTCTCTTGTTCTCAGGGGCATCAGCCTACAGCCCCCCAGATGCCTTCAAGATCAACATCCCAGTGAAGAATAATTACATGTATGCCCGTGTGCGCAGGACCCTGCCAGAGCTTTATGCCTTTACCATCTGCATGTGGCTGAAGTCCAAGTCTGGGGGGATGGGGATAGGCACACCCTTCTCCTACTCAGTGCCTGGCCAGTCCAATGAGATGGTGCTGCTGGAGGCAGGGCATGACCCCATGGAGATGCTCATCAATGACAAGGTGAGGGGCTGGGGAGTGGAATGGAGTTCAGTCAGCATTTACTAAATGCCAACTGCATACTAGGTACTGGAGATGCAAAGACAAAAGTGAGTAAGCCCTGCTGTCAAGATTTCATTCTATAGGGAAGGTATATGCACAAGTCAGTGAATACAACATCTATAGAAAGGAAATCCATAGTCATTTGGGGGTGAGGAGAGAATTAGCATCTGGGAGGATCAGAAGTTGAGTGGAGGGGATGGCACTTTGGGGGAGGCTTGAACAATGCCACGGATTCCAAGAGGCAGCAATGACGAAGGAGGGCATTCCAGGCTTGGGAGACAGCTTTTGAGGCAAGAAATGCAGCTAGGGATTGAGGAAGGAAGAGGACCTGGAAGGGTGGGGGCTGGAGGAAAGGAGCAGGGAAGAGGACTGGCTTGGAGGTTGAGGAAGGAGGGGACCAGAGGCCAGGGAAGGAGGGGGTTGGGGAGGAGAGGGACCCAGATGAGCCCAGGTAAGTTTACCACTCTAGAAGACACAAATGGGTTTCCTTACAACAGTCCTATGAGGCAGGTAGTGGCATCCCCAGCTCAAAGATGAGAAAACCAAGGCTCCAAATGTCTTTATCTGGGTCACAAAGCTAGTTAGAGTCAGAGCCAGAATTCAAAGCCAGATGTCTCCTGCCTCCAAGCTCAGAGCTCTGTTCACCATGATAAGGAAGGAAGGGACCAGAGAGTAAGGGGGTTTGGAAGGAGGAGACCATGGGAGGAGTGAGGAAAAGGTCCCCTTCTCTGCATTCACCTCCAGCCAACTACCTGGACATCTCTCATTTTACTCCTTTCTCTTTTCTCCCCCAGATCTGATGCCCATCTTAACAGAGCAGACCCTGACCCCCTTCTCTCATCTTGTCCTCAAGAAAGGATATGGGGGAGGTGGCTAACAGAGCCCCCGGTTTCTCCGGGAGTTATCACCTCCTTTGTCCCAAGAAAGGCAGGATTATTTCTTCTCCAGCAGGGTGTAGGCTGTGTGTGTGTGTGTGTGTGTGTGTGTGTGTGTGTGTGTGTGTGTGTGTGTGTGTGTGTGGTGAGGGCTGGGATAGTGTTGGGGGGGCTGGAGGAAGGCTATTTTATATTCATGCAGAGGGTGGAGTTCTCAGTGGTTAAGAAAAGGGAAGAGGGAGCAGGAAACAGGGTGCTCACGCTGTCACTCTTCATTTCCGAGGTCCCCTGACACCTCATGGAGTCTGGTTATTTAGCTTCAGACATCTGAGTCCATCCGCTCCCCTGGGGGGATCAGGGCAGGGCAGAGGATGGATTCATGCTAATTAAGCTGGGCTGATCTCTGGCCCTGGGCCTTTAACCAACAACCCTCATTTCCTTAATGCAGTAACGCTTCCAAAGCACTTTCCCCCAGACAACCTCAGAGTCCATTCAGGCCAACCTCCTCCTTTTATAGACGTGGAAACTTGGACCCAGAGAGGGCAAGGGACTTGCCCAGGGTCACACAGTTAACTTGCAACAGAGGCAATATCTGAACCCGCGTTCTCCTACTCGAAATCCATCATTCTTACCACAGCACTTAGGAGGGATGCAGTACAAGTATTACTGTTGTTCTCTGTTTACTACCTTGGGTAAATCATCAATGGAAGGAATTTTTATACTAAGAGTTTCCTATACCAATAAAACTTCCCAACCATGGCCAGCCCCTCACACAAAGTAAGTATTCATTAGATGTTTCTCAGAATCAGTTATTGATAATCAAGGAAAAAATTCCTAAAAATAAAGCTACCCTAAAGAGGAATGAATTGCCTATACAGGTAGTGAGCTCCCCATCACGGAGGCCAGATGACCACTTGTCAGGGATGTCATAGAGCAGGGCTAGTTCTGATGTGAGGAGGAATGGATGTCCTCTGACGTCCCCTTCAGCTCTGAGGTTTTCAGTGAATTACTGAAGTCAGCCAACCCCTGAGGATCAGCCACGGGCAGGAGCCTCCATTACTGGAGGGGTCTTTTGTGTCCATTCCCAGGTGGCCCAGCTACCACTGAATCTGAAGGATGGGCGTTGGCATCACATCTGCATTGCATGGACCACGAGGGATGGCCTGTGGTCAGCCTACCAGGATGGCCAGCTGCGTGGATCCAGTGATAACCTGGCTGCCTGGCATCCCATTAAACCCCATGGGGTCATCATCCTGGGGCAGGAACAGGTGAGGAGGGCTTAGGTCCTGGGAAATGCAGGGGAGGGAAGGAAGGATAGAAAGAGGGGAGGAAGAAGGGGAGGAAAAAGGGAGAAAGGAAGGAAAGAGAAAGGGAGGGAAGAAGGGAGGGAGGGGAGGAGAGAAGGGAGGGAGAGAGAAAGGAAGGAGGAAGGGAGGGAAGGAAGAAATGAGGAAAGAGGGAAGGAGGGAGAAAGGGAGGCAGGGGAGGGAGAAAGGGAGGGAGGGGAGGGAGGAAGGAAGGAGGGGAGGAAGGAAGAGAGGAAAGAGGGAGGGAAGAAGGGAAGGAGGAGAGGAAGGAAGAAGAGGACGGAGGATGGAAGGAGGAAAGGAGGAAAGAAGGAGGGAGGAAGAAAGAGAGAAAAGGGATGGAGGAAGAAAGGGAAGGAGGGAGGAAGGGAGGGAGGAAAGAAAGAGGGGAGGGAAGGAGGGAGGAAAGAAGGAAAGGTGGGAGGGGAAGAAGGGAGGAAGGGAAGGATGAAGGAAGGGAGGGAGGGAGAAAAGAAAAAGGGAAGGAGGGAGGGCAGAAGGAAGGAAAAGGGGAAGGGGAGGAGGGAAAGAGAGGAGAAAAGGAGAGGCCTTCCTAGAGGAAGGAGCAGCAGGGGCTAAGCCTTGGAAACCTCTGCATTATTAAAATAATAAATAATGGTGGTGACAATTCTTCCAAAGCTAAGCCACCCTTCTAAGGTTTTCCAAAGTACTCTGACTTATTAGCTTGCTTGATCTACACACCATTTTTTGTGGAGATAAAGATGTCAGAGTTCAGACATCTTAGAACATGCAGTGTCAGAGCAGAAAGGACTCTTAGACCAGGCAATGTCAGAGCTGGGAGGAGCTCAGAACAGGGAATGTCAGAGATAAAAGAGGGTATAGTTATTTATATACATACACACACACACACACACAGACAGACATGGAGGGGGGTGAGGGAGAGAGAGAGGGAGGGAGAGAGAGAAAGAGAGAGAGAGAGAGAGAGAGAGGTTATATACAGCCTTGTTTTACAGAAGAGAAAAGTAAGACAGTCTGGGAGGGGGTCATTTCCCTATGTTCATAAAATGAAACCCAGGTCTCCAGGTTTCTGACTTGGGGCCCTTCCCACAAACTCCTGCTGCCCACTTTAGACAGGCTGGCACCAGGGACAGTGTTGTATTAACTGAATTTGCATCTGTCTCTCTCCTCCCTTACCCTGTTTCTTCCCTTCCTTTCTTCCTTCCCCTCTTGGTCCTCCGACCAGGACACACTGGGCGGCCGGTTTGACGCCACCCAGGCTTTTGTGGGTGAGATTGCCCAGTTCAGCCTGTGGGATCACATCCTGACGCCGGCCCAGATCCTGGGCATTGCCAACTGCACCTCCCCCCTGTTGGGCAACATCATCCCCTGGGATGACAAGTTGGTGGAGGCTTTTGGGGGTGCGGCCAAGATGCCTTTTGACTCCTGCAAGAGCAAGGCCAAGGCCAAGGCCAAGGTGTGAGGCCTGGAGGAGGGCCCGTAGCCCCAGCCTCCCCCTCCTCCTTCCTAGGCCATTCCCCAGAGGAGCACAAGGCGGGCAGCATCCCTTCCCTTCACCCCACCCCCAGCCCTCCTTCACCCATCCCTGCTTCCCTCCCTCTCCCTCCTCCACTCTACCACGTTCTCCAGGTAATGAGGACAGACATCTGGTGATCCTCAGCAGCTGTGGCTTGTTCTGTCAAACGTAGGGTGAGTCCTGGGGAAATGGGGGCAGGAGGAGGGGCAATTAAAAAGCATGGCAATGCCTAGTGCCAGGCCCACTCATCCTGGGCATGTCTCTAACTATCTCCACCTTAACAACTGACCAGAAAAGGGAACTTAGAGTCCATCTACTCCAAGCCCCTCTCTTTTTACACATGGGGAAACTGAGGTACAGAACATTTAAGTGACTTGCTTGAGCTCTCACCACTCTAACAAAAGCAGAGATGTAGAGATGGAAGGGACCTTAGTGCCAGCGATTGGGATCTCTTCATTTTACAGATGTGGAAACTGAGGCCCAAACAGTTTAATGACTTACTCAAGTTCATCCCTCTGACAAAATCATGCATCCTAAGATCATAGGGTCAGCTAGATGGCTTAGTGGACAGAGCACTGGACCTGGAGTCAGGAAGACCTGAGTTCAAAATTGACCTCAGATACTTACTGTGTGACCCTGGGCAAGTCACCTAACCCTGTTTTCCTCAGTTTCTTTATCTGTAAAATGGGGGCACACTGGAAAAGGGAATGGCAAACCGCTCCAGTGTCTTTGCCAAGAAAACCCCAAATGGGGATCACAGAGAGTCAGATGTGGCTGAAATGATTGAGCAGCAGCAGGGCCAGAGATTCAGATCTAGGAGTGACTTTGACATCTGGTCCAGGACAGATGGAATCTGTGGCCCAGAGAGGTTAAATTACTGCCCACATAGCAAATGGCAATGTCAGAATTTGAACCCAAGTCCTCCCTGACTCCATATCCAGTTGCCTCTCCTATAGTACCACACTGCCCTCCTCCTCTGGTCCTCCATGCATTTATCCTCACCCCTATCACAAGGCATCAGATGGAGTCCAGGGATCACCAGATGTGGGGTGCAGGGGGATGCTGCCCCAAGCACTGGAGGGCCCATCCCCACTCCTCACTCTGTTCCCAACGAGCTCGTTCCCATGAGCTCCCCTGAGCACTGCCAACAGATGCAGCCTCCCACTGGACCTAGCGTTTATAGGAACAGGCCATCGGTGCATCAGCGTCCAGGGATTTTATGTAACCTTGGCCAATCCCTTTTCCTTCTAGCCCCATCCTGGGCAGATTTGCCTTCTCACCAGATCGTAACTCTAAAGGATTTCAAACATCACTCAGCCAGGGTGTCAGGACTTGGGGTAGTGCAGATCTGTGTTCCCTTCATAGTGCCCCTGAAATCACATAAGCAAGCATTTATCTATACCATCTCTGACTCATCTATGAATCATCCTTCAATCTCCTAAGCTACCATGCATCTCAGGCTGTCACATAGAGGGCCCTGGACCAGACAGAGGTCAAAGGCAGGGTGCTGTGATTCAGGTCCATAACCTACACCAGCCAAGATCCCCAGGGATGTCTGAGCAGGGCCTCGTGTCTATCAGGCCATCTTATGGGAAGTCCATCTCGAGTCAAAGAGGGGATGGGCATTTGCTTCATGGTAGGCTTGAAGAGATTTTTTTGCCACATTCCTTCAGTTAAATAACCAAGATGTAAGCTGCTTCAGGCCTTAGACCATCTATCTGTCTATCGATCTATCTATCGATCTATCTATCATAAGTATTAAGTGCCTAGTAGGTGCCAGGCATTGGGGATATGAATACAAAAAGTGGATGAAATCCTCCCTCATTTTACATAGCAGGAAACTGGGGCCCAGGAGGAGAAAGCTACATTACCAAGGATGTACTAGGCACAGGGTGATCCTCCTTTGAGGCCAAATACTCTATAAAACAGAGTGGGCATTGGCTCTCCATTTTTTAGCACCTGGGGTTCTGAGGAATCTTGAAATGCACACAAGAAAGAAGAGGAACCAGTAGGTCTAGCATTGGTTGGGTCATTCTGAGGAATGCAGGGCATTTGTCATTCTGTTGATCAGTTGGCACGAGCTTGGGGAGGTTGCCATTATCATCAGCATCTCTCTTGACAAAGCGATCTAAGAACATTTGAGAAGGGGGAGGATGCTTTCAGCTGGTAGCATCGGGGAAAGCTTCATGTAGGAGGTGGTACCTGAGAAAACCTTTGAAAGAAACGAGGGATTTGGAAGAAAGAGCAAAGATTAAGAGGAAATTCATTGCCAGCTACAGGGTCACAGCCTTGTGTGGATACATGGAGATGGAACATGGCCTGTCTGATTTGGAGAATCAATCTCTCCAACTCCAGTCTGGCTGGAATGTAGAGTACATGAAAGGAAATTGTGTGAAATAAAACCAGAAGGGTAGATGGGAGACGGACCATGGAGAGCCAAGGCTGTCTGGCTAAGTAGTTTATATTTTATTGTGTGAGCAATTAGGAAGCACAATGTTTTTGAGCTAAGGAGTAACATGGGCAGACCCAAGCTATAGGAAGATTATTTGAGCAGCTGTAAGAAGGATGAACTTAAGGTGGTGATAACCACCTGAAAACCCACTGTGGAAGAAGAGGGACACCAGAGGGGTGATGCCATAGTTCTGAATCATCACAGCCACTGGATATGCAAGATGACAGGGAACTAGGCTGAGTGAGTCACATTCAATTCAGTCCCATAAAGGCCTATTAGGTACCTGCCATGTATAGTGCACAGTACTAGGTGTTGTTGGGAGTCCTGCCCTCATGGAGTTTATAATCTAATAGAGAAATGAGACTCACAGTTAACTGTAATGCAAAATATCAGCTAAGTGCAACAGAAAGGGACAAAATAAAGTGCTGTAGCTGGCATTTGGGTTGGGTCTCAGAAGACGGTTAGGAATTCAATGGATTTAGACGGGGAAATAGGAAATTTCAGACATGAAGAGTATTACCATATATAAGAAATGGAGAGCTGTCCAAATTGGCAAAGCATAGAGTATGTGAAGGAGGGTAGCATGAGATTAGGATGGAAAGGTTTGGTGGTACCAGGTGGCATAGAATTTTAAATGCCAGGCAAAGGAGTTTCAACTGCACTCAGTGGACAATAAGACTGTTCCCCCATTGGTTGGTTATTAATATCTCCCCAGTTATTGGCTCAGCTTTTGCCCATGTAGGTATGCTGGTTTGTGTTACAAAATTGTGGTCCATAATGTTTCCTAAAGTCATGGAATCCACTATGGCAAACATACAGAAGTTACTTAAGTTAATAGGAAAGAGTGCCAGCTTTTTCGTGTAACCACCAGGAGTGGTTGGTGACATCCTTGTCTTGTGGCTCCTCAAAGTCCTGTTTCTTTACTTGGATGAAATCTGCTAGATCATTCAATGCTGGATTGGGAGCTTGGAGACGAGATGTAGACCATGGGGCAAGAGAACAATACACTAGGAAGCATTCTCAAGTCTGTTTAAGCAAGAGGCCATAAGTCCCCATTAAATGGAAATGCATTTCTGAGCCAAAGACAAGAGATATTTAAGGCTTTAAATTTCACCAATGGCTTTACATAGATAAACACATTTGTTCCTCACAGCCACCCTGGGAGGTACATACTATGGATATTATTAACTCCATTTTACAGATGAGGAAACTGAGGCTTACAGCATTTTAAGGGATTTGACTATGGTCAAGGAATTTGAACAGAGACAGAGAGGTGGGGGAGAAGGAGAGGGAAAGAGAGGGAGGAGGAAGAGAGAGAGAGAGAGAGAGAGAGAGAGAGAGAGAGAGAGAGAGAGAGAGAGAGAGAGAGAGAGAAACTCATTTCTCTCTTGACTCCAAATCCAGCAGCACTAAGTAAGCTCTGTGAAAGATATTTCAACCTTCATAGATGAGGAGGCAGGAAGAATCCTTGGGGCTGTAGTCCACCCAGTCTATCATAATCTGGGGTGACTGATCCAAGATTCCAGAATTTTGTTGACATGACAGTCTGTGATGACAGGGGTGATTGGGATGTGTATTTAAGGGTATGATAAGAAACATCAATCCAGAGGTGCTGAACAACAGCAGGTGCATTATGAAGACCTGAAGGCACAGTGGTGGTGGTGATGGTGATGGTGATGGTGATGGTGATGGTGATGGTGATGGTGATGGTGGTGGTGGTGATGGTGATGGTGGTGGTGATGGTGATGGTGATGATGGTGGTGATGGTGGTGGTGATGGTGATGTGGTGGTGGTGGTGGTTGTAATGGTGATGGTGGTGGTGGTGGTGGTGGTGATGGTGGTGGTGGTGGTGGTGGTGATGGTGGTGGTGGTGGTGGTGGTGGTGATGGTGGTGATGGTGGTGGTGATGGTGGTGGTGGTGGTGGTGGTGATGGTGGTGGTGGTGTTGGTGGTGGTGATGGTGGTGATGGTGGTGGTGATGGTGGTGGTGGTGGTGATGGTGGTGGTGATGGTGGTGGTGGTGGTCGTGGTGGTGGTGATGGTGGAGTTACTCAAACTGATCATGTTGTTAATAATGCATTTTTCCAGCCATCTTGAAGTTTTAGCTTAGCAAACCCTCTGGCTGCTTAGAAATGTTCCAGAGGCCAATGGCAGGAGATCCTACTTGTGGATGCTCATTTACACCCTGGTAGTCAGTATATTACCATAACTTACCCACTTCATCTTTTTCATTTCAAGTGTTCTATCAGACTTCTCAGGCAGGTCAGAGATGGGGCTCTTTTTCCCTGGTGCTCAGGCCCCATGAGGCAGCATACTATTGAGTTCATTTCAAGAGATACAGATGGCCGGCATCTTCCTGGATATGGGGAATTTCTAGCCCTTGAACTAGCATTAATGGGTTTCTATATTCTATAATTTGGTCAGAACCAGCTTTAAAGAACTCAGTTGGGAATCCAGTCTACTGCTGCATAGCTTATCAGAGCAAAGCAAGAACAAGTTATAGGAGCAGGTGGTCACAGAGGTCAGGGCAGGCAATGGTGGTATAGAAAATGGTGGTGGTCAGAGAAAACAAGAGCAAACCTGAAAAAATTCTACATTTTCTGTTTTTATATTGCCTTCATTTCCCAATATATCCTTCTTCCTCCCCTATCCAGAGATCCTCTTGTAACAAAGAATTGAAAGGTGTAAAATAGTATGGCCAAACCACCACAGAAACCAAGTCTGACAGTATATGCAATGTTCTATACCCATAGTCCCCCACCACCATTTCTACAAAGAAGACGCACCTTCTCATTTCTCTCCAGAGACAAGGGGCAGAACACTTGGGGGTTTTGTTTGTTTGTTTGTTTTGTCTTTACAAAGCACACAAAGTCTGAATTTGAAGATTAGATGAGACATAGATTCTACCTTCATAAAACCTACAGTCTTAGAGCACAAAGATCTATCAGACACTAGAGGTAGGACTTAGCTTAGGGCAGATGTTGGGAGTTGTCAGAGTCAAAAGAGGAGGCTTCAAAGTGGACAGAGGCTTAAGGTCTGGCTATAAGACAGAGAACCCTGGTCTCTGTGGCCAGGGCACTTCAGGCAGAGGCTGTCTGGTCAGTACCCTGGATAGCTCCCTGAGGGGCAGTGGCTCTTTCTAAGGCTAAAATCTACTCTATCTTCTCTGCCCCAGGCCAACCCTGTTGGTTCTGTACTTGTGTTGAAGGGATCTCAGCCTCATTTGCCAGTCTTCATCACTACGCCATGGGAGGATCCATCCATTCATTCATCCAACATTAATTAAATTCCTGCTATATGCAGTATGCTGTGCTGAGTGTAGGGGGAGGTCTGAAGATAAGATGTGATCCTTGTATTCAAGGAGGATAGAATCTAGAAGGTGGGAAATATGCATGCAAATAACTCTTAATGCAAAATAAACTATGTGACCTGTAATAAGGGAGGCATCACCAAGTTATGGAGGGCAGAAACCACTTTTTGTTTTGGCTTTGTAGCCCTTGTGTCCTGCACACAGCAGGGACTTCATAAATGCTTGTTGGATGGGGTTGAATAAGGTGCTAGTAGCATTCGTCAGAGATGGTATCTGAGCTGGGCCTTGTAGGGTGGAGGGGATTTCAACAAATGAAAACTGGGGTGATGGAATGGTATTCTAGGCAGGGGAAACTGTATGAGCAAAGGTATGTAGGAAGTGTAAGGTGAGCTTTTAGGCTGGTAAATCATCTGGCCTGGCATGAGTAAGGGGAAGTAGTGTGAGGTAAAGATATAAAGATAAGTTAGAACTAGACTGTAAAGAACCTTAAATTCCCAATTAGAATCTTGGAGGGGCCAGGGACCTCCAAGGATCTAGCCTTGTGGTCTCACTTGGGGCTGGCCCCTCAAGGGAATCCAGCAAGCTGGGTGGGGAACTTCTTCCTTTGCCTTACCAAAGGGGAAACTAAGGCCAAAAAAGTTAAATCACCTGAGGTCCAACAGTGAGTCGGGGCTGGATCAGGGCTCACACTCAAAGTTTCTGCTTCCCTGGCCAGTTTCCTTTCATACACATGAAGCTGCCTGGCCCTTGGGGCTTTGGATGAACAATGATCTTAAGAAACCAGAGTGCCTATCAACAGGAAAATATTTATTTCTAGTATAACCCCAAACCTTGGCACCCACTGCTTAACAAGAGAAACTGAGGCATTGATGGGGAGGAACACATAATGCAGGTGAAATGACTGAACCAGGGATGCTGTCACATAGGAACACCTTCTGAGGGGCTGACTGTACGTTGACTCATCACAAGTTGCATTACAAAGACTAGCCTTCTTTACTGTTAGTCTCCCCATCTCTTGACCTCCTCCAGTCTTATCTCCTTTCTGGCCCCCAGCCAGAGACCTGACACTGCCATATTCTTCTCCTGTAGGAGTCGTTATTGTTCCAAGGCCCCCAGGCTCCTTGAGCACATTTGAATTTCGAGAGCAGAGAACATTCCTTTCCTCCTTTCTCCACCACCTGATTGCAGCCACCCTCCCCAAGAACCCAGTGACGCTGTGGTCGTTATTCAGCCAGAACCAGCAGAGGTCTCGGTTGCCCTGGTAATGGCTGATGGCGTCAGTAAGAGCTCTGGGTCAAGAGCTCTATCAATAATGCCATGTCATGTTGCCGTGGTGACAGCAGAATTCGGAACTTCAGTGTCTAGAGTATGGGGTTTTTTTCTCCTCTCCCTTCTTTAGAGATAAAGCCTTTGTGGCAATCACATAGGGAAGAGGAGTGTCTAGGGGTGACATCTCAGAACTGTCATGTGTGCCATTGGCCATAACCAGTTAAATCAACTTATGCTCAAGGCTTTGGTCTTGTTACCAAGACAACCCGTCAGGGAGTGCCTAGTCCTCACCCCTCTTGGCAGAGTCCCCAGCTGCTGTTGCAGTCTCCCAGAGAAGGAAGGAAAAGAAACCAAGAGAAATTTAAAATCTGAGGTAGGTCAAGGTTAGGGCCTTGGCTTGTGTCTCCATCTTTCTCAATGTCTCCATCTGTGCCTTTCTGTCCAGGAAGGTGAGTTCTCTGAGGATATCGGTTCCTCAACCCCCTGCCCAGGGAGGGCTCGGTTACCATTACTGCTTAGGGTAGCCAGAGCTACTCCCTTTCATACTCTTAGCACAGTGGAAGGAAGAATGGATTTGGAGTGAAGGACCTGGGTTCAAATCCCACCTTTGCTATTTACTACCTGTGTGAGTCAACTGATCCCTCTGAACCTTGGTTTCCCCATTTGTAAAATTAAAGGGTTTGGGCTACACGAAGAATGTCATCTCCTGGAGGGCAAAAGTGTGTAATTTTTAACTTTGTCTCTCAGGTGCCTGGCCACATAACAGGTACTTGCTAAATGATTATTGAATTAGGATTTCTTCCCAATCTCATTTGGGATCGCAATGCTCCTTCCAAATCCAAATCCTATTTGTCCCCAAACTTTCCTTCTCTTTCTGTGTCCTTCTAGGGCACAGAAGACAGGGAAGGGGGTTATTTCCTTGGAAATGCTACAGCAGCCCAACCACCCATCAATCCACAAGTGATTATAAAGTGCCTACTGTGCACCGGGTACTGAGAAGACACACAAAAGGAAGCCAATGCCTGCCCTCGGAGAGCTTACATTCTATAAGAGTGGAAAGGGGCTTGGACACTCCCAGCTCAAAGATCCTTTTGACTGGAGTTAGATGAAAGGGTGGGGTTATAGTCTGAAAGTGAATGGTTGGGATTATTTATGTGGTATGGTTTCTGTTCCTATGCATCCCCACCATGGGCTTGAAGCAAGAAAGAAGGAAGTAGGATTGGGTGCATACCCATTCTGGGAAAAAAAACTAAAAAGTGGGGTGGCTTATTAGAAATCAGCCTCCTCATGCTTCCCAACAGTATGGGATACAGGAAGGTGTCAGGCAGTGGGATGGTTCAATCTAAGGTTGGCCCTATGAGGAGACTTGAAGGAAATGGAATGGTCTCAGACCCTTCCAGAAAGAAAAGGGACTGGTCCTGCCCCATCACTAGGACTGTTCCCCAATCCAAGCCCATTTTCCTCTACATTTTCCCCCTCCATCTCCTCTGAGACCCCCACATTCTCAAGTCTTCTGTCACGACAGCATGAGGGCTTCTCTCCCTGTGGGGTCTTGTGTCATGGGCAAGCAGGTATGTGACCAACTTGATGGGCCCTGCCTTGATCTCTGGGAAGCTCAGGGTCAGGTTGGCCAAGGATCTACATTTCCACCTTCTCTGTGAGGTATAGGCCCCCAAGGTGGGACTGGGGAGATAAGGGAAGGCTTTTATCTTCAACAATCACACTTGTCCTCCTCCAAACCTGCCCCAGTTGATGTCCCAATGCTCTCTCCATGTCCTGCCCCCTCCCTATCTGCTGCCCTCTGGCTCCTCTCAAATCCTACCCCCCTTCCTTGAGTGTGACTCTACTCACCCCACCCTGAGGCACCCCCACTGGGAGGTGTCTGACACAGGCACCACCTGAGGGACTTGGCCCGTCAGACAATTGTGTTTGAGCTGTGCAACACTGTGATCCTCGTGACCATCACTGAGACCACACTTGGCTCCTCCAAGCTGCTCTTTCTTCCTCTCCTTCCCCACCCCCTCCCACTGCCCCATTTTGTACATCTGTGACATGAGCCACAACATGTGTGTGTGCGCGTGCGTGTGAGCTATGCCATATTTATTAACATGTGGTTCTTTTTTTTTTTTTGGTAAATCTGATTGTTGACAATAAACGTGATGTTTACTTCCTGCCTCTTCTTTCCAGGGGCTGGGGCTTGGAGGGTGGGCTGCCTCTCAGGACAGAGGCAGAGTAGGAAAATGCTCTACTCACCTGCCTGCGCTGGCACCTCCTATCCCTTCTCTCAGGTCTATAACCCCCACAGTCCAACCAACTTCACTAACAACAACCCTTTATCAAACACCTACTATGTCCAATGCCCCAGGCTCCAAGCTGGAAATAGAAAGATGAAGAGGATCACCAAAAAGTATTTATTTAGCACCTGCTATGTGCCACATGCTGGAGATACAAAGGCAAAAAATAAAATAGCCCCTGCCCTCAAGGAGCTTACATTCTATTGAAAGAGAGGATATGTATACATAGAGGGATAGGGACAGGACCTGTGGTTTCATTGGTATAAAGAACTCTTGAGTGAGGAAATCTACCAATGTAGGTCATCACCCCCTCTACATCTTATAGCCTTAGAACAGGAGGTGGTCTATGGATAAATTTCATGGGGTTTGTAAATGTGGATGGGGTGGGGGGGGCAGGAATCACACCTTTCTTTTCATTAACCTGTAACTGGCACTTTTTATTTCCTTCAATTGCTTAAAAATATTCTGAGAAGAATTAGTCTAAGATTTCTACAGACTACCAAAGTGGTCTCTCTCCTCCCCTCTCCTCTCCTCTCATTCTCTTCTTCTTCTTCTTCTTCTTCTTCTTCTTCTTCTTCTTCTTCTTCTTCTTCTTCTTTTCTCTCTCTCTCTCTCTCTCTCTCTCTCTCTCTCTCTCTCTCTCTCTCACACACACACACACACACACACAAACACACACAACCCTGTCTTAGTTACCCTAAAGCAAAGAACACCCAGCATCACCCAGCTTGGACAGTTCAGAGGGAAGATCTGAATCTCCATCTTCCTGGTTTCAAGGTTGGCTTTCTAGCAATCACACCCTATGCCCCACTGTCTCTACTAGATCCAAGTATATATACTAAGTCATTACAGGGTGAAAGGGGAGGAGAAAGAGCATCAGGGAGGATTGGAAAAGACTTCATATACTTAACCCAGTCACTACCTTCAAGAAGCTTCCAGTCTGTACAGCTATTGTCAGCACCAAGAGTTGAATCCAAGTCTTCTGACTCCAGTTTTCCCCAGCCTTTCCACTACAGCCGGCTGCATGGTCCTGGCCATCACGGACTTTACAATCTAGTTAGGGTGGTAAGATGTGTGCACAATGGACAGTCCTTCAGGATAAAAGGGAACTCCAAGGCCAGCACTCTACCATTATGCCACCTAGTGGCCACCCAGTATAAACAATATTACTCCCATGTAACAGATGAGGAAATTGAGGCACTCTATAGTGGGAAAGTGACTTGCCCGAAGTCAGAAAGGAAGGCAATGGGACAGCCAGAATGTGAAATGTAATTCAAAGTGATCTGGGCATTGGGAAGATTCATCATAAGCACCATCTAAAGGCAATGTGGAGCTCTTCTTTCCTAATTCCTCCCACCAGGTCAGACCATAACAGCAGCCCATCACCCTCACCATGCCATGATGGCTACCAAGCTCATACTAGACTGAGAGAAGACTCTGGGACCATCTGGAAATACTTGTAAAAGAATCATTAAGATTCTCCCTCTTATGGTTCAAGCTCCCCATCAGCCTTTGTATGAAGCTCCACCCCCTTACTACCCCAACAATCTAGACAAAAAAGACAATCTCTGCCTCCCCTCTTTCCCCCTTCTCCTCCTCTCCCTCTCTCTTTTTTTCTCTCCTCTCTTCTCTCTCTCTTCTCTCTCTCTCTGCTCTTCTTCTCTCTCTCTCTCTCTCTCTCTCTCTCTCTCTCTCTCTCCCCCCTTTATCTTTCTCCTCTCCTCTCTCCCTCTCTTTTTTCTCTTCTCTCTTTTTCTTCTTCTGCTTCTTCTTCTTTCTTCTATCTTTCTCTCCCTCCCTCCCTCCCCTATACCAACATTGTTCCTCCCTTCTGCAGGCATTAAGCATGCACCTGAATCAAAAGCAGTTAAAAAGGGTAGTTCTTAACCACAGTAACCTAGTTTTTAAAGTACTATCTAAATCAGGAATTACAGACAACTTCACAGAGAATCTTGGCACAAATGCTTGCCATCACCAAGAAGAAGCAGGGGGCGGGGAGCTAAACCAAATCATTGCCTTGCTCAGTCTCAGGTCAGAGCTAACTCAGCAGGCTTCAGCTCTTTCAGCCACTCTTTTTTTTTCTAGCCACTCCCTTTCTTGGGGGTTCTGAAAGAATGGAGATGGCTTGACTTTTTGGGTCATCTTTTCAACAATCCAGTTTTAGTGTCCTTTTAGAGCACATATACCCAGTCCACCTCTCCAACTGCCATACTCTGCCCCCCACTTCACTCTCAGCCCTCTGAATGGGTGTCCATCTCTCACAATAATGTCTCTCTAGGTGAGAGGAATCAGCTCTCCCAGCAGCAATGCAGCTAGGTCTCAGAGTCTTTTCCTGCCTGGAGGGAGATTAGTTTTGCCACCTAGCTACATCAGTCTATACAAAATAAATTCAGGATGATTTGAGGAAGGGAGTGTACTAGCAGCCTGGGGGAAGGAGATCCTTCATGTAGAAGGCAGCACTTGAGCTTAAACTTGGGTCTTTAGGAGGTGAAGGTGAGAAGCGAGAACAGTCCAGAAAGGGGACACAGCCCACACTTTTGAAGGCACTTTTGGCTGGGTCCACAGGAACGGGGAAGCTCCTGTTCCACACCCAGACACGTGCTCCTGGAGCACCTGTCCCTGCTAATACAGGGGTTTCCTTTTCTTACACTCATTAGCTCACTAAGTCACTCACCTCTGTGATCCAAAGGCAGTTTTAATTATAATAAGTTAGATTATAAGAACCTCCATGGCATAATGGGTGAGGAACTTGCCGTGGATAGACCTGGGTTCAAGTCTTGCCTCTGAACCATACTGGCTGTGTGACTTTGGACAAATCTCCAAGACTAAGTTGCCCAGAAGGTGCCAAGCTGCACTGGCAGAGGAAATGTCCTCCTCAAGGAGCTCTCTGTCTCAATGAAATCACCAGTCCAGTCCTTCTTCCTAAATTAGATTATGACTCATGTCCACATCCTCTCCAGAAAGAGGTGGAGGGGAACAGAATCAAAAAGGGATTGTGCGGACAGCATGAATCAGGTATGGGACACGCTTCCTCCTACAAACACAAGAAAGACTAAATATTGAAAAACTTAGAAGCACGCATTAGCAGGATAGGATTCAGTAACTTAGCGCATAACTGCAAGCACAGGGATCTTACCATCTTACTTGCAGCTGAACTCTCCTCTGTTTTCCCTATTAGAATGTGAGCCTCCTTGAGGACAGGCAGTGTCTTGCTTCTCTGTTTGTATCCCCAGAACTTAGCACTGTGCTTTGCACATAATAAGGGCATAATAAATTCTTTTTCCTTCCTTCCTTCCTTCCTTCCTTCCTTCCTTCCTTCCTTCCTTCCTTCCTTCCTTCCTTCCTTCCTTCCTTCCTTCACAAGACCACAAAGCAGTTTGTGAGACTGCTGATTAAACAGTTTGCATTTCACCTCCGCTCTGTCCTTTCACTCTTCTGCAAACCAAAAGCTCTTCTGGACTTCCTGCCCAACTGCTGCCATCCCCCTGCAGCCACCACAGTCAACCACCCCCACCTGCTTTTCTCCTGGGACCTTTGGAGCTCACAGTCACCTGTAATCCTTCAGTGCCCACCTTGGAGCTGATGGGCAGTTACCTTCTCAGGAAGGAAGCACAAAACAACAATAAAAAAAAAAGAGCTGGGCAAAGACCTATGGGTAGGCTCACCTCGTTGGGTCCATGATTCCTGGTGCGAGAGGCAGAAGCAGGGTAAAGGGAGACAGCCAGTGCATCCTCACCCCTTTACCCCCTACCTGTGCTTTTGCCAAAGCAAAGAGGTTCCTGCTTACCACAGGGGGGAACTGTAGCCAAGAGGGCTGAGCTGGAGCCCTATTTCTGATGTCAAACCTGCCCCCTCCATCAGTGTTATGGGATGGGGGATGAGAACCACTCAGGCTTTACCGAGTCCTCTTGGCACTGGGACACCATATGGCCAGAAACGACCCGAATATTCCCCAAATGCCCCCAGCATTGAGTCACCATGTCGTTGGAGTCTCCAGAAGTTCCCAGAGGCCTGCTCCCTAGGACAGACCCACTAGTGCAGCCTCTGCTCCACACAGATGATGGACTTCAGCTGGAAGGGCCTTTCGAGAACATTTACTTCCACAATGCTCTGCACAGGTTTTCAAGGCGATTTCCCCCACCAAAAGCCCCTGAGAAGTGAAGTCATTCAGCACGATTGTCCTCAGCTGACAGATGAGCAAACTGAGAGCTGGAGGGATGAAGGGACTTGTCCGGGGTCACACAGCTAATAAACAGCCGCGGCAGGACTGAAACCCAAGCCTCCACTGGCTGTTCTTGTGGCTCGGCACTGCAGAGCACAAAGGCGCCACTAGAGGGCTTGGGGTTCCCCTTGGGATGGGGAAAAGGAAAGAGGCAGGCACCTCCTGCCCCAAATGCGGAGGCAGCATCCCCACTGGAGGGACCTACTGCTTCCCCATCTGACCTATGCTCAGGGGCTCCCATTCACAGCGGCGAGCCTTAAACTTTACCGTCAAATCTCAAGAGGAAAGAACGCTGGCTCTAAATTCCATTGGGAGGAAGTAGATTCAAATCCTGCCTTTGGTACTTGCTATCTTTGTGACCCTGGGCAAGTCACTTAATCTCCTTAGGTCTCAGTTTCCTCATCTGTAAAATGAGGGAATTAGCTAGATGGCTTTTCTCTTCCTTCCTGCTCTAAATCCAGGCTCCCGTGACCCTGTGGCTTCAGAAGCCATTGATCAGTAGATCACCACTCACTTAGGCCCACTCCTACCTAAATGGGAGCTCTTTAACCGGCGGTCATGCATACGCCAGTCCTTTCTATTTCTGTGCGACTCGAACGGTTGGGAAGCTTCTCATTAAACCTTCAAGAAATCTGCTCTCTTGTGATTTCCACCCATCTCATTCTCATTCTCATTCTGCCCTCTGGGGCCAGGAAGAATAAGACTAAGCCCTCTTCCAACCTGCAGGCTTTCAGGTATTTGAAGGAACCTATCAAGTTCTCATGTGGTATGGTCCCTGGTCCCTCCCATCAGACTAATCACCGGCCTTTGCCGATTTCCCTTCTCAAAGTTAACTCCCAGAACTGACTGTAACCCTCCCCAAAGGTCGAACCAAGAAGGAGGTGACACTATTAAACCTCTGAAATTTCTTTATGTCAGTGCCTTCCGTTTTACACGCCTTTCATTTCAGAATACATCCCTCACCTACCTGAAGAGTCATCCTTGTGACAAATTTAAAAAAAATTTTTTTTTGCTAAGCAATGGGATTAAGTGACTTGCCCAGAGTCACACAGCTAGTGAGGTCAAGTTTGAACTCAGGTCCTCCTGTCTCCAAGGCCGGTGCTCTATCCACTGCAACACCTAGCTGCTCTCTTGTAACAAATTTTAAATGCAGTTCAGGAAATCCAAGCAGCACATGCTTTGTCTGACTGCCTCCCTTCTCATAAATAGGAGGTTTCTGTTAAAGCACCCTAAGATCATCCCAAGAAAGAAGGAAAGTCACGACCTCTGATCTGTTTTGACTCTAAACTCAACTCTTTTATTCCTGGATTCCAAGCCCTCCGACTTCCTCCTTTCTCTAACCCATTCTCCTTTTTATTACTCTCTACTAGTCCCATCCTCTATCAGTTAGTGCTAGCAATCTTAATGGGCTCTACCAAGAAGAAAGGAGTCATCTCTACCTTAGGGAGAATTAGTCTGAATGCCCCAGGAGTGTTAGCTTCGGAAAAGGAGTCCTTTGCATAAATACCAACAACAAAGAAACTCTAATAAGGGAAATGGCAGGCTCCAGAGCCCCTGGATGGAGGGGTAGTTTTTGTTGAAAAGGAATAGATTAGATAAGAGGGATTGTCAGGGTATCTAAAAGATACACTTCTTGGAGGAAATCCACCAAAGGAAAGCAGAGAAGCATCACAGTGATCACTGGGGTGAAGACCAAGTGAGGGAGAGACTGGACGTGTCATAGACTACACAGCCGGAAGGGATAATTGGATCTTGAGTTCTGGCAACAGACCCCAAGCTGGCACGGAGGCAGCGGAGGGTTGTAACGGGGGACTTTATCTGGGTATCTGCTGGAGTTCTCTCCACATGTGCTAAAGCAGAGGAGCTAAGGACTTTCTCAACTTGCTTTAGCAATGATTCCATCCTTCAGAAGGTGAAAGATTTGATGATGTGATCTGCTATTCTAGACTTGATTTTGACCCAGTACAAGGCATCGATTGCTAAAGCAGAAACGAGGAAAACCGTGGGTGGAAGAGACTACCTGTAGAAAGTGTTAAAGTTAGACGGGCTTACGTTTCCACAGGTAGAACAATGCAGAGATTTAAATAACAGCAGCTCCAGGAAGTAGTCCACTGTAGGTGGGCTCGCAGTAAGTGGATGGTTCCATAAAGACCCCAAAATCAAGATAAGGGTCAGGCCAGCTCAGACCAGTTAGGGTCAACCTGAGGACATCTGAAAAATGTTAGTGCGCCTGCTTAATGAGCTTCATTACTATTATCTGACACGCCCCGCATAAAATTAGAGCCTCATTAACGAGTCATGGGACGTATGGCCAAGGGAGGGGGAACATACTTGAGCATATCAAGGGGAAACATGTAAGGAAAGGTGTAACCTGGGAAGGGATGGACCAATCCCGGCCTGGGAGGTTTCACGCCGAATTCAACTGCATAAAAGCACACTTGCCCTTGCACTCAGGGCCCACCCCTCCTGAAGAGGGGTGGAGCCCGCTTCTGGCCAGAAATGTCTAAAGTCCTCTGGACTTTCTCTGTAATACTTTTTCTTGATACTAAATTTTTGGTGTCAAGCCTATTTCTAACAAAAGCAAGTTCCCTGAGGGCAGGAACAATTTCATTTTTGTCTTTGTATTTCCAGTGCCTGGCACATAGTAGATGCTCAATAAATGCTTTTTTATTCATTGATTGGAGCTTAATGAAGTGAGGAGTGCAGACTGAACATAATCCATGCATAACATAGACTTTGGAAGAACAGGTTTCAAAAATTCAGGGGAAAGATAGATATAGTATCTCATGGCCTGAGAACTTGCAGAGTGAGTTGGCTCAAGTAGGAGGGCATGTTCCAAAGAAGACAATTCTGAGGACACAAACATAGCAACGTGGGACAGTGGAGAGAAACCTAGCTCTAGAGTTAGAGAACACGAGTTTAAATTCCACTTCTGATTGGTATAACCTGGAGAACCCAACTTCCTTGGGCCTCAGTTTCCTTACCTGTAACTATGAAGGGGTTGGAGTAGATGACCCCTGAGGTCTCTCCCAGTCTGTCTACGATCCTCTGATCTCTGACAAGTGGTCATCCATGACAGATCTTCAGTGATGGGGAAACCCAGAAAGTCCTCCTAAGATAACTAACGCACTCAAAGTCCTTTGCAATGCTTCAGGTTTTCAGAAGCATCCGCTGTCATCAATAGCACTGGGAGCAGTGTCCTCAATATTATAGTGAGTGGGGCCAGTGGTCCCCAGTAGAGGCTGAAGCACAAAGATTAGAGCTTAGGACTTCTGATCCCCAAACCAATACCAGGCCCAATTATCCATGCTTTCCCATTGGACCAGTGATAATCGATCATCTGGGCCCAGCAAGTTATAGTTTACAAAGCATTTTCACAGTATCTAGGCACAGGGATGGGGAACCTATGGCCTTGAGGCCATATGTGGCCTTCTAGGTCCTTGGATGCAACCTTTTAACTGAGTCCAAGTTTTACAGAACAAATCCTTTCATTAAGGGGATTTGTTCTCTGAAGTTTGGATTCAGTCAAAGGGCCGAACTTGAGCACCTAGAAGGCCCTATGTGGCCTCAAGGCCATAGGTTCCCCACCTCTGGTCTAGGGGGTCAAACTACAGCCCATATGAGTTCTGATCTTACCTGTGTAACTTCACTGTCTAGGCAATCTTAATTAAGGGTAGAACTGTTTGTATCAATAACATAAATTAGTACATATACACATACATGTATACATGCACGTATACGTTTACACACGTGTGTATTGTGACGCTATTGCTTATTTGTTACATTACTGAATTGGGTAAGGGACTTTACTGTATGTATGTACCTGGTTACCGATGATGGGGTTCTCCCCCATTAGAATGGGAGCTCCTTGAAGGCAGGTACTGGTTTAGCTTTTCTTTGTGTCCCCAATCCTAAGCACAAGTCCGGATACAGAGTTAATGCTTAATAAGTTCTTTGTCTGTCGATCTGTCTATCTTTACAAGGCCTCCACCCTAGAACTCGTTCAGTCATGCCACTTGTGTCCAACTCTCCGTGACCCCATTTGGAGTTTTCTTGGCAAAGATACTGGAATGTTTGACATTTCCTTCTCCAGCCCATTTTAGAGATGAGGAACTGAGGCAAACAGGGTGAAGTGACTTGCCCAAGGTCACATGGCTAGTAAGTGTCTGAGGCCACATTTGAACTCAGGAAGAGGAGTCTTCCTGACTCCAGGCCCATTGATCTATCCAGTGTGGTAACTCCGGTCCCCCCCCCCAGAATCCTAGAACTATGCATATGTTAAACACTACCTGAAAACCATGTAAATGAAAATGAGCCCCTACATGCGTGTGTAACTTGAAAAAACAACCACTCTACCATCATCAGCCACCCAAGATGTCCTCCATCACCAGTGTGAAGCCCTAGAAGAGACCACATTGCCTCCTCGCCAACTAAAATGCCAAGAAATCCAAAGAAGAGCTTGAGAAAAAGGAGGAGGCGGGACTAGCACCCCAGCAGCAGGGCCTCCAGAAGGGGGGGATGAGAAGAACCAGCCCGCGGGGTGCTTTGAGGAGGGTGATTGCCCGAGTGCTGCTTCCGTTCCTCCACGTCACGCTGTTGGCCAAGCCTGCCTATGGGTTGTCCTCAATGAGGTCCCATTCTAGCCATCCATGGAAGAAAAACCAACTGGATAAAGACACGTGTTGTCCACGCGCGGTGTTGGGTCGGCTGGGAAGCCCATTCATGATGCAATGAAGCCGGGCAGAGCGGGAAGGGCTTTGGAGAACATTTGGTCTTTGCACAGATGGGTAAACAGGGCGCCCACAGAGGCTACGGGACTTGCAAAGAACTTCTGAGATAACACATGGGAAAGCCAGGATTTGGAACCAAGCCCTTTAAAAGTCCAAGTTCAGGGACCTTTCCAGGGCTGAGAGTTAACTACACCGCGTCTAGGTCTTTGCCCCATCAGGCTGCACTCTCCCTGAGGGCAGGGTAGGGGCCGCGCCTGCGCACTGAATGCGCTGAACAAAGGGCCGCTGAACTTAGTGGAACCAAGTTGGGAGATTTGCCGCCCCGTTGCTCAGGCGCGCCCAGGGCAGCTCTAAGAGAAGCCCCGCCCCTTTCCCGTCTTCCGAGCGTCGCCCTTCTAAGTCAAGGCCCCAGCCTTCTGATTGACAGTCCTTGGTACCAATCATCCGTCCGGTCTTCCGCCGAAGCTTCTCTTCGGGGCGGGACTTCCTGTGCCGGTTGCTAAGACAATCTTGTTTCCCTCCTTGACAACGCCAGGGAGGCGGCGGCTGCGGCGGCGCTGGGGCCCCGGCGGCGGGAGCAGGTGAGGGCGGCCCCGGGGGGCTGGGGGAGGGCGCCCCGCGGCCGTGTCCGTCCCCGAGGCCGAGGCCGGCCCCTGCCCCGGGCCTGCACGGCGCCGGTCTCGGAGCTCTCGGAGCCCCCGGAGCCGCGCGGCCTCGGCTCGCAGGCCCCGTCTGCCTGCCCGGCGCCCGCTGACCCTTAGCCCCGGCCACCCCCTCCGCACCCGCGGCCGCCGGGTTGGCCCGCCCTTCGGCGAGCCTCAGTTTCCCCGTCTGTAAAACGAGGGGTCCGCCCCTGCTAGCCCCAGATCCGTGACCTGAATTCCGACCCCGTCTGGGCCACTTACCCCCGCGGAAGCCCCTTCACCACTCTGTGCCTCAGTTTCCTCGTCTGTAAAATGAGGAAGTTAGATTAGAAGTCCTCTAAGATTCCTTCCATCCCCGCATCTCTGACCTGTATTCATACCCTGGATGGGCGTCTCACTTGTGTGACCCTGGGGAAGCCCCTTTACCGTTCTGTGCCTCAGTTTCCTCGTCTGTAAAATGAGAGGGTTGGTTTGGCTGGCTTTTTAGATCTGTTCCAGCTCCAGATCTATGACCCTAAGACTATCTATCCAAGCTCTTACTTAAGCTCCTTCTCCAAAAATGCCCCCTTTCTGGTTTTTTCCTAATTCATTTCATCCAACAAATTCTTCTGCCCAGGTCAGCACTTCATTTCCCCTCCGCATCATCTGGTATCCCTTCCTGCTTTACTCCAGGAGACCCTTCTTTTGTCTGGGTCAAACCCTTCTTCTGCGCCTTTGACCTCTTTCCTCTCTTGTTTTCATCAACAACTTGGCCTTTCCATCATCCCCTTCTTTCTCTCCTTAATTTTCCTTCTCTTTTCCAGTAGCTTCTTCCCTCTGGCTGCAGACTTGTCCTCTCCTAACAGCCTTTAAAAATACTGGACCCTCCCTTGATCCTCCTCTCCCCTCCAACTCTTATACCTTTAAAGCCTTTTTCTTTCCTTTCATGGCCTTGCAAGCTTGGCTTCCACTCCCTGGGCACCATTATTTCCGCTTTCCCTCACATTGCTTCTACATTCTCCAGTTTGCTTCCACCTCCCTCCAACCCCAAATTGCTTTTACTTTCCTGTCTCTGTTTTCTAATATCCCATTCATTTCTCAACCCCTTGCAATCTGGCTGGCTTCCTTCTAGTCTGCTTGTCTGAAACTGCCCCTCCAATGATCTTTGTGATGCTAAATCCAATGGCATTTTGCCATTCCTCATCTTGACTTCTTTGCAGCATTTGACTCTGTTAACCACCTCTTTCTAAATACTCTTTCCTCCGTGGGTTTCTGTGCTAGTGCTCCGGTTATTTGTGGTACACCTAGGGCCCTGTCTTGGTCCCTCCTCTCTCTCTCTCTCTCTCTCTCTCTCTCTCTCTCTCTCTCTCTCTCTCTCTCTCTCTCTCTCTCTCTCTCTCTCGATAATCTCACCAGTCTCCATTGGTTCGGCCATCATCTCTATGCAGATGACTCTCTAATTGACATACCCAGCCTTCAGTTCTCTCCTCAGTACTAGGCCTGAAACTCTACCTGTCATGCAACACGTCCAAAGTGGAGCAGGTTCTTTTCCCCCTGTTCCTACTGGATATGCCTCCAGTCTTCCAGTAGCCCACCTCCGAAGCCTTGAGGACATCCCTTCACTCTGATTGCCCTCCATTTCCAATCAGTTGTCAATATAACCAGCTCTACTTCCGCCGCCTCTCTGGCCCCTGTCCCTTTCTCTTGCCCTTGTTCAGTTCCCCTCTCTCCTAGGCTTTTGCCAAAGCCTCCAAGTCGGTCTCTTTGTATACAGTCTCTGCCCCCTCCAGTCTATCCTCCTGACAGCTGCCAAATTGACACTCCTTATGCACCGGCCTCATTTCCTTCTCAAGAAGATTTCTTGTTACTTGGAGAATAAAATGCAAACTCCTCTGTTTGGCATTTAAAGCCTTGTGCAGTCTGACTCCAGCCTCTCTTCCAGCAGATTACACATCACTCCCCCTCACAGACTGTTTCAGCCAAACTGGCCTACTTAACTGTTTTCCTATACACAACATTCCACTCTCCCCCCCTCCCCCCCCTTTCCCTGACTGTACGGCCTGCCCCTTTAGCAGAAATGTTTTCCAACGCCTTAGAATCCCTCATAACTTTTGAGGCTCAGCTCAGGGGACACCTGCTTCAACAGGCAGGTAAAATAGCAGAGAGAAAATGCTGGACTTGAAGTCAGCAAGATCTGGGTTCAAAATCCTGCCCCAGGGACTTACTAGCTTTGTGACTCTGAACAAGTTTATTAACCTCTCTGTGCCTCAGTTTCCTCATATGTAAAATGAGGAGGTTGAACTCAATGGCCTATAAGAACCCTTCTACCTCTAAATCTGTGATCCTAATTCATCAAGTTCTCAGTACCTCCTAATTACATTGTATTTATTTTTCATATACTTCTATCTGTATACATGTTGTATGCCCCTGGTAAACATAAGGAGGGGAGATGGCCATTCCTTCCATGGGGAATGTCATAAATACTTATTATACACTAAGGCCAGAAAAGCAAGGTGAGAAAAGAATAGTAATCAATTCCATTTAGTTGGACAAAATAGTGTGAGGAAAGTCATGATGTGAGATGAGGCCAGGAAATACCATAGGACTGGAAGGGATCTCAGAAGTCATCTGGTCCAATCCATATCTGAAGAGGAAACTCTTCCTCCCATGATGTCCTTTTTATGTCGTTGCTGTCATCTGAAAACTCATCCTATCTTGGCTGCATTGTCAAAATAACCCCCTAACTGTTCTCTCTGCCTGTAATCCATCCTACACACCCTTGCGTAATCTTCCCCAAACACAGCTCTGATTATGTTATTTCTCTACCCCGAAGCCTTTGAGGGGTCCCCATTGCCTATTAAAAAAATCCCAAAGCATCTGTCTGACTTTCCACCGTGGTCTCCCGCTATTCCAGTACGCACACATCTGAGGGTTGGGCCAAATGGAACTCTTCTTACTCCGCTAATGGGTCCTGTGCTTTTCTGTTTTGCTCATATGACGTCTCCATCTAGAATGTTTTCCCCTCCGCACTTTTCCTATTAAAATCCTTCCCATTTTACAAGGCCCAGCTGAAATGCCACTTCTATGAAGTGGTCTCCTCCTCTGAATTCTCACTGCACTTTTTGCTCATACTTTTCCTATGGGACTTGATTCTTAATCAAGTTCACTTTATCACTTTCTATCTTGTATTGTAGTTATTTGTGACTTTTGTATATAAATAACTCTAAGAGGCAGAGATTGTGGGAAAACTGTGCCTTCTGCAACGAGTCACAGTGGAAAGTTTCGAACCAGGCTTCTCTCCATTCCAGCTGTGCCAAAAGCTTGGGCAGTTCCCTCCAACTTTTTGACCCTCAGTTTCCTCATCTGTAAAGGAGGGCTTGGACCAGATGATTTCTAAGGTCCCTTGACTCTCCAGGAGTCATGTGGCCTTAGCAGCACAGGGCTCTCCACATATCTGGTGCCCAGTAGACAAAAGGAAGTTGAAGAGAGGCCAGTGGGGATGGAGGGCAATGCAACAGCAGCCAGAGACAGCACAGGGCAGGGTGAGACGGGGAGCCAGGGAGAAGTGGCCCCATCTGGCTAGGGGAGGAGAGCGGTTAAGATGAGGGTGGAAGCTTCCTCACCTCTCAGAATTTTGGATGTGGAAGAGATTGCAAATGCCTTGCAGCCCAGCCTGCACTTCAGTAGGAAGACTGGTCTGCCTCAATGGAAAGAACACTGTGTGTAGAGTCCACAAAGCCAAGTTCAAATGGTCCATCACCTCCCTGCATCTGTAACATGGGATTGGTCTAGCCCAGAGGTGTCAGGGACTTGGTCCATCAGCCACTTGTGGGCCACAACACTCCAGGGCAGGAGGGGGGAACCTACAGCCTTGAGGCCACATGTGGCCTTCTAGGTCCTCAGGTGCGGCCTTTTGGCTGAGTCCAAGTTTGACAGAACAAATCCTTTTGTGAAGGGGATTTCTTCTGTGGAGTTTGGATTCAATCGAAGGGCCACACTTAAGGCCCCTACAGGGCCACATGTGGCCTTGAGGCCAAAGGTTCTCCACCTGCTCCAGGTGACCTGAGCCAGATTAAAATGTAATTGGGAAATGTTTAACAAAATTAAAATTCAGTAAAACATAGATTACATTCCATTTTAAAACTGGATCCCCAGTAAGATCCCTCTAAAACTTGATGGTCTTTTGATCTCTGGCAGGTGGTGATTTGTGTTTGGCTTGTAGACTTTCAAGTGGATGGGGAACCTCATAGCTGCTGAGGCAGCCCCTCCGTACCTACTGGTCACCTGTGCCAAATGAGGGGAATGGACTATGGACTCCTCAGCCGCCCCCAACCCCCACCCTACCACAGGGGGCATAGAACAGCCAATCATTCATTTAACAAGTGTTTATGTCCTTCAAGAAGGGGATGTAGAGATGGTAGTCATGGCAGCAGATGGCCTTGTTAACACTGTATAGAAACACCCCCCCCAACCCCTGTACTAGAGAACAGGCAGTTGGAGGTCTCATTTCCCCTTACCTGGGACTCTTGAAGTTCTGAAGAATCCTTGGTATGTTTGCCTTAATGCCCTGTGTTTCTTTGCTTTCTCTACCGATGTTTAGCCAACAGGTAGACGGGGGCGGAGAGGAGAGGGGATGGCCAGAGGTGGAATTGTGGGTATATGTGTAATAACATGTGGTTTAAGGGAGATGGGCAGAAATGGATATGGACCTGGGCTAGCCTTGTCTGTAGCTTATTCTATAACTGGATCATCAGTTCCTGGAGGTGCAGGGGTGCTGTGTGTGCATCTACACTTCTTCGTAACCCCCTTCTTGGGGAGAGTGTTCTGCACACAGTTGAATAAATGGTTGGATGTAGGGAAACGGGACTTGCAGCCTTCTGTCCTGCCCCACCAGTGTGTTCCTGAGAGCTTCCAAGTGTCTAAGTGTCCTCCTAGTTAAGAATGGTCAATGGGGTTGAGTCTGTGGGCTGGCTCTCCCTGGGGCGAATGGAGGGGTTTGGGGAGGGGATCTTCGGAAATAGGAGCATTTCATTTCTGGCTGCCATGTGAACATGACTGTGAGTAAGAAGGGAGACAGAGCTGGGCAGCCCAAAGCCCTGGGGGCTGCTCCCTCTTCTGTCCCAGGCTGGCTGCTGGAATACCTGATACCTGTCCAGTGCTCACCACAGCCAAGCCTCTGATCTCTCTTCTATTCAGTGAAGGTATTGGACTAGATGATTTGTGTGCCCTGCTACTCACAGGTGCCTAATAAATGCCCATTGTGTCTGTATGCTTGTAATAAATGTTTGTGTGTTCAGTGAGGTCCCTTCTAGCCCCTCTAGCCATTCTGGTTTGTAATGGTCGTCCCAGTGTTCCTCTGAGACAAAACTCTAATCAGTGGCTTCAGCTTCGCCACGAATCACAAGAGCTGGGTCTCATTTTGAAATGTCTGGGACGTGTACACAGAGAAAGAGGGAGAGAGTCCAATCTCCTGGGCTCCTGTTGCCTAGGAGAAGCCTTTGTATCAGGCGCTGACTGTCAAGGTTGTTGGAAAGTGCTCCTGGCTAGAATCTGTCAGTGAGAACAGTCAAAAGCAGAGAGGGTGAGGACCATCAGTGGCTTGGTATTCAAGGACAGTAATGGATTTAGTCGAAGTTGGCTCTCCGAGGCAGCCTGAAGTAATCAGCATTAGGGCTGCAGTGGCATTCTAAATTATTGAAATGCTTTCTTTTAAGCCTGACCTGATTCCTTTCTGGCCCCCTCAGCTCCTGTTTATTGTCATGGAAGATGAACAAGGTTGTTAAGAACTCATTCCGCACGAGGACCCGAAGGGCTCTCAAGAATTAGTTTTCTCGCCTTGGTGTCATGTGGGATGCCTAAGTTTATTTTTATTGGAAATGTTTTTAAAGTAAATTAAATCTGGTATCATTCTTTCAGTAGGAATGAAAGAAAATCATGAATGATAGCCATCTTATTATCATAGCATAATCCTCTTGTGTGGTGCTTTACAGTATAGAAAGTACTATCTTCATACCACTAATGTGAGCGAGGCATAAGCATAACATTCCCATTTTACAGGTGAAGAAACCCAGTTTCAGAGAAGTTATGAATTGCCCAAGGTCAGTGAGTCAGCCATCATCATAACTGACATTTTGACGACACTTTAATAAGTTTTATAAAATGCTTTCTTCACACACTTTCACAGAGTGCTTTCTTTCACTCACATTCTGTGAGTGAGATGGAGAAAGTGGTACTGAAGCCATTTCATGGATAAAGAAACTGGAGTTCAGAAACTGAAAACAGCCGAGTCTGGGTTGAGCCACTTTACAGCCACACGACCTTGGGCAAGTCCCTTAATGTTTCTGACCTCTGGTTTCCTTGTCTTTAAGAAGGAGATAATAATGGCGCCTTGTACTTCCTAGGGTGGTGAGATCAACATTTGGCTTGCTAGACAAAGGTGAGTTATTAGAACGAGAAGCAGGAAGCTGCCATCGTTGAAATGCCTCTTTATGACATTCCCTCTGGGTGCCTGGTGTCCTGACGTCTGGATGGCCCTGAGCCTTTTAAGAATGTCATCAGGCTTCCAACCCTGACCTCAGTCTTGGATTGAACCTTAATGAATGAAGGGAAGGCAGAAGTGAAGAGCAAGGAGAGAGGTGTGGTTTAGCACGGAGGAGGAGAAAGGCTTTGGTGAGATGAGAATCCTGAGCCAAAGTCAAGCAAGGTTTTACTTGGGAAATTGCCAGCCTTGTGCATAGCAAGCAACGAATGACCGTCCCCAGTCTTCATCCGGAACACTCAGCCCTGAACATCAGTGGAGAAAGAGCCAACTGTGCATGGCCTGTGCTCGGAGATTCCCAGGGTGAGTGAGGCTAGAGGAGAGGAGCAGCCTTCCCTGTGCCAGGCTCCCAACCACAGCCTGGGTCACTCACCTGTTGCCAAGGGAGGAGAGCCAGCCATTGGAGATGGACCTTGATTGGCCTTTCTGTATCGGTGGGGAAGAGCATGGGAGGTCAGCTGGCATCAATGAGGAGAAGCGACTATTTAACGAATGCCCTGCCCGGAGTATATTAGCCTAATAACTCTCCCTTCTGAAGCTCCTTGGTTGACCCTTTGTCTTGTGTGGCCAGAGTGAATTACTTGACCACTGGGAAGATCACTGTGGGCCGCCACCCAACTGTATCCCTCCTGCTGCGAAGGCTGGGCCACTTCAGCCACTTTTCATAGGACGGGAGCAAGGGAGGAGAGGGGAAGGAGGGGGAGAGACAGAGAAAGAAGAAGAAGAGAGAAACAGATAGGGAGAGAGAATTAAAGCACCGGGGATGCAAATTCAGACAAGACTGATGACAGTTCCTGTCCTCAAGAGGCTTCTATTCTGATGGGGGAAGAGAGCACAGAGATGAGTCCCCCAAGGGACTGAAGTGAGAATGGTTGAGGCCTCTCGGAGCGGGGGAGTCAGTCACCAGCCAGAAGTCAGAGGTTCTCTGGCAAAGGCCTGCTGTGTGTAGGACTGTGGTAAGTCTTACTTGGTGGGGACAGAAGGTTTACATTGACCCTCAGTCTAGTCAGCATAGACAAATATCCTTCCCTAGATACCTCGCCTGACGCCTCACTGGGGGAAGGGGAGATGATGCTGGATCTTGAATGTTGTGCTCACAGAGTACAAATGCTAACACCAACTGGACGGGCTTCAAGGACCATCTGCTGAGTTGCATAGAGATTACACACAGCATGGATGGAGGGAATGCCCAAAGTGGAAGAATCAGCAGCCCCCTGGATCCCCAAATCGGAAGGGAACCCTAAAGACCACCATGCTCAACTTCATCGTTTTATAGCTGAAGAAATGGAAGCACAGGGAGATCAATTGACCTAGCCAGGGCCACACAGCTGCTAAGTGTCTGAGGCTGGATTTGAACCCAAGTCTTCCTGACTTCACCATATAATACAGCACATAAGAGCATCCATAGCAATATGATATGCTGTGGAAGGTCTAAGAGGAAAGACTGATATTGATGGAGGATGAAGGAAGGCATCATTCAGCAGTTAAAGAGGAGAAGGGAGGATGGTGGAGTCGGAGGGACCAGTGTGAGCAAAACCTCCCACGTAGGAAAGTGTGGCTGGCACCTAGGCAGGCAAAGTGGACCAGTTTGCCTGGAGCATAGAGAGTGAGCACACAGCCCTATGGGACCAGAGAGGCGGGGAACACCAGCGTTCCGAGGGCTTGGAGCCTGGAGCCTTACTCGGAAAGCCACTGGAACAGAGTGATGTGACAAGATCCATGCAGATGGAAGGGTCGTCTCAAAGCTGAAGGAAAGTTGGATTGGAGGGGAAAGATTGGAGGCAGAGAGAGCTCTTCGAAGGCTGCTGCCCTGGTCCAGCTGGGTGGAAATACGGGCGAGTTGGATTTGGGAATCGAGCAGAGAATGCCCGAAACATGGTGCACAAAGAATTGACGGGTGGGGCAGCGAGGTGGCACAGTGGATAGAGCACTGGCCCTGGAGTCAGGAGGACCTGAGTTCATATCCAGCCTCAGACACACAACACTCACTAGCTGTGTGACCCTGGGCAAGTCACTTAACCCCATTGCCTAGCCCCCCCCCCAAAAAAAAAGAAAAAAAAGAATTGACAGGCCTCAGGCCTCAGTAGCTGAGTGTGTGGGAAAGGTGAGAGAAAAGGAGAACACTGAGGATTCATGTGTGAGGGAGACAGCAAAGAGCTGTACCTCAAGCAGAAACGATGACACCATGAGGAGGAATGATGATGTTTTGGACGTGTTGAGTCCAAGGAACTGTTTGGACGGATCATTAGACGGAAATTTAAGTCTAGTGCTCAGAAGGGCTGGAGGAAGCACTTGAGAGGTCATTTGCATGGTGGTGGCCAAAGGAAAGCATATAGAGGACAGAGAAGAGGACCTAGGAACGGTCTGGGAAGAAGAGAAGGAGCCAGCCAAGGAAGTAGAGAAGATGCTCTTGGAGAAGTAGAAGAATCTAAGGGTCAGACACAGAATAGGTGCTAAGGACATGTTTATTTAGTGTATGAGGCCTTTGGAGGAGAGGAGAGGACGTTTAGTAGCAGGAGGTGGCCAACCGTGCAATTCTGCAGAGATCTGGGGAAATGAATCCTAAAAAGGGCCACCATTGAATCTGATGATGGGGAAATCACTGGTAACCTTTGAGAGAGGCAGGAGCTTCAGTGGAGCACTGGACGTGAACACCAGGTGGTGAAACACTGGAGAGAGGAAGAGGTGAGGAAGTAGAGGCACCCACTATAGAAAATATTTTCCAGGAATTTAGCCCTGAAGGTGAGGACAGAGATGAGAAGGATGGCTGTCAGGTGGGACATAAAGACCTGAAACATAAGGCTCTTTGTCACCATAAAATACCATGTATGTGTCAGTTTATCAGGGATTATTATTGTAAAAAGCCCAAGAGCAACAGCAGTGAATTTAAGGAAGAGTATCTGCCAAATCATTGAGACATTTCTGATGAAGAAGATAGAGATGACGCCAGCGTCTCCTCAAAGGAACATTTCGATAACTGACTGCGGCTGCTCCTGCTCTTCATAACTGGAATCATGGAGAGTTTAAGAGCTGAAGGAGACCTCCGAAGGCGCGTGGTCGAGCTTTCTCTGACAAGTGATAAGAATAAGCCCTGAATAAGGGAAGGGACTGTCCCAAGGCCCCCCGGTTGCATCAGTGACAGGGCTGGGACTAGAACTTGGGTCTCTGGCTGGCGGGTAACTGTCCACGTATGTAGTGTTTTTAAATTGTCAGAATGTTTTCATGTGCGCTATTCCATTTCACTCCTATCTTGAAGTATGCGGGGCAGGTATTATTATCCCCACCTGACTAACAAAGAAACAGAGGGTAAAGTTGGACACACACAGTGGGGCCAGGCCGAGCGGCCCCGTTCCCGTGCTCCCAGTGCAACTAGACCAGAGAGTGAGGAGCCCTGGGAGGGAGCTCTGCAGAGTTGGCCCACGAGCCAGTTGGACTCATGTGTTCCCATCGCTCAGAAGGGGGAGGGCCTACTCAGCTGCTGCTCTTCGTTGCTCACGGGCTCTGCAAGCACGAATTACCAGCAAGCCTCCGAGAGAAGTCGCGGTGCCCCTCACATTGTAGGCTGTCGGCCCATGCTCGCTTGTTCCTTGATGAATTGTCTAATGCATCACCTAGACTGTGCTTAGAGTATTGTTGGCATGTAGTCAGGATCTGTCTCCCTCGCACGAGCGTGGGCTCGGAGCAGCGAATCAGTATGTTCTTCCTCGGGTCTCAGCATCGCCTGTTGACTCATCCTCCAATCTGCAGACAAGTTGGCCATTTGGGAAGGGACAGTGGAGGCGTTGAAACGGGGGCAGGGAGATCAGATAGTTTCTGTGACCTTTCCAATTTGTGATTTGTGGTTTTAAAATCAACTTTCTTTGTTCTGGTTTTTCCTGTTTTCGGCAGTTTCTCCCGGGGGGAGCATTTTCTCCTGCCTCTGAGGCAGCTGGGCCTGCCTCCCTAGCCTTCCTGGCTCGCCCTAATTGCTGCCTTTAGCACCTCCCCAGGAGCCCTCATCTTTCCCCAGCTGCTCACAGTGGAAGGATCATGGGAGAAGAAGGGAAGAAGGATGACGCAGATTATAAGAGGCTACAAACCTTTCCTCTGGTCAGAGTAAGTTCTGGTAGGGAAGGAGAAAGGATACTCAGCAGGGGAGGGACCTTTGGGAACTCCCTTACTCTCCAGGGATCCTCATCTGCACTGAGTGTCTTTCTCCAGTTCTGATGCATGGTTCAGATGTGCTCTGGGGCTCCAAGCCTTGGCCTGGTCAGAGCAAGAAGGGCCCTAGCTTGGGTTGGGTCTTGGCTTTGCCACCTGTCACCCCGGGCAAGCCCGTCTGTTCCTCAGCTTCCCCATCCTGGCAGCTGCCCCTGTGTGCAGCCTTCAGGGCCTGTCCCTGGCTGTGCTCGGAGAGGCTGACAAGCCAGCCTTCTCGAGCTCAGTAACACATCTAGCTGGCCAGGCCTTGCCGCATCTTGCGCTGAGCCTTGTCTGTCTGTCCTTCCCTCCTCCCCCAGCACTCAGACATGCCAGAGGAGATGAGAGTGGAGACCATGGAGTTGTGTGTCACGGCCTGTGAGAAGTACTCCAACAACAATGAGGTACCTGTCACTTCAGGGCCCGGAGCGTGCTAGGCCCAGCTCAGGAACAGCCGGGGAGGGAATGATGTGGGGAGGGGGACGGGTTCTTTCTGAGATGACTTGAAGCACCGTCTCTTCTAAGGGGAGTTCAAGTAATCTCAGCAATGCCTTTACCAAGGCCAGTGCCAGCCAGGGATGGTGACTGCGGCTCCCCCGTCCCTGGCCTGGCCCTGACGGACCGGCATCCCTTCATTGTCATGAGGGAAGCTAGAGAGTGTTTGGGGAATAAGACCACAAGCCCGTTGGGGTGGGGGGTGGGTGCTTTGAAGGGAAAGGTCCCAGGGAGGACCAGCTCATTAACCTTATCCATGTGCAGGCAGAGTCAGTGTCACTCTGACTTTTCCTGCTGAAGCCCCCCGGGACCGTGGGACTGGGAGACGTCAGTCCCGGGACCAGGGCTGTCCCTGCCTCCTTCCAAGAGCTCCCCAGCAGTGTCATGGTAGCAGGGGCTTCCATTCTAGAGTGGTACTCTGCAGCCCCCCATGACACAGGCAGGGTCACTTCCATGTACTGGCCCCCTTGGCCCGATGAGGAAATTGAAGCTGAGAAAGGCAAAGGGGCTTGCTCCTAAGGCCCAGAGGATGGATTCCAGCCCAGGACGCCTGACTCTGGAGTTGTGGCAGTCCACCAAGAGCCCACCCATGGGTGGTGGGCCTTGGGGGCGAGCACACTGGACTTGGAGTCAGACCAGCTGAGAGTGGAGCCCCATCTTCTCCACTAGCTGGTCACAAAGTGTTCCACTTTTCTGAGACTCACTTTCCTCATCTGTGAAAATGGGGTGGACGTGCTTGTCCTAGCAACCTCGCGGGATGTTTTCAAGGAAGGGTACTCGGTAAGCTGTGAGCCAGGCTGTAAATGGGAGCCCTCCTGATTATCTGGGGTTCTGGGGTGACCGCTTTGGCCCCCCTGAAGAAGCAGAGAACTGTTGGCCCCTGCCCTTCCCATGACACACTGGGCCTTGTCCTTTGTAGAGCGCTGCCAAGATGATCAAAGAAACCATGGACAAGAAGTTTGGCTCCTCCTGGCACGTGGTGATCGGTGAAGGCTTCGGCTTTGAGATCACCCATGAGGTGAAGAATCTGCTCTACCTGTACTTCGGGGGCACCCTGGCCGTGTGCGTCTGGAAGTGCTCCTGACACAGGCCCCGCCCCCCACGTCCCACCCCGCCCCTGTGCTGTGGCCTCAGGCAGGCCCTGCCTTTGGAAGGGAAACGTGGGGTCTTTTTCTGTGTGTGTGTGTGTGTGTGTGCTCACTTGTGCCCAGGCATCTGTGTGTGTGTGCTTACGTGTGTGTCTGTCCTTGTGTCTGCCGTCTCACTCCAAGAGCTGGGATAGAGGGGCAGCAGGTTCTGGGGCAGTCGGGGAGGGGAGGCTTTCCTCTCGGAAAGCTCCCCCAGATCAGAGCCTGAGCCAGCTGGGAAGGGAGGAGGACCCAAGGCTGTCCTTGGCTCCTCGGAGCTCCCCTTCCCTCAGCCTTTCAAGGGGCCGCCCGGCCTTCTGGGCATCTCGGAAGGAGCTCTCCCTTCCTCTTCTTCACTGGCCAGATTCAAGTGGCTAAAGACCGAAACTTTCCTCTGGGCGGACAAGTGATTACTGCCCTTTCTTGTCTCCCCGAGAAGTGGGGAAATAGCAGGAGCTCCCCACTTGACCTCCTAGTTTACTCACCCACTGCATCTTAAATAGACTGATGGCAGAAGCAGCCGCCCCCTCTGGGGGGCCTTCCCCACCCCTCCTCCTCACCTCCCTCCATGAGGCCAGCCCGCCTTTTGACACCTCCATAGCCGCTGGCAGGGGGGCTGGAAACCCTCCCGAGTCATGGAGGCAGCACCGGGTTCAGGCGTGTCAGCGGCCTGATTTGCCCTCCCCCAAGGGGCCCCCAAGGCTGCTAGCTACTTAGTCATCAGGGACCCTGTATATTTGTACTACTTATTTCTCTGTCTTGGGTTTTCTATGTGATTTTTTGAGTGTGGGTTGGAGAGGGGATTTAGTAGAGAGAAGAACTAACTGTATTTTACACAGCAGTTTTATTTATATGAATGTTTTTGGCTTTTATGATTAAAGTTACCAGAAACAGTCTGGGTGAGGTGTGTGTTGTCGACGTTCCTGGGGGTGATGGGTCCGAGGGCCGCTGAAGGTCCTTCAGGTGGCTGAGGCATCTGTGGAGAGACCAGCATCGTCCCCAACCAGAATGACTTCCCCCGTGCTGGGACAGCTCAGGGGAAGCCCGGATGTGGTGGTCCTGGGCATCCAGGGCAGAAACGGAGGCAAGCTTGCACCTTGTTCTCCCCTGTTCAGCCTATCATCCAGATCCCAAGCCCCACCAGGTTGGCTTTGCCGCTGCCCATTCGTCAGTCCCCGTGTCCTGTCAGCGCTGACTTCTCTATCCCTTCCATTCTATTTCCACAGCTGCCACCGTCCTCCAGGGAGTAGCCACCTAACTGGCCTCCCTGCCTGGATGGTCCCCGTCTTCAGTCCTCCCGTACTCCCAGCTCCCTTCAGTGATGACCCATCACCCACTAGATGACTGTTCGCTCGATGTTGAAGGCCCTCCTCACCAGGCTCCCCCACCATCCCTGAGCGTGCCCTTCCCTTCAAATAAGTCAGTCCACACACCATCCCCTCATTTCCCACCACACAATGTGTGCCTTTGCTCACATTGTCTCCCCCCCCATCTCTCCCAGATGGACCCCTCAGGACCCCACCCAGACCCCACTTGCTCCATGAAGTTCCTGGTGGTCGGCTCAGACATCCTCCCTCCCTGCTGTGAACTCGGCCCTAGGTGCTTTCCAGGAGTGCTCCGTTTGTATTCCACAAGTCTCTGTTCCATGCTCCCTTACTGAGCTGGACCTTCCCTGAGGCCGGGGCTTTGTTTCACCGCTCTCTGCCTTGCCCTGAACTTCCAGCATGGGGCATTACACACATTACTTGGTATGCTTGGTATAGTTTGTTAGATTGGGTCAGATTAAAGTGGGGATAGAGGCTGTGGGCTCAAATTCCATCTCTGATGCCACCTGTGTAAACTCAGGGATGGTGGCTTCTCTTCCTGGGCCTCAGTTTCCCCATCTGTAAAGTGAGGGGATTGGACTAGACATTCTAACGTCCCTTCCAGCCCTAGGATGATGACCCCATGATTGCAAAAGTCCCTTCTGGGTGGGAACCTAGCAGCCCTGGTCCTTCTCCTGGGCCCCTGCTGTGTCGTGTTCAGCCTACCCCCTCAGATTAGAGGGGAGCGCTCCAGGGCCCATCCCTGTGGGGCCAGTCAGAGCCCATCAGCTGGGAGGCTGACAGGCCAAGATCAGACCCACCAAGAACACCTGATCAGACAAAGATCGGATGGCTTCTGAAATGGTGGGGCGGGGGGGAGGAGGGGGAGCCCGCCGGGATTTATTTAATAAGCAGAGGCCCAGAGCCAGGCCTGCAGAAAAATGAAAAGAAAATCCTGCTTCCCCTGCGCCCCAAAAGAGCTTGCATGTAACAATGGCTTCCATTGCTGGGGCTTTCTAGGGTGTGCAAAGCACTTGATCTACGTTGTCTCGCAACAGCCCTGTGAAGTAGATGCCACCGAGCCTGATACATCAAGTGACTTGTCCAGGGTCACACAGCCAGGAAGCATCTGAGGTAGAATCTGCCAGGTCTTCCAGACTCAAAGCCCAGCTCTGACCACTGCACCACCCAGTGCAGTCGGGCAGATAGCACCTCCTCCCCTTCCCAGTGGTCAGTGCCCAGCGAGGTCCAGCTGGCCTCTAGAGTCAGGTGGGGGAGCAGCTGGTGATGTTCACCCAGGGAACGTACTGGCTTCAAGCGTACTCAACGTCTCTTTATCTGACGGTCACCACTGAGCAGCTGTGTCAGCTCTGAACTGTCCTGCCTGGTACCCTCCTAGGTAAGTGTCCATGAATTTTTTTTAAATTATGTTGATGATTTTCAAAATAACTAGTTTCCTTTATAATCCCATAGATTTTATACACTTAACATGGCTCTGAGAAGGGGTCCACTGGCTTCACTACAAAGGGTCCAGGATGCAAAAATCCCAGCCCTTAATGACTGGCCTCTCACCTGCCAGTGGGAAACACGAGAAGTCTGAGTTGATGCTGAGGGTCTGCCCTGCCGGCCAGCTTTTTAACTCAACTGAGGGTTAGAGTTTCCTCTCCACAACTTTCTAACCTAGTCTGCAGAGCCTCTGCCGCGTATTTCGGTTGACGAACCCCTGCCCTCATTTGATAAAACAGAGGCCACACCGGCTCCGAGCCCCCACTCTCTAGATCCGGGGGCCATGGCCCTGAAGCTGCAGGTGCCGTCTCAGGTCCTGGTGCCAGACTCTGTTGTCAGCAGGTGAGGAGAAAATGGCTACTTTCGCATCAATCACAGCTACCACTGCTGGGCCCGTAGGCCTGCATGACCGGTGCAGAGCGGCTCCTTCTATCACTGAGTCACCACCGATGGAGTCAGAGGCTCAGCTAGGGATGTGAGTCATGGGCCTCAGACCGAGTGATCCCACCCCTGGGCCCAGGAGAGCGGCGAGCTGTTCCAAATGGATACGAAAGAACTGCATTCTAGCCTCTGTAAGGATGGGGATGATGAAGGGAATCACTGATGAAGGGTGAGCTGCTTTTGAAGCTCTCTGTCTCTGACATACTCATCAGCCTGACTGCCTGAGAACAGGAACCTTGGGGTGAATATGGAATGTCATCTTTGAAGAGGAGAGGCTTGAAGGCCACCACTGAACCTGCTCTCTGCTCCCCACCATGAAAAGGGAGGCTTTGTACTCGGCTGCAGACAAGGCGGGCCCCCCTCCACTGTGGAATGCAGTCCCCGCAAAGCCGATGCCCTCACGAGGAGGGACCGAACTAGGAAGCTTTGTTCTCTGAGAAAGGGAAGCATTCAAAGACCCTGAGTTAGAAGGTACCTCACAGGTGCTGTTCAGTCCACGTGGTAATTGTTAAGAAGCGCCCCAGCAAGACTTTTAGACCTAGCTGATGTTGGTGGGAAAGGTTCAGACGTGGGTCAAGGGGATCATACAGTCTGCAAGATGAGAGGGATCTCAGCGCTCACCAAGGCTTGACTGTGCCTCTGATCATCCCCCCTCCCACCGGCACCTCCTGGAACACTTTGGGGTGGGATAGGGTCGGAACTGGACCTGTAAATGTATTGGTATAGGGTGGGGGTAGGGAACCTGCAGCCTCGAGGCCGCGTAAGACCTTCTAGGTCTTTTGACCGAGTCTAAGTTTTACAGAACAAATCCCTTTATGAAGGGGATTTGTTCTGTGAAGTTTGGATTCTGTCAAAAGGCCTCACTTGAGGACCTAGAGGGCCACACATCCCCACTGGCGGCACCCTTAGCTGCACTGAAATGTAGAAATCTGGAAGCTTCCATGGGGCTTTGGCAGTAAACTCCAGGGAACCCCGCAAAGTGATCAGAAAGACCGGGCCCTGTTTGAGGGGGAAGGCTGGCAGAATCTGGGACACTGGAACATGTCTCTAGGTGACAGTTGCTAAGAAACTGTTGCATCACAGGGAGGGAGAGCCAGGAAGGGGCCTTCACTTAGGCCTGTGTGCGAGACAGAGGGGACAGAAAAACTGAGTCCTTCCATCACAAACACCAAGAAAGTGGGGCCTAGAGAGGGCTCCGGAGCTCCCCTGGGGCAACGAGAGGGGGGCAAAGGGGATGGTTATTCCAAGCTCTGCTAGCCAGAAATGTTGCGCCTCGGCTCTCCGTAGTCTAGGTCCAAACCTGAGTTCTTGCTTCCTGGCCAGCCTCACCTGGGCCAGAGACTGTCCCTCAGGCCTGCGGCCAAGGGAAGCCACTCCCTTCGGGCCTTTCCTAAGGAAGGAGCCCTGGATTTGGCTCTGGCTCTCCCACTCGATATTTGTGTGGCCCTGGCTTAAGCAGGGTGAACGGTCTTTTGGCATTTTTGTGGTTCCCTCATTTCAGTCTTGTCTGACTCTACGTGACCCCCTGTGAGGTTTTCTTGGCAAAGATTCTGGAATGGTTTGCCATTTCCTTCTCCAGCTCATTTCACAGATGAGGAAACAGAGGCCAACAGGGTTAGGTGACTTGCCTAGGGTCACACAGCTAGGAAGTGTCTGAGGCTGGATTTGAACTCGGGTCTTCCTGACTCCCGGGCCAGCTTTCTTTGTCCTGTGCTCCCCAGTTGCCTCTTTTGGCAAGCTCTAATTTTTAAAAGGCAGGGACTGGAAGGACTGCTAGAAGCCACGTAGCCCAAACCCTTCCTTGAATCAAGAGTCACTCTTGACCACCGTGTTTTTGCCTTTCTTTGTATCCCTAGCACGCAGTATAGGCCTTAATGCTTGCTGGCCAAATGACGCAATGAATGACACCTACAAGAAGATCGGATAGGGGGATAGGGAATCCAAGGAGGCACCGCCTTTCACTGGGGGATGAGATCCAATTGTCAGGAAGTCTTTACATTGAGCCAAAGTTTGCAGCCCTGCCCCTCTCCCCCATGCTCCCATCAGACAGCTGTGGAGCTGAACAGAGTAAGTCACAGCCCTCTTCTCCTGGGCAGAGCCTCGGAACACTGAGGGCGTGGAGCAGACACCTAGATTTCTTTACGCATCTCTGCCACGTTTAAGAGCTACACCAGAAAGAGCGACACCAGAAACAGCTAATGATTTTTTTTTTCCAGCAATGCCTGTGATAGTGTAGGTTTGGGGTTAACCTTCTCCCCATGAAAAATCCCTTTTCGCTTCCCCCTTATGCCTGAAAGGTGGGGGGGAGACAACACGTAACAGGTGCCATCGGGAGCAGAGCTGGGCTGTTCTCAGCATGACGGTACATGTCTGTGCTCCTCTCCCCCCCGCCCGTGCCCTGTGAGGGGGGGTGGCAGCCGCAGTTAGCCCACGTGCCAAAGGAGCCCAGTGGCGTGGCTGAGCCAGATTCTGCCTGGCTTGGAGATCGACTGATCCCTCTAGGTTGAGCTGGTGGAGACCACTCTGTGGATGGCTTCCCAATTCCAGAAAGCAACTTTTTGAATCTTTTGGTTCAAATACTTAAACTAGGTAATTACGGTAGGAAGTACAGGGTGTTCCTTGTTTTTTCTTTGCCCCAAGGCATAGAAAGCTTTCAGAAATGTCTCTGCTCACTAACCAGACTCGTGGAGTGTCCCAGCTAGAAAGGACCTGAGAGATCGCCTCATCCCAGGGGTGGGAAGTGTGGCCCTTTGACTGAACGCAGCTTCCGAGAACAAATCCTTTTATTAAGGGGATTTGTTCTGTGAGGTTTGGATTCTAAGGGCCGCACTTGAGGACCTGAAGGGCCATATGTAGCCTCAAGGCCGCAGGCTCCCCACCCCTGACCTAGTTCAACCACTTTAAGGTCAACAAAACTCTTGGGGGAGGGGGGAAGGAGGGAGCAGCGTGAGTCTGCTCTTTTCCACTTTTCAGACGAGGAAACTGAGGCCCAGAGAAACCAGTTGCCTCTGGTGAGGGTCACACAGCTAGTAAATGTCGGAGCTGGGATTCTGGCCTAGATCTTTCCTGACGCCAAGGTCCAGGCCCCCTCCACCATCATAGACATCACCGAGGTCCCTTCTTCCCGCTCCAGATCTATGATCAATTCAAGTCCTCAGCCATGGTAGTTGCTGCTCCATAAATGATGGTTGAATTGAAATAAATGACCAAAATGAGACATTCTCTTCCCTTAAGGTGTTTACATTCTGCAGGAGGGAAGCCTTAGGTGTGGATGAATGACATGGTCATCACAAAGTCATTGGGGAAGGGGTAGGTATATCCAACTTCGGGGAGCCAAAATACAATGAGAGAGAATGATATTCCAGGACTGGGGTGGGGGCATGCAGTCTGAGCAAAAGGCCAGAAATGTCATGAATGGGAACCAGGAGTCGGCCGATTTGGCTACACGGATTGTAACTTGAGACCAGTCTGGTCAGAAATCATAGCCAAATCATGAAGAGCTCAATGTCAGAAACCAGAGCTTATTACTTTGTTCCAGGAGGTGAGAGGGAGGCATTCAACTCCCTGAGGAGGGGCCTGGTTAGCCCTTCACCTTTGGCCACTGAGGGTGGAGGGGACAGGGGAGAGGCCGAGGACCAGCTGTCAGGGTTCGGCAGAGAGAACTCATTCTCCACAGAAGAGGGCTCAGATCAGATGATTGCTGGGGTCCCTCCCAACTCAAGAATTCTGTGAGTCAAAGTGTCAGCTGTTGACATCTTCAACATGATGGAGTAGAGTTGAATTTGGAGTCAGAGAACCTAGGATCAAATCCCAATCACTAATTTAACCCATAAGCATTTATTAAACACTTACTGTGTGCCAGGCACTGGGCTAAGTGCTGGAGATACAAAGAAAGACCCCCAAAAAAACCCAGTCCCTGCCCTCAAGGAGCTCCCAGTCTAACAGAGACAACATACAAACAACTATGTACAGATAAAACATATTTAAGACAAATTAGGGGAGTCTCAGAGGGAAGACACTAAAATCCAGGAGGGCTGGGAAAAGCCTCTTGCAGAAGATGGGATTTTAGGGACCTGTGTGACCATGGGTAAGGGCACTTAACTACTCAGCCTCAGTTTCCTCATCTGGAAAATGTGAGGGTGGAGCTAGATGACCTCTGAGGCCCCTCAAGCTCAAAATCTGTGAATTTCTGGAATCCTAAGCATGAGTACTACGTAAATCCAATTTGGTTTTGTTGCTAAAAAGTGATTATATCCTTTAGGTGACTATTGACTAAAGAGATGGAGAGTTGGGAGCTATGCACGTAGATTTCAGAGCTGAGATTAAGTTTGCAGATGAAATCCAAAAGGAGAAATGCAGGAGGCTCCCACGAGAATGAGGAGAGCTGGAGTTAGCACATGTCAAGTCCCAAGCCCCTTTTGGAAGTTAAACGAGCGTAGCTCAGGACCGAGGCCAAGCAGTGAAGCAGGGCTGGGTCGGGATCCCTCTCATCCCCTCGACGACAAGACTGCCCAGCTACAGCAGAGAAAGACCCACGAGGCTCCTTAGGCTCCTGGAGGCTGGACCTGGAGCGCCGTAAATGGATTCCAGTGGGGAACGGGCCAAACCCGTGCGTGACAGAGCCCTAAATGAGGATCTGGGAGAGATTCGACCTTTTCAGAATCACATCAGGATGGGCAGCCAGACCTCCACCAGGCACGGCCCCTGAGGCTTCTTCTGGCAAGAGAGCCCTGAGCCACTCAGTTCCTATGCTCCCTTGGGGGAAGGGCTGTGGAATTCCTCTCTCTACCCCAAAGCCTTTGAGGGGGAGGGGAATCGGATTGCCACGCCATATAACTAAGACATTCCCACTGAAGTGCTATAATGGTCAATTCAGTGGGAAGAGCATTGAATTTGGGGTCTGATTTGGGGCTGAAGTCTGTGTCTACCCCTTAGCTAACTGACCGATTATGTGACCCTGGGCAAGTCAGCCTCTAGCTGACTCAGTTTCCTCACCTGCAAAGTGGGGATAATAGTGCCTCTCTCCCAGGGTTGTTATGGGGATCAAATGAGATAATATTTGTGAAGCACTCTGCCAGCCTTAGAGTCCTATACAAATTCTAGTTATTATTGTTGCATTCCCCCTCCTATTTTACAGATAAGGAAACTGAGGCCCAGAAGAAGTTAAGTGATTTGTCCATGGTCATATTAGCAGTAAGCATCAGGATTTGAACTCAGGTCCTCTGAATCTAGAACTAACCCAACCTCAATTAAATGTTTGTTGAATTGAGTTTAATTGATGCCTTGGGTTTTGTTGAGGAAGGTGGATTGGGACAGGTTCAGGACACGGGGCCCTGGTGGGGTGGGGTATAACAGACCCATGGAGAGCCCCTTAGGGCCCTGAATGTCTGGGGATGGACAGAGAGAAGGTGTCACCAAAACTCCCCATCTCTCCATGGAAAGGGGCTAAGGGTAGGCTCATCACCCAGGTCTTTTAATCTGGTGGTGCAGGGCGACCTCTTGTGGCAGAGAGTAGGCATAACGTCGGGCTCGCTCTATTTTGGGTTAGCCGGTTGGTAGGAAGTGTGGACTCTGAGCTTGAGCTTCCCCAGCCCCCAGCTCTCTGCCTGGCCCCTGCGAGACAGAAACAAAGCAGTTTGATAGGATCGGGTATCCAGACCTCCAGAGTCTCCAGTCACTAATAAAGAACCCAAGTCAGGTGCCTCCATCCTGCCCATCTCTTCAACTTTCCTCAAAGGGTGGGCTAGAAGGATAAGATAGGATAGGGGTCTGTACCTCTTACTCCTGCTTCCCCAGCCTCAGTTTATCTTACTCTGAGCTGGCCACCTTGTCCAGAAGCTCTCCTGCTGACCCAGGACCAGGCATCTCCCTCTGGATTTCTTCTCTGACTTCAGTGGATGATCTTGGATGAGAACCCAGGATTGTCCTGAGCACTCATCCCAACTAGTCCAATGCTACTTCTGTCAGACCACATGGCCTGGGTTCTGGTCCTCATTTTCTGGAGCAAAGTAGGGAGTAAGGAAATGTAGCCTAGGGCCTGGGTTCAAATCTTAGTTCTGCCTTTAGCTACCTGTCTGATCTTAGATGAGTCATTTAACTTCTCTGGGACACAGTTTCCTCATCTGTTAAATGATGGGGCTGAGCTAGGCAGTCTCCCAAGATCTGTCCCAGCACTCAATCCATGGTCCTAGGTGTATTAGAAAGGTATGTATGAAATACTATGGGGAGTTTTCAGGAAAGGAAAATTATTTTTGGTGAGAGAAAAATCAGTTTATGAAGGAGGTGGCATTTCAGCTGTGTCTTGAAGGTGGATTGAGATTTCAGCAGGAATGGGGAAGAAGGAAATTCCAGGCATTGGGGATGGAATGATCAAAGACACAGAGACCAAAAAAAAAAAAAGCAAATACATAAATACATTATTTAACTTCCACATTAGCTGCAGGGTAAAATATGTGAAGGGGAGCATGATGTGGTTGGACGTGTGTGTGTGTGTGTGTGTGTGTGTGTGTGTGTGTGTGTGTGTGTGTGTATGTTCCATATCAGCCGAAGAGTCCTGGCTTTACCCAACAGGCACTGGAAAGTCATTGATGGCTTTTAAGTTAGGGAGGAAAATGGTCACAATCTGTTATTTTGGCAGCTGTTTGGAATATGGTTTGGAGAAGAGAAAGATTAGAGTGAGGAGAATAGAGACTTTTACTATATAGTCTTAAGTAAGCGTCATTAAGAGCCTGGAAAGGAGGAGCTAAGTATTAGAAGCAATGAGGATCCCTCTGGTGCATGCGCTGTCCTAGGTACTGAGGACCATATAGTCAATATAAGACGGCAGACCCCTGCCCTGCAGGGTCTCCAAGTTCAGTTGGAAACTGTATCAGATAATAAATTTTAAAAAAAAACTTGTTAAAATTTAATGCACAACACAACAAAAACAACAAATATTCCTTGAACACCACTGAGCCGGGCTCTGAGGGAGGTGACACAGTTTTGAAGAGATATGGTCCCTGACGTCCTGGAACCTCCAGTCTAGTAAGAAGTTAAATATTTATTACAAGTATTTATTAAGCACCTGGCATTAAGCTAGGCACTTGGAATGCAAAAATAAAGCACAAATGGCTTTTTAGAAACCACATACTTAGCTCAGAAGAGCATGTAGGATATGTAGCATAATATATAAGGATAGTCCTGGAGTCAGGAACACCTAGCTTGCAGTCCTGCTTCTCACACATATTAACTTTGTGAGGAAGTCACAGTGCCTGAGCAACCCTCTAAGACTAGAAGTTGTCGTCTGCATCCGTGGAAGGAGTTAATGTTCGTACCAGTGAAGTCACAGACAGATATGGGTCAAAATAAAGTGTGCGAGGGAGGGTCAGCCAAAGGGCTGTGTGATGACTGAGTAGGGACAGGTCGTTACTGGTGATGTTGAAGTCAGAAGTCAGCAGTAGGGGATGTGCCAGGGGAGGGCTGGGACTGGCCCTGGAGTGAAGTTCCCTCTTACTCACTGCCTGAGAGAGGAGTGCTTCTTTTCCAGGGAGACAGGACAAAGCCTGACTTCCCCCGGGACTTCCCTTCCCAGTTTGTAGGTGAACCCACATTACTGTGCCCAGGTCATGCAGACAGTCCCAACTCTGACCAAGGCTCCCACCTGCTCAACCTCATTAATATGACTGTTCTGGATTTCCTTATGAGTGAGACCTAAGGTACAAGACCCAGAGAGAGGGAACCATGGTGGAGCTGAGGCAACAGAGATGGAGGGGGAAAGAGAGGAGAAAGAGGATGGGTAGATGAGGAAAGGAGGAGGGCAAAGGAGAGGGACAAAGCAAAGTAGAAAAAGAAGGTAAGAGAGGCAAGGGGCAGAGAGAAGTGAGCATCAGAGGTAGCCTCTAATGCCATGGATACTGCTGTCTCCACTGCACCATGTCAAAGAGGCAATGAGTGTGCCAGAGTGGAAAGAGCAGCAGCTTTTGAGTTAAAGAACCTGGGTTCAAATCCTGCTTCTGATGCTTGCTGTCTATATGACCTGGGACAGATCACTTTCTCTCTCTGGGCCCTAATTCCTCCTCTGTAAAAAGAGGGGTTTGACCTAGGTAACCCTAACCCTAACCCAGCTTTCCATACAGGACCCCCCCTCCCTTATGTTTTGCTTTTTCTCCTTCCTGCTCCTCCCCTCCCCACCCTTCCCTGTCTTGGGAAACCTGGACAGGCACCCCATGAGACTTTCAAGAAATTTGGCCATGCAACCTTCCTGCTGTACCTGGACAGTGGTTGAGGATGAGATCCGGGCTCAGCACAGCTGCGGAACTGGGGGAATGTGTCAAGCACTATAGAAATGTGAGCTGTTCACAGCAATGAAGCAAGAATTAAAACTGCAGATAGGCCCACAGGCCCTAGTGAGAGCTTTCTCAGAGAGAGGTAGTGAGCTTCCCATTACTGGAGGGTTTCAAGAAGAGACTAGATGACCTCTATTTATGAAGAGGGGATTCCCATTCAAGTTTGAATGGGAGTAAATATTTCCTGAGGTCCCTTCCACTCTGAGATTCTATGACCCGTAACTTTTAATTGGTGGGTTACACAAGGCTTCATGGAGGAGGTGGCATCTTGAGAGGCTGAGCCTTGAGAGAAGGGAGGACCTTCAATAGTTCAGATCCCTGCTCAGCTACTTAGAATCATGGACACAGAGCTGGAAGAAATTAGTAAACTGGTAAACATTCCTAAGGGTTTTGTAGCAATGAGCTATTTGTCATGTGTTTTTTATTACTAGATACAAAGTGAAGCAGTGTCTGCCCTCAGAGAGCTTACATTCTGTATAAGCCTTAGAGCCTTCTCATCTCCAACCAACTAATCCCCTTCATGGGAGCTGGAAGGGATCTTGGAGGCCCTCTAGGATCCAACTCCTGCATTTTACAGATGAGTAAACTGAGGCCCAGGTGGAAGTGAAGTGAGTTACACAAGATAAACAAATATGAACTATTAGCTGTTAAGATCATTACTTATGGAATCATAGATTTAAAGGGACCTGAGAGACCAGTTAGACCAATCCCCTTTGTTTTACAGATGAGGACACTGAGGCCCAGAGAAGTGAAATGGCTTTCCTCTGTCACTAGCTACATGAGGGAGTAAGGGACAGAGCTGGGATTCTAAATGAGTGTTTCCTACTGTATCACGAGCCCTTTGACTAATTTACTGGGTGACCTTAGGCAAATCATTTCTGGAAGCCTCAGTATCCCTAGCTGTAAAATGAGGGAGTTTTAACTAAACTATCTCCAAGGACCCTGACAGCTCTAGGGCTATGATTTTGTGAAATTCCTAGTTTCAGATCTCCTCTCACCCACCCTCTCCAATCGAGGGATAAACAAGGAAATCCAAACCAGGAAACAGGACAGAGTTCTCTCTATTGCCCTAAAAACTTGACCAGATAAATAGATCACCTCCCAAGTCTACAGACGCCCTTTCTCGTGCAGTGTTAAGACTATAGAGGTTGTTTATTTCTCCCAATTCAAAAATGCCGCAATCCTGTACTCAGGCGGAGCTTTGATGGATGACCGGCTGGAAAAACAATCTGCAACAGCAGCCCGTCCTGCTGCCCCACCCTGTGCACACTGGGGGATGGGGTTTTGGTTTGAGGTCACGTTTTGGCAGAGCCGGGGATTCTGAGTAAGCAATCGGCTTCTGATGGCAACAGGTGATGAGGCGGACAGGGCACTGGCCTTGGAGTTAGGAGGATGTGGGCTTGAATCCCACCTCCAACATTTGCTAGCGGTGTGACTCTGGGAAGGCCACTTAACCATCCTGGCCTGGGTTTCCTCATCTGAAAACAGGATAATAATAGTACCTACTGCATAGAGTTGTTGGGGGGCTGAAGTCTGATAAGGGGAAGGGAATAAGCATTTATTAATCACCAGCTGTGTGCTAGGCACTATGATATCCTCTCATTTGAGCGTCACAACAACCCTGGGAAGTAAGTGGTATTATTATCATCATTTTTGACATTTTAGGAACCTCAAGATTAGAACCCAGGTCTTCCTGACTCTCAGACAAGAGCTCTACCCTACTGTATCAGCCAAAACAGCAAAAATAGCTGCAGGGCCACCTCCAGTTGTCCTGATCAATATCTGGCCACTAGACCCAGATGGCTCCAGAGAGGAAAGTGAGGCTGGTAACCTGGCACAGCCCTCCCTCACTTATATCCAATTCATTTGCAAGTCATGGCATCATCTTCTTGGTATCACGATCCTCTTCAAGAAAGAAGGATGAGGGGCAGCAAGGTGGCGCAGTGAATAGAGCACCAGTGCTGGCTGGAGTTCAAATCCAGTCTCTGACAAGACACTTGACACTTGCTAGCTGTATGACCATGAGCAAGTCACTTAACCCCATCACCTAGCAAAGAAAAAAGGGGAAAAAAAAGAATGAAGGACAAACAACAACAGCAAAAGTGGCTTAAATACAATTAGTGCTTTCCAAGGTACTTTACAGGCATCTTATTTGATGCTCACAGCTACTCTGTGAGGGAGGTAATTCAGGAATGAATATTTCCAGCAAAAGATGCGTGGTATAATAGAGAGAACACTCTGGTTCATCCAATGTGTCCATCCCCCTATAACTCACATATGACATCCCATCTCCCATCTCCAAGCCTTTGTATAGGCTCTCTCCTAGCCCTGGAATGAAATCCTTCTTCACCTCCAGTCTTCAAAATCTGGTCTCCAAAATAAGGCATTTTCTGCTTGTTTCCAGCTTCTAGTTCCTCTCTTACAAAATTACTCTGCATGTATGTGTGTATATACATTATATGTAATACATATATAAAGCATATATATTATATACAATACATATATCATGTACATACATTATTTATACATCTATATACATTATACACATATGTGTTTATACACGTACACTAATGGTTTACCTGTTTTCGACAATGTGAGATTTTTCCCTAAAATGAGTTTCCCTGAATCGAGGCACACCTGTGATGCCAGTGACCAGTCCCACAAAGCAGACGCTGCTGGCTCCAGCTCCGGTCCCGGGGCCCCTGTTCTCTCACAACGAGTTCTTCATTCTGTCTCCACATGAGCAGCATCATAGGTGAGACCCTTTGGATCCCTCCTCACCCAGGACCCTGGGCACCACCAAAGTAGCAGAGTGAGGCTGACCTAGAGGCAGCTCACTACAATGGGGAGCATCCTGGCTCAGGAGTCAGACACAGCGTCACAGCCTGTTTCTTCATCTGCAGAACTGGGGTGGCCTCTCGGGTCCTATAAGCCTATGAAAGGGGTTGAAGTACAAAGTCTCTATGGTCCGAGGATCCTAAGTCACTTCATCTCTCTGGACCTCAGTTTCCTCATCTGTAAAATGGGAGGTTTTGACTAGATAGCTTTGAGACCCCTTCCAGCACTAGAGTGGTGACCCTAAGATTTCTCAGACTCCTGACCCAACATGGAATCTTCCCTGCATCGTATCCACGCCAGATGCTGGCCGAGAACAAAAGAGGCATCAGAAATGAGGTCAGCTCAGAGGGGAGGCTTAGGCAGGGGTGGGGCAAAAAGGGAGGATCTGTGGGAATGGGAAGGGGGACCCAAAGAAAACAGTTGAGGCTGAGGCTGCAAAAAGAGAGGGAGGGAGGGAAGGAGAAGGGGAAGCCAGGGATGAGAAGCAGGGGGAAGCTTGTCCCAAGCCTTGATCTTGTCCACCAAGGTGGAAGGCACTCCAGACATCATTGAGTCCAACCCCTTTGTTTCATGGAGGAGACAACTTCAGGTGTGGCAAGCAAGTCCAGTCACTTCATTTTACAGAAGAAGAAACTGAGTCCCAGCCAACTGGCTTGCCCCACGTCAAGAAGAGAACAGGCAAGGATCCAGGCTGGAATTTGACCCCAAATCTTCCTGGTCCTGACTGCAGTGCTCTGTCTGCCTTGTCACCCTCCTTTCTGTTTCCACTCCCATTTCTAGAGCACTTTAAGGCTTACAAAGGACTTTCCTCTTGACCCTCTTGAATGGTGAATAATGAGTTCCAGTATCATTGCTTCTATTTCACAGAAGAGGAAACTGAAGCTCAGAATGACTTACTCAAGGTCACACAGCTACTAATCGTCTGAGTCAGAATTTGAACCCATGGCTCCCTACTCTAGGTCTAGTGGCTTTTCCCAAGACCATGAGCAGTGCGGGGTCATTGGGTATAACTGAGAAAAGGATAGCCAGTCCTATTACTGATTGCAGTCCTCATCCTCCCCTTCCTCCCGTCAGCATCAAAGTCCTCTTCCTTTGGCCGAAGCTCCTGACACCTGAGTGACATCCGTCCGCTGACCCTGTAACCCTGCTGCTCTCAGAGGCTCCCATGGCGGCCCCAGGTGGGTGATTGAAGGCGGTACCAGACTCATTAAAGAGAGGTTTAGCCCAAGGGGGTCCCAACAAGGTATTTGCTGAGAAGCCGCACACAGATGAAAATCCCCTTACAGCATCTACTGCACAGGAGATTGAGGAAGGGGCATCAAAGTGCCATGGACACTGGGATAATCCCAGCCCCTGGGTGGAGGGGAGACTAAGTGGGACTCCGTGGGACAGCCAGGGATCTGAGCTCTGGGGAAAGATGGGTCCATGAGAGGAGCAGAATGGACCTCAGGCCTCAGACAGAGTCTAATCTCCCAAGAGCTTCAGAAACCCATCCACCCCTTTGCAGGGACCAGGTCAAGTGACTCACATTGGAAAATTCCTCTCAGGAGGGATCTCTTCCAAGAACTGTTTGCAGAACTGATAAATTGCTACTGAATAATGGAGACACATTTTTTTAATTCCCACATGGGAAAGGTCTGCCTGCACTCTAATAATAATAATGGCATAATAATTAAGCCTTGGCATGTCTCCATAGCTGTCTCCTCCAGCCCAGCTTAGAACACTTTCTTATCACGAGCATCTCTGTCCTTTCCACAATATCCCTGTGAGGCAGGGAAGGGCAAGCTATTACCCTCCCACTTTGCAGATGGGAAGATCAAGGCTCAAAGAGGGGAAGTCATTTGTCCCAGGTCACACCAAGGTGATCAGCTCTTGTTAAACCCACCCTGTCTGCCATGTTTGAAGAAACCCTTGCTGCTGTTCCTACTAGGAAGCATTGGCTTTGCATTCCAAGCACACTCTGGCCCAGCTCATTCATTTCCATTAATCCTTTCCCAGGCCCCATCCCTATTACCCTCAAGCCCCACCTACTCCATGAAGCCTTCCTTGACTGCCCCTAGCCACAACCATCTCTGATCCTGACTGATATTGTCACCTTGTCTTTTCACCTAGCTAGACTGTGAGCTCCTTGAGGGCAGGCAGACACTGTGCCTTTTGTTTCTTTGTATCCTCCACAGCGTCCTGCACACAGTAGGCATGCTGCCTCTGTATTGAACCACTGGCCAACTAAATTTGGAATCTCCAAAACCCTACTTCATTTCCTTCCTTCCTTCCTCTTTTTCTTTCCTTCCTTCTTTCTTCCTTCCTCCTTCCCACCCTTTCTTCCCTTCTTTTTCCCTCCTTCCTTCCTTTTTTCCTCTTTCCTTCCTTCTCCCTTCCTCCCTCCTTCCCTGTCTTCCTTCCTTTCTTTTTTCCTCCTTTCTTCTTTCCTTTCTTTCCTTCCTTCTTTCTTCCTCTTTTTCCTTTTCTTTTTCCCTCCTTCCTTCTTTCTTTCCTTTTTCCTTCCTTCCTCTCTCCCTTCCTTTCCTTCCCTTCTTTCCTTTCCTTCCTTCCTCCTTCCTTTCTTTTTTCCTCCTTTCTTCTTTCCTTCCCTCTTTCTTCCTTCTCCCTCTCTTTCTTTTTCCCTCCTTCCTTCTTTCTTCTTTCTTTCTTTTTACTTCCTTCCTCTCTCCCTTCCTTTCCTTCCCTCCTTTCCTTTCCTTCCTTTCTTTCCTTCCTTCCTTCCTTCCTCCCCCTTCCTTTCTTTTCCCCCTCCTTTCTTCCTTCCCTCCTTCTTTCCCTCCTCCCTTTCTTTTTCTTCTTTCTTTGTTTCCTTCTGTCTGACTCTCTACATACTCACCCAAGTGTACAGAGGCACCTGGGTGGCACAGTGGTTTGAGTACAGAGCCTAGAATCAGAAAGGCTTGAGTTCAAATCATGCCTCAGACAATTTAGTAGCTGTGTGGCCCTGGGCAAGTCACTTCACCTCTGTTTGCCTCCGTTTTCTTGTCTGTAAAATAAGGATGATGACAGCAGCTACCGCCCCAGTTTGTTGTGAGGATTAAATGAGATGATGTTTGTAATTAGCACATTTCCTAGCGCATAGGTGCTATGTAAATGTTATTGTAGTTCAATCATGTCCGATTCTTCTTGACCCCATTTGGGATTTTCTTGGCAAAGATATTGGGGTGGTTTGCTATTTCCCTCTCCAGCTCATTTTACAGATGAGGAAACTGAGGCAAACAGGGTAAAGTGACCTGCCCAAGGTCACACAGCTAGTAAGTGTCTGAGGCCAGATTTGAACTGAGGTCTTCATAACTCCATGCCCAGCACTCCTTCCACTTGAGCCACCCGTTGCCCCATGTAAATCTCAGCTGATAGCTATCATGATGGGGGAGATCATAGGATTCAGAAGTAGATAAGACAAGGGGGCAGTTCGGTGGCACAGTTGGTTAGAGCATCAGCCCTGGATTCAGGAGGACCTGAGTTCAAATCCGGCCTCAAACATATAACACTTACTAGCTGTGTGACCCTGGGCAAGTCACTTAACCCTATTGCCTAGCAGAAGAAGAAGAAGAAGAAGAAGAAGAAGAGAAGAAGAAGAAGAAGAAGAAGAAGAAGAAGAAGAAGAAGAGAGGATAGGACACATCTACAATATATTGAGGCAGTAAGTGCGAGTACATTTTACTTGATAAGAAACCCCTGGAGGCACAGCAGCTTCTAAAGATTACTCAGGTAGGAAGGGTCAGAGCTGGGAATGGAACTCTCACTCTGACGCACTCTGCTGCTTCTGGGTCATCCGAATCCAACTCCCCCATTTTACAGATGAGCAAAGTGAGGCTGAGAGAGACTGGAGAAGGGCTGGGGCTACGAAGGGTAGGATAGTAATGATAATGATGGTAATAATAACTGGTATTGCTAATGTCTCAATAGCAGAGCTTCAATGTTTGCGCACATGATCTCATCTGAACCTTACAACCAGCCTGGAAGGTGGGTGCCACAGGAATTTTCATCCTCCCCTTTTTGGGGGATGAACCCCAGGATTTCTTCAACCTAGGCAGGGTTCTTCACCTCATCTGTGCCTGGCCCCCTCTGACAGTCATTCTGGTGAAGCCTCTGGACCCCTTCTCAGAATCATGTTTTTAAATGAATAAAATGCATAGAATTGCAAAGGGAACCAATTATATGGAAATATAATTATCAAAATATTTTTTAAAATAAGCTCATGGACCTCAGGTTAAGAACCCCTAGTGTAAGGAATTTCCAGGTGAGGACATTCCATCCTCAGGAGTAGATAGCAGACCTGTTCTGCCTAGAACACTGAGAGGGCAAGTGATTTGCCCAGAGGCACACAGGTAGCTCACGTCAGAGATAGGATTTGAACTCAGGCCTTCCTGGTTCTGTTAATAAGAACAGTAGTTTCTACCCCTCACTTCACTCTGCCTCTTGTGAGTGCAGATATGATCCATTGTACAGATGAAGAAGCTAAGGATCAGGGGAATAAAGAGCCTTTTCCCCTTCTGAGTGCAGGGGCCCTCTCCATCCCAGGAGTTCCATCCCAACACTGATACCTGCTCGGGGCCAGGCCATCCCTCCCACGCAGCCTGACAGCCCTCTGCTCCTAGACGATGACTGTACGGGGGCCAGGCCTTAGCCCAGCTGTACCTTGGAGCTACAGCCTCAACCTCCCATAGTAGCAGCAGCGACTGTAGGCAGGGGCCGTCATACCCAGCCTGAAGGTTCAAGGTTGCACAGTGAGCTGTGACTCGAACCCACTCGAACCCAGATGCTGAGTCTTGGGTTCTGGTCCCAGAGCTGCCACTGACTCACTGTGTGACCTTGGGAATGAGGCTTTTTCTCAAGGGTAAACTGATTCCTAGAAAGCCTGTGTAAAGCGTTTGGAGATCAGTGGGTCGCAGGTGGCCTGGAATTGTGCATAGGGTGCCCTAGTCCCACTCTCCCTCCCTCACTTCACCGCCATTACCAATAGCCCTTCTGGGAACCTGGAATTGGAGAGAGGAAGACCGCACAATGCATTCCTTGGGCGCTCGGTCTCATACTCTGCCGTAATCTCCAGATCATGGCTTAGAGGTAATCTCAGGAGAAGCCACCAGCGAGGCTTGGGGCCAGAAGAGACTGGTCAGGCAGCCTGGGCTGATCTACAAGACAGGCTGAGTCCATGGAGTCAGGCCAAGGGAAGGCTAAAGGGGAGGGACGAAAGCCAGCTCCAGGAATCTCAGCGGCTGCACCCCAAGGAGGTGAAGGGGCTCCTTCTGTGTCAACAAGCATTCTGGTCAGAGAAAAGCCAGGCCCAACCGATCCAAAGCCTTAACTAGGATAGGGTAGGTAGGTAACTGGAACTCCAAATCACAGCCCCAACAAGGGTTGATGAGGGTGGGGGCTACCTCCTGTGGTCTGGAGACCTTCCTTGGGCCCCATGGTTGTGGTCTTCCCTAGGCCTTGCTGTCCTTTGCTCTTGCCCAGCCTGGTAGATTGGTGAAAGTGCTGCATTAAGGAGACCTGGGTTCAAATCCTGCCTTCACCCTCTCAGCCTGTTTCCTCATCTGTAAAATGAGGAGGTTGCACTAGACAACTTTGTAAGGCCTCTTCCATTTCTCAGCCCATGGTCCCGTGACCCCTCTCTAGGGTCCCACCACCATGGCACCTATCTCCCAGGACTCAGTTTCCCTCTTCCCAACCCCAATAGGGAATGAGCTCACCCTGGGTGCCACTGCTCCCCCAGAGTGTTTCCCCCAGGTGAGGAATGAATAGTCGCCACTTTGGGCTTCTGCTAGCACTGGAGGTAGGATGACCTTCCCATAGCAGGCGGGGTAAACGCAGCAGACATGGAGCTGAAAGGGTCTGGGCAGTCTAACCCTCTCATTTTACAGAAGAGGAAACTGAGGCTCAGAGAGGGGGAGGGGATCCGCCAACGTCACACAGTCAGCTAGTAACAGGGCCAGGAAATAAAGCCCAGCTCCCCTCCAAACAGCCCCTCCAAACCTTGGTGCCCATCAGACACTCTCCAAGGCATTGGACATTCTTTTCACTCTACTTCCCTTGCAAAAGCACGCGGAGTTTGGATTACCTCCTACGCCATCAGGACAAAGCCCGTGAGCCTCTGGACAAGGCCGACCTTGGCCATGATCCCAGGCTCTAAATTCCCAGCTCCATTAATGAGCTGCTCAGAGACCTGAACTGAAGCCTTGGCTTCCTTGAACCTGTGCTTGTCTTTCCATAAAACCAGGTTAATGATGCTTCCCTGGGCCCAGTGAAGCTCTTTTGAGTTCTCTGGATGAAAGAGCCCAAAGGTGCTAGGCCTCCTGGGGGAAGCAGGACCAGGGCAGGGAAGGGTGGGGCAGGACTCACACCTCCGGCCCCAGGGGTGGAGAGAACCTGCCTGGACAATCCTTCTCAGGATTTTTCAAGGGGCCCTGAGGTAAAAAACCCCAGGGGCCCATGACCAGCCAAACTTGTTCCTCTGGTGGAAGAAACCCCAAGGGAGGAACCACCTCCACAAAGCTCTCCCTTCACTCCACCCATGACTGTAGCCACTGATTAACCTGAAAGGATATAGGCTATGCTACCTGGGCCTCCAAGGTGATGGCCAAGGAGGAGGAAGACCTCACGTGAAAAAAGATGACACATCCCACACTGCACTTCTCATCCCTCCCCAGGCAGCACATGCATGGCACACCCTCCTCACTAAGGCACCCTCAGAATGGACAGGCTACCCAGGACTGCTCTGCACAGTAGAGAAGAAATTAAACGCCCACGGTACGTGGCTAGTCCTTTTCTTCGGGGTTCTAGGAACATGGTGGCCAGCCTAGCTAGGTGCAAGGAGCAGGAGTTTGGAGCTAGAAAACCTATCGGCCCAGGCCTGACTCTGCCATCAACCCACTAGAAGACTTGGTCAAGTTACTGTGTCCTGCTAAGCCTCAGTTTCCTCATCTGTAAGTGTAATAATTCCTGCCCCGCTTACTATCACAGGAGTGGGACCCAATGAGATAATGTATGCTAAGTGCTTTATAAATATTATCTATTATGATTTTTCTTCCCTCATGACCTGAAGTCAGCCTTCAGCTCCTGGATTCCTACCCCAGTAGGTAAAAAACAGCCCCCTTCCCTGGCCCACTTCATTCGGACGGAGGGAGATAGAAAAGGAGGAGGGAGGGCCAAAATCAGAGTGGACTGGTCAATGCTTAAGCTCTTGGGGGAAAAAAAAGGAATCAGGAGACATTGAAGTTTAATCTGCATCATTTTCTTAGTTCTGGACAATTAGAAAATAATAACTCATAACCTATTTGTAACTTGCCAGCTACAGTGTCACTGTTCACACTGAGAATTGAAGAACCCTCTCTTGAGAGCCGGTTCCAGCTGGTACTCCAGCACAGCCCTGCTCAAAATGATGGGGGAAAGGGAGAGGGGAAATTTGAACGAGGGTCAGAGAAGCTGCAGGCAAAGAACTCAGGCCAGCTACCCCTGAAATCTAACCAAAGCTTATGGACGAAGGGGGAAAAAATCAACCTCCCCAACAGTGAAAGCTGTTCCACAGAAAGACAGGCTGACTCAAGATGGCGGAGGATTCTCCCTTGTTAGAGTTGTTAGCAGTGCCCCTCTTGGTCAGCAGTGGAATGGACCAGTGGACCTAAAATCTCTCCCATCTTTGGAATTCGATCCTCTTGTGAGGTCCTGCCCTCAGGGAAGCTCAAGGCAATTGAATTGACTATTCAAGGTCATGGGACCATAAATCTAAGAAGAGCTGGAAGGGACTTCAGAGGCCATCCCCCTCATCTTACAGATGAGGAAACTGAGGCCCAGAAAAGTCAAGTGACTTTATAGGATTATAGATTTAGAGCAGGAAGGGATCTCAGAGGCCAACCCCCTTATTTTACAGATGAGGAAACTGAGGCCTAGAGAGGGGAAATAACCTGCCCAAGGTCACACAGGGAGGAAGCATCAGGGGCAGGATTTGAACCCTGGTTCTCTGACTCTGACTTTCCACTGGACTGCTGAATGTTTGAGCTCACAGGGCCTCTAAAATACCGTCTTTAGAAGCCATCTAGTCGGTGTCCCTCATTTTACAGATGAGGCAACTGAGGCCCAGAGGGACTTGGTGATTTGCCCAACACCACACAAGTTTAAGAATGGCAGAGTCAGAATCTGAACCCATAAATCATCGAGTGGGTAAGACCCAAACCTGTAGAACTTCAGGCTCTGACCAGGGCTCAAACCCTACTTCTATCACTTATTGCCTTGTGACCTTGGAAAAGTCAAGGTCAATCTCTTGAGCTTCAAGTATCTGCATCTAAAAACCAAGGAGATTGACCTGGATGGTGAGGAAGGCCTCTCCCAGCTTTTGATGCAAGATCTCGTGGTTGGGTCTAGGAGTCCTTTCTGGAGGCTGTCTAAGTTCCAAACAATAGCCTCCTCCAGCCCTTCCAGGCCACCAGTGGGGCCTCCTAGACTTGCAAGCTCTTCTATCTCAGAGCCTTCATGCAGACTGTGCCCCCCATTTTCTGAGCCTGACTGTGCTCCCTCATTTTCTGAGCCTGACTGTGCCCCCTCAGTTTCTGACTGTGTCCCCCATCCAGGCCCTTCCATCTCCCCACCTTCATTCAGACTGTGCCCCCAAACCCAAATGCTCTTCCTACTCCGTGCTGCCCCAAGGCTCAGAAAGTCTTTCCTGATCTTGTCCATCCTCCAGGTGCCTCTCTTTGTCCTTGTTCTGGTCTCTGGTTCTCCCCCCTCCCCATGTGCCCCCACTGTTAATAGAAGTTTGTTCTGAATCAAACCTCAGCAGGCTCTCTGGGGGAGGACTTTAGATCACCCACTTCCTTTCTCTCCTCTGGTGGTTGGGCCACTGCCTCATTTCATTTCCTGCAGGCCCCTCTTGGGGCTCTTTGGGTGTAACAACTGCTCTGAGATCTTGCATCTTTTCTCAGAGGAGTTCAGGCCGTATTACCAAAAGCGGTCTTCACACCCATTTCACAGATAGGGCAACACTGAGGCCAGGATCAGCTTTTGGGACTGGAGCCTAGAGGTTTTTGACTCTCTGTGCCCAAGGGCTGAGTATCCCTCAAAGGAGGCAAGATAGGCTTTGGGAATTTGTTTCATGAAAATGAGGAGGGGGCCAACCCTGTCTCTTCTCAATCTGAACTGTGGCTGAGAGCTCTAAGGGCCCTTCCAGCTGAAATCTCTGTGCCTGTGATCTCCTGCCAAACTCCCAGGGCAAGAACATGAGAGGCCCTCTCTGGACATGGAGATGGGGCAGGGGGTGTTGGGAGGTCAGGGTAGAAGACTGAAGAATAGACTCAGTGGAGTCCTGATCCAAAACCTCTCTGGAGTCCCTAGGCTGGGAAAACCTGCAGCCATGGTCGAGACTGGTACCTCCCAAGAGTATAAGAATCCCTTAGTATTTATTTTTAATTTGGAATTTTTATTAATTTGTTTTTGCATCACCTTCATTTCCCAATATAGCCTTCTTCCTTCTCCCTCCCAGAGAGTCATGACTTACAGGAAGAATAAAAGAGATGGGGGGAAGGCAAAGTTAACCAATACATTAACCAAAGTGACCCTTCAATTTTAGCTTCCAAAAATTTCTCAGACTCCTACATGATAGAACATAAGCTCCTTGAAGGCAGGGACTGTGGATTCGTTATCCAAATGACACATAGTGAATTTTTTTATTTTTGGAGAGACAATCAGGGTGAAAAGTGACTTGCCCAGGGTCACACAGCTAATGAGTATCATGTGTCTGAGGTTGGATTTGAACTCAGGTCCTCCTGACTCTAGGGCCAGTGCTCTATCCACTGTACCACCTAGCTGCCCCCACATAGTGAATTGTTAATAAAGGCTTGTTGGTGGATGGATGGATGGATGGGTTGATGGCAGTAGATGCCATCTGTTGATTTAAAAGTCCAGAGGCAGTGTAGAGTAGCAGATAGAGTGCTAGGCTTGAGAGCAGGAAGGCCTGGGTTCAAATCCTGCCATACACACCTGGCCAAATCTGAGCAAATCAGAGCGTTCTATCTCTAGATGTGGGGAGAGGCTCTTTAGAGATCATTTCCACTCCCCTTATCTCAGAGAAGAGATACTGAGGCCTAGGGAGTGCTTCGGCTTGACCCCATTTTCCCCAGTTCTACCAGGTTCACTTAATCTAACGCTACCTGTGTGACACTGGGCCAGTCCCTTCTCCTTTCTGGGCCTCAGTTTCCTCCTTTGTAAAAGGAGAGTGTGTTTTTGGGCTGGGTGGTTCTAGAGCTCTGGTCTGATGACCTCACTCAGCTTCAGTTTCCTCATCTGTAAAGTGAGGATAACAACAGAACCCACCACCCAGAGTTGTTAAGAGGAGCAGATTCAAAGCTTTGCAAGTCTTAAAGACCCCTGTAAATGTGGGACAAAAAGACCCCTAGGAATTCAAGGAGGCTTTTATAGTATATTAATCACAACAACAGCTACACCACCCTCAGTCTACAGAAAACAAGTTTGCCTTACTTCTTGTACGGAGCCCCAGGCTCTTCTGCTGTCAGAAGGGCAAACCTGGCCTTCCAAGGGCAAAGCATGAGGTCTACCTCCCTTCCCCCTGCCCCAGGGAAGGTCCCAGACAGAGCTGCCCCAGCCCAAGCATGGAGGCTCCCGGGGCTCTGCAGCTTTGAGGATGATTGATTCCGATGATTCCGAAGGTCAGGGTGGCCAGATCCTCCCAGGACTGTGGGCCCTTCCATTGCCTTCTGAGCCTCAAGCCACTAATTCATTCATTCTACAAAGATTTAGCACTGAGTACTTTAGTATTTAGCACAAGAATTTCATGGAGGCAGATTCCTGCTCTGTAGGAGAGACACAAAGAAAAAGACCCAACCCAGTGCCTGCCACCAGGGAGCTTCCAGCCTGGTACACTGTGCCCAAGTCAAAACAGTCCAAGCCAGAATGTGAAAGGCCATGAGGGCTACAAAATGATGTAGGTGGACAGGAGGCAGAAAAATCACTTTTTATCACGGAAGAACTGTTTCCCTCCAGGAGGAAGCAAGGTCTTTGAGGGCAGGAGCTGGGTTTGCTTTTGTCTTTAGACCCCCCTGGCACCATGCCTGACAGCACCAATCTGCAGATGGAAAAGCTGGGTACCCAAGGTTGCCCAGAGCAATGGTGATGGCTCTAAAGCTAGTGCTCTCAGGGGCCGCTAGGTGTCGCAATGGATAGAGCACCAGCCCTCAAGTCAGGAGGACCTGAGTTCAAATCCAACCTCAGACCAAACACTTGACACTTACTAGCTGTGTGATCCTGGGCAAGTCACTTAACCCCAATTGCCTAAAAACAAGCTAGTCCTCTCTCCAGTTCCTTGGATGGCAATGTATCCCAGGGATCCATCTGCCTACCAAGCGTTGGCATTTTGATCTTCCTTTGACTCCAACAAACTAACTATGAAGCCATGAGTCAACACTGTAAATGGGAAAACATACCTTCTGTTGGTTGAATAGATCCTATGTCTCTGCACAGATACGCCTCACTACTTTGCAGATGTCGGTCAGTCAAAGTGTTTTTGTTAATGCTGACCATGTGCCCTGAAAAGCTTACAGCACTGGGGATGCAATGGGAAGGAAAAAAGCCATCCTGCTCTTGAAGGGAGTGTAATGGGGAAAACAGCATGTGGACAGCTAAGCACATAGAGGCATTACACAGAGTTAGGAGGAAGGTGATCTCAGCTAGGAAGGCCCTAACAGCTGGAGGACCAGGGAGCTGGGAGTCAAGCTGAGTCTAAAAGAAGCCAGGGAAACTGAGAGGGCATCCTCAGCTCCTCAGGGGATGGCTAATGCAAAGACACCGTGATAGCAAAAGTGATAGAGAAGGAGAAGAAGGAAAGAGAAGAGAGAAGGACAAAACACAGAAAGGACAAGGGGGAAGAGAGGACAAAGAGGAGAGAGAGGAAGGGAGGGAGAGGGAAGAGATAGAAAATAGAGGAAGGGGAGAGAGAGAGAAGGAGAGAGAGAGAGAGAGAGAGAGAGAGAGAGAGAGAGAGAGAGAGAGAGAGAGAGAGAGAGAGAGAGAGAGAGAGAATGCAAAAAGGAGAGAGAGGGAGAAGAAAGAAAAAGAGAGGGGACAAGAAAGACAGAGAGGGGGGAGAGAGGGAGAAATTGCAGTAGAATGCTTAGAATCTTAACTCAGGACCTCAGTCTCCAAACCCGTTGCACTTGGCTGGTAAGACAATTACTGTCTCGCCTCTGAATAAGACTAGAGGAACTTTAGACAGGGCACTGCATTCAGAGTCAGAGAACCTGCCTGGGTTTCGTTTGAATCCTGCCTCCTCCTGTGTGAGTCCCTTCCCTTCCCTTCCCTGGCCTCAGTTTCCTCCTCTGTAAAATGAGGAACCAGAAGGCATCTGAAGCCCCTGTCAGCTCTAAGCCTGAGCCTCACACTTAACACGCCACTTCCTACTTCCTCACAGACCTCCTTTGGGGCTTAGTAGCCAAGATGCCTCCATGGGTTTGGGACAGATTTCTCTGGCTCTTAGGGGCTTCCTCCACTTCCTTAAGTGTCCTGAAGGTCCTTAAACCGGATCTTTGGTCTCCATCACCCTGTATCTGCATAGAGGTCATGCCTGGTTCCCTCTGTCCCTCCCCCAATAGAACGTCTGCTCGAGGGCAGACTGAGCCAGTTTTTATTTCCATCTCCTCCTGCTGGAATTCCTAACACCGTGCCCTGGGCGTAGAAGGCACCTAGTGTTCGCAGAGCTGAGTGGACTTGGTGCGGGCCTAAGGAATGGGCATCAGAGCTGGGCTGTGAGGCCAGTGAGTAAGAACAGAGTCGTCAGAGCTGTGGCCCCCAGGGCAGGCCAGGCTGGAGAGAGCGCCCCACAGAGAGGAAGTGTGAACAAAGGTGGGGAAATAGAGGCGGCAAAGTTGTCCTGGCTAAAGTGTAGGTCTGTAGACCGCTCCAAGAAAGGCCAAGCAGGGAAATGCAGGGAAGATTAAAAACCCTTTTAACGTTTTTAAAGCCCTTCCCATGTCTTATTTCATTTAATTGAGACCTAGAACTAAAAGGAAACCAATGGCAGATATTGTTCTTCAGGCCGACTCCCTCATTTTATAGAGGGGGAAACTGAGGCACAGAAGGTTGGTGTAACTCACCTGGTGGTAAAGAGCAGAGTCAGGCTTCAAACCCAGCTCCTCTGACTCCAAGTCAAGCCTCTTTTTCTGACACACGATGCTTCCTAGAAAGTAGCCCGCTTTGACTGGGGAGCCACTGAAACAAGTCGGGGGAGCAGAAGGAAGAAGCATTTATCAAGCCCTTTACAGATACTGGAAGGTAGGTGCCATGATGACGCCCATTTTACAGTTGAAGAAATTGAGACAGAGGCGGTGACTTGCCCAGGGTCAACTAGGCAGTGTTTCAAGGGTCTTCCTGTTTGCTACCTAGCTGCTGCCTCCTTTGGGTGGGGAGCCCCACACTTTGGGGGGGGTGAGGGGATGCTGCTGGGTCTGGGTGCTTTGAACCACAAAGGAGGATGTTGGGAGGGTAGAGTCTGGAAATTGCCTGAAACCTGCCAGCCAGGCTGACTAACCCAGGGATGCCAGCCCTTAGGGAATGGGAGAGGAACTGGGAGGAGAGGAGAGGGGCGGGAGGGAGAGAAAGAGGGAAAGGAGGGGAGAAGGGAGGACTGGCCGGAGGCACAAGAAGAAGAAAAACTAAGGAGCAGGTAGAGAGGAGGGAGAGGAGGGAGAAAGGGGTTAAAGGGAAGGAAGGAGAGGGGAGGGGAGAAGAGAGGAGGGGAGGGAAGGCTAAGGGGGAGAAGAGGAGAGAGGACTGGGGGTGGATCATGGAGGGGAGGGGAGATGGAGGACTAGAGGGGGAGATGAGGGGGGAGGGGAGGGGACAGGAGGAGAAGAGAAGGGGAAGGGGGAAGAGAAGGGATAGGGAGGAGGGGGAGGGGAGGGGGAGAGGAGGGAAGGAAGGGAAGGGAAGAAGGGGAGGAGAGGACAGGAGGAAGAGGAGGAGGGGCAGGGATGGAAAGGGGTGAAAGTCCAGGGGGAGGGCTGGAGGGGAGGAGGTAGGCCAGAGAGCGTGGGGCCTGGAGGGCCGGGTGGAGGAAAAGAAGGGGAGGGGAGGGGGGAGGGGAGATGAAGAAGAAGAGAGGAGAGGGGGCAGGGAGGGGGGAGGGGGAGGAGGAAGGACCACGGGGAGGGCTGGGGCTAGGCTGGAGGAGGAAGGGGAGGAGGAAGGGGAGGGGGAAGCGAGGGGGGAGAAGGGGGAGGGCTGGGGGGAGGAGGTAGGTCAGGGAAGGGCGGGGTCTGGAGGGGCGGCACAGGACGAGGGGGCGGGGCGCGCCCGCGTGCTCAGAGTGGCCGTTGCGCGGCGGCGGGCGGGGCCATCCGGACCCTTTTTGTTCAAACCGTCCAATGGTCGCGCGCAGGGGGCGTGGCCGGGCCCCAGGGGCGGTGGCCTCCGCCTCGGCCTGTCTGCGATGACAGAGCCGGACCAGGCAGAACCGAGACGCCCCCGGAGCTGTGTGGACCCGCTCCCCGCGCGCGCCCCTGGCCCCAGCTCGCGCCCGCTTTGTCCTCGCGCCTCGTCGTGCGCGCGCCTCGCGTTCCCCCCGCGTTCCCCCGGTAGCGGCCAAGGGACGCGGACGCGGCGGGCGGGGGAGGGACGGAGCCGTCTCCGCAGGTACCGGGGCGGGCCCGCAGTCCAGGGCCGGGAGAGGAGGGGGGAGGGGGAGGGTCCGGGGCGCTGGGCGCGGGCACGGTGCCCCCCTCTGTGCCAGGGCAGAGCTGCTCCTCCCCTTGCCTGCCTCCCCCCAGACCTGGGCACAGTGGCTGACCCTCCCCTTGTCTGCCCCCCCATCTGGTCACAGGGCTGCCCCTCCTCTTGTCCATACCCTCGCTGTGCCCCCCAAGAATTGTCTCTGCTCCACCCCCAACCTCTCCCCCCAAATCCCCAACCTACAGGGGTCTCCATGGAGTGGAGTTCCTCGGTGCCAGGCCTGGTTGCCCCCCCTGCTTCATCTCCCTCTCCCGCAAACAACCCCAAAATGGAGCTGCCCAGGCTAGGGCTCACTTCCAATACCAAGGCCTGACTTGCCTTTCCACCTCCCTCTGGGACAAAGTTGTGTTGATTTTCCCAGTGGGGTGTGTGTGTGTGTGTGTGTGTGTGTGTGTGTGTGTGTGTGTGTGTGTGTGTATGTGTGTTTTGCAGGGAGGGAGGGCTGGCAACAGTCCCTTGCCTGGGGTTGACCCACCCAGTCCCCTGGCCCCAGATGCCCCTCTTGGCTGGCCAGACTGGACTCATCACTCACTCTATGCCCGGTCTCGGCCGGGCTCATCCTCCCAGTGCCAGAGCCCAGCTGCCCTCCAGCTCACCCTCTGATGTGGGGCCTCCTCAGCTCAGGGATGATCCTCCCAGGCTGAAGGCCCGGCTGCCCCAGCCCACTGGGTGTCCCTGCCAAGGCATCACGACCCCTTCCTCTCTCCTCGCTGCAGGAGGTCCTCTCAGGCCAAGGGCCGCTTCCTCCACTTCCCCCAAACTCATTTGCGGAGCTGCTCCGGGCAGGTGCAAGTGACCCCTTTACTTTGGCTTAATGGCTCCTTAAAAGAACTGTGGGGGGTGTTGTGGGCCATCCCCAGGCAGAGAAGGGAAAGCCAGGCTGCTCCAGGCTGGAACTCTTTAAAAGGGTCAGTATTTATAGCTGGAGCCATACCAATCACTTGGGCCTTTCCTGGGCAGCCTGGAAGATTCTGTCCATCTCTGCCGCTCTGAACTCTGTTGACAGCTTGAGACAGGTCCTTGTACTCACCGACCTCAGCCAACAGGGATCCATCCCTGTGGGTCAGTGACTGCCAGAGCAAGGCAGCAGGTGGCCTGTAGATAAAAATCAGTTGGCAGGGTCAGCATGTGAAGTTGAAAGGGAGAAGGTGGGAGGGGGGTGGTGGTGTCTCCGCTGAACACTTCCCAGGGGGCATGGGGTACATGAGATTCCGGGCAAAGTCAGCTCCCATGTGCACAAAGTTGGAGGAGCAGGATGGAGTGGGGAGGGTAGTGGGTCAGGAGAAGGCAGCGGGGTGTGGGGGCAGGCACTTCAGGTTCTAGCCCCATCCTGGCCCTGCCACCGACTTGCTGTGTGATGGCAGATGAGGCAATACCTTCCTAAACTTTGTTTTTCTCTTCTAAAATGAAAACAGGGCGCTCTTTTGGATAAGTGTTGTCTGGGGGGGGGGCAGCAGTGTGACTGACTCTGTGATCTCCCAAGGCCCTGTCAATTCGAATATTCTGTGATTGTGGGTCAGCGTCACAGACAGTAGCAGAGAGAGAGTCCTGCCTTTTCTGGGCCTTCAGATCTTCTGGAGAACCATGCTTTATGCTGTTCAAAACATATGGGGGTTTTTGAGGGGGAGGAGGACAGAGAAGGGATTAGATTATGAAGACAGAGGGCAGGGTTGGCCTCTCCCTTTTACTGTGGAATTCAGAGCAGTCAAGAGCCTAGATTCTCTGTCTTTATAACACTGGCATTTTGAAGGTAAGACTAGCTGGCAGGCTGGGGGGCTTTGCTTGGCGATTTGGGGGGTGCCCATACTACCCTTTCAGGCCCCCCCCTCCGGGATGGGGTTAGGTTTGTATTAACAGCAGCCTGAGCACTAGCTGTACTGCTTTGTTTGAGGCCTCAGGGAAAGACTGCACCCCAGCATGGGGGAGGGAGGGCTGAGAGCTGATGCTGATGCCCAAGTGGGTGGGCATTCAAAGACTCCAGTGGGGCAAGGGAGGTGGGGCAGAATTTATCACCATATGGGGGTGGAATCTAGAAAGGGGCATCAGGCCAGCTGTCTGCCTCGGCCACTGCTGATTTGCCTCTTCCTGTCCTTCCTGCCAAGTGGGCAGCCCATCTTCAGAGAAGCCAGCAGGTTGACCTTCCTTGGCCAAGAAGACATGTGGCTTCTTGCTTTTCAGAAGAGATCTGGTAGGAATACTCCCTGCTAGCTAAACCAGACCTTCTTGTTTTCACAACTGGCAGAGAGACTCATTAGGGTCTGTTCCCAAGACCCAAGCAAGTGTCATTTAAAGAAAAGCAGTAACACCAAGAATATGGGTTATAGCAAAGATCACCAGCCCTCCAAAATCGAAGCTGGGTTATGAGAGATGGCTTTGCAGCCTGGACAGACTGGGGAACCAAGCTGAGATCCCCTACAACCTGGTCTCCTCTGTAATCTGAGTTAGGGGTTAAACCCTGGTCCAACTCATCTTCACTAAGCCAGTTTCTCCTAAGGCTGGACAGCCTCCCGTTTGTATCAGTCCTCTGTACTTGAAACTTTTCTTGTTCAATCCTTGACAATTTAGAAATCCTTGAGGAGGCATTGAGGTTGGAGCTGAGTGAGCAGGGGGATAGGGAGGCCCAGGGCCTGCCTTGGAGGCTCTTCCTGGTGGTGTGGGGGGCCCGAGGGAGCTTACCACTTGTCCGCTTGAGGGCTGTTACTCATGAAGCCTGTTGCTTAAGGGTTGGGCTTAGCATCAGCTGGTTGGCTTAGACCAGGACAGAGTTCTTGCATGTGACCCTGATCACCCTCCAGAACAGATCACAGAGCTGGGTACTATTGGGGGCTGGGGGGGACCAAAGACATGAAAGAGAAGGTGGTCCTTTCCCTTAAGGTTACAGTCTATGGAAAGAAGGAAAATGAGTGTTTGTGAAGCAACCTGAGAACTGTCACAAGCTAAGTGTCAAAACCCCGATTCAATAAAGATGTGCTAAGAGGGAGATCCAGGATGGAGGTGGAGAAAGTGGGGACAGCACTTCGCCAGGGAAGCCTCCTGCAGGATCCTTTGGAGAGAAGACAGCGTGGCCAGGCTGAGCCACAGCTGAGCTCAGGCACAAAGCTGGTGGGCTTGGCCATCATCAATGTGCCTTGGAGACACTTCAGAAACACTTCAGGAGAGCACCTCTTTGTCCCAGCCCAGCTTCCCTTTTGGAGAAATAAGTCTGGGGTGTTTTGTCCCTCCCCTTCAAGGTCCCCCCCCCATCAGTCCTTTCTCAGGGGCTCCCAGAAAATGGCATCAAGTCACTCAGTCAGGAGACACCGCTTCTCATTCCTTTTTCCTTCTTTCAGGAATTTCTAGAATTTCTAGAGTGAAGGACCCAGATGATGTCTCGACGCAGTCAGCGCCTCAGCCGCCATTACCAGCTTGATGACGATGGAGGCAGCAGCAGCAGCAGCAGCGGAGGGAGTTCCCTGGCGGCTGGCCAGCACACCACCTTCAAGGACAGTCCCCTCAGGTAAGCCACACTAGAGCGAGCCTAAGCCACCATCCAAATCACAGCTGCCCAGGGCAGCCAAGGGCCTTGGCTACTGCCATGTGCACCTTTCTTTCCTGCCCCCATTTTTGGTGGAGACATCACTCTGCTGCTTGCTTTCCCCACAAATGTGAGACTTTCCTGTCCCCAGCACCATCTCTTCCCCTTCCACCACAGCCTGCGCAGCTGGGGCCTTTGCTCTCTGAGAACAGGAACTAGGGAGGGGCAACTTGGAGCACTGAGAAGGCCGGAAACCCTGAGGCCTAAAGCGAGGCAGGGAACAACCCTCTCAGCCATGGACCTCTTCTCCCTAGCCCTAATGCCTGTGGTTCCTAGGGTGAGCTGCAGGGCCCAGCGACAGCATGGGAAGCCATGTAGGGGAAGGGCCTGTGGGTGGGGAGACAGGCTCAGGAGGCCCTTCGCTCCTCTCCTATCTCATCATGGTGGTTTAATTTGGAAAGAGGCCCTCCCTGGCCCATGGTAGCTGTGGCTTTGTTCAATCCTGCCTTCAACGTGAAAAATTATTCATCTGTTTAAGAAATAAGAACAGGAAAAGAGGACTTTCTAAGACGCAAAGAAATGATACCCAAAGTCTCATTCTCCTCCTGGCCTTTCCCCGTCCCTGTCTTTCTCACCCTCTTATTTTGCTCTTCATGCGTGGTACTCCCCAGGGCTCTGAGAAGGAAATCCAGCAGTGTGAAGCGCCTCTCACCAGCCCCTCACCTGGGCCCTGCTTCCAATCCTCACACCACCTACTACAGTGAATCAGTTGTCAGCGAGTCCTATGTGGGGGGCCCCCGGGCCACCTCGATGGCCAGAAGCTCCATCCTGGAAGATGAACTGGGCAGCGGTTCCTACTGGAGTGAGCGAGGTGAGCTCGGCCTAGAGCTTTCCAAACCCGAGGCCTCAGGCTGGGGAGCAGGGGAGGAGACGCTCCTCCCGGTCTTCTAAAGATTTCTAGGGGGGCTGTCCCTCCCTGGGTCTCTGTTTCCTCATCTGTAAAATAAGATTGGATTGGGCTGGGCTGGCACATCTCCGTGGGTCATCCCAGATTTGAAATCTTTCCATTCTTCTGAAGCCCCTCCACCCCATAGATGGCCCTTTGACAGGTCCCCGAGAGAGTGACCATGCCTCCTGAGGCAGAAGGCCACCTGCTTTTGTACAGCCAGTGAGCTGTGTTTAAATAAAGTTTCATCATATTTAAAAACCTAAAAACCTTTCTTAGCTCACACAGAAACAGGAAGTGGGCCCGATTTTGCCCTTGGGCAAAACTCACTGCCTACCTTAGACCAGGTAGGAGGGCTTCTGGCCTCAGCCCACCAAGGGGGGGAGGTGTCTGAGTTCTGAAAAGTCCTGCCAGGCCTCCCTCCTTTGGCAGCTGCCGCTGCTGCCAGCCTGCAACCCCCTGCTCACTGGGCACCTCCCCTGCTCTATGCACAGGTGGGGACCTGTTGGTGAGGACGAGGAGAAGCACAGGAGGCCCTGAGAGCCACGACATTAATGGACTGAATGAGGCCAAAGTCGTCTACGACACCTATGGCTCCTCCTCAGGATATTCCTCAGAGGATGACTACACAGGTAGGCTTCACCCCCCCAGCCCCAGCCCCCAGGCACTGCCCCACGTACTGCCACATAACTGGCATGGGGGGGGGGGATCTCCCAGAGAAGGGGAAGAGAGAACTCTGCGGTCTGGCTCCAGAGGGGGTTCGGAGGGTGGGAGGGCTCAAGCCTCAGCATGGTAATGGGGGTGCTCGAGGCCCACTTGTCACTCCTTCTGGGTGGATCCTCATTTCTTCCCTTCCCTGCAGGGCACGCACTTACGGACCAGCCTGGCTCGGCATCCACATTAAGGAACGCTGCCTCCCAAGTTGGCACTTTCTTGTGGATGGCGATCACCTTTCCAGGTGGGTTCTGCGAGTGGGGGGGCACAGTGCACCTTTAAGAGCTTCCTCATTCCTATGCTGGGGCACGCTGGGCCCGGGCCTGGCGGGGGAGTAACTTTAGGACAGTGTGTGGAGACGGGCTCATTATGGATGGATCCGCAAGCACGGCTAGAGAGCTGTGGGAGGATCTGAGACCGGAACAGCAAGAAGCGGCTGCAGAGCTGGGGCGGGCTGGGAGTGGGCTAGCTCTGGGACAGGACGGGCTTAGAGGGCGCAGCCTTTGAATCCCTCTGCTGGGACTGTTACAGGTTGGCTCTTTGGCCTGCTCTACTGGTGGCTCGGCACCACCTGGTACCGCCTGACCACAGCTGTCTCCCTGCTGGATGTCTTTGTCTTAACCAGGTCAGTGAGGCCTCCCGGGGCCTGCCAAGAATCAAAGATCTAGGGCTCTGAAGGGCTTCACGGTCCCGGAGCTCAGTTTCCCCATTGGCTTTGCCCTGCTCGTGTTCAGCTTTTTCAGATTTTTATGCAACAAATCTAACGACAAAGTCAGGTCAGGGTCGGGGTTGTGCTGGCACCAGCTACCAATTGGGTGGATTGAGTGTCTAGACCGAAGAAGACCATGGGAGGAGTGGGTTGTGTGTGCCTTCCCCTCCCCCAGAGCTGGTTGTTAAACATTTACCAGCACACGCCAGCCCCCGTTATTCTTGGCTCTTCAGGGAAGTGGGTTGGCTCTGACTGCAGGTGGGACCCTCTTCCTGAGTATCTTTTAGGAGCTCTCCCCTCAGTAGTTCCTGCCTCTGATCTCAGCTGAGCCTGGTGGGTTCACCTTTGCTAGTGTGAGGGTCTTGAGTTTCCTATGCTGGGGTTCAAATCAAGAATTTTCTTCCCAGTCCTCCAGGTCGCCAGGCCACACTTGGCAATTTCTCTGTGGAGGAGCGTGCCCAGGTTTCCAGGCTGCCTCCAGGGCTGCGTCCAGGAGCCTCTAGAGTAGGGGTGGGGAACCTGAGGCCTCGAGGCCACATGTGGCCTTCTAGGTCCTTGGGTGCGGCCTTTTGACTGAGTCCAAGTTTTGCAGAAGAAATCCTTTTGTTAAGGAGATTTGTTCTGTGAAGTTTGGATTCAGTCAGAGGGCCACACTTGAGAACGTGGAGGGCCACATGGGTCCTTGAGCCCCACAGGCTCCGCACCTCTGCTTTGGATTCTTGGGGCCACAGGCTAGGCCAAGGGTGACCAGCTGGCCGTAGCAGGGGTTCCTCCTGCAGCTTTTCCAAGTCCAAATTTACAGGCGCTGTAAGGACTTAGAAAAGAGAAGGCAGCCTAATTCATCAGGGTACTAACACATTTCTGCCGTAGCCCTGAGAAGGAGACACCTTCCACCAGGTCTCTCAAAGGGAGGCATGTCACCTTTCATAACATTAATGCATTTGACAAAGGCCAAGTTTTCTCCTTGGGCTGTCCATAAAACCCCACAAAAGTGCTCCACATGTTGGGTGCCCCCACTCTTGTGGTTGTTTCATTTGCCACTGGGGGGGGTCCCACAGGAGACGGTGGTGGGGAAGGGCAGGCGCTAACCTCTCCTCCTTCATCCCAATGAAATCCAGGAGCTTTCCGACTCTGAAGAAGCTACTTCTGTCTCTCTTGATGCTGTTGCTTCTGGCTTCGCTGGCTTATGGTGAGCCTTGTTGAGTCCCCGGGGCATCCAGGCAGGGGGGATGAACAAGGGCTGGGGGCAGGGCCGCCAAAGGAAGGTCTGGAAGGCAGAGCTTTGAAGGGGAGCCTTTAGGGAGCCAGAGGGACAAAAGCCCTGGGAAAAGGGACCCAGGCCATGTATGGGCAAATTCTCGTGCCTAAAATGTGAAAGTTATGTCCTGTCTTTCCTTCTCCCCTCAATCCAATCCAGCAAACCTTTACTGTGCATCTTCTGTAGGCAGGCCTCCCAGACTCACGCTGCATGGTTGGGGTGGCTGTCCCACCCACCTTGAGTGTGTCGGCTTCACGGAGGTGTTTTACCTGCACCTTCGGTGGTCACTGACAAGGCACTGGAGGGTAGGGGATTGGTAGAGGAGCTGAGTGAGGAACAAATCTGTTATCTGGTCAGGACACAGCCCATGCCAGGTCTGGGGGGCTTTGCCCCTTCTCATTGGTGAGAACAGACAGGGTAGGGTAGTCCTCCCTGGATGATCTCAGAAGGGCTGGACTATTGGTCAGGAGCCATGACATCACGCAGCCCATACTGTGAGATAAAGCCCAGCTCGGGAATGATGACACTACAAGCCGGCGGTCACCAGGACCTGTATTCAGGTGGCATCTCTTTAGAGCATCCCAATCCTCATTCAGAAGAGATAGGGCTGTGTGTTGACCAGGCTTGGGACCAGGAGGCAGGACTTCTAAGTTCTATCTCCATGGCCTCTCACCAGGTCATTCTTATCCCTCATTTTTGCCATTATCCAAAAGTGTATAATGATTTCTGAGAGGATCATGAAAGAGGGATCCCTTTCCTGAAGGCTCTTGGGGTGGAAGTAGCCTTTCAGATCATGGGGCCTGTAGTGCATCCGCCTTCCTTGGGCTGGGGTCCAAGCTCACATAGACATGACACTGCCATAGTCAGTCATGATGTAGTCCTTCTCCTGGACTTCTTGGCCTTCTGGGGCCTCGGACTCTGCCTTAATTAGCCTTTCCTCCTGTCTGCTAGGTGCTTGGTATTTCTACCCTTATGGACTACAGACCTTCCACCCTGCTGTGCTCTCCTGGTGGGCAGCCAAGGGCAGCAGCAGGAGAGAGGAGGTGTGGGAATCAGGAGAAGCCACCCCATATTTCCAGGTGAGTGCCAGGAACGCTTTGCACAGGACAGGCAGACAGCCCGCCCACGATCGAGTTCATTCTTCTCAGTCCAGTGTTACTCAGCCAACCAGCACCTACTAAGCGTGGCCTAAGGACGGGGGATTCAGAGAAAGGCAAAACCAATCAGCCTCGAGGAGCTTGCAGTCTGATGAGGAGACAACTGGGTGCAAACAAGGTGTAACAGGGCAAATGGGAGTGAAGCAGTAGAGGGCATTGGCTGCACCGTTTCTTGTAGGGCAGCCATACGGGCTATCACCATGCTGTCCTCAAAGGCCGCCCTGGCCTGGCAGGATCTACCAGATGGTGTCCTCTCTCGGCACCATCTTAGAGGCCCCAGGGTCAGCTTTTCAGCACCATGAGGCATCGGAGGAGGGAGAGGCTGGATTATCTATAGAAAGCTATACTTGTTTTCATTTTTAATTAAAAATCTATTTTCTTTTCTTCCCATCTCCCACTCATTTGGAAAAATGAAAAACAAACCACTTGTAAGAAACATGTAGAGTCAAGCAAACCAGTCCCTCCTTGGCCATGTCTAAAAGATGTATGTCTCCTTCTGCTTCTTGAGTCCCTTGCCTCTCGGTCAGACGTTGGGTCATGTGCCAGAAGAGTGGCTGGCCACTGCCTTGATCAGAGTCCCAAAGTCTTTCAAAGTCGTTTGTCTTTCTGGTTCTGCTCACTCCGCCTGGCATCAGTTCATACAAGTCTCCCCAGCTCTCTCTGAACACCACCTCTTTCCTTATTTCTTAGAGCACAGGAGGATTCTACTCATTCTATACCATGATTGATTCAGCTCTTGCCCAAGTGGGGGGCAATGCCTTAGTTTCCAGTTCTTCGTCACTGCAAAAGAAAAGCTGCCGTAAATGTTCTTGTCCACATCAGAGTTTTTCCTCTTTGTTTGATCTCTTTGGGGATAGGCCTAGGAGTCATGTTGCCAGGTCAAAGGGTAGGCAGAGTTTATTAGTTTTGGGGCCACAGTTCATAACAGCTTTCCGTAATGGCTGGAACCAGTTTACAATTCCTACAGTGAAGCATTGTTGTTGAATCATGTCAGTTGGGTCCAACTTTTCATGACCGTATTGGGGAATTTTCTTGGCAAAGATGCTAGAGTAGTTTGCCATTTCCTTCTCCAGCTCATTTTTATAGATGAAGAAATAGAGGTAAAGAGGGGAAGCGACTTCCCCAGGGTCACACAGCTAGTGTGTGAGGCCAGGCGCAGCACTCCATGCACTGCCCTGCTAGAACATCAATGTGCCTGATTTCTCACAGTCCCTCCAACAGAGCTCATTTTGCCTGTCTGTCCTCTTTGCCAACCTGAAAGGTGGGAGGTAGACCATTCGAGTTGCCTTTGGGGGCAGTTCTCTAATTAGTGACTTGGAGCATTTTTTCATTTGGTCATTGATTGCTTATATTTCTTCTTTTGAAAAATGCCTGTTTGTCTGTTGGATAATGAACCACAGACACCTGATGGGGGGAAATCCTTTTGTCTTATTGTTTGATCCTTCCCAATAGGCTTGGTGTCAGTAAGTGTCTTGGCTCTTCCACCATTTTTACCTAAATCACTTTTCTTTTTTTTTGCATAAGCCCCACTGAATTTAATTTTGGTCACATTTCTAAGCACTTATTTTCATTACTGTCCTATTATTGTTGCTTGAAGTGACTTACCCAGGGTCACACAGTGACAATCCTGCCATCTATGGCTTTCACATTCTAGACCATTCCTAAATATATTATTGGATTTAGAGCCATTACAGTCTCTTCCTCCTCTCTACCTCTTCCCCTCTGCCCCTGTACACAGCGTGATGCCATACTATTCCTCCTGGTCCAGTTTTTTCCTCTTGTTAAGTCCAGCATCAGTAAGCTTTTGCAAATTCCATGAGACACAACAAAATGCAATGCTAGAGGCCAAATCACTGATTCTCTAACTCCAGTGAGATAAAGTATAAGGAAAGGAAAAAGAAAAATGTTGGTTTTGTGGTTTTTTCCAAAATTATTTTACTTTTCTTGCTACCAGCTCCTAATCTTGAGTATGGGAGGGAGGAACACAGGAAATAGCAGGACCTCTTAAACCCTCCTTTGTGTGGTAACCGCTGTTCCTTCTCTTGTGCATCTGTGTGATAACACAGGGAGGAAGAGAAGGTGCCTCACCACGGCAGGCCGCCCACTGTCCCCCCCAGTTCTCCTTCCATTCCCCTTCTGCTCTTTCTCAGAGAAATGGGCCTTGCCCCCTGAGCATCCCCACCTGGCTAGGGCGATGGGGCTCCATTTCTGGGTACTTCTGTGCTCCTATAGTGTCTCAGCTGCCCTGAGGAAGGTAGCCCCCCACAGACTGTCCATCCGCTCCACCCGCCCCTTGAGTTCTTGGGCTTACTGAGTGAGTAGCTTGGACAGAGACTCTTTCCAGCCAATGGTGACTTTGTGGTGTTTGGGTGCCATGTGTGTGTCTTCCAGAAGACACATCATTCATCTCGGTGGTGACAGTCCCTTCTCAGTGATCTGTGCTGTGGGGTGAGAGGGGAAAATAGAAATCCAGGCTATAAGGAAGTCTGCGTTTAGTAACCTTGGTTTATGCATGGATTTCAGTCCCAATCTCCTCTAATGTTGCACCAGGGCCACTCATGGACAGCCAAACTAACCTGAGGAGACTCTCACCTTGGGAGTGCAGAGCCCTGGAGAGCCAGGGTCAGAACACCGGAGCTCAAGCTAGAGCTTTGCCACTTGCTAGCTTTGGGGCCTTGGGCAATTCAGTGTCAACCTCTCTAAGGCTCAGCCTCATCATTTTCTCCCCTTAAATTGAAATCATAGTTGCCTCCCACAAAAGGCCTTCCCTAGCACCTTGTCACACAGTGGGGTGACCCTAAGAATCCAGAGGGGATTTCCAAAAATTGGCCAGCAGAGCCCAGACTATCAGACTTTACCAAGCTGGGAAGACTTGAAGGCCACGTGCAGATCACACTGGCTGCCCACCAGAAGCATGGCCACCAGGTAGTTTGATTTTTGGAGCCACGATGACCTTGGAAGCAGATAAAAATACCAACGATACCAAAAAAAAAAAAAAGCGAAAAGTACCAGTCTTTGGCCTCTGCAGCTATCTTCTGCTCTGTGGACAGGGGTCGGGACCTCAGGGAAAGACAGAGGGGCTAGGTCTCCTTCAGTCCTTAGACCATCTACAGCATGACATGAAGGGTTGGCATTCTTCCTGTGTCATCTAAGGGGCTTCGTGGAGTGGTGGGATAAAGGACCTGGCTCTGGAGGGCAGCAACAATGAGGTGATGGTGGTCAGATGCAGAACGAGGCCCATGGTTTTGGATGTAGCCAGTATCAGGATTTGATTTGCCTGACTTCTCATGTTTGCTGCAAAGATTTGTTTTTCAGCTGGGGAAGGGGGAAAAATCAGTGGAACATGGCTCACAGGCTGTCCTTGGGGAAGGCCAATCAGCCTTAAGAATTTGATCTCATCCCCATTTTTAAAGGCAACAAGAAAGCTTTAAAGTTATACTCACAACGAGCCTAAGCAAACAGGCCACCATTTTTACAGAAGGCAACCTGATAAGATCGTTTTGTTCTTGTGACCCCAACATCCGGCGCAGCCTCTTACACTTGGTAGGAGTTTATCGGTTTGTTGATTGGAATTGTACTAACTCTGTAAAACAACATGCAGGGAAGATGACACAAATACTGATTGTCAGTCAGAGTCCCCAGAAATAGGACACGTGGCCAGCACCAGGAGACATCACAAAAAACCAAAAGGGACCATCTTCACAGGACAAGAAATGCTGGTTACAGCAGTCATTTCAGCATCAACAATCAGATCAGTGACTGGGCCCAGCAAAGGTCGAACCAATGGCAAATTAGAAGAAAGGGGGACAAAGGAGGAAAAAAGACACTGTACAGTTCCACCAGCCCCGGTCCTTCCTGTTGAGATGTGTTAACAATTCAGGTACGGACAACAGTCACCCTGACTCAGAGCATCGTTCCCTAAGCATGTTTGACCGCTGCCCCAGAACACCACGTTCCGGGGAGGAGGCCAGCAAAGCCGGAGGCTGCCTCTGTCAGAGACCAGCGGCTCTTGGCCAAGCAAAAAAGTCACGGCAGCCAAAGGCCTCAGTGGGTCTGAGGACAGGCCACTGGCAAAAGAGAAGAGGGTGGCTACTGCAGAATACAGAAAGTGGCTTCGTGAAAGAGCAAACAGCAGGAAGGGACCTCGGCCTCCCTCTTCACCCCAGTCCTGAGAATGAAGGCTCGCCCTCCCGAGGCATCCCCTTCCCTGCTCAGCGGAAGTGAAGATGTTGGCCTTGCCTCTGAAATGTGCCTTGACTGCTGCCCCACTGGGACAAGCCAAACAAGGCTAGCCCCTGTCCACAGAAATCTGAAGACAACTTTTCATGTCCCCTCACTGGTCTGGAGTGTTTGCTGTTTTGTTTCCAAAATCTTTCTTAACATCTTTTTGTTTTCACATCACCTGCCTTTCCCAGTGTCTCTTCTCTCTTCAGAAAGAGATGCAGGCAGATTGGATACACCCTGCAAGGCTTGTGTGATCTATTAGTGAAAATAATTAAGAAATAGATATACCTTTATACATGTGGGTATATATATCTATCATTGCCTTTAAAGACTTGTTTCTAGTTTTGCTTTCATGTCATCCACCTTTCTCAACATAGCCCTCCCCCCACCACCACAGAGCCACCCCTTCAACAAAAGAGTAGAAAAAGAGGGGAAGAAAACAGTTCAGCAAAACCAGCTCAGCACCGAGTCCAGCCTCGCAGGCAGGTCCCAGCCCCGCAGACTCCCACCCTGGCATCGAAGGCCAGGGAGGAATGCCCTCAGTGATTGTCTTTGGGGCCAGGCTCCGACGACCTCCTCTCGACGTTCACCTTCAGTTGTCGGCTGCGCTTTCAATTTATGTGGCTGTCTCCGGGTCTGTTCATCTTGTTCTCCTCATTCACCTGTTTCACTTTGCCCCCAGTTCTCATAACTCTTCCCATGTTTCTCTTTATTAAGCAGTCTTGGTTTCTTATAGCATCACAATATTTCATTGTATCCATAAGCCACAGTTGATTTAGCCATTCCCCCTTTGATGGGCGTCTACTTTGTTTCCAATTCTTTGCTGTCAAAGAACTGTCTTGGTAGTTTGATTGGTATGGCACTGAATAAGTAAGTTAATTAGGTAATAAATTAGGTAATATTGTTGCTGTCATTATATTGGCCTGCCCTGCCCATGAGCGATGAATATGTCCACTTGTTGAGATCTCTCTCTCTCTCTGCGTGAAGAATGTTTTGTAATTGTGTTCATATAGTTCCTGTGTGTGTCTTGGCAGATAAACTCTCAGGTATTGTATACTGACCACAGTTTTTTATTTTTTGTTTCTTGGTGAGGGGTTAAGTGACCTGCCCAAGGTCACACAGATAGTAAGTGTCAAGAATCTGAGGTCGGATTTGAACTCAGGTCCTCCTGACTCCACAGAGCTTTATGCACTACACCACCTAGCTGCCCCCCCCAGTTATTTTCAATGGGATTTCCCTTTTTATCTCTTTCCGCTGGATTTTGTTGGTTGATATTTAGAAATGCTGATAGTTTTTGTGGGTTCATTTTATGTCCTTCGACTTTAAGTAATTGTTTTAACTGGTTTTTTTAGTTGACTCACTAGGGTTCTCTTGGTAAACCATCATATCACCTACAAAAAGGGATGATTTTGTTTCCTTGTTGCATTTTTTCCCCTTCAAATTCTTTTTCTTACCTTATTGCTGAATCTAGTACAATACTGAATAATAAAGGTGGCAGTGGACATTTTTCCTCCACACTGATCTTATTGGAAAGGATTTAGCTTATCCCATTACAGATCATCCTTGCTTTTGGTTTTACTAAACAATACTTATCATTTTAAGGAAGACTCCATTTATTCCTGTGCTTTCTAGTGTTTTTAACAGGAATGAGTGTTATATTTTGTCAAAAGCTTTTTCTGCCTCTGTTGAAATCATATGAATTTTGTTGTTTTTGTTATTGATATAGTCAGTTATGTTTATAGTTTTCCTAATAATTGAACCAGCCCTAAGTGTCTGGTATAAATCCAGCCTGGTCACAGTGTATGATCTTTATGCTATATTTCTGTAATCTCCTTTCCAATATTTAAGTTTTTTGGTTAATGTTCATTATTGATCTATAGTTTTCTTTCTTAGGGAGAGTTGACTCTCCTTGGGTAGCAAGCCAATAATATTTGTGTCGTAGAAGGAATTTGGTAAGACTCTTTCTTTACCTATTCTTTCAAACAGTTTATATAGTATTGGAAATAATTACTCTTTAAATATTTAGTAGAATTTGCTCACAAATTTATCTTGTCCTGGAGTTTTTTCTTAGGGAGATTATTTATAGCTTGTTCAGTTTCTTTTTCTAAGATAGATTATTTAAGTATTCTATTTCCTGTTCTGTTAACTGGGACTATTTATATTTGTAAATACTAATTTCATTTAGATTGTCAATTTTATTATTGGCACATATTTGGGCAAAATACTTCCTAATTATTACTTTTATTTCACCTTTATTGGTTGTAAATTCACTTTTTTCGTTTTTTTTTTGATACTAGTAATTTGGTTTTCTTTCTTTTTTAAAAAAGTTAAATTAAATCAAAACAATAATTAGGAGCTATTTTGCCCAACTGTATGCCAATAAATTTGACAATCTTAGTGAAATGGATGAATATTTACAAAAATATAAACTGCCCAGATTAACAGAAGAAGTAAAATACTTAAATAACCCCATTTCAGAAAAAGAAATTGAACAAGCCATCAATGTTGAAAAAAGTGAATGTTGAAAACTAAAAATTAAAAAATTAATTATAAAAAAATTAAATTAACCAAGGGTTTCTCTATTTATCTATTTTTTTTAAAGCTTATAGTTTTATTTATTAGTTTAGTGGGGGTTTTTTCCTTGATTCAGGATTTCATTTTTGGTGTTTAATTGGGAAGGGATTAATTTGTTGGTTTTCTGATTTTTTTTTACTTGAATGCCTAATTATTTAATCTGTTTTTTCTCTCTTTTATTGATGTAAGCATTTCAAGATATACATTTTCCACTAAAGTACTGCATTGGCTGCATCCCAAAAATATTGTTATGTTATTGTTGTCATTATCTTTAATGAAATTATTGATCATTTCTATGATTTGTTTTTTGATCCATCCATTTTTGTTTTGTTTTGGGCTAGGCAGTGGGGTTAAGCGATTTGCCCAAGGTCACACAGCTAGTAAGTGTCAAGTGTCTGAGGCCGGATTTGAACTCAGGTCCTCCTGACCCAGGCCAGTACTCTATCTACTGCCCCTTCCATCTGTTCTTTAGGATCCATTCTTTTGTTACAACCCCGTCTCTATTTGTGTATTTTTCTGTTTCAAGTATATTTCTTGTAAATAACATATTGTTGGATTCCGGTTTCTGAGCCATTCTACTGTTCTCTTCCATTTTATGGGTGAGTTCATCCCATTCACATTCACAGTTATGATCAATAGATGTATATTTTGCTTCAGACTATTCTTTTATACTTATCCTTTTCTTTTTGACCCCATTCCCTCTTCAAGAGTCTTTTGCTTCTGACCATTACCTCCCTTAATTTACCCTCTCTCCCATTCTTCCGTCCCCCTCACCTTTCTCTTAACCTCTTTTCCTCCTGCTTCCCTTTGGGTAAGATGAATTTCTGTGTGTATATGTATTCTTCCCTCCTTCAACCAGGTCAGATGAGAATAAAGTTCAAGCGTTGCCTGTTCCCGTCTTCTCTGTCCCATCCATTGTATAAATTCTTCCTTGTGCACCTCATTTATGTGAGATAACTTGCCCCATTCTTTCTTTCCTTCCCTCTCTTCCAGTGCATTTCTCTTCCCCACCCTTCCATTCTTTTGAGGTCAGCACCACAAAATAGAATCACACCCGGATCGCTATCTCATTAGATTCCCTCTAAGGCCCCTGGTGATCATAAAATTCTGAAGGAGTTACATGTATCATCATGCCACACAAGGGATGTAGACAGTTTACCTTTGTTTAGTGCCTTGTGCTTTCTCTCCCGCGTTTGCCTCATTATGCTTCTTGTGAGTTCTGTGTTTCAGTGTCAGATTTTCTATTCCACTCTGGTCTTTTCATCAGGAATGCTTAAAAGTTCTCTGTTCCATGAAGTGTCCATATTCCCTTATAGAAATATGCTCAGTTTTGCTGGGAAGTTTATTCTTGGCCCTAATCCTAGATCTTTTGCATTCCAGAATGTCATATCTTAAACCCTGCACTCCTTTAATGTGGAAGCTGCTAACTCTCATGTGTCCTGACAGTATTTGGATTATTTCTCTCTGGCTGCTTGCAGGATTTTCTCCTTGACCTGGGAGCTCTGGATTTGATACAAATCCTAGGTGTTTTCATTTTGGAGTTTCTTTCAGGAAATGATTGGTGAATTCTTTCAAGTTCTCCTTTGCCCTCTGGTTCTAAGACATCTGGGCATTTTTCCCTTATAATATCTTAAAATATTAAGTGAAGCCTCTTTTTTTTATTTCTGGCTTTTAGATAGCCCAGTGACTCTTAAATTATCTTTCCTCAATCTGTTTCTAGGTCATTGTTTTTTATATATATGACACATTTTCTCTTTATTTTTTCATTCTTTTAAGTTGATTTTATTTTTTCTTATCTCATAAAGTTATTAGGTTCTATTTTCTCAGTTCTAATTTTTAAGGAGTTTTCTTCAGTATTTTTGTGCTTCTTTTACCAAACTATTAATTCTTTTTTCATATCTTTCTTGCACTGCTCTTTTTTTTTTCAGTTTTTTCCTCTTCCACTCTTATTTGATTTTTAAAATCATTTTTTTGCTTATTTTTATCCCATTATTTAGTTCTTCTAGGAATTCTTGTTCAGCTCTTGTCCAATCTGCACTTTTTCTTTGAGGCTTTGATTAAAAATGTTTTCAAGTCATTGTCTTCTTCTGTCTGTCTGTCTTGAGCTTCCCTGTTACCACAGCAGCTCTTTACAGTCAGGTTCATTTTTTTGTTTACTCATTCTTCCGGCCTATTTCTTGACTTTATGTTGGTGCTGGGCTCTGCTCACCTCTGGGCTTTCTCAGTTCAGTCTGCAAGTTTTCAGTGCTTCCAAAATGGTGTAACCTGTTCACTTCTCTCCTTGTCTGAGATGTGCAAGTTCCTAACCCAGGTTTGGGTCTACAGGCTTGTGGGTGGTTGAGTTTCAGTAGAATGTTACTGGACTCGGTCACCGTCAGCCCACTTTTAGGTTCTGCAGGTTCAGAAGGACCAAGCTTACTGATGCTCCTTGTGTCTGGGTCTCCTGCCCCCAGTATCTCACTTGCAGGACTAAAGGTTAGCACTGAGCACCCCGCTGTGCTCTGGGCCTCAGGCCCCACAGCTCTGTTTGGTCACTGCTCAGCTAGGGCCTCGCCAGCTAACTCATCTGTGGCCCAGAGGTGCCAGCTGGCCCCATTCCTGCTCCCAACACTAGTACAGGGGCCCCCAGGACCTGCTCCTGCCCAGGGGTTCAGTCTCAGCCCTTTTACCATCCTTGGGCACTGAAATGCTTCCTACTGTCCCAGCTGCCATTATGGTGGGCTCCTGGCCAGCCCCCGACCCCGTGCCACCCTGGGCTGGAAAAATGACTCGTGGATTTTTCTTGGCTTTCCTGACCAGGATGTAGTCTGGCACATTTTCTAGATGGTTAGAGGGTAGGCTGGGCTCAGCAAAAGTGCCGACCCTCCCTTTGCTATCTTGGCTCTGCCCCTGTGCTGTATAGATACCCAGGCGTGAAGTGGGGGGACCTTCTGCCTGTTTGGCATCCTTTGCACCTCTTGGGGAGGTCGCTGACCCAGCCTTTTGCCCTGAACTCTCTTAGCTTCTTTGCAATTTCTGCCTTCATAACCCTGGCCACCCCAGGTCAGGCCCTCATCACTCTCTCCTGGGTCACTGCAGCAGACTCCTGAGTGGCCTCCCTGGCTCCAGTCTGTTCTTCACTCTGCTCCCAAAGGAGCAGACCAGGTGACTTCCCTCCTCAGCCAGCTTCAGGGGCTCCCCTTTGCCTCCAGGGTAAAAGCGCCCCACCCTGCCTTCACAGCCTTAGCCTCACTGGGCTTCAGTCCTCCTTCCACACTCAGTGACCCTGCCAAAATGGCTGCCTCCATGCTGAGAACTCATTCTGCCTTCCCTTTCCACTTCCAGTTCTGCACCCCTCTCTCCAGGCTGGTGCCCTTTCTTCCAATCAACCTGTCAGTCCACAGGTATTTATAAAGCACTTAGTATGTGCAAGGTGCTGGCTTAGGGCATATGGGTACAAAGAATAAAGCAATTCCTGTTTGCAGGTAGCTTACGTTCTAATAGGGGAGACCAGAAATGCATAAAACAATGTAAACAGCACCAATGTAAAATGAAGAGTGGTGCGGAATGTTCTGTCTCTGCCATCGGGATGGAAGTTCCTGTGGGTAAGGAAGGTTGCCAGCACCCAGCCCTATGCCTGGCACACAGTAGGTGCTTAATCAATGCTGGAGTCTCCAATGACCAGTGTTCCTCATTCCTCCTCCTAAGAGACTTTTCATCTTTGTGTTTTCCTTCTTTTTCCCAAGGCTGAACAGCGTGTCCTGTCAAGGGTTCACGCTCTGGAAAGGCGGCTGGAAACTCTGGCTTCCGAATACTCTGCCCATTGGCAGAAGGAGGCCATGCGGCTGGAGCGCCTGGAGCTACGACAAGGGGCTGGTGGGGGTGGAGGTGGGAAAGGCCTGAGCCATGAGGACACTCTGACTCTGCTGGAGGGCCTGGTGAGCCGACGGGAAGCCACCCTGAAGGAGGACTTCCGCAGGGACACCACTGCCCACCTCCAGGTGAGGAGAAAGCAGGAGCTGCCCAGCTGCTCTCCTGATGTGCCAGGTCACTGAGACCAGCCAGTGGGGGCATGGAGGTCTTGAGGTGAAGCAGTGCTCTGGGACTGCCAGAGCCTGCAACGTTCTCGGGGTCTTGTGGAATGCCTGTCTCCTTTTCTGTGCTCCCCAGGAAGCACTGACCACCCTCAGGGCAGAGCATCAGCAAGATTTGGAGAACGTCCTAAAGAAGATCACTCAGGCATCCCAGGTAATGCTTCTGGAGGCGGAGTCAGTGGGGGTGGGCACCTCGGGGGAGGCCGCTTGGGGCCGAATCGGCATCCTTGAAAGGTTGATGCTGCTCTCAGGGGAGTCGGCACTTGCCTACAAGGGCCTGGCCAGATTCCTTACTTGTCTGGGAGCCTCTTAGATCAACAAAGAGCGGCCGCCCTGAGAGATGGCCACTTGCTAACAGCCGCCCGAGGGACCCCCTTGTCTGAGGGATGAGTATGGAGCTTAGTGACCTAAAAGAAACCTAGTCTCCCTCCTGCAGCTCCTCTCTGGAATCAAGCACATTCATGCAGGAAGACTAGGGAGGGATAAGACTGTCAGTGAAAAGAATATGACTTAAAAACTATGGGGGGCAGCTAGGTGGTGCAGCGGATAGAGCTCTGGCCTTGGAGTCAGGAGGACCTGAGTTCAAATCTGACTTCAGACACATGACACTTACTAGCTGTGTGACCCTGGGCAAGTCATTTAACCCTATTTGCCTGACCAAAAAAAAAAGAAAGAAAAAGAAATGACTTAAGAATTGAGTTTGAAACTTTCTTCAGGGGACTGAGAAGTGACCTCACCACTCTGGGGAAAGTGGTTTATGCCTAATCCCAGCTGAGCTTGGGTCTTTCTCAAATGCCTCCTCTTGGTGGGATAGTTGGAGAGGAGCCCAGTCTCTGAAAGGTCTAGCCCGGATCCAAGGTCAAGATTTCTGGAGCCTAGCAGTTCGCAGAGACGCGGCTCCTCCTCAGTGGACAGAGGGCCCCGCCAGAGGCGACCACGAGTCCCCAGGATTTTCATCGGTCTCATTGTGCCCTCTTTTTCCTTACAGGACCTGGAAAGCTGGGTGCTCCAGCTCAAGTCTGAGTGGCAGAGGTAAGTCTCCAAAGGACTGACTGGCAAAGAGAAGAGGAGGGAAGGAGGCAGGCTAGAAAGCCAGACTGAGATTCTCTGGGGCGTCACTGGGTTAGCATGTCCATAGGATCGATCTCAGAGAGAAGATGAGGGTGCTGAGGCCCGAGAGGGAAACAACTTGCCCAGGGTCACGCAGGGAGTCAATGTCAGTGAAGACTTGCGCCCAGGTCTCTGGCTCTATTCTTTCCACTGGGTAGTGGTTTTCTTCGGGTGAGCCTGTTCTACTTCCTGGCCTCTCTGTGATTCCATCCTCGACCTTTCCTTTTGTCATTGTTTAGTTTGGCCCAAGAAGCCCTCCGGGAAAACATGCTAAAGGAGATGGGCCCTTTGGAGGCCCAGCTGGCCGGCCTGAGGCAGGAGCTGGCGGCCTTGAGCCATAGACAGGCTACAGTGGCCGAGCAAGTAGACCTTTGGCCACAGAAGATGGCGGCCCTGCGCAGTGACGTGAGTCCTCCCGTCCCCCGGTTAGGCCAGGCATGCCCCTCGATCCAAGCAGGGCTGCTGCTACCCAGGCATCTGCCCAAGGAAGTCCAGCCCTTTAAGGTGTCCGCTGCGTGCTTCCCAGAGATTGGGCCTATGGCGTGGACTTGGGGACGTGGAGGGGAGAGTCCTCATCTGTCAGATGGGAGGGTCCAGTGAAATCCTGTTGGCAGACCTCAACGCAGTGGAGAAATGCCAGTCACCTTCCCTGGCCCCAGGCAGGCACATACTGGGCCTGAGCTCTCAGAGGCTCTCTGTCCAGGCCCTCTTCCTTCCTCACCTCTGCTGTTTGCTGAGCTCCTTCCTCTGGTGGCTTCCAGGTGGAGTCTCAGTTCCCAGCCTGGATCAGTCAGTTCCTTCTTCGAGACAAGGGTGCTCAGGCTGGGCTCCTTCAGCTGGAGGACGTGCAGGCCCAGCTTCGGGACCTGGAGCACAGAATCCTCACTCACGTGGCACAGGAGCAGGTCAAGTCTGCCAGCGAAGCTGCCGCCAGCCTGAGGCTGACCCTTCGCAAGGAGGGGGTGACGGGGGTGACCGAGGAGGTGAGGCCTGCCCCACTGGCTGTCTGCCCGCCTGGGATCACGGGTTTGCCCTGAGAGGAGCCTCCCAGGAGGGAGGGGGAGCCCTGGCCAAGCAGGTAGCATGCTTGCCCTTCCCCTAAGGGCTGGGCCCATCCTGCAGGCAGCCTGGCCCACCAGTGCATGCCCGTCTTTTAGGAAGTACACCAGATCGTGCAGCAGGCACTGAAGCGCTACAGTGAAGACCGCATCGGGCTGGTGGATTACGCCCTGGAGTCCTCGGGTAGGCAGCCTGCAGAAAGCTTGGGACACAACAGATTAGAAAACCGGGATTCCCGTTACTGGACAGGAGGAATTGACACATTGGGATGCCCCTTCTGGGCCAGGGCAGTGAGGAGGGCTGATGCCTCGGCAGCGCCCCCTTGCTTTGAGGGCTGCCCTAGGCCATCTGTGTCCTGCCCATCCTGGGTGCCCCCCAACTTATCTCCCTGTTGCTCTTCCAGGGGCCAGCATCATCAGTACCCGCTGCTCAGAGACCTATGACACCAAGACGGCCCTTCTCAGTCTGTTTGGCATCCCCTTGTGGTACTATTCCCAGTCCCCAAGGGCCATCCTCCAGGTAGGGCTGAACAAAGGACCCCCAGCTTGGCTCTCTGCCTGCCATCTCCCGCCCTCCTCTGTGGGGGCTGGGCTCTCAAGGTGGAGGGGCCCTAATATCGGGGTCTGTTCCCTCTGCCGCCGCCTTTCACCTGACTTGTCTCGTGCCCACAGCCGGACGTCTACCCTGGCAACTGCTGGGCATTCCGGGGCCCCCAGGGCTTTGCGGTGGTTCGCCTGTCTGCCCGCATCCACCTCACTGCCGTCACCTTGGAGCACGTGCCCAAAGCCCTGTCCCCTATCAGCAACATCCCCAGCGCCCCCAAGGACTTTGTCATCATGGTGAGTACCTGAGCCTGGCAGCTCTCCTTTCTAGAACAGTAGAAAGCCCTTTCTTAACGGCAGCCATCGCCAGGTGAGGAGTGGAAGGATGTACCCATTTAACAGATGGGATGTTGAGGCCGGCCAGCCCTTCTGCTCCTCTCCCTCTTCTTGGAGAGGAGCCAGAGGCAGCCAATGCTGCCTTAAGGTCCTTTTCTGCAACACGTTGCCTCCGTGGCTGGGTGTCCCACGGGTGAGGCGCGCCAGGACAGGCAGAGATGGAATGTCCACGTAAGGAGCATTTGGGAGAAAAGATGGAGCCAGAGGAGAAGGTGAAAAATGCAGGGGAGGGGGACGGTCAGGACCCAAATCCTGAGACAGATGAAGAAACTGAGGCGCCCACAGTTAGTGTTTTCTCCCAAGCCCTTTGGCAGCTTAAGGGGAGAGGCTGCAAAGGAGGCCAAGGGCCTGGAGGGGAAAGGCTCTGAATTAGTGAGAGAGATGCTAGAAGGCAAGGGGCTCGAGGGAGGAAACATCACGGTGGCTTGTTTGCTCCCCTTTCCCCTCCCCAATGTATCCTGCCGCTTCCGCCTCCTCCCCCACCACCTCCCGTCCTTTGCCTCCCTGGATTGATTTGGATTCATGTCTTAACAGCATGACCTTTCCTGCACCCTCTCCCATCCGTCCATCCGTTCATCCATCCCTTCCCTTTGCTTTTCCTTCTGTGTAGGGGCTAAATGAAGATTCCCAGTCGGAGGGGGTGGCCCTCGGCCAGTTCACCTACGATAATGCTGGGGAGTCCATTCAGACCTTCGACTTTCAGGTATGGACGGCCACTCAGTGACCCAGGCAGGCTGGTGATCTGGAGGGCTTTGTGACTGGCTGCAGTGGAAGTCAGGAGCTTGTGGGTCTGACAGGAACCTGAAGGATAAGGTTGTGGCTTAATTTAGCCACTGCCCTTTGAAGGAAGCTGGGGGCAGAAGGGCTTCGGGATAGGATGTTCACCAAGGGATCTCAGGCCTTCCTAACCCACTTTCCTCTTCCCACAGGGCAACAACACAGCCCCATATCAGGTGGTAGAGCTTCGCATCTTGAGCAACTGGGGTCACCCTGAGTATACCTGCATTTACCGCTTCCGGGTCCATGGGAAGCCTGCCAATTAGCTCCTCTCCCCAGGTCCCTTCACCCCTTTCCCTTCCAGCTACCTCCCCTCCACCAGCAAGCAGCTCCACCACCTTCTCCCCTGTCCCCCACGCTTAATCCCTTATGGACACCATGGCTCTGGGAGACAGAACATGGAAGCCCACCTCCGTGGAGCAGTCCTGCCCCACTGGGCCCTCTCTGGTATGGAGGAGACCACCAGCTGAGCAATTTCTGTTTCACTCCCCATCCTCTCTGCAGGCCCTGCCCACCCCCCAGAGGTGTATATATAGCTATGTATTATATGTTGGGGGTGTGGGGAGGGACCAGTGAGGGCCTTGCTATGCTCAGCAGCAGTCCAACAGAACCACAGCTAACGCCACCTTGGCTCTAGGGCAAGGAATTGGGTGTAGTAAGGGCATGACAAACTGGGCAGCTGCAGAGGGCAGACATGGGCATGCAGGGGGCTAATGCCCCTGTCCATGGTACCTTGCATGGTTCTCTTCACCATTGGACACAATGGAGGCAGTCTTTGGAATCGGAAGCACCTGGGATTGAGCCCGAGTCCCCGGGCTTTTTTGTTCTGACAAGGCCAACAGCCTCAATTTGGGGGAAATTCTGCCCCCAGGGTCACCTGGAGTGGCATTTAGAAACTGTTACCTGGGGGTGTAACCATGGCTGGTAGGCCCCTTTTACCCACTGTGGCTTAATTTAGAGAAGAATGGAGGGTTTCTGGTGTGTGGGAAAGGCAGTATTAGATACAGCATTAATCACGGTTTAGATAATGCTGAAAGGGAAGGCGGCCCAGAGTGCAGCCAGGGGCCCATGGGGAGAGGGCCTTCCCTTTCGTTATTGGTGCCAGGTTTCTCCTCCCTGCCCTCACAGGCCCAGAGGCCATGCCTTCATCCACCTGGAGCTCAGTCACTGTGGGCTCTCCTTTGGACCCGTCAGCTCCTGCGGTTGTGGGTATGGTGAGCAGGAGACTGGCCAGGATCCTGATGAGAAGGGCCCTTCCCTGGCCCTGTGTAAGGTTGGCATTGAGCCAGTGTTGCCCTCTCTCCCTGGGGGGGGAACTTGCCCTGCCCCAGGTGCCTCTACAGGGAAACAGGACATCATAGGCTCATCACAGTCTTACCCTGGGGCTCTGACTCTAGTTCCCTTCTGGCTTGGTTAGCACATGGGCAGGTGTTAAGTTTATTGGGATAGGGTTGGGGGGAGCTTGTTGGAGTTAAGGCTGGGATGGGAGGGGGAGGGCAAATTCTTTGGCCCTGCGGGCCAATTGTATTATGTATATAGATATATATTTATATTTATACACAGATATATTTCATGGTTCTTTTTTATCCGATAGAAAAGCTAAGGGCTTCATTCCTGGCTGCCTCCCCTGGGGCCCAGGGTGATATTCACTCCAGCCCCAGCTTGGGCGGGGGGGGGGGCCGTCAAGTACTAATCTCCACAGTGGCATCGCCATCCTTTCTGCCTCTTGCCATGAGGAAGGAAGGCAGGGGTTCACACCATAGGGCTGGCCACTGGTTCCCGAAGCCAGCAGGGGCGCCCACTCTTCTGCAGGTTTCAGGGGCCAGCAGCAGTCGGTGTGGGGCTGACCCCAGCTGCCCCTCAGCCCAGCCTGCTCCTGCTGCTTTTGTCCCCTCCCCAGGAAGCTGGCATCTGAGCAGCCCCACATAGGAACCTACAGATGGGGGCTTAGCTCTTCCCCATCACAAAGACTACTGTTTAATTCTTTAGTTTTATTTTTCAATTGACAGATTCTAATTTATGCCTATGCAAAAATAAATTTTCTCTTGGATCTGTGGTTGCTTCTTGTCCACCCGTCACATGGAGGTTGCTCTTGAGGCCACCTCAGAGTAGTGGGGAAAAAGAGGCAGGATTGTTGTGGAAACCCTCTATTCAAAGAGCGGCTTCCCTTCAGCTGAGTGAGGCCTGGGAGGGCGTGCCCTGGGCAGCAGAGGGAGCTAAGCCCAGACCTGGGCTTGGAGAAGCAGAGCTGGGAGAGGGGGCTAGAGGAGGCCCATGGAGGTTCCTGGGCAGCGAGTGGCAAAGCCAGAATGGAAAGGGCCCTCAGGGCATCGGCTTCCTGATTCCCAGAGAAGAACAGGCTGTCCAGAATTGTTAGAAGGGAGGAAGCGCTTTGCAGATGGGAATTCCCCTTCATGAGACTGGACTCTCACCGTCAGCATCCCCTCCTGACAGCCTGTTCGTTAGGCTGTTCCAAACAGTCTTCCTCCAGACCAGCACTGGGGCCAGCCATGGCTTGACCACGTGGTCCCTGGAGATGTCCATAGGAGAGATGGACTGAGGCAAAAGGAACTCCATGGACAGAAAAACAGAAACAGAAAGGGGCCTCCAGGAGACTGCTTCTCCTGTCACCCCATCTAGAGGGGTCACAAATAGCACTGTGGTGCCCCAGGGTCCCCCCGGCACCCTACTAAGGTTCTGAGCCAAAATCTCTCTAAACTTCCAACCCAGATGAAAAGATTTCTTCTGGCCCTTCAGACATTCCATCTAACATCAGCTCAGAATGAACTGGGGTTAAATGCAGTACTTTGGGATGAGAGACTGAGGTCAGGGAAAATGCCCTCTTGTCTTACCCGTTAATTTAATTTAACCCGTTAACTGTTTCCAAATCCACTGTGACTCAATCAAAGGCTTTACTAAAATCTGAGCGCACTTTGCAGCATTTCAAAGCAAAGACTAGCTGCTCGTTGGACACTGTGGATCTGCGATCTCAGCAGCACAGGCAGGAAATGCATCTTTTTATCCCAAGCAGTTCTGCCCTCCTGTCATGAAAGCAAATCACTTCATTTACCCGAGTGGGGAAAGTGCTCAGAGTCTGATCAAGCAGTTGTGCCACTGAGGTTGAAAATTGCTTTCTTCATGGGCCAGTTCACCTTATATAAAGCAGTGAAGAGGAAGAGAGAGTTCAGGATTCTCCGTTCAGTCACTTGGCAATGCATTGAGGCAACCTCTCACAAAGCACAAATGAGCCAAGAATGTAACTTCAGGGTTACCTAAGGGGCATTTAGAGTAGGCTGGAGCTCATCTTGAGCCTAGGTGTATCCAATCAATGGGAAAGGAAGAGACAGTGAGGCTAATAGATCTCTGCCTCCTTGCTTCTAACTAAATGGGGGGAAAGACAGTTTAAAAAGGAAAGCAAGCTAATCTGAATCCTACAATTATCTAAAGATAGTCCATCCAATCTAGTAGGCCTATGGTAGGCCTCCAACGCAGACATCCTACAGAGCGGGGGAGGGGGGGGGGGGGGGAGGGCGGGCATAGCACACCCTGGTTAACAGGTGTGACCTGGATGCTGATCCAGACAAGGAGACTGAAAAGGAGCAGTCAAATAGGTAGGAAGAGAACCAGGTGAGGGTGGAGTCATGAAAATCTGGAGAGAAAAGACTGTGAAGGAGAAGAGGGCCCTGGGCTCAATCCTGGGCCTGCTTCTCTTCTCCCTCCATTCTCCTTCACTTGGTGATCACATCAGCTCCCATGGAGCTCCCTCTCTATGCTGATGATTCTCAAATCTACCTATTCTATCTCAAACTCCTTGTTGACCTCCATCTTTCATCTCTAGCTGCTTTTCAGATATCACAAACTGCATGTCCAGTAGACATCTTCAATTCAACATGTCCAAAATAGAATTCGTTATCTTCCCCCTAAACTTCCCCTTCCTACCTTCCCTATTACTGTAGAGGGCACCACCATCTCCCAGGCTCCCAACCTTGGCATCATCCTGGACTAACGTCTCTCACCCCCCACATCCTTGCTGTTGCCAAGGCTTGTCCCATTCACCTCTGGCACACCTCTTGCAGATTTCACCTTTGTAGCACCTCTCATCAATTTCACCTTTGCAGCCCACCTCATCAATTTCATCTCTGGCACATCTCTTGCAGATTTCACCTTTGCCAGCACCTCTCACCGATGTCACCTTTGCAGCACACCTCTCAATTTCATCTCTGGCACATCTCTTGCAGATTACACCTTTGCAGCACACCTCTCATCACTTTCACCTCTGCCACATCCCTTGCAGATTCCACCTTTGCAGCACCTCTCACCGATGTCACCTTTGCAGCACACCTCTCAATTTCACCTCTGGCACATCTCTTGCAGATTCCACCTTTGCAGCACCTCTCATCAATTTCACCTTTACAGCCCACCTCATCAATTTCATCTCTGGCACATCTCTTGCAGATTACACCTTTGCAGCACACCTCTCATCACTTTCACCTCTGCCACATCCCTTGCAGATTCCACCTTTGCAGCACCTCTCATCAATTTCACCTTTACAGCCCACCTCATCAATTTCACCTCTGCCACATCCCTTGCAGATTCCACCTTTGCAGCACCTCTCATCAATTTCACCTTTACAGCCCACCTCATCAATTTCATCTCTGGCACATCTCTTGCAGATTCCACCTTTGCAGCACCTCTCATCAATTTCACCTTTACAGCCCACCTCATCAATTTCATCTCTGGCACATCTCTTGCAGATTACACCTTTGCAGCACACCTCTCATCACTTTCACCTCTGCAAGCATCTTTCAAAGATCAGGCTCTCTCTCCTCTGACACTGCCCCTCCCCTGGTCCAAGCCTCATCGCCTCACACCTGCACTATTGCAGTAGCTGCTGGTGGATCTGCCTGCCTCAAGTCTCTCCTTATTCCTTCCAGATGTCAAACTGATTTTCCTAAGGTGCAAGTCTATGTCACCCATCTACTCAATAAACCCGTGGCTCACTATTTTCTCCAGGATTAAATACAGAATCCTCTGCTTGTCATTCAAAGCCCTTCATAACCTAGCCCTCTCCTCCCTTTCCAGTCTTCTCACACTTCACTCCCCACCCCATCTTCTTCAGTCCAGCGACACTTGCCTCCTGGCTGTTTTTTGCACATGACTCTCCATCTTCCAACTCAAGGCCTTTTCTCTGGCTGTCCCCCATGCCTGGAATGTTGTCCCTCCTCATTTCTGCTTCCCTGGATTCCTTCAGGTGTCAGATAAAATTCCACTGTCTATAAAAAGCCTTCCCCAACCCCTCTTAGTTCTGACTTCTGTTCACTTCTTCCTATTTTCCCCATATATAGTTTGTACATAGTTGTTTCCATGTTGTCTCCCTCGTCAGAGTGTGAGGTCCTTGAGGGCAGGCACCCTGTTTTTGCCTTTTTTTTGTATTTCTAGCTGTTATCACAATGCCTGCCATTAGCAAGCATTTAATAAATATTTCTCGACGGACTGACCATATTAAAGACTAGAGAGATGAAGGAGGATGAGGACTAAGAGAAGGTCGTTAGATCTGACAGTTAAGAGGTCATAAGAGGGCAATTTGGTTGAATATGATGTGGGAAGCCAGACCAGCCAAGAACCTGTTTCCTGATGTCTATGGTTTCATTTATAGCAAGAATGTCAATGTTGATATATTTCATATCCTCCAACAGAATGTTAAATAATGACCGTTGGATAAGGATCTCACATTTAGGGTAGTGCAGTTAAAGTTCAAAGCTACAATTTCATAGCACCCCCCCACCCCCACTCCCTTTCTGACAATGCTGTCATCACTTGGGTCTTACAAGGGAGATGCCCAAAATGAAGGCAATTTTGCATTTTTGTTTTATGAGTTGCCATGGCCAAAAGTCACCACCTGGTGGCAAGCCCATAGCTGAGAATACTCAGAATCCTCATCTTCTTATCTCAGGACTCATATGCACATATGGACTCATTCATGTACATGTAACAGAAGAGAAGATCCCTGGGGGCAGAGACTATTTCACTGCTGTTTCTGTATCTCAGCACCTGCAACACAGTAAGAGCTTCTCAGATTTTACTGAGTTGAATGGACTCACCGCCTCCACACTGGTCTGGGCCTTCCATTCCCTCTTATCCATGTTGGTGTCTTATCCTTCCTATTCCAAAGATCATTCTCCTTGGAAGAGAAAAGAGAAGCAAAGTACAGGATGAACAGTCCAGCTATCATTTACACCAAGGAGCAGTCCAATCCCTTCTTTGTATCTTCTCTTGCCTCCAACATAGCTTAAACACACACACACACACACACACATGGCACAGGGTGAGTTGAATATGAAGGGTTGATATCTAAGAAATAAAATTAAGGGGTGAGAGAGGAATGTATTGGGAGAAGGAGAAAGGGAGAGGTAGAATGGGGTAAATTATCTCACATAAAAGAGGCAAGATAAAGCTTTTACAGTGGAGGGGAAGAGGGGGAAAGTGAAAGGGAATGAGTGAACCTTACTCTCATTGGAATTGACTTAAGGAGAGAATAACATACACACTCAATTGAGTATGGAAATCTATCTTACCCTACAGAAAAGTAGGGGGGAAGGGGATAAGAGAGGAAGGGGTTGATAGAAGGGAGGGTAGATTAGGGTAGGGGGCAATCAGAAGCAAATACTTTTGAGGAGGGACAGGGTGAAAAGAGAGAATAGAATAAACAGGGGGCAGGGATAGGATGGAGGGAAATATAGTCTTTCACAACATGACTATGAAAGTGTTTTGCATGACTGCACATGCATAACCTATATCAAATTGCTCGCCTTCTCAATGAGGGTGGGTGGAGAGGGAGGAAGGGAGAGAATTTGGAACTCAAAGTTTTAAAAACAAATGTTAAAAATGGTTTTTACATGTAATTAGGAAATAAGCTACACAGGCAATGGGGTATAGCAATCTATCTTACCCTACAGAAAAATAGAAGGGGAAGGGGATAAGAGAAAAAGGGGTGATAGAAGGAAGGGCAGATTGGGGAAAAAGGTGATCAGAAGCAAAACACTTTTGAGGAGGAACAGGGTGAAAGAAGAGAGAGAATAGAATAAATGGGGGGGTAGGAGGAATAGGATGGAGGGAAATACAGGTAGCAATAGTAATTGTGAAAAAAAATTTTTTTGAAGCAAGTTTCTCTGATAAAGACCTCATTTCTCTAACATATGGAAAACTGTGTCAAATTCATAAAAATAAGAGCCATTCCCCAATTGATACATGATCAAAAGATATAATCAGTTTTTAGATGAAGTAATTAAAGCCATATAAAAAATATTCTAACTCACTATTAATTGGAGAAATGCAAGTTAAAACAATTCTGAGGTACTACCTCATACCTATTAGATTAGATAACAGGACAGAAAAGGTAAATGACAAATGTTGAAGGGGATGTGGGAAAAAAGAGACATTAATGTACTGTTGTCAGAATTGTGAACTGATTCAACTATTCTATAGAGCAATTTGGAACTATGCCCAAAAGGCCATAAAACTATACATATCCTGACATAGCAATGCCACTACTAAGTCTGTATCCCAAAAGAGATTAAAAAAAAAAAAAGGAAAAGGGCCTATATGCACAAAAATATTTGAGGCAGATCTTTTCTGGGGGTAAAGAGTTAGAAATTGAGGGGATGCCCATCAACTGGGGAATGGCTGAATAAGTTTTGGTATGTAATTATGATGGAATACTATTGTATTATAAGAAACTATGGGCAGGACGCTCTCAGAAAAACCTAGAAAGATTTACATGAACTTATGTAAAGTGAAATGTACTGGGTACAGAGTAACAGCAATATTATAAGATGATCAGATGTGAATGACTTCGCATTTCTCAGTAACACAACGATCCACAATAGCTCTGAAGGGCTTAGGATGAAAATCGCCATACACTCCCAAGAAAGAACTGATGGTGTCTGAATCCAGACTGAAGCAACTTTTTTTTTTCACTTTATTTTTTCTTGAGTTTTTTTGTCTGTGTTTTCTTTCACAACATGACTATTATGGATATGTTTTGCATGACAGAATATATATAACCTATACGGAATTGCTTGCCTCCTCAGTGGGGGTGGGGAGGTGGGGAGGGAGGAAGGGCAAGAATTTGGAACTCAAAGTTTTAAAAACAAATGTTAAAAAATAAGAAGAATAATTTAAAAGACTTTAGTTGGCCTTGACCCTCTCTATTGGTGGACATCTGGTCTTGGTTTGACTCTGACTGGCTGACAAAGTCTAGCAAGAGTCAGTAATATAAGGGCAGAGGCCTTGGGCCCTGTCCCTCAAGGCTGACATATGGCCCCATGAAAATGGGCTGCCGTCCTTCTATCTCAGAGTTCATTCTTTCATCTGACATGGAGGAATTAGAGGCTATAATCTTGCAAAGGACAGAAATGAAAGCCGTGATGTCAAGGTCAGGAAAACTACCTTGTAAGTTTCGAAAGGTCAGGAGATCAGGCCATCCAGGTGTCAAGGCCATGCAGGGTTTTGCAGCCGTGCCATTCACTGATTCCTTGAAGGGCACCCTACCCAGTGGAAGCAAGGACTCATGTGGCAGTCACTCCACCTTGGATTTGAATTTGGTGGCACCAGTGCTATATAGAGACTGTGCTAAGTCTGAGCCTGCTCACCCCAGGCACCAACGTGCTATGAGGGAGACTGCCCCCAAGGCATATGGGGAAAATGTTTACACTTTGGTTATTATTATGTCTTTGAAGTAAATATTTCTTTGGGTTCTTTTTGTGGGTTTTTGAGGGTTGGTTTTTTTTTTGGCAATTGGGGTTAAGTGACTTGCCCAGGGTCACACAGCTAGTAAGTGTGTCAAGTGTTTGGTCTGAGGCTGGATTTGAACTCAGGTCCTCCTGACTTCAGGGCCGGTGCTCTATCCACTGCGCCACCTAGCTGCCCCTAAATATTTCTTTGTTAAAGAATAAAAACGTTGCAGTTTGGGGGTAGGAATATAGTCTAATATTCACCCAAATGAATGATGCTGAGAAATATCAGATATTAAGGTACTTGGGATGTCCCGTCCACACATGTGGAATTCACACACATGAGGTTTACACACGACACTCCAATGCAGTTAGATGTCCCTTCTTACCTTACATGACATAGGGCCATGAGCCTGTGTCAATGGGGGAAAGGGCTGGTGGGCCCTCAGATTTCATCCCATTTGTTGTAATAATTGAGGCTGGGTTGGAACCCCAGGCCCTCCTGCTCTTCTAAAGCCTCTTCACAGTAGAGGGTTCTGAGCCTACAAGAAAGAAGATGGCAGCTCCCCAGCATATATATCGCCCTGACTTGGTATTAGAAGAGCCAGGTTCAGAACTCAGTTTTGCGACTTCCTGTGTGATCTACAACCTTCACTGAGTCTCAGTTTCCTTTTCTGTAAAACTAAGGCTTTGGGCTAGGTCATGCTTAAGCTAAAAAATGCTGTGGTTTGATTCCTGGAGAGGATGGGATTACACAGATTATATAATAATGACAGAAGGAGTAGGGCCCTGTTCCGAATCTAGAGTTCCCAGGCCCTGCTCCTAGAAGGCAAACCTCCCTGATTCCTGACAACAGAGCTGAATGGATTAGAATGCCAACCTCCTCGCTGTCGGCCTCAGTTTTCTTCTGTACCACGAGGAGGGAAGACTGGAAGATCCAGGTCTAGCGGCCAAAGGCCCTATCCTTTGGTTAACGCCACGTGGGTAGAGGAGGACGGACCCTGGCCATACGTGGCCTGCAGTGACAGCTTCAGAGAGGGAAGAGAAGGAACAGCAGTTGCAGCGAAGCTGAGACCCCACCACTCCCCAGGCCAGAAATCACACCCAGGGTCTAAGGCAGCAGCAGAAATCAGAGATTCCACTGAGAATGACCTAACCATACAGGGGGACCAACATCCCCAGCACTGCTGGGCATCTGCAAGCAGAGGAGTCCACAGGCCATGGCCCCACAGCACCCGGGCCGCAGGATGGCAGTAACCTGAGGGAGGGGCATGAGCCACCGCAGAGCACCACGGGAGCGTCGGACAGAAGGCCACTGTCCCAGGTGCAGAAGAGGCCACCAAGCAACTGGAGCACTTCCCAGAAGAGGAATGAGAGGAGACTCACTGACTGAATCTAAACCCTCTGCCCAGGCATGAGAGCCTCTCACATCGGAGTGTGGTGATTGCATCCCCTATACCCACACCCACTAGGTCAGTGACTGGTGATTCAGGGGGGCCACGCTTAAGGGGTGGAGACTGTCACCAACACAGGCCCCCCCTCACCCCTTCTTCATCTGTCGGTCTAGGTGCAGTGTTGTGGGACTCCACCCCAGTACTAACGGAGTGCCCAGGAGAGGCTGAGCAGCTTGGTGGGGACACCCTCAGTCAGTCAGGATGACCTGGGTGTTAGTATTTGACCCCTGCTGGCCGCGAGACCTTAGGCACGTCCCTCAACATCTCAGTGGCCTCGGCGCTCTCCATCTGTACAGGTGGACCTCCGGTATACCCCTCATGGGACCTCCTTCTGCTATAAAATCCCAGGTCCCGTGGGCCAGACTCCACCACCACCACTACCATCAGTGGCTGCTGTGGAACAGGTCCAGGACTTGGGAGTCAGACATGGGTTTGCATCCCGGCTCTGCCCATACAACTCACTGGGGCCACCTCGTTGGCCCTGTGTGTCTTTGTCTGGTCCAGGTGCTCTTGGAGGTCCTTTGTGGCTCTCGATGCAACACACCACAAAGGGGGATCAAGGGAGAAAACTTGGGGAAACCTCCTGTGAGATGGGGCTCGTCTCACTTCAGACAGCTACACAAGCGTCCTAGCCAGAGCCCTCCAAAGGCAAGCTGCCGGACGCAGGCCTCATGCCCTTCGGCCCTCTCTGAAACCACACAGGGCTGTGGCCTCCTCCCCAGCAGGGCAGCCCTAACCTAGCAGCTCCCAGGAGGGGCGCTCGGGCTGGCCAAGGGAACACGTGAGGCTACTGAACTGCAAACATACTTTTATTTAGAACATCAGTCTGGCTGGTCCATAAATGCTGGTTAGTAACAACCAAGGGAAACACCTGGGGGTGGGACAGGGAAACTAAGTCAAGTCTGGGGAAGGGGCCTTGTCTTTCAGTGGGAAAAGGGGGACAGGGGATGGGAAGAGAGTGAGAAGCTAAGGGCAGCCCCGGTCCGGACAGGGCACAGACCCGGGCCGTGGGTCTTCCCTAACACAAAGAATAAACAAGTGGGTCACAAGGCTGCCACCTGAGCTGGCCCCACACCCAGACTGGGCCTCTCTGAGGCACAGAAGGCCCTCCTGAACTGCAGGCCCCGAGTCAAGCCTTGGAGGGCCCTTCCCACTCCCTCTCTCAGCACCCAGAGTCTCAATGCGCTGGGGACTTCCACCCCCTTGGCATAAGCTCCAAGGCAGCTCCGGCAGCAGCCACCACGGGGCAGGGTGGACAGGATGGAAAGGCAGGGGGAACAGCTGCTTCACCCACTTGGGGAGGGGGTTTCATAATCCCAGGCAAACTGAGGGTGCCACCTCCAGGCCAGAGTGCAAGGGGGAAGAGGGAAATCTCCCGAATCCCCGAAGCCAATTCCGAGGGGTGAGTCACACCCAAGCACTGGAGGGTGGGCTCCCTCTGGGCTGCCTAGCCAGAACGCAGGGGAAGGAAGAAAGGGGATTGTCTTCCAGAGGGAAAAACTGGCAGCCATGGTGGCAGGCTGAGGGGCGGGCATGAGGCCAATCTGAAACCCTCCAACCCACCAGTTAAAAGTTAAGCGCTTTGGGCCTTCCTTTTTTAGGGAAAGGGAGGGGACTAGAAAGAGATACAGGAGTGAAGGGGCGGAGGCCGTCCCTTCCGTTCTCACCCCCATTTATAACAGCAGAAGTGAAGGGCTGGAGGGCCTTCCCCAGCCCAGGGGCCATTCTTGCTGCAGTGCTCCGAAGGGAAGGGCAGTGGGGGAGGGTCCCAATCTAAAGGGCAGAGCACAGTGTCCCCCACCTCTCCCCACCCCAACTCAGGCCCCATAAATCTGAGAACCCCTGAGGATAGTTATAGGTAAATGGCCAACGAAGGGGGGAGAGAAGAGATGGGTCTTGTTGCCTGGCCCAGCCACCTTCATCTTCACACACACACACATACACACACACGTACACACACTCCCTCTCTACATATTTATATATATAATAAAAAGGAATAAAAACTCAGGGCCCAAGATGTACAAAAATGTGTCAGGGAAGGGGGGTCCGAGGGTCCGGGAGGACAGTGGGGCTGGTCGGCCCTGCCCTCCTCTGGCCCTCTTCTGGAGCTTATAAATTACAATCCCAGGGGATACGTGGGGGTGGAGGGGCCGAGGGGGCACGGGCACGGCGCAGGGACGGCCACTCTGCTTCATCTTTCAGACGGGGGTTGGGGGGAGACAGGAGGGGCTCAGCAGCCGCTGGCCGGCATCACGCAGGCCCCCTGGGACTTCACTTTGTGCCGCTGGCCTCCCCGGCGACGGCCCCCACTGCCGGCCTTGGGCTGCAGGAGAGAGAATGGAGGAGCATCAGCAAGGAGGGGGAGGGAGAAGGCCTCCAAGGACTCTTCTAGGGCAGGGGGCAGGCAGGGAGACAGAGACTGTGAGTCAGGAGCCCCACGGTCTAGTTCATGGCACATGCCGCTAGCTAGCAGCCCTCAGGAAGTTTTCTTCATTTCTCTGAGCCTCAGTTTCCCAATCTCTAAAATGGGAGTACTCCTCCTCACACAGGGCTCATGTAAGGAAACATGCTTCATAGATTATAAAGCTAAGGAAATTCTGACACGCAGGAAGTCACTACCCTGGGGCTCAAGAGACCAGGCGGGCAGGCCAAAGAGGACAGCGGCGAGCCAAGCGCCCAGGGACACAGAGAGCCAGACAAGCAGGTGGCGGCAGCGGCCGGGGCCAGCCTCACCAGCCGGCTCCCCAGCACACACTGAATACCTTGGTGCCCTCGCGACCAGGGGGCTCTTCATCCTGGGCAGCCTGGCAGGAAGGATGTTGAGAGAAGGGGAGAGAAGAGGTAAGCAAGAAACAGAGCGAGCGCGAGAGGGGGCCAGAGGACAGCACGCGCCAGGTAATGCGGAGGGCCCTGGGGCTGACTGACAAGCTCCCGCAGAGATCCTCAGAGTTACCCAAGGAGAGAAAGGCATCAGAAGCTGGGGTGAATGGGCAGCAGGGCGGCGGGGGAAGAGCAGAGAGGACGGCTGGCAAGGGTGCAGAAGAAGAAGCCAGGCCCGGGCCGGGCTCCCGCTGCCCATGGGGCCTCGAGCCCTCACTCGGCCACTCCACTTCACTCCCAAACAGTGAATGGGGGTGCTGCCCTGCCCTGTGTGCCTACCTGGGGCTGGAGGACGCTGGAGGGAGTAGGCTGGGTGGCCCCTGGCTGGGGAGCTTCCTCTCCAGGAGCCCCCCCTGCTGCCAGCCCGCCAGGCGGCCCCCCGTCATCCCGTTTAGTCAAGGGACCCTTTTTTGTTGACTGCATCTTGATCTGCTGGGGTTTGGCATTCATCGGGGAGTTGTTGGTGGTCTGGAGGAGCTGAGAGGCAGGGAGATTAGGAGCTGGCCGCCGTCCGAGCCGGGCAGGGCTCTCGGGGGCAACCACCCAAGGCCCAGGGGAGGCAGGAACAGGAGCAGCCCTTCCCTCCTGCACCCAGCAGCGGCCTGTGCCCTCCAGAGCTCCCCTCCTCTGCCCCTCTTCCTGGGCCCCCCACCCTCCCCACCTATAGCTGCTACAAACCCTTCCTGGGCACCCATGTTGCTTAGGGCCCTCCCTCTGCACCTCCTCCCTTCCACGCAGCCAGAAGGCACCAAGGGCCTCAATGCCTGCCCATCCTCTCCTCCCAAGAGCTGCGGGCCTGCACAGAGCCTGCATTCCTGGTCCAAGCACTAGGCCCCTGGCGAGCCCAGCTAGCATCTCTGGACAAAGAAGGATCTCCCTCCAGCACCGCCCCCCACCCCCAGGCAGCCAGGCACAGCCCCAACCTTGGTGATGGTGCCCACAGCTTTGGTGCGGCCCTCTCGGAACACCAGCCTCTGGTCTATGTGCAGATACTCGGGCGTCTTGATGAAGCGGAAGTGAACGGTGGCCTTGTCCCCGGTACGCAGACAGTCTTTGTCCATGCTCAAGATGGTGGCTGTCTGCCGGATGCTCCCACAATGCACTGCCACAGGGATGGGGAAATGGCTAAAGGGGGTGGGGGGCCCAGCTGACCTTGGGACAGACTAACATCAGTAAATGATGGGCCTGGCAATGCTTGCTGAACAAAAATCAAACAAGATAAACTATGCGCTCTGCCCTCCTGGACCTCACAGTCAAGGGAAGGAGAGGGGCCAACCTGCAGATCTGACTGAGGTCCTTGGCTAGGAGGGGGTCCTGCCAAGCGGGAAGACTGAGGAGAGGGACGAGGTCTGTGCCCTTTGGATCCGGGGCCCTCCCTTTCGTTCGCCAGCTCTGAATGCAGTAGAGGCGTGGGATGGGATGGGAGGGAGCCACAGCCGGAGGGGCTCCCCCAGAGGAGGGAGCTACAGCCGGATGGGCTCCACCAGAAGAGGGGGCACGTGGGGGGGGGAAGCTGCCCGGCCACCTACCCATCGCCTGGTATCGTGGGCTGATCGTCGTGGGGTGATGGAGGACCAGGATCTCGGCCTCGAACTCCCAGGAAGCTTGGGGATTCAGGCGCGGAGACACCATGACCATGCCTTTCCGTATGGAGGAGCGCTTAATCTAAGGGTAGGGGGGGCCAAAAGGAGCACTCTGAGACTCCCTAAGCCCTCCGCTCCGGAGCAGAGGCAACCTGCCTGCCACGTGCTCTTTCCACCTGCTGGCCTGGCTCAGCTGCCCCCTCCCCTGCTCTGGGGCTCCACAAGAGCTTCCCCAGCTAGGACCGCCTCAGATGCCCCCGAAGGGGTCTGTCCTCTCCCCAGCTCCCCAGGGGGTCCGTCTCAGTGTCTCCTGGGTGGTCAGGCTGGTGAAGCCCACAGAGCCCTGCTCAGAACCACCTCGTTAAACGTTCAAAATAACATAGATAGTATTACAAAGGCGACCATTATGTTTTTTTTTAAACAAACAAGCTCCCAGGTGCCGGGCTTAGGCTCCTACCTTCATCTAAGTCCTACACCTGAGGCCTCCACCTGCCCCTCACCCGCACCCCCTCAGCTCCATGCTCCAGCCTCACCTTCTTCAGAGCAAAGGAGGCCGTCTGGCCTCCGCGCACTTCCTTGACCGGCATCCTCTTGCGGTGGATGGACTTCACCGCGATGGACAGGAAGTTGCCCAGGGGGTCGGGGCCCAGCAGCAGAGTGTCATTCAGCTTGATCAGGCCTCTCAGCGTGGTCCCTGACACCACTGTCCCCACTCCCTGGAGGGCAGAGCAGAGGTGGCAGCGTCCCTCTTGGCCAGCTGCCGGGCACCTCCCCAGCCCTGGCCATGGCCGCAGGCCTCTTACCGGCACGGAGTACGTATCGTCGATCTGGAACTCAGCGGGCTCATCCTCCCGGTAACTGGTGCGTGGGGACAGCAGGTTCAGAAACATCTTGAGCAGGTCTAAATTCTCTCCTGTAACATTGGAGATCTGGAATATGGGGCACATCCTAAGCAGGGAGTGAAGAGAAAACGAACAGTGGCAAGCTGAAGTGGCTGGCTCCTTCCCTGGGGGCTCCCCGAGGAGGGCTCGCTGGGGGGCCCAGCTCGATGCCCTGACATGCCAAAGACAGAGGCATGGACCAAGGGAGGGAAGCGACGGCCTCTAGTACCGCTCCTCCAGGCCCGGCGACCCAGGGGCCACGACTGGCCGGTCCCAGAGGGGAGCAGCGCCAAGGGAGAGCAGCCGGGGAAGCCGGGAACCAGCCACACGCTTCATCTCTTCTGGGGGCGGAGCTGAGCTGCCTGCTCTTGTGAGAAAACCAGGCTCTCACAAACTACCAAGGACTACATCAGTGTGAGCCTGGGGGGCCTGGCCGAGGATGAGGGCAACCACGGCAAATGGCCACCTGATTCAGGAGAAGGCCAAAGCACCCACAGGCATAGGGCACCAGGTCAGAGGAGGAAGAGCTCACTTCTGGCTGGGGGGAGGAGGGAAGACTTCCTGGAAGAGGTGGCCTATGAGCAAGGCCATGGGGGAAGGGCTGCAGAAGGGGCCAACTTCAGGTCTCCTGGGACTCCTTGAAGGGGCCTGTAACCACAGGCTTCCAGCCTGGGGAGCTCCTCTCCCGCCCCACCCGAGCCCTCGCTACCTCTCTGAGCTGAAGTTGGACGCAGTCACAATCACATCATCCTTGCTCTGCACCAGGACGGGGATCTTGCGGCAGCCTGGAGACTTCAGCAGGCGCTGCAGCAGCTTCAGGGTCTCTTAAAGAGAGAAAGGGAAGAGAAGTAGGGTGCCCGGCTTCCAGTGCAGGGAATGGCGCACTCAGCGCTGATGTGAGCACGAGACAGACAGGAGGCTGGGCGGGCACATAAGAGCTAACGGCCACAACACCTAAAGTGGCATAAAGAAGGGTCCAAACTTTGTGTGGGAGCCTAGCCTGGGACACAGGAGACGAGAGATCAAGAGACCGAGAGAGGGAGAGAGACAGAGCCTGAGAAAAAAACAGAGACAGAGACAGAGAAAGTGGGAGAGACAGAGGCTGAGACCTAGAGGAGACAGAGACAGGGAGAAAAAGAGACAGAGACCGAGAGAGGGAAAGAGACAGAGCCTGAGAAAAAAACAGAGACAGAGAAAGTGGGAGAGACAGAGGCTGAGACCTAGAGGAGACAGAGACAGGGAGAAAAAGAGACAGAGACCGAGAGAGGGAGAGAAGAAACAGAGATCGAGAGAAAAACAGAGACACTGATGAGGGCCTCATTTCTAAAATATATAGAAAATGAAGTCAAATTTATAAGAATACAAGTCATTCCCCAATTGATAAATAGTCAAAGGATATGAACAGGCAGTTCTTAGACGAAGAAATTAAAGCCATCTATAGTCATATGAAAAAATGCTCTAAATCACTATTGATTAGAGAAGTGCAAATCAAAACAACTCTGAAATATCACACCTATCACACTGGCTTACATGACAAAACAGGAAAATGATAAATGCTGGAGAAGATGTGGGAAAATTGGAACACTAATGCATTGTTGGTGGAGTTGTGAGCTGATCCAATCATTTTGGAGAGCAATTTGGAACTATGCCAAAAGGGCTATTAAAATGTGCATACCCTTTGGTCCAGCAATAGCACTTCTAGGGGCTGTATCCCAAAGAGATCATACAAATGGGAAAAGGACCCACATGTACAAAAATATTTATAGCAGCACTCTGTGTGGTGGCAAAGAATGGGAAACTGAGGGGATGCCCATCAATTGGGGAATGGCTGAACAAGTTGTGGTATATGAATGGAATGGAATACTATTGTGCTATAAGAAATGATGAACAGGCTGACTTCAGAAAAACCTGGAAAGACTTGTATGGACTGATGCTGAGTGAAGTGAGCAGGACCAGAAGAACGTTGTACACAGTAACAGCCATGTGGTGTGATGACCAATATCGATAAACTTAACCTTTCCCAACAATACAAGGATCTAAGACATCTCCAAAGGCCTCATGATGGAGAATGCTATCCCCATCCAAAGAAAGAACTATGGAGTTTGAATGCAGATCGAAGCAGACTATTTGCTCTTTTTTTTTTCTTCTGTTGTGATTTGTTTCCTCTTTCTGGTGGTTCCTCCTATTGGTTCTAATTCTTACAACACCACTCATGTGAAATTACGTTTAATAGGAACATATATGTAGAGCCTATATCAGATTGTGCGCTGTCTTGGGAAGGGAAGGGGGAAGGGAGGGGAAGGAAAATTTAAAACTCAAAAGCTTATGGAAGTGATTGTTGAAAACTAAAGATAAATTAATGAAAAAAGAAAGAAAGAAAAACAGAGACAGTGAGAGACCAAGAGAATGAGGAAGACAGAGACCAAGAGGAGACAGAGAGAGAGAGACCGAGAGACCAAGAGGAGAGAAGAGGAGGGGGGAGGGGCAGGGCGCTCCCGGAGGCGCTGCTTCCTGTCCCAGGTGGTCCCCAAGCTGGGTCACTCGCCAGCTTCCTCCAGCCACATTCCCAGGACACCCGGCAGGGCGCTCCACCCTCCAGGCACACTGACAGCCTCCCGCCCTGTCCCAGCTGCAGACTGAGCACAACAGGAAGGGTCCCACAAGAGAGACAAAGAAGTCCTTCCCATGAGCTGGCAGTGCCCCACAACTAAGCAGGCCTGTTGTTCCTGCACCTGCTGGGGCACTGCGCCCCTTTGGTGATGGAGCAGCCCAGGACGACAGACCCTCAGCTCCAACTACGCTCAGGGCTTGGAGAGTAACAGAGAAGCCAGGTTCCCCTGCCAGTGCCCCACTATTTCTCTCCCTCACTAGCGCAGGAGGCTGCAAGCAGCACCTGCCTTGGGCCCGGGAACAGCTGAAAAGCCACTGACACTGCAGCCACCCTCCAGCCCCCAGGTCCCCAGAGGAGGACACCCCCGGCCCTTTCCTCAGTGAGCCGTCACCTCCCAAGGGGACGGGGTGCCACGTGTTAGCATGAGCCAGACAAGCCAGACCGGAGCCTGGAGAAAGCCCTTTCACCCTGGGAAGTGAGGGCAGGCCTTGGAGGGGCAGGGGGAGAGTGGCAGCCCGGCAGGCGGGCAGAATAAAGCTGGAAAGGCAGGCTGGTGTCAGGCCTGGCACACCCACCCCTCTTTGTGCCCTGCCCACTGCCCCTGCCCCACCGCAGGATCTGGAGGGAAAGTCACTCACTCTAAAAAGACATTTCCAGGCCGAGATCCCAACAAAGAGAAGCCTGCTGGAGGGAGCCAACCTGGGCACGCCTCCCCCTTACCTTGCAGGATGTTGGCCGGACACATGTCGATCTTGGTGACCACGACGAAGACGGGAACATTGAGTGCCAGTGCCAAGCCCAGATGCTCCTTGGTCATGCCCACAATCCCAGCATTGCTGCCCACCTGCCCCAGGCAAAGAAAGAGACCACGAGTGGCAGGGAGGCCTGGGCGGAGCCCCCTTCAGCACGGGAGTCACAGGGTGCCAGGGTCAGCCCAGGAGGAAAAGGAGCGGAAGACCAGACGCCAGCAGTGCCCAGCACAACTCTGATGCCAGGAGGAGCCGGGGGCCAGTCACATCATCCTCTGCAGAACTCTCTCCACCAAAGCAGATGGGCAAGTGAAGTGGACAGTGGTCATGGGCACTCATTAAGAGGTGAGGACGCCTGGCCAGGGCCACCCAGTCAGTGAGGGGCAGAGGCAGGGACGCTCTCTAGTAAACCACGTGGCCCACCTGCCAACAAGTGACAAAGAAGCCCGGTGAGGCCTGCTGATCACAGAGACTCCGAGGGCCCAACCGAGAGGCACAGAAGCCCCTGCCCCTCACGGCAGGCTGCTCGGGGTACAGGTGCCATGCTCCCCATTCTGCGCACGAGGAAATGGAGGCCCACAGAGGGAAAGGCCTCTAACTCATCAGTGGCTAAGACCAGACTCCAGGGCCTCGGAACATGACGGCCCGTGACACACAGGAGGGGAGGATGCCGGGGGCTCCTGCTGTCCCACTCCACCACTGCAGCTTCGCTCAGAAGACTTATGAGCTCGGCCAAAATGCGGCGACCCAGAGGGGAAAAACAAAGTGAAAGGCTGCAGCTGCCACGTGTCCCTAGTGATGACCACGGGACCAAGAAGCATGAAGAGCATCCTAAGGACACACGGGGCTGAAACAGGGATGCTACAAGAGGACAGACAGCGGGGGGCAAGCATCGGGGCCAGGCCTCCGGCTCACCGCCTGATCTTCTGGCGGTCTTGTAGGGAGACATGGACGAGAGGCCTGGATGGGCTGGTGGCGGGGGATGGTGGGGCAGCCCACCCCGACATCCCTCTCCCCCCACCTCACCCCGAGGTGGCCCTGCCTGTCACCCACATAATGAAAAACAAAGGCTCGGGGCCCTGGGGAGCGACCTTTTCTTGAAAGGTCTTGACTACATCCAAAGTTCTATCTTGGTCCCTGCCTAAAATTTGGGTCACACTCGAGTGGTCGGGAACCAGGGCTCAGTGGGAAAGGCTGCTCATTTTACTTCCAGGTTGAAAGCAGCTCAACATCTTCATTCCAGTGGGGCTCATTCTCCAGCGGTGTTCTCCCCAGCCTCCCCATTCTCTTGGCATGGAGGGGACCCTGGGCTCAGGCAAGCTTGGGTACGGTCTACCTGGGAAAAGCTTCATGGGCCAACCTGTGAGTCTATCAGCTAAAGACCAGCCCAGTCACGCATGGAGGGGCTGATGATGAGGGCTGGGGTCCCCACTCAAGAGGACTGAAATCTCACAAATGGAGGGAGAGACCACAGACCCCCAAAAGACTGAACGTCACAGAACCCTAGAACTGAAGTATGGGCGGCAGGGGGAGCTTTAATCAAAGCCCATCGGAGAGGATCATACATCACCCGATGCCACTCCTGCTCACACCTGTTAGGTAAGACTTCATCAGAGAAGGTGGCTTTGAGGCCTGCCTCGGCCCCTTACTAATCACAGGTCATGATCGATCACTTCTGTGCCCGAGGCTCTGACAGTCTGTGTTCTAGGGTCCCCGATCCTAGTCCCAATCTCTCTGGATCTTACCTTTCCCTTAGGTTTCTAAGGGTTCTCCACCTGGAATCCATCTTAAAAAATATTTTGATAACAGTCCTTCAGTAGAACTGATTCCCTCTGCCCTCACAAACACGACCCCGAGAAGGGGTTGCAGGCTTCAGCGGGCTGGCGGCCTGAGGGCTGCGCTCCCAAACAAAGTGGACGCCATGCTGAAGACAAGCAGGCCACAAGCACGGGCCAAGGTTGTGCATGGGGTCGCTCTTCCTGAGAGTCTATGCTGGTGGGAAGCGTGAGTGTGTGCTTGCTACAAACAGGTGCTCACTTAGGGGCCGGCCACACAGATAGCAGCAGGACAAGGGACTATTACTGGAAGGGCCCGCCTTCCCAAAAGAACTGTTGTAGCTTAATTCTCTATGAAAGTTATGCACAAGGCTGATAACCTAATGAATTCTCAGCCTCCATCAGTAACAAAACTTCAGACTGACCAAAAAAATTAGCTCACAGGATGCCAAGGCCCAGACCTCTGTCCCTTTTCATCTCCTTTGTATGTGGAGATCTTCTGGTAAGAGAAGCTTCCCCTCACCTGCACATCTCACCCCTGCCAACATTGCCTCCCCTGTTCCTCCCCACCTCCCCCACAGCGAAGGGCCACTGCTTCTCTTCCTTAAAAGACGAGCATGCGTTCCAGGCTCCCCAGGGACATGTCCAGGCAGCCCCATACGAAGACTAACTTTGTATCTAGAGATTCCCCAGGGTGACCCCTGCCCCGCAGACCCAATCCCTGTGCTCACTAGCCTCCTGACTTCCCTGAGCTTCCTCACCCACAGAATGGGCACAGTGCTAAGATTCGCCTGGAATAACCAGCTGGGGGCGTGGTTCCTGATGCCCAGTCCGTCCCTGTCCCCTCCAATGGAGCAGAGCGCTCCTTGGCATCTGCAGCCCCGAGAACCTTCCCCCACAAACCCTCCCAAGTGTCCCGTCTTAGACAAGGTCAGTTTACACCAGCTCTCGACGCCCCCAGACACGGCCTTGGCCAGCCGGCCTCCAACGGATGGCCTCCACACCTACCATGAGCATGCAGAAGTCGGGCAGGTGGCCGGTCATGCCGAAGACAGTCGTCTTCAGGTACTTCTCGTGGCCGGCCAAGTCTATGAAGGTGATGACCTTGGTGGACTTCTCACAGATCTTGGTCCACTCGAGGCTGCCCCCATGGCTGTCAGGCTTGTTGACCACGTTGCCCTCGCTGTCAAAGCCCAGGATGTCATTGCCCACGCTGCTGGTACGGCCCGACTCCATCTCGTGCTTGTGCCGGAAGAGCTTCTGCCGGGCGAAGCCTCGGCCGTTGTCCAGCTCCCCGTGCGTCAGGACCCCCAGCAGCGTGCTCTTCCCCGCGTCCACATTGCCCACCACGGCAACCCTGTGGGAGGGTATGAGGAGAGGTACGGGGGGTGGGCAGAAGGAAACACATAACCCCCTGCCCCCGCTGGCGTCACACAGGCCTGCCGAGGCCCTCTGCCTCCAGGAAGGAGATGCTCTGGCTCACTGCCTGTCTGGGCCACACGCCCATGGACAAGCCGGGGCACAGGCCCGGCACACACCAGAGACTCTCCCTGGCTGAGCTCAGGCTCTGCGAGAAGATGGAAGCCAGCATGGCCGCAGCCAAGGAGGAGCGGCTCAGGCTGACTGGCGGGCGCTCCCAGAGGCCTCCTTCCCCGCCTCATCTCCAAAGCCCCTGGGAAGCGCAGCCCCAACGCAAAGTTCCCCGCGCACCATTCAGCCTTTCTGGGACCTCCCCTTCCCCAGGCCTGGCCCCTGGCTCCCTGGCTGATGAGAGGATGCTGTCCAGAGCAAAATGTTCCTCCCCCAACAGCCCCGCTTGAGTACTGCCTTTCCTACCACCCCTCATCTCCCGGTTCCCCCAAACCCAAATCCTGACAGGAAAACATGGGGAAAAGAAAGGAACCCACCCTTCCTCTGGCCAGTCTATGCACGCTTGCAACAAGCACGAGAAAGTGCGTGGGCCAGAGCAGAGACATGCAAAGTCTCTGGGCGTTGTCCACTGGAGCAAGGAAGGGCCCGAGGGCTCCAGCCTCCCTGCGCTGGCACTCTACCCATTGGCTCCTCACCTGACCTCCAGGAAGTCGTTGTCTCCAACCCGCTTGCGGACCAGGTAGTCACGCACTCGGCCACCGGCCTCCTGGTGCTCCCGCAGGAGGATGACGTCCGCCTCCATCTGCTCCGCCATGCTCTTCACGGTCGCGTACGAGGCCTCCATGTCAGCCTCACTCAGCCCATACTCGGTCCCATCTGCAGAAAGGCACTTCCGTTCATTCAGAGAATTGACTGCGCCCCTCCAACTGTACCCCAGAGACCAAGGGCCTTGATCTGCACCCTTTGTGTGTCCCGAGTGGAAGTGTCCAAGTGAGAGGCACAGGGGCTTCCCAGGAAGCAGCATGTGACTGAAACCCTAACACCACAGCTGCCAGGAGGGGAGCCAGGGCACAGAAGAAATGTGGGCGAGGCCGGCGGGCAGCAGGGGCTTCAAACTGACCCCCTGTCGCGGCAGTCCAGACGCAAAGGGAAGTGCCCGGTGAGGCCTCGTGGGCCGGCTCCTTCCCCAACCTGTCTCAGGAACAGAAGGATCCAGCTGGTGACACCTGTCAGGGGCATCAGCCCTTCCTGTGTCACGGACCCTTCCTTCTGGCAGTCTGGGGGAGCCTAAAGCAAGGTGCATAAGACGGCCGAGGAAGCCAACTCCACTGAAATACTTTAAGAATCAACTCCCAGACCTCGCCTGGTCTAGGCCAGGCAGTGCTGGATCGCGGGGGAGGGAGGCCTCGAGGGCGTCCATGAGGCTGAATTAAGAGTAATGGCAGGGCAGCGTCTGGCTGTGATCTCTGCCCACAACCCCTGCAGGCACCCATCCCCACGTAGGCAAGAGAGACGTGGGGCTCGGGGAGCTCCCCAGGCTCTAGGACTTGCCAGGAGGACCCAGATTTCCTGCCTCCATGCTCATCTGGGCCCTCCTGTGGCTCAGAGCACTCCCTTCCTACTGAGCGGCCTCTAGGCCCCTCCCTCCTGACTGGAAAGCCATGCACGCCAAAGCCTCTCATGGGCTGGAGGCCCTTTGACACTCGAGGCTGGGCAGCACCAAGGCCTCCATTTGCCAGCCTCACGCTCAGAGGGATCCTCGGTCCTTGGCATTCCTCAGAGGCCTGAGTCCTGCAGCTCCACCCTCCCAGCATGGCCTCCTCCCCCCACCCCCCCCACCTGACCTGCCCTTGCCCTCGTGGGGACACTGGAGACCTCAAGCCTTCTCACTTCTCCCAGCTTTCCCCACTCTCACCTCCTGGTTTCAGTTCCTGCCCAAGCCAGGCTATTCCCCAAAGGCCACGGTAACGAAACCCTCACAAGCTCTTTAGAATGCCTTCTTCCTCGGGCCCTGTCCCACCACAGGGCTCTGCTCCTCCTGGGGTCCCCCTCTCCCATCAGCTCTGGCTGTTCCATGCCCGCCCTCCTCTCTGTGGGGGCCAACGTCCGCCCTCATGCCCCAGTCAGCATCTGCCTCTACTGTGTGGAGACCAGCCACACCTTGCAATGACCACCTCCTTTCCTCTCCCCCGGCCCCCAGCAGATTCCTCTCCTCCTTCCTGGCTCCCCCGGGGCGTTGCTCTCCTCTACAATTTACTAAGTGACTTCATCATAAAAATGGGGACAGGAAGACTGGTAGCACAAACATCATTACTCCCATTTGGCAGATGAGGAAACTGAGGCAGCTATCAAGAAGTGGAGGCTGGCTCCGCCTTCATCCCCCCCCCCACTGGCTGCTGATGGTCCTGCTTGTTGACTCTGTCCTTGCAACATATTTTGTCTCCATCCCTTCTGCCCATCACCGTCTCAGAAGCCTTCTATGGTTCCCTACAGACTAAAGGCCTAACACCCAAGCCTAGCATTTGAGGCCCTCTGTCATTGGGTTCAACCTCCTTCAAGATCATTTCATCAATTCCCATGTTCCAGGCAATCAGGCAAACCCTCCTCCTCCACTTTCCCCCATCCTTGCCTTTGTTACCATGCACTGGTGAGATGGAGAACAATCAGACCTTGCCTGCTGCATGACCATGGTCCCCTCCAGACCCCCGGCTCTGCCCCTTGCCCCTCAGGCCTGTCCGTCTGCCTGTAAAGCACTCTACAGACCTTCACGGGCCACATAAATGTCAGGTGTCACTGCTCCAAAGGTCCCATCTCCCCGTGAAGAGGTGGCTTCCGGGGATGGGGCTCCTGGCCCGCCAGGAAACAAAAGACCCCGCCAGCTGCCTTCCTGAAAAGTGGGGGGCGCCCAAAGGGCTACAAAATGTGCATACCCTTTGATCCAGCAATAGCACTTCTAGGGCTATATCCCAAAGAGATCAAACAAATGGGAAAAGGACCCACATGTACAAAAATATTCATAGCAGCTCTTTTTGTGGTGGCCAAGAATTGGAAATTGAGAGGATGCCCATCAATTGGGGAATGGCTGAGCAAGTTGTGGTATATGAATGTAAAGGAATACTATTGTGCTATAAGAAATGATGAACAGGCCGACTTCAGAAAAACCTGGGAAGACTTATATGGTCTGATGCTGAGTGAAGTGAGCAGAACCCAGAGGACTTTGTATACAATAGCAGCCACGTTATGCAATGACTAAGAATGTTAAACTGAACCCTTCTCAGCATTACGAGGATCTAAGACATCTCCAGAGGCCTCGGGATGGAAAATGCTGTCCACATCCAAAGAAAGAACTATGGAAGTCGAATCACTCTCACTTATTTTTACCTTAAGTTGAATTTTGTTTCATCTTTCTGATGGTTCCTCCTATTGGTTTTAATTTTACTTACAACTTCACTAATGTGAAAATACGTTTAATGGGTATGTAAATGTAAAGCCTATGTCAGATTGTGCGCCGTCTTGGGGAGGGTGGGGGGGGAGAAAAAGGGAGAAAAAAATTTTCAACCCAAAAGCATATGGAAAAAAAATGAAAAAAAAATAAAAAAAAGAAAAAAAAAGTAGGGGGCGCCCACAGCCCGCTGCCCTGCTGTCCAACTGCATTCCGTTTCCATCCTTCCTGGGCAGCGAGCCGCGGCCCACCCTTCCACCGGCCATACTGTGCCCCTGGCCCCAGCTCCTTAAGCTGCACCTCGAGTCAAACTCTCCCCACCCGGCCAGATACCCCTCAAGCAGCTGCAAGGAAGAATAAGAGAGAGACAGACCCCGAGTGAGGAGCCAGCCAGGGGGCCCTGATGACACAACCCAAGCCTGGCGTGCGGCTCTGCACTCAGACAAAAAGGCCTGGCGCAGGGAGATGGGGGAAAGGCGGCAGTGTGTCCTGGGGGCACTAGGAGAATCAAGCTATAATCCGAGGGGAAAGCAGGCTGGACAGAGGGCCTGGGGACAAATGCCAATGGAGGACAGGAGTGAGTTCTGTCAAGCAATCTATCCCAGCCCACCTAGAGAGAAAAATGAGAAGTTTGGGGGACAGATCCCAAGCCTGTACAGAGAGCATGGGGGCTTCAACGCTACAGTGTCAGGATGTCTCTCACTCCTTCCCTCCCTCTCCTCTGCCCCCATTTATTCTCCCTTTCCCCTCCCCCTCCCCCCTCTTTTTCTCTCTCTCCACCTGATACTTTTATCAATGGCTTGGAAAAATGAATTCAGAGGTTCCTAGAGGTAGAGCTGGGTCGTACCCAACCAGCAGATGGCCACAGCAGGAAGGCCGGCTGAGGGGGCAGAGGCAGGCCCTGACAGGCTGGAGCACTGGGCTCGATGGAGCGCAATGACATTCAATCGGGGAAATGCAGAGCCTCAGACTTGGATTCAAGAACTCCACTTCCTAAGTTCATGATGGGAGAGATATGGCAAGGGAGCTGCTTGTCCGAGAAAGATTCAGAGGGTCTAAATGGATACACGGCGCTCCTCAGGAGCATCACCCGGCTTGCAGGAAAACGAAACGAAGGAGGACACAGGGAGGACTGGACTGGGTGCCAAGTGCCCATTTCAGGAAGGCCACCGGCCAGCCAAGAGGGTCGGTGCCATGCGATGAGCGAGGAAAAGACAAGACTTGTGGAGGCCGGCTTTTGAAGAGGCAGCCAGGTAGGAGAGGAGAGGCTGCCAAGCCCGGGGGTGGCAAGGGCTGCACACACGCAGGCACACACATGCAGGCACACATGCACGCACGCGCACACACACACACACACACACACACACACACACACACACACACACACGCCAGCTCCTCCCAGGCACGTGATGGGCCAGCCGTGCTGGGGGCCTGGGCTCGTCCGGCCCACTGGCCTCGGCAGGCAGTACGAGGAGGATGCGGGGCCCTCAGGGACGCTTTCGGCTCCAGATCCGGGAGCCTGTGAATTCACTCATTCGTTCACAGACTCAGCAGGTTATGATGCTGCATGGAAAGCAGTGAAGTCTTAGCTGAGTGACTAACTGAGGCAGGAGGCAGTCGGGAGCTCTGGTGAGCAGGGAGACCGGCCCAAGGCAGAATGGCCCATTCCCCAACTGGGAAATGGCCAGAGGACACAAACAGGCAGTTTCAAAAGAGGACAGATAAAACAAAATCCTCCAAATCTCTAATTCTTAGAGAAATACAAATGAAAATGCTTCTGCGGTTCCATCTCGCCCTCCCCAGACTGGCAGAGGTGGCAGTCACTAGACCGCGCACCCGTGGCTAGGCCAAGGCCCCTTAGAGATCTGAGACAGAGGAGAAGGAGCCAGCCACACAAGTCTGTGGGAAGAGCTTTGTGTGGCTGTAAAGAACTGGGAAGGAAGGGGTGCCCCCCAGCGGGGGGCAGCAGAGTCCTGGGGCGCCATGGCCAATGACGAAAGGGACGCCTTCAGAGAAACCTGGGAAGGTTTCCTAGGAACTGATGCAGAACTGAGCAATGTCAGCAATGACAACCCTGGAATGACAAACACTTCGGAAACCCCAAAGAACCCGATCCCTGGGATGCCTCCCTGCCCCCCTGCCAGCACCCCAAGAGGCGATGAGCAAGGCACAGAGTGAGACCTGCACTGTGCTGCTGGACTATACATACTGCTGACAAGGGCCTTTTCTTTCCCGATGGGGGTGGGGCGAAGGGAGAAGAAAGAGTGGGTAGGGAAAGGGTTCCCAGACCAGAAGAAGGGGACAGAAGGAGGGCCACAAGGCATCCTAGACCAGCAGGACAGCTCTGAAAGAGATGTGAACTTATCATACACTGACGAAGAAGAGCAAGCCGGCACAGTGGAGAGCACAGCCTCCTCCTCTCCATTCCTGCAATTTTCACGGAAATGCTCATTTTGTTTGGTGTTTGCTAAGTGCAGAATAAAAAAGAGAACATTACTCGGTGTAAAATAAAACTCATTTTTTAAAAACTTCAGCATCAAAGAAGTGCAGTGTTCTGCGTGGGCTCTCCGTGGCTGGAGGGAGGCCTTCACAGAGCTCACCGCCTCCACGGCCAGCATGTGCGAGAGGGAATCTCTCAGTGCTCTAATTCTATTTACACTGGCAGCAAATGACGTCAGCCTGATTATTCTTGGCCAAGCAACAATGTCACAACTAACTGTGTGCAGAGCCTCAAAGGGCCTCCCCTTCCAAAGTCCCCAGTAGCCTCTGGGAAAAGGCCCAAATGAAGAGGAAACGCACCCCCTGCCACCGCCTGTGCCCTGGGGGACGGCCTTCCTCATCTGGAAGCCCCAGCCAGCCACTTGGCTGCCCTCCCCTCCTCAGGGATTCCTGTGCTCTCTTTGTCCCTGGTGCTGAGGCCAGAATCTGGCACTGTCATCATTACTGGCTGAGTTCATGAATGAATCCACCCTGAGGCCCCTCCCCTTTCTAACATGTTTTACAGATGCCCAGGGGAATCAGATGGCTAAACCAGGGCTCCTCATTCTGGGAATGACTAGTCTGGTCCCCTGGCACAGGCCAGCCCTTTGGATAGCTGAGATGACTCTCTTGGACATCCCAAATCTTCTCCTCACTAGGGATTTCTTCACCCACCCAGTCATCCCCAGTCTGGGCACAAGGGACTACAGTGACTCATGTGTCTGCACCGGGGTCCAGCCTAGAACAGGGCGGGGAGGGATGATGTGACTCTGAGAACCCACACCCAGCTGGGAGCCTCAGTTTCCCCATCTGTTAGATGAAGCTGCTACTCCTGGCAGGAATCTGTCCCACTGGGTGCTGACAGATAAATGAACGTTTTTCCTCCTCCCTTGCTCTGTCACAATCCACCTGCCCTCCTCATCTTCCCACTCTACTGTCCAGACACACCCCTGTCCCCACAGCTCTCCTCAGCCCCTCGGTCCTTCTTCCTTCTGGGTGGGGTGAGCACAGACGCCTGAGGGACAGAGAGTGGCTCTAATTAGAGAGGGCAGCTTGAGTCTGAAAGCCCTTCTACAAAGGGAGGCATTACATCAGGGTCGGCTCATAAGCCGTCCCTGGCCAACGTTTAAAAGACTCCCGCTTTGCAACCACCAGATCCCTGGTTCAGGGAAGCCTAAAAACATGAGCTGGCCCTTGTGAGCAGGAGCAGAAAGCACTGTCGGCCCAGGGAAGGAGGAAGCAGCTAAGCAGATGGATGAGAGGCGCCCTGGCGGGACACGGAGAGCTGGTCTGACGAGCCTCGCTGCGGCCAGGAGAGAGAGCAGCCACTGGAGGCGCTGGCCCTGCCGTCACCCTCTGACTGTCCCGGCACACAGCTACCTAGCCACAGCAACAAATTCAAACCCAGGTCCACCCTCACACTGACCGACTGCTCCAGCTGTTCAAAGCGGAACAGGGCCCTGGGGTTTGAGCCCTCCCTCCCACACCATGGCAGCCTCAGACACAGTTCTCCAACCCTGAGCAGGGGAGGGCTATGATCATACTAACTTTTCACAGATTTTAACCTGGCTGTAGGTGGGACTGGAGAAGGGAGAGATGAGGGGACTGACTTGCTGTTCTTCATGTGTGACACTCCATTTCCCACCTCCAAGCCATTACCTAGACTGTTCCCCTACCTGGACTGCCCCTCTTTCCTCACTTCCAACTCTTAGAATCCAGTTTCCTTCAAGGCTCCACTCATTCACCTCCTGGAAGAGGGCCTTTCCCCCACCCCAAATTCCCCTGTACTTACTTTATGTTCGTCTATATCATTGCCCTTATCTCCCCAGCACCCAGACCACTACCAGGCATAAGGAGACACTAACGAAATGGTTACTGGATGGCTGGGAAGTGGGTGGTGTGGCCCAAAGGCCAGGCCTCTTTGGGCCCACCTGGGGCACATGGGCTTCCTCTCGTTCTTCAGGCCCCAACGCCTTGTGCTGACCCTCTTCCTTTTTTTTTTTTTTTTGGCAACACAATCAGGGTTAAGTGACTTGCCCAGGGTAAGTATCTTGTGTCTGAGACCAGCTTTGAACTCAGGTCCTCCCGACTCTAGGACTGGTGCTCTATACACCAAGCCACCTAGCTGCACCCCCCCTTTTTATCTGCTGTTGCTGGAGAACTGCTTTGCCCAGAGGACGCTGGTCTAGCTTGAGCATGGCTCTAGTCCTGCGAGGGTGTGACGAGTCACCTTCCAGCTCCCAGGCCTGAGATGCACTGGGTCAGCTGAGGGAAGATGACCAAGTTCTAGGGGGTCTAAGGCCAGTCTTTCACTCTTCAGGCTCCATCAGTCAGCAAGCACTTATGAAGGGTTCGTGGGCCAGGGCCTGGCTAAAAACAGTGGGATACTGGTACACCCTGCAGTCTGTACGCTCGAGCTCTGTCCAGCGTAAATGGGTAGCACCCTCCCAAGGGAGGGGACAGAAGGCTTCTGCAGAAGGCGCAATGGATGACTCCGAGTGGTCCTGAGGGAAGCCAAGGAGAGGGGGGATGGACAGCCAGGAAAAGGCCCGGAGCCAGGAGAGGGGGTGTCACATGAAGAACCCCAACCCCAACAGAAGGTGAGTCACTTCTTATCAGTGGTACTAATACCACTCCTCTAGCAAGGTCCAGGGCAGACAGGAGGATGAGGACGTACCAATGAGCATTTTGCCACCATATGGCGCTACTAGAGCAAAGGGACTAATTAGCCCTATGATGCTGGATTGGAAGAGGCCATTGGGAAGCCACACAAAAGAGGGTCTACCTCAGTGGTCCTGAGGATCGAGCCTTTACTGGCCACACTGAGAGACACCATGGCACCAGAGTCCCTGAAATTGAGCGGGCCCAGACCGGAGGTAAGAAAGCAAGGACAGAGCCGAGAAACTTTCGTGATCCAACTGGCAGCAGCCAGGCAGGGGCCTTTGGAGAGCAACGAGGCCCCAATGCCAGGTATGGAGCGAAGATTCTGGGTGGGGGAGTCGTGCTGGAAAGAGTCATTGGCACCTGGCCGGGATGGAGAGAGGGAACAAGTGAGGCATTTCAGAAGGCGGGCGGCGGAGCTGAGGCCTTGGCCAAGGAGCTTCTCCCCTCTTGGCTTCCTCTGGCATTGTCTGCAGCACTTCTCACTGGAGGAATCACAGCCCCGCCACACTTCACTTACTCCATCCCAGCAGGGACCACGACTCTGACACATCTGAGGGGCGTGACCCCCCCCCACTCAAAGCAGCAGCCGCTCAAAGACTGGGTGGATAAATGTGGGACCTTGCAATGTCCTCACTTTCTGGCCTTCTCTGCAAAACTAAGGTCAGAAGCAAAGCTGCTCCTTTAACAAGGCCCCCCCCCTTTCCATCAAAGGCAGGAGAGCGGCAGATGGAAGGGCTGGGCCTGTTTATGTTCACTGGAAAGATGCCGGGCCTATCCTAGCCAGGGAAGAGAATGCTAGGATGCTGAGGGGGGGGAAGGCCTCATTTCTACTGGAGGGCAACAGAGACTCAAGCCTGTGTTGGAACCTCCGGGCCTGTGGGCTCCCAGATCCCCCAAAGCACCAGGGGCTACTTTGAAGGAAAGCCACACATTGGGGGCAGCAGGTGAAAAGAGAGTAGTCCTATCTACCCCAATGCCCACCAAACAGGCTCTAATAGAACTCTGGAAGGAGAGAGCAATGCTCGTTCATAGGCCAGCAGACAACAGGGGCCTTCCCAGGAATGTGGGATTCGGGGCCCAGGTTGGGGCTAACAAGAATCCGAGTCAGCCAGCTAGGGCTGGGAAATGGCCCGGCCCATTATTTTCCTTGTCCGGGGTCACAGGCAGAGTCAAACCCTGTTGTTCTGATGATCCAGGCTTAAAAGGGAGCCGCAGTCAGGGGCCTGGCGTCCCTCCCCCCTTGACCTCTCAGGTGGGATGCCGCCCCACAGTACTGCTGTAGCCACACTGGCAAGAGGGAAGGTGACTTCCCTCACTCACTATTTCTTTGTCTTCCTGATGGGCAGGGAAATGCAGGCAGGACTGAACACTGTGCCTTTCTCAATAACAACACCGGTGGCCCCAGGTGGGGAGGACCACAGGACCCCTACCCACCCCTCCAGGCTCCAGCCCAACTAATGCACATGACCACGGGATAGAATCAGTGAGGCTCAGGGAGCAATGTGCCTAGAGCTCTTCAGAAAGGGAAAATGAGGAGGGGCAGATGGAGTTTTTGGGTTGAAAGGAGATCACCAGGAAAATCCTACTTGGAGCTCCTGTCTGGAGTTGCTGCAACCCCAGGGGAACCCAAGCTTGTGATGCACAACCTGGCCATGGGCCATCCCAATGACTGGGGGACAGGTTTGTCCTCCAAGGGTCTGCAGAGCCTCAACACCAGGCTGGGGTTGGGGGGTGGCAGTGGGATTTTCTGCCCAAGTGACTCACAACGACAGTCTACTAAAGCAGGAAGGGGTCGCAATCTGCAGCAGCAAAGGGAGGACCCCCACCCCCCTGGCCAATGAAACCATGGATCCCAGAAGTCTTGTGACGCTGAAAGGAGAACGATGCTCACCTGATCCCTGCCCAATGACATATATGGTCTCTCCGCATCCCTCGTCCATCCTCTCCCACATCTGCCGGAGGAGGCTGTCATACTGCTCTGATGTCGGGCTTACCAGCACCAGCTAGAGGAGAAACCAGAGAGCTTAGGACTGCTGGGCACTGAGCAGCGGCCCCACCAAGGCTGACGGGACCACGACCCAGGGCCTTGCTCCTGCTTCCTCCCACACCCCTCGTCCTCTGCCCGTGGGCCAGCCTGGCTCTGCCCTTCCTCATGGGCCCAGCAGGGCTGGCCTCCCTTTCCTGCTCGCGGCCCCACAGCATAGCCCAGCACTGGCCCCTTTCTTCATTCACTCCCCGGGCAGGCCTAGCAGGGAGAGAGCTGGGCCTCCCTCCACGATGGTGTAAAAGACCTTCTCTCTCCCTACATCCTGGAGGGTTCCTCTACCCACCCACAGCCCAAGGCCACTCGCCCCAGGCAATAAAAAGCGGGAGCGGGTGAGCCCCCTCTGGGCTGTGGGGAAGCTCTGTCTCCCCACTGTAGGCTAACTTCCGAAGCGTCTCCACCGCTGGAGAAGTCTGGCCAGCTCCAGTGACTGGACCTCTGCAGCGGGTCACTGAGGGTGCCCCCAGCTGCTTTCAGAGCACGTTCTGTGCAGGGAGTCCAGTCTTCTCAGGAGGAACCTGCAGCCACCTGTCAAATGGGGCTTTGTTTGTTTACAAGTCAATCACCCAAGTTGGGCTGGGCTGTTTTCAAGAGTTTCTCAGCATAATCTCACACAAGGAGACTCTGTCAGCCCTTTGGGATCCCAAGCCCCCCCTGCCCTGAGCTGGTCTGCGTGCAGAGATGCCCGGCTGTCACTCATAAAGCCCACCCCAGATGCACTCCCTCCTCCCCCTGGCTCTGATGGCTTTCCCAGGCGCTCCGACTGCCGTCACACATGTGACAAGGCCTCCACCTTAGAGCCAACTAGGGAGCTGGGGAAGGCTGGGGCAAGACCCTCCTAGGGGAGGTGAGGGGGAAGAGGAGGAGCTAGGGACAATGGGGGCCCTTCTTATTAGGGCTGTGCCTCTGCTCTCCGTGGCCCCATGTGTTATTTTTGTGCTCACCTCCCCCCAGTCACATATACATAGGGGGGGAGGTACACACAGCACACCAAAGTCAAGCCTTGGGGGGGCCATACAGGCGGTGTGACCTGGAACCTGGACGAGGAGGTAAGAGAACTTGAGCTCTCGGCACCAGACCCTCTCCTGCCATCACGCCTTCCTGGGCAGTGGTGCTCACTAGTGCCCTCTCTCTCTCCCGGCCCCTGAAACGACTCATTGCTTTATAAATGTGCTTCAAGATTTACCCCATACGTTCTGTGTGACGTAGGCCATAGCCACATGATTGCGACTCCCACAGGGAAAGGGATTGTCCCAGGTTAGGTGGCTCCTAAACCTCAGTGCTTGGACTTGAACCCAGGTCTTCTGAAGAGAGTCTTAGAGGAGGGGTCTCGGAATGGGGGGGACACTTTCTGAATGAGAAACCAGCGGGCATTATGCAAGCATGGCTTCCTCCTGCTTGGCTTCTGGCCAAGACTCCAATGTCTCTGAGATCTGTGAACAACTGCTGAGGCAAGGGGCCCCTCCTCAGCCCCCTGACAACAACAATGCCTAGCAGAGAAAGAGGAGCTGCTGGAAAGCAGGGACTCCACCTCCTGTGCGCTGCTCTTCCTCAGTTTACCAGGCAACCCTCAGCTGTCCTGGGAGGAGGAAGAGCTGGTGCCCTGGGGGTGGAGGTGCAGCTCCTCTCTCTGGTAGCTAGATGGCGGGCTGGTGTAAGCAGCATGAGGGCTGGCTGTGGGAGCAGCAGCAGGGCCAGGGAGAAAGACCCCTGTATGAAGAATGAAGATGCTTGGCTAAGTGCCAGGCCTGGTGAAGCCCACTCCCAGCTGCCTGCCAGGGCTGTGCCAGAGCCCACAGACACAAGGTAGGCAGGGCTTCATCGCCTCAGAAGCATATGTTACAGAAGGCAGGTGTGGGTTTTCCTGCCCTCAGATCATCAAAAAGTATTTAAGGAGCCCCTATGATCCTTAAGATAACATGACTTCCAACTGCTGGGCCATGGAAATCGCTCCCCCCAGGGGCATCAGGACACCTCTGCCACCACCCCAAGTGACTTCCCCGGGACCTAGTCTCAATTGCAGAGTGACATGGGTGGGCTCGACACACAGGGGCTCCCCAGTCCTTGTCTCCAAGTGCCCTGAGGATCACTCGTCCGCCACCGCTGCCCTGACATCTACAGGGCGTCACTAACCCCCCCATCACCCACTTCAGGAGTCTGCTCCAATCCCCCTTCCCAAGGCCAGGGTCAGGTACTCCATCGGCTGTAACCAAAGCTGCAAAGCCAGGAGGTCACCCTGGGCCAGGGGCAGCAAGAGAGACCTCCCCGGATCTTAATCTGGAAGCTCCAGGTCAGCAAGGTCCCCAGGCTCTCTGAAAAGTGGGGATCACAACCCCTGTCCTGCCTGCACTACCTGCCAGACAGGGCCGGCAGGGCCCAGAGGTGGGGAGCGAGCTCAGCCACGTGAATCACCATCATTAACTGGGGGCCCGGCCCCGTGCACACAACACTCCCTCTGGGACCCCAGGGCTCGGGCAAGGCACCCCCCCCGTGGGCCTCAGCTTCTTCCTCTGTAAAATGGGGCTGGGCCAGTCCAAGGCTCCTTCCAGCTCACCTCTGGGTCACCCCCCCCAGGCCTCAGTTTCTTCCTCTGTAAAAAGAAGGGGCTGGGCCAGTGCCAGGTTCCAGCTTTCTCCTGGGTCACCCGTTCCCAGCCTCAGTTTCCTCCTCTGTAAAACAGGGGGCTGGACCCTTGGCCGCCTCAGACCCCCTTCCAGCCTGGCCCGTGAAGCCGCAGCCGGGTTTCCCACGGTCGGTGGTGGGGACGGGGGATGCCCACGTGGCGGAGGGTGGGGAAGGCGCACCAAGTGCTTATCTTTAGGGGGGAGGGGGCGGGGCAGGGGCTCTCCTCCCTCCAGATTCTCGATAAGCCAGCTGCCAGCCCGGTGTAGATCGGACTGACGCTTTGAGGGTGGGAGTCCCCGAGAGAACAGGGGGTGGGGAGGGGATGCAAAGGCTAGGGTGCTCTCCCCTCAGTTTCCCCGGGGCCTCAGTTTTCCCGCCTGCAGCGGCCGGGGGGCAGGCCGCCCCAGTAGACCCGGCGGGGGGCGGGGAGCCAGGAGGGGCGGGGCAGCGCGCCGTTGCCATGGTGTCGCCCCCTCCTCCAGCCCCTCCCGGCATGCCCCGCGCCGGGCCTAGGCCCCCGCCCGCCCCGGCCGAGCCCTGGCGATCCCCGCGCACCTTGCTGGTGAGGTCCAGCTCGGGCTCGCCGTTGAGCGCCTCCCCGTCCTCACTGCAATCCGAGTCGAAGCCCGTGTGGAGGCGGGACGCGGCGGCCGCGGCTCGGGCTGCGCCTGGGGGGCTGGGTTCCGGCGCAAACATACAGGCCGGCACCGGCGAGCCCATCGGGGAGCGGCTTCGCTCCGCCGCCATCTTCACTCGCCTCGGCTAGCTCGCCTGCCCCGCCGCCGCCGCCACTGCCGCCGCTGCTGCCGCCGGTCCCCCGGCCCGCCCCGCGCGCGCTGCATTTGACTAATTTATGCGCGTTCCCGCCCCCGGCGCTTCTGCGCAGCCGCCGATGCCGAACCAGGGTTTCTGCGCAGCTGCGACCGTCGGGGAGGGGGAGAGGATGGAGCCTGGGGAGGGGTCAACTCATGAATAATCAAGCAGCATCCCGAGCCTCCAATGGCCGCCTCCGAGGCGTCGCGGACTGCGGGGTGCCCTGACCCCCCCCCCACAACCAGTAATGATGGAAACGTCACAAGCCTTTCTCTCGGCCTCTGGGAACTGTCTTCCCTCCCCCTAAAACTACTATTTTGGCCAATAGGAGGAGGATAGGATGGATGCCGCCCCTGTCCTATGCGGAGAGGGGGGTGGGTGTTTGGCTCTTGGCCGGGCTTCTCAGCGCAGTAAAGCTTGGAAAAGTTGCAACAAAATAACCTGTGGGAAGGCCGCGGGCCAATGCTGGAAGCCGACGCTGGGCTGCGCGCCCGGGGCGGGCTCTCGTTTAAAGAGAAGCTTACTAGCACTGGCGACCGATAGCAAGTGCTCGCTCAGGAGTTTCTGGCCCGATGCCAGAGCTGCCAGAACCTGCGTCTGGCACAGGCCAGACCAGGGCCTGGCACATCGTGGGCGCCTGTTAAATGCTTCTTGCCTGGCTGTACGGAAAGCATTGCAATAATTGCTCCAACTCTGAGAAGAGCATGACTTCTGCCTGCTCTAGAGTCAGCTGGGGTTCAAATCCCACCTCAGCTACTAAGTATCCAGTGTGACCTCGGGCAAGCCAAGATCCCTGGCTGACCGGTCTTCACCGGCCAACCACAGATGAAGCACCTGCTGTGTGCCAGGCATTTCGGGGCGCTGAAGATACAAAGACACCAAGATAACTCATTTAATCCTCACCACCGCCCTGTGGGGTCGATGCGCCTAATTCTCCCCATTTTACAAATGAGGAAACTGAGTCTGAGAGAACGTGATTTGACAGCTAGTGTCTGAGTCGGAATTCAAACTCGGGTCTTCCTGACTCTATGAACCACCTGTCCACCCCTGCCTTCAATGGAGGAGAGACCTTTGAGAGGCATCGTGCCCCCTCATGGACGCAGCATTGGACTTGCAGCCATGAGGATCTGGATTCACGTCGCTGAGAGTTATGTGAACCTGCATAAATTACTTAAATCACTTTATGCCTCAGTTTCTTTATCTGCAGAAAGGGAGTAGGCTCAGTTGGTTCTAAGGGCCTCCCCAGATCAAATGATCTGTGTATCATATATGCAATATATATTGCTTCTATATAATATATGCAAAATAAATGCAATGTTTGTGGGGGTTTTATGAGGGAGGGGGAACAGGTTACCCTAATGTCAAGGAGCTAGGAGTGAGGATTCCCAGAAGGAAGAATTAAGTCATTTAACTTATCCTGCCCTGGTCCTCTGCTCCCCAACACTAAACAGCTCAATACCTTCACTAGACTAAGTTCTCCTGGGCATCCACCATCTTAACCACCTTCCCAACCTGGAGCTGATCCAGATGTGTTCTGGCCCCACACTGTCTAAAGTGACTTGCAGCCCAGAATCTCCAGCCCTGGCCTCTGTGCCTGAACCTCCCCTCACCATATGTGATGACAGGAACCCAAGCTCCTCTTAGGAATGATATAATTATGACCTGTAAGGTTTCCTGCTTCCTTCTTTCCTCACTCCCCAAAGCCCTAAACAATAATAATGACTAGAAGGTTTGCAAAGTATCTTACAATATTATCTCATTTGATCTCAGAAAAATCCTGGAAGGTAGGTGCTGCTATTGCACCCATTTTACAGATGAGGAAGCTGAAACAGAGAGAGGGGGTAACTGGCTTGTCCAGAGTCTCACACTCAGGTCTTCCTGGCTCCATGTCCAGCCTTCCATCCTGGCCCTACCTAAATAGGAATTCTGTCACCTGGGCTAATAAAGTTGGAGGTAGGAGCATCTAAGTGAAGGACGAGGGTGGGGGAATGCCCAGCTTCAGTACTAGGAGAAGGGGCAGCCTCCCTCTAAGAAGGTCTAGCCCCTGCCTCTGCACCACTGAAGTTATTTGTCCTTCATTCTTGAAGAGGGCTGCCACATCAAGAAGGTGATGCTATGACTTGCAAGTGAATTGGATTTAAGTGAGGCAGGAGATATAGATCAGGAGTACTGGAGATGGCCTCCAGCCACTGAAGTGGGGTGCTATGGAAGGTAGGTCCTGGGTAAACAATAGCCAGGCAAGGTCATCTTGAAGACGAGGCCATCATAGGACCGCGAGGCACAGGAAGGCTGATGGTCCACTCCCTAAACCATGGGCCAGGGCGGCATTTCAGATTCAGATTTGGCCAGAAAGCTGACCCTGAATAAAACTGAATCATAGCATGGAAAAGATACTCCAAAAGTATGTGGCACCTGAACCATTTCAAGTTGACTCTACCAGATGTCTAAATACATCTGGTGAGCAGGACGCATCCGGTGTGGTGACTCAGAGGGATCAGCAAAGCCATCATCTAAAGGGCACTGAGTCCTCCCAAGCTGACCTTTGATCCCACAAGATCCCGGGAAGCCTTGTCAGTGCCCTCCGGGCCAGCTAGCCTCCAGAGAAGATACTGTGCCTACCCTGACCTGGATGTGGGCTCCCTAGGACAAAGCCACCATCACCCTACTCCAGTTCTGGCTCCAACAGCAACCCTATCAGGCAGATTTTCCTAAGGCACAGGCTTCATCATGTCACTGCCATGCTCCAGAGCCACAGTGGCTCAAACGTGGAATAGTGTGGGATTCAAGGCCTTTCAAAATCTGACTCCAACCTGCCTTGCTATGTCAGTCCATCCACAAGCATTTGTTAAAGGCCTGCTGTGGTGGGGTGTCCTACTTAGCTCCTGGTCTTATCCCCTTGAACACTCTACAAATTGAGTCAGTCACGGTTCCCCAGTCATCCATATCCTACCTCTTCTCACCTGTGGGGGACTCATCCCCCCAAGCTATAATGGTCTTTCCCTCCTCCCTACCGCCAACCTGCCTTTCCATCAAGGCAACTCCTTCCATAAGTCACCTTACTTTCCTTTAACATTTAACAATTTTTCTTGTGTACTTATAATTTGTATTATTTACCTTATTTCCCCCAAAAGACCATAAATCCCCTGAGGGTAGGGACTGTAATATGTTTCCTCTTAAGCCCTCAAGTGCTTAGGACAAAAGAGCAGGCATAGGGGCAGCTAGGGGGCACAGTGGATAGAGCACCAGCCCTGAAGTCAGGAGGACCTGAGTTCAAATGTGGCCTCAGACCAAATTTAACCTGGGCAAGTCATTTAACCCCAACTGCCTAAAAGAAAAAGAACAGGCATTTCCTAGAGCTTTTTTGAATTAAAGCCAATTTTCCCAGATTGCTGTTTTGTAAGAAGTATCCTTTCTGCCTTTTTCTTTTTGGAGGCAATGAGGGTTAAGTGACTTGCTTGGTGCTCAGCTAGTGTCTGAGGTCACATTTGAACTCAGGTCCTCCTGACTCAAGGGCCAGTGTTCTATCTACCACACCATCTAGCTGCCCCCTTTCTGACTTTTTCTGAAGAAATTATCAACATGAGCTAGACTGAGGATGGTCCTGCTGTTTTCCAACAGTTGAGCACATAAGGCTTTATCAGAAAGGAAACAAACAGCTTTGTATCAAACCACTCTATCCTGGAGCAGGGGTTCTGAAACTCTGTCTTCTGGTAGCAGAGTCACATTTGTAAATGCATAAAATACAACAGATTGCAATGGAAACCAATTTTATTAAAATATAGTTATCAAAATATCAATAAAAGGAGGGTCATGGAACGCAGGTTTAAAACCTCTGCCCTAGAAAGTTTCCTTCTCCAAAAATGATGAGATGTTATTAAGCATCTTACAGAATCATTTATTCTGAAGAGAAGTGAAACTTGGAATGGGCTATCATGCCTCTAATCTTCCCCCATTACAAATTCTCCTTTTAATAAACAGATGTTAAGAAGGATATTCATGGACAAAGCACTGGCCCTGGAGTCAGAATGACCTAAGTTCAAATCTGGTCTCAGGCACTTACTAGCTATGTGACCCTGAGCAAGTCACTTAACCCCAATTGCTTCAAAAAAAAAGGAAGAAAGGAAGAAGAAAAAAAGAAGGAAGCAAGGAAGGAAAAAGAAAGATATTCAGTGCTGGGTTTTAGGTCAACATTTTGGAAAGGAAATTCCCTTTGTGTCTTATATCTGCCTCCACCTTCTGTTATGGCCCCTGATAAGTGGGTCCTGGATGCAGGCATTAGAAACTTCAAGACAATCCCCAGGGCCGAAGGCATTCAGCCAGCACAGGGCTTTATACAAAGTAGATACTCTTGACATTTCATAGGATCAAGGAACTGTAGAACTGGAAAAGACTAATCCATGAATCCTCTTTAGGAGTCCTGGCAAGTGGGCATCCAGCCATGATAACTAGGAATGCATTATCCCTCCTTCATCCTGGTAATTTCTCCCCCCTCCTTTTTTTGGACAGGTGTAACTGTTAGAAAATTTTTGCTTACAATGACCCTAACCACCACCTTGTACATGAAGCCTTTCCTTAGGCACCCAGCTGCTAGTACATTCCCTCCCCAAACTACCTTTTACTCATTTCTTATATATTATACATATACTTACAATGTACATGTTATCTTCTCTGTTAGAATGTAAGGTGAATATATCTTGTGAGGTTTCAGCAGTCAAAATTTATATTCTTTTGGGCAGAGCACCATTTTGGTCAGAAACCCTGAGGGTCTTCCCCTCTGAGATTGATTTTTTTTTTTTTGGACTAGGTAAAGAGGTCACTTTCCACCTCATTTCTTACCTAGCCTTAATCACCAAATGGGTGTTGCCTCAGACAAACTGAGATCTGTTAAAGACCTTAGTTTAAAAAGGCCAAGGTCCTCCACTGCATCTTGGGCCATCTCCAGTCATCCTGATCTATAACTTGCCATGGGACCCAGACAGTTATAGAGGAGAAAGTGAGGCCGGTGACTCGCATAGGACTCCCTCACTTAAATCCAATTTACTTGCATGTCATGGCATCACCTTCCTGATGTCATGGTCCTCTTACAAAGGACAAACAAGAAGACTGTAAGGTACTTGAGGGAAGGCACTTAGCAAAGTGCCTGGCACACAGCAGGCACTTAAGAAATGTTGATTGTCTTGTCTACCAATTGGTTTTCATTGCTACTAATTCAGAGTGTGGCAATAAGTGGCCTTGAGGGGCAGCTAGGTTGTGGAGTGGATAGAGCTCTGGCCTTGGAGTCAGGAGGACCTGAGCTCAAATCTGGCCTCAGACATTTGAGACTTATTAGCTGTGTGACCCTGGGCAAGTCACTTAACCCCAATTGCCTCTCCAAAAAGCAAAATGAAACAAACAAAAAAAACAGCCTTGAAGGGAAATTTAATATATATTTTTTCTAATTTCAAGTACTATGAACAAGAATGGAGCCTCAGAGAATAGCCAAACTGAGGAATACACTCTGCCGAGTTTCATGAGACTACAGGCTTTGAATATCTTGCCTTTCACAGTCACACGCCAGTGGGTTCAACTTTTTTTTTTTTAGGAAATTATGGTATATGTTCTAGAGCTACTCTCCCAACCCCAGCTTGGACAGTTGGGCTAGAATCTAGCTGCTAGATCCCCAGGGAAAGCTTCTTTCTCCCTGCATGTTCTAGGGGTAACCCAGAGGGGTTGGGAAGTGTCTTCCTAGAACTACAGTTTGAGCCCCTACCAGTGTGATTCCCCCTCCCCCCATCATGACTACTGGTTGAAGTAAATTAGTCAATCAGCCAGACCTAATCAGCTTTTAGAAACGAGTCAAATGAAAAAGCATGTCTTGTGTTAAGCAGTAAGGATTTAAAAATAGGCCAAAAAAAAAAGTTCCTGCTTGCAAGGAATTCACGATCTAATGAGGGAGGCAACAGGCAAATAATTCTGTACAAACAAGATAGAGCTATAGATATACATCTGGATAGAGCGCTGAGCCTGGAGTAGAGAAGACTCATTTTCCTGAGTTCAAATCTGTCCTCAGACACTTCCTAGCTGTGCGTAGACCCTAGGCAAGTCACTTCATCCTGTTTGCCTCAGTTTCCTCCTCTGTAAAATGAGCTGGAGAAGAAATGGCAAACCACTCCAGTATCTTTGCTAAGAAAAATCACTGAATAAAAAATTAGCTCTATCTACATCTATATATAAAGACAGATAGTATCTCTATCTTATTTGTACAGAATTGTTTGCATGTGTGTGTGTGTATACATATATACATACATGCATATGATGAATTGGTGATAATTGCAAAGGAAAGGCACTGCCATTAAAGGGACTTAATGGTAAGGGAAAGACTTCTTGCATAAAGTGGAATTTAAGCTGAAACTTAAAACAAGCCCAGAGGCAGAGGGGAGGAGAGAGAGAATTTCAGGCACATAGGGCAGCCCGTGAAAATGCACAGAATCAGGAGATGGAGTTTCCTGTGCAAGGAAGCAAGGAACCCAATGTCACTGCATTGTAGATTCTGTGGAAGGGAGTAAGGTAGGAAGGGGCCAGGGTGTGAAAAGGTTAAAAGCCAAAGACTGGATTTTCTATTTCATTCTGGAGGTAATAGGGAACCACTGGGACTCAATGAATGGCGGGAGGGAAAAGGGCATTTGAACGGCCAAGGAGAGGGTGGAATGGAGTGAGGAGAGGTTTGTGGCTGGGAGACAGGAGGCACCCTGGTGAATTATTTTGTGTAAGGAGTCTTTCCTTGTCTTCCTTAATATACTGCTTTCCTTTGGTTGATTATCTCCAATTTAACCCTGTCGAGCTTTTTTTGCAAAGAGAAGAGGTCGTATTCACCCCTGGTTTGATGAACTAATTCATTCCTGATGCAGGTATTGAAGCTAAGGGAGGGAGTGTCTACAGCTCATTAGACAATGAAAAAATGCAGCTGACCCAGTAATGAGTTAACCATTATGTGCCCGGATCGTTGCTGGGTTATTGCTTTTTCCTACTACTGCTTTGCCAGGTCAGCTGGGGGCACAACATCCTCCCTCTATGTACTTTTTACGTATAAAACTTAACTCAAGGACATGTGACTTCAATGACGGGGACAGCTGTTCCACTACCGCAGAATGGAACCGCTTCGGGACTTTAGAAGAGGTACTCTTGGTTTCTTGAGGTTCGTTCATTTTATGCAGCTCATTCATTATAAGAATCATACTTGAAAAATCAGGGGATTTAAATCAAAGGTTTAAATCTCATCACTGATCTTACTACCTGTGTGACCTGGGACAAATCATTTAATCTCCCTGGGCCTCAGTTTCCATATCTGTAAAATGAAGGGGTTGGGCTAGAAGGCCTAGGAGGTTGCTTCCAGCCATAGATTCAGCATCCTATGTGTGACCTTGAGCAAGTAACTGCCACTTTCTGGGCCTTGGTTTCCTTCCCTATAAAATGAGGTGGTCGGACGAGGTGGCCTTTGAAGTCCCTTCCAAGATCCTTTTCAGCAGGGCAGAACCCGCCAGTTCACATTCCTCTGGCATGGCCTTTAAAAACCAAAGGTCATCCACAGCACGAGGTGGTTCTAAGGATCATGAGAAGCAATTCTATGTGGAAAGTTCGAGGGGAGCCAGGATCTCATCTGCAGGGAGACACTCATCTTGTGCCAGGTGGCTCTTGTCCATCTGGTTCCATCAATCCTCTGCGAGGCTGGAGCCTCGAGCCTCTTCTTTGACTCTCTCATCTGGGGATAACGGCAACACCTCCTCTCTTCTTCCTCCCCTTCACTTCATGAACCACCTATTTGCTTGTGTCTTTTGTCCCACTTCAAGCGTACCAAGTCGTCATCGGTGACATTTGGGGCAGCCTGCTCATACCCGCCATTGCTGTTGTTTGAGTCACCTCTCACTACGATTCCCTTGAGATGGGAGTGTCATGTGACTCACGGCCCTAGACCATCCCCAGAAGACTGGCATGACCTGGAACACATGAACCCTACATCCATGCTATTTTTCCCACATGAAAAAATGTTCACTACTCAAAAATGCCGAATAAGGTGCTTGGAGATCAGAGGGTGAACCCAGACAAACACGAGATGGCAAATAGGGTGATAACAAGAAGTCAGATCCTGAAAAACAATATCTCAAGAGGGAGAAGTGGAAGAGGTGGAAGATATGAAGTGCCCCACCCTTCTCCCCAGCTTAATCTTAACTAACCATGGGGTCTTAACAACCACTGAATCATGGGAACATCCAGAAAACAGAGGAGGGAGGGTTGGGGTGACAGTGCAGAAGGAGAGAAATTGGCATCCCAGGATCGGAGGTGTTGAGGCCTTCAGAAGCCCCCCAGTCCAGCCCCTCACAGAAGGGTCAACCCCTTGACAACACACCAGACAAGGTCTCATCAAGCTGGTGACTAAAGCTCTCAGGGAACTCATTACCTCCCACTCCACTCTGGAGGACAGCTCTGTGCATTAGCCTCTAAATCAGTATTCCACTTTGCCTATTCATAGGGTCTCACAGACCTAGGGCTGAAGGGAAATCTTATGACCATTTAGGCCACCCTCATCCCCATCTTCCAGATGAAGACACTGAGGCTTGGTGGGGCTGACTTGCCCCAGGCCACCTGGCTAGTGAGCAGCTGAGCTAGGAATGGACCCCAGGCCTTCTGACTCCTCCTCCAGGGCTCTTTCCGCCAAACTATACTGCCTCCATGAAGAAATAAAGTCTACCATCTCCTTTGTTGATCTGAGGGACGCCTGGACTTCCCCTCTCCGTCTGATGACAACTTCTGCCCAAGGCTCCTTATCGTACCCTCTAGGGCCAAGCAGAACTCCCCCTTTGAACTTTTTAGACAGTAGCCTTCTCACCCCAAGGATGCCTCCAACCCATGGACCTCTCTTCTGACTGGTGAGTAGCTATTTCCTGGGGTGCCCAGGCCAGGCTCCCTTCAATACGGGATCCACCCCTCATTCTCAGGATTTTCTCATTTTTTCCTCAGGTGTGGGGACCCTTCCTTCCCTGCTTCCTTCTCTAGTTCCTTTTTTAAACTGTGTAGGAACTGTCTTTTTTGCGTTCCTTTGTTGTATCTTAGCATAATAGGGAGGGGGTGAGAGAAAGAGAAGAGGTAGGGGAAGAGAGGAGAGGAGAAGAGGTAGGAAAGGGGGAGGGAGGAGGAAGAAGGGGATGGGAGGAAGAGGTATGGAGGACCCAGCAGGGGGGAGGAAGAAGAAGGACGGAGAGGAGGTGGGGGGGAGGAGGAGATAAGAGGAGGAAGGAGGAGGGAGAGGAGGGGGGGGAGGGAGAGGTATGGAGGACACAGCAGGTGAGTAGAAGGAAGAAAGGAGAGGAGGTGAAGGAGGAGGGGATAAGAGAGAAGGGGGACGTGGACAGCAGAGAAGGCGGAGGAAGGGAAGGAGGAGAACAGGAGCTGCCGCCTCGGAGCTTCTTCCCTACTCCCCGCCCCCACCACGCTCACGCTGGCGTCTGACGCGCGCGCCCGCTGCTGCCGCCGCCGTCGCTGCGGGACGTGCCGTGCTGCGTCGATGCGACGGACTGTGACGCGCAGCGCAGGCCGGGGAGGGCGGGTCGAAGGGGCGGAGTTCGAGGCCGACGAGCGAAGAGAGAGGGCGTTTCCGGAGCACGCGCCCGCCGGGCGGGGGCCGGTGACGTCGAGCACGGGAACGAGCGCGCGCCCCCAGGGCTCGCTCCCTGCTCCCGCTCCTCCTCCTCCTCGCCACCCCCCCTCCCCGCCCGTGCCGAGGTCTGGGCCGGGTCCGGCGGCGGAGGTGAGTGTGGGGGCCGCGGGCCGGAGTAGGAGGAGAGCCCCCTCCAGGCTTCTGCGCCTCCAAAACCGAGCTAGAGGGGACGAGAGGCCTTGGAGAGGAAGGGGCTGAGTGCTGGGTCCCTCCTTATAAGGCTCTTGGGGGGCTGAGGCTCGGGGGAGATCCCCCTCTGCGGTCTCCTGGGGGGTTCAGGACGAGGGGATCCCCCCTGAGCGCTCACGGGGTCTGAGGATTGAGGGGATACTCTTGAGGGCTCATGGGGGGGCTCAAGAGGAGGGGATCCCCCTCTGAGGGCTGGGGGGCCAGGGAAGGAGGGGATCCCCTTTAGAGGGCTCATGGGGGACAGAGGAACGAGGGGATCCCCTTTTGAGGGCTGAGGACAGTGAAATCTCCCCTTACAGGGCTCATGGTGGGGCTGAGGATGAGGGAATCCCCCCTTTGAGGGGTTGAGGACAAGGGATCCCCCAGAGTGCTCTCCCCAGCTTCCCTTGGAGAGGGGTTCATATACCTTGTGGGACCCTGAAAGAAAAGGATTGCTTCCCCCTTCCAGACCGTGCACCCCCTTAGAGTTGCTGAGTTATTTAGGGCATCCTAAAGAGAAGGAGATCCCTGCCTTCCGGGCTGGCCCCCTCCAGCTCCCCTTGGGCAGCTTTATGCTATTTGGGGGGGCCCTGATGAGGAGTCACACGCACCCACCCCCTTAGGTTGTCTCCCACCCCTGTTCCCTTGGGGGGCAGAGCTGTTGGGGCTCTGAAACTAAAATGCTTCCTTCCCTGGGTCTCCTTCTCTTGGCAGGGGTCCCGAAGCTGGGGATGAGAATGATTCCTTCACCCTCCGCCTGGCCCCCATCCCCCGTCCATTTGGAGGGTCTTATCCCTCCTTTAGGTGGGGGTGTCTCCCCAACGAACAAAACCTTGCCCTGGGGGCAGGGATTGGGTTTGTCCAGGCAGTCCAGTTCTCCCCACTCTCCCACTTCCTGGCTGGGCTCCCTCCCCCACCCCATCCCCCTTTCCCTCCTCGACCCGGGCGTCTGGCCCTGCTTGCTGGCTTCTGGTCATTTGCAGGCAACTTGTTGTTGGCCGGGGATGCTGATTGGAGTTCCTCCCTCTTCCGCAGGGCCCTAGGAGGAGCCCCGAGCAGGGCATCGGCCGCCTCTGCAGCGCTGCCCTCTTCCACCTTGGCATGTGTTGGGCAGCATCTTGCAGCTCCCAAAGGGATGGAGCCCTGCCCCCAAAGGCAGGGGTGTGGTCCCTGAGGCCTTGGGCTGCCACCTGCTAGCCTGACCTTCCTCCCTTTCTGATTCATCCTCTGCCTGAGGAGATGGAAGAAAAAGAGAGATGTGGTCCAGCCCCCTCGACACTCTTCAGTTAAAGTTCACTTGTTCTCCCAAGCGAGGAAGAAGGGGACGATGGTCCTGGGTCTTGGACATTTTTTGGGTATCCAGCACTTTAGCAGTAGAGATAATGGCAAAATAAACTGAGGCATAAAGAGTTGTTTTTCTACTGAAAACAGGATTTTTTGGAGGTTTTTGTTACTGCTGTTTCCAGGCTCTACTCTGAGGTAAATCATGGCCCCTAGAGACTGAGGTGAGCCCCACCTATCGCAGAAAGACCCAGGAGGCTACATTCTTCCTCGGAGGGGAGGGGTGGGGAGCTTTGGAGGCCACCTCTTTCTGGAAAATAAAAACATGAGTTGCATGCCATGGAGAGGTGACAAGACCAAATCAGAGTCATTGGAATTGCCCCAGCCAGCGCCCCCCCAGATCTACCATGAGAAGCAGCGTCGGGAGCTGTGCGCCCTCCACGCACTCAACAATGTCTTCCAAGACAGCAATGCTTTCACCCGGGAAACACTGCAGGAGATTTTCCAGAGGTAGGAGAATTACTTTTCCACCTGCGGTTCTCATCTCCTGGATGGTTGGGATTTCTCGTTTTCTTGAGGGAGGGAAGGGAATGAAGCATGTCCCAAATTTCCTTACGCGCACACACGCCCCTAGAAGTGACCCTCCCTGTCAGAAGACCGAAAGCAGGCCTGCCTGGGGACAGGAGTTGCCCCTTTTGAGTTCTCGTTTTTGGTGTGTTTTCAGAGGTTGCGAGGATTATTTCTGCAGTTTCTGGATGGACCCCAAGCAATCCTGGCTGTGAGCCTGTCAGACCTTTCCAACTAGAAAGAGCTGGGCCTGCTTGGGACTGAGCCGAGAGGAAACTTAGGGATCCTCTGGTCGAGGCGGCCCCACCCAGAATGGGGATGCTGGGGGACCTCTTTGGGAGTTAGAAATGCTGCCTCGTGGGGCTGGACTCCAGCTAGGAAGAAGCACCTTCTTGCAGACCTTGGATGGAGCTTTGAGAGCACAATCACTTTTCTCTTCAAAGGCTCTTCATCTCAGTGCGCTAAGTTTTAATGAGAATAATTACTTTCTAATGGCAATGATAACTTTATTTGTGGTGATGTGTGGGCAGGGACCTCACTGGCCCTGCATCATGGCATTCATCGAGTGGTGAGCAGAAACCCCTCCATTTGGGAATTGAGGCCTAGGAGGTGAAATAACTCACCCCCAATCTCGTCATCCCATTACGTGGAGGAGCACTTCCTGCTCCAAGTCTTTCTTGTCAGTAGTTACCCCAGGTGTAGACAAGAAAGAGATCAGCTGCCTTTCACTGGGCACCAGGGAAGGGCTGAATGACTGGTCTTACAGACATGCTGCTGCCTCTTCACCTCCAGCTGTTAAAGAGCTGACACATGCCTCTGAGGCGGGAGGAAGGCTGGACCGAGTGTGTATGAGGAGCCATCAGCCCACTTGCTATGACTGGAAGAACAGAATGCCTCCCATGCACTTGGCAGGACAGCGTGAGGGCTCTAGGAATAAGACCCACTCCCTGGACTAGACTATGAACGAGGCAGGGTACTTTGGGCCTCTTGGCCAGTTGAATGGAGTCTGCTTAAGTTGGGCAGGATTCTCCTTAGGGGAGGGGAGGTCAGAAGTGTTAGAGGGACAGAAAGTGGAGGGTTCAGTGCACGAAGTGGGAACAGGGTAAAATGAGACTACAGAGGTCAGAGCCGGATTGAGGAGGCCTTTGAGACGATGGGCTAAAGGAGTTTGGACAGTGGGAGTCATGAAGGGCCACAGAGCAGGGGAGGGACCGCATCAGAACTGGTGGTTAGAAAGACCTCGACAGAGTAGACTAGAGAAGAGCTGTGCTCACTCAGTTCCTTTGAAATAAACTGCCAGATTTCTGTTTTCTTAGCAGTTGAACATGTGGTAACTGTCATCCTAGAAGAAAGGTGTGCTGTGAGGCTGTAAGGTGCTAGACTTGGAGGCAGGCAGACCTGAACTGTATCCCGCCTCAGACACTTAGAAGCTCAGTGGCTCTGGGTTGGTCACTTTACCCGTGCCTGCCTCAGTTTCCTTACCTTTAAAATGGGGGTGATAACAATAGCACCTCCTTTCCAGGGTGGTTGTGAAGATCTGGTAAGATAGTAAATGGGAGGTGTTGTGGAAACGGTAGCCGTTCTCATCTTTGCTTATTATTATAAACCGAGAAGAAGGAGTTGTATGGAAGTAGGGCTTACACAGAAGGAACCGTAAAATTCAGCCAACCCAAAACTTTGAGGGGAGGAAGATGGACAGAACGTCAGCTGAGATGGTCTAGAAGGTGCTTGGACTTGATTGAAATGAGTTGGGAGAGTGTTGGTGACAGCACTGGGAATGTAAAGGGCTTTTTAACTAGGCTTGTGTGTGAAGGCCAGAGGGAGGAAGCGTTTAGGAGGCCATCGGTGAGGCACTCGGAGGCCCTGACAGCTGTTAGAGCTCACTGGTCCTTGCTGCCCGCCCTGGAACGGTCGCCGGCGTTGACTGGCAGCGTCCAGCGTCAAGGCCTGGGTCCTGCAGGCAGCTCTGCCCCTCAGCAGTCACTGAGCCTACCTGGTCGGTGGGGGGCGGGGCCGGCAGGTTCAGCCATCCCTTCCAAGGCCAGCACGGAGCGGCGAGTCTGTGCCGATGTCAGTGAGAAGGTACCGCCAAGGGCTAGGGTCATCGTCCTTGGCTTCTGGGAGTATCTTCGTGCCCAGGGAGGCAGAAGCGGAGGTCAGAGCTCCAGAGGCAGAAGGGACCAACCCTAGACACTGTGGAGTGCAATACAAATGGAGAAAACCAAGGCTTTGGGGGGAAGGAGCTTGGAAGGGAATAGATACTTCTGGAGCTGGAGGGGGAGCCTGGAGACTGGTTCGACCATTTTAAAGAGGACACTGAGAATGAGAGAGGTGCGTGACAGGCCAAGGGTCCTCGGATGGAGGCCATTGGGTCCAGCCCCCTCATGGTTCAGCTGCAGGATGGGCCCAGGGAGGTGACCTCAGTCTTCCAAGGCTACCCTTGCTTGGGGTCTCTTTAATTATAGGCCAGAGAGAGCGAGGTGTGGGTACAAGCCTCCTTGGTGGGGCCCTTGAGGAGGATTTGGTGACAAGCTTCCCAGTCTCTGAGTAGACAGGTGGATTCTTACACGAGGCCAAGCAGGACAGACGGAATGACCCAGCAGAGCCTCAGACATGTCAGCCCTGAGGGGAAGGAAAAGGCTCTTGGGCTGTCCTACAGAGGAACCGCTGCTGCACCTCACACGTGGTGGTTGCCAGGGCGCTTAATGCTCTGATACTCTGGAGAATTTGATCCTGCGCAGGAGGAGGAGAAGGAAGTCCGCCTTATCCAGGGGTGGGGAACCTGCAGCCCTCTAGGTCCTCACGTGCGGTCCTTTAACTGAATCCAAACTTACTTGTTCTGTGAAGTTTGCATTCAGTCAGAGGGCCACACTGAGGGCCAGATGTGGCCTCAAGGCCGCAGGTTCCCCACCCCTGCCCTCATCCCCAGGCCTTGGGTTTGTGTGCATCCATACCGGCCTGGGTCGTGCTGAGCCCAGCTGAGGCGGCTGGGATGCCGAGCACAGCTCAGTGCAGCAGGCCGGTTTTGTCCCTGGGACCACTGGCCTTTCCCGGAATGAGATTGAAGGTGCTTCCAGCTCAGCCTTGATTAATCACAAAGTGCTCCCTTTGTGGCCAGAGGGACAACCACAGAAGACAGTCCCTGCCCTTCAGGAGCTTTTAATTAGTTGAAGATGAAACTTACCTGTAGGAAACGTGCAAGACAGGGTATAATTAAGTGTCAGATTGTGTGATAGCATCTGTGAATGCAGTAGGAATTCAGGAAAGGGAGAGATCTTTGCGCTAATCAGAGAAAGCTTTTTGGATGGGATGAAACTTGAGGTGAACCTGGGAGGGAGATGAGGGTTGGGACTGTTGAGGAGGCCTATTTCAGGAAAGGGGCAGGGACCCCAAGGGATGAGGGCAGGAGTAAGCATGGGGTTTATGGGTGGGAATAAGGAGGCTGTGAGGGTCTGGGAGGTCAGGGTGGATATGAATGCCAGGTTGAGGGGTTGTTGTGGGAGCATGCATGACATCTGCCTAAACCTCCAGCCCCCTAATTGGACTGCCCACTGAGAGGCAGGCAGGTAGTGGTCAGGAAGGCCTCCGGCCTGCTCAGCTGCAAGACATTGACCTTTCTCAGCCCCATCCTTCTCCAGGCTGCTCAGAGAATTGTCCTAAGGGACTTTACTGCCGAGCCACACCCCTGCTTAAAGCCTAGAGGATAAATAGAAGGTCCTTGGATCCAGCCTGCCTCCCCACTAGCTCCTCATTCCCACTGGCTTCTCATCAGCTTTATCTTCCTTAAGGAAGCTCAGTCAATCATAAGCCTTCCTTGATTCTCCAGGGGGTGGTGTCAGCTCGGTTCCTTCCTGAATTACCTTATATTTACTTATTTGGAGACATGTGGTATTCCCTAGCAGGGCAGGGACCTTCTCACATTTGTCTCTGAACCCCAAACCCCTACTCCTACTGCCTTGCACATAGTAGGTACTTAACTTATGTTGAGCTCAATTAAGTTGTTTTGGGAAGATTAATCTGGAAGTCGTATGTATAGGGTGGCCTTAGGAAGGTGTTTTGGGGACCCACATGTGGAGGAAGAGCCCACACCAGGGCCAGAGCCATGGCAGTGGAAAAGAGGGGACAGTCAACAGCATTAATAGGGAATAATAAGAAGAAAAACTCAGAGATGATGAGGTTTTTTTTTAATCTGTGGGATGCTGAGAACAGAGACACGCAACAGGCAGGCAGACTTCTTTATGGGCAAAATGTTCTAAACTAACACCCGTCAGGAAGATTAGAGGACTTGGTGTGACCCACGGGAGTTTGAGAAGGAGAGGGACAGGGTCAGAGGGGAGTGGGGAGAGATGGGAAGCAGGGAGACCAGACTTTGGCATGGTGCAGTCCCTAGATGAGAAGGGGAAGACATCAAGGGCCCACTGCTATCGGGTGGTTTATGGAAAGGCCACGTGCAGAAGAGAGCTGAGCCCGGAGGGCCGTGAGCATCCAGAATCCGGAGAGGCAGAAGAGGGTGGGAGGCAGGCAGGCATCCTCCGTGATGCGTGTGCAGAGGAGTAGGGCGCTATCAGGAAAGGAGGAGGGAAGGGAGGCCAGGCTGACAGCAGAGCCTCCTGGCGGAGGGCGAGTGCCAGGCCAGAGAGGTCAGGCTGCATCACCCTCCCCGTCATGGCAGCTCTGCCAAGGGAAGGGGCTTTTGGCAGGCAGGTCCTAGTCTACCAGCTCTGAATGAGACAAGCCCCTGTTGCTGGCAGTGATGAGAGCTCTGGGGACTTTGGAATAAGGGTAACTTTTACATGGTAAAAAAAAGTATCTGTCTGGTTTGAAGAAACAGGGCAAGGATGATTGAGCCTGGTACATTGATTAATTTTGATTGTCACGTGAATGCATATATACTTGAGGACCCCATGATTTCACTAGTGTAGGTATAAGGCAGACCACACGCATACCTGAGCAAATACTTAATGGCCTTCTGTGCCCAAAAGAATTCATCCGATAGTGACCAGCTTTTCTGGTAAGGAGCCTTTCTAACCCAAGCTAAGCCAGTCGTGTGTCGGGCCCACACCTCAACCCTCTTCAGCCTACCTGACCTCATCCTTCTCTGGCACGGCCTTCCAAAATCCAGGATCCACAGCACTGAAGTATAAGAAAGCTGCTTGCCTCAGAAGTGGAGCCAGATGTCACAAGGAAACCCAAATGATTAAAATATATGGAACCTTAAGAGCAATGATGAAAACACCCACTCTAAGGGGTTCCTCTGACCTCAGCAATGAGGCTCGGCCCTTGTAAGGCGTGGGCTGTGGGAGTGGTGTCTAACAGCCTGGTCGAGAATTCCATAAACGTGGGTCCTCCAGTGAAAATGCCCCATCTCCTGTAAGTAGCATTCCCTGACTATGGCACATAAAAAGGGGGGTCATCTCGAGGACACCTACCCCGAGACAAGTGAACACTTTCTGGGATTTAGTTAAACTGCACTCTGAGGTGGACAGGTACAATTATAAAAAGTAATGGTCAGGAAACAACTGTAGGGGGAGTAAGACGGAGCACCCGCTCAACGTCCAGGGTGGCACTGGGCAAGAGGCCACATAGTGTGGCAAGGTCGCTAGACTGGCCGTCAGGTAGGCATAAGTTTGAGTCCAGGCTTTGCCACTTCCCAGCTCTGCCCTTCAGTTTGGTTATCTGCGAAACAGGAACACCCACTCTACCAGTGGGTCACAGAGTGGCTGGGAGCAAAGCACTCCGTCAAGCTTCAGCACCGGACGAGGTAAGGACCCCCTGGGCACACCTGGGATAGGCACAGAAGCCCTTCCAGATCCCAAGAGCGAGCCCATCTCCTTCCACGTTTGCAGGCTGTCTCCCAACACCATGGTGACGCCCCACAAAAAGAGCATGCTGGGAAATGGGAACTACGACGTGAATGTCATCATGGCGGCCCTTCAGACCAAAGGCTATGAAGCGGTTTGGTGGGACAAGCGAAGGTAACGGAAACCAGATCTGGCAGGCTGGAGGCTGACCCTGTATACTGTGGTGGAAGCCAGAGCTTCCAGCAAGGTCACTCCTCAGCCTTACAGTTGATGGCATGAATGGGAGGCAGATGCTGTGGCCTCGGGGAGCTGCCTGTTTCACAATTTCTCTTTCCTCAGGGACGTCAGTGTCATTGCCCTCTCTAACGTCATGGGCTTCATCATGAATCTGCCCTCCAGCCTCTGCTGGGGCCCGCTGAAGCTTCCGCTCAAAAGGCAGCACTGGATCTGTGTCCGAGAGGTGGGGGGCACCTACTACAACCTTGACTCCAAGCTCAAGGTGCCTGAGTGGATTGGAGGCGAGAGTGAGCTCAGGTGGGCCTTCTGCTTTGGGGGCGTGACCCAGGAAGGACTGGGGGGAAGTCCTTCTCAGCTCCATTTCCCCCTCGACTTTCCGTAAGGCTGTAGAAATAACTTTAGAGACTTGCATGGCTCGCAGTCTCCCCCTATCGAAAGTGGCAGTGTCACTACTGGTTGTGATGCATTAACGTTGGGCAGGAATTTCCCTGTGACCAATTGGACCCTTGCTGTGGCAGACGAGCATGAGGCTAGCCAGATGCCGGCCTCCCCAAGGGCATTTAGGGCTCCCCCAGTTTTAGGGAATGGACTGCCCCAAGGCTGACGTTGGCCGTCTGCGGCCTCTCTCTTCTGTCTCATTAGTTTGCCTTCTTCCCACAGGAAATTTCTGAAACATGAGCTGCGAGGAAAGAACTGTGAGCTACTGCTTGTCGTCCCAGAAGAGGTGGAGGCCCACCAGAGCTGGAGGGCAGATGTCTAATCCAGCTCGGCCCTTTTCTCCCTCTCCTCCTCCCCGCCTCCCCCTCTTCCTGTCTTGTGGCCTGTCACCATAGGTCTCTCCCTCTCCTGCCCCCATATCTTGTTGAGTTTGTCCTTCCCAGACTTGGCGATGCAGTAGGTCAGCTGGGAGGATAACCACTCGTTCCTGGAGAAGGAAAGAAGGGAGGATATGGTCCACGTTCCCCAGGGTTCGCTCTCAGAGCAGAGGAGGAGAAAGGATGGTCTTAGCAGTGACTTTCTCCTTCCTTAGAGAGGTCACACGTTGGACTTCGACACAACCCTTGCTGGAGTTAACCGCCCGCTGCCCCTGATTTGGAGATGCTGCCTCCACTTTCCCTTTCCTGTCAGACTTTTGGGTCTGAAGAGACTCATGAAGCCCAGATGACTGGCTTGGAGGGCCACAAGCATAGGGGGTCTCTCAGGAAATCATCTTCATAACCTTACTTAGCAATGGTACAGCAAGCCGAATGACTCCAACCCTCAGCCCCACCTCAACTGCGAGTATATCTCCAAAGAAAGGGGCCATCCTGAGCATTTTTCAAAAGGAAAATTTCTTTAAATTGGGCATTAGTTGAATTCTGCCATGTTTAGGAGGGGCAAGGGTAGGGTAGCTGCACACACACTAAATGAGGGTGTGACCTGGCCTTGGGTGGCTTGTTTTATGAAGTCTCCACCATTTCACTACATTGGGTGGAAGTAGGGGGAGGACGCTGTAGTAGGAAGGGAAGTGGACGTCTTCAGCCGCACCCCCAAGCGTCTCAAGAGAATGAGCTGAAAACACTCTTTTATACAGGGATTCTAATAGTTGAGGACTGAACAACATGGAAGGCGTTGGGAGCCAGCAGAAGGACTGGGAATGGAGGCCGCTGCAAGAGCCAGAACCCTCCAATTGGGTGGCAGGAGCTTTGTGGGACGTGGCCGTTGACAGGTTAGCTCAGGAATGACCTTTCTCTGTCAGCCAACAGCCACTTTTCTCTTCTAACTCTGGAATGTGAAAGGGGCAGAGGGCAGAAGGCAGAGAGGATGGGGATTCGGCTCTCCTGACCCTGGTCATCTGAGCACAGTTGTGGCCACCTTAGAAACAAAGGCACAGAAGTGGCCTGTTTGCCTGTCATTGATGACGGTGCTGACGGCTGAGCACCATGCTGGGCAGACTTCTCTCCAGCAGCAGAACAGGACCATAGGACAAGCCTGAGCAGGCCTCGCTGGCCTGAGCCATCAGTAGCTTTCTCCCACCTGTGACTGGAGCGCATGTTTACACCAGCACTCTTCTGCACACTTACCTACAATCCAACAAGGCCATTTTTTATGCTGAATGATGGCGGCCAGAAAGCAGTTCCTGCATCATACCCTCCCAACACCTGGTCACGATGTCTTCTGCACCGTTTTCCACACTAGACTTGCTGCTTGGCCCCTTGAGGAGCTCTTTACCCCTGCAAGATGACATTCCATTCACCACCACCAGCCAGAAGATCCAGCCAACTTTGGTGGGCCTATAGGAGGAGCTCTGTCCATGACAGCAAGCCATTTCCTGGGAAGGAACCTGCTTAGATCCATGCAAATGGCACAAGAGGCCTCACGCCAATGGAATATGCAAAGACGCTTTACAAACATTTCAGGGCTGGTTTCTCTGTTCATATCCAACTCTGGTGCTCAGGAACAGGGACCCATGCTGATGTCCGAGGGCATGGAGACCCCTATCCCTACAAGGAAGGGGGTCCCCTGGCCCTATTGCCCATCAGTGGGCAACCCTAGGCTGTTTATTTTTCTTGCTTCCCTTCCTCCCTTTTGTTGGCCTTGTGCTGGGTTTGTTTACAGAGGATGTATTTTGTTTAACCAAATATTAAAAAAAAAAAAGGAAAACTCTCCACATATAAATCCCATTACTCGTCTGTCTGCCTGAGTTCTGTAATTAAGTATGTAAAAGGAAACAAAAAAAAATAAACCCTTTTCTTTACTGTGTTGTTGATTTCCTATAAAGGGGTTTACTTCTCAAGGGTAGCACAGATTTTCCTTACTGCCCACTTTGGGTCAAGTTAGCTTACTTGTAGCCAGGGAGCCCAAGGCCGTACCATACTTTTATAGGCTTGGGCCCAAATCTGGCTCTTTTCCTTGTCTCTTGTGTCAGTTTCCTTATCTGTAAAATAAAGGGAGACTACATGACTCCTGTGATCCTTTCCAGGCTTAAATCCTATGGTCCCAATTCACACAAATTTACTAAGAGATTGAATCCCCATCATATATATTGGAAATGCAAACAGGTTTTTCAGAAACAAATCTATTGTGACATAGGCCTTGGTAATAGTGAATATCCCCAAGGATGTAAGTCTTGGTAGGGCAGGAATCAGACCTCCCACACCATCTTAGAGGCTGTCTGTGAATCTGATTTCTTGGGAGTGAATCTTGTCTCTCTCCGTTTTGCCACCCCAAGCCATGGAGGCCTTTCAGGTTGCTAGGGCTAAGAAAAAAGACTAAGTAGCCAAAGTCCTGGAGACCAGCCTCTCCATCCTTCACTGGACCAATCCTTGGAAGGCAGACACATTATTTGAAGCTTTTTAGGTCCTGCCAGAGCTGGCCTCCATCCTTGGCCTAACCCCCCACCCCAGTTCACATACAAAATAAAACCAATATTTGATCAACTTAATTGGTTACTCACCCTCTGCAAATGGCTTTTTTATAAGGCTGTGGCAAGCTCTGGAACCTTTTCCATTTATTGTTCTCCAGCAGTCCCTGGAGAGCTGTAGATGGGCCTCTGGCTAGCCCCCACCCAATGCAAGGTGAATACAGGCCACTGTCTGGGTGAGATTATTGGCTAATGAAGGAAAACATGGAACAGACGGCGTAGCCTGACACTGCCTTGCTTGGGAGAACTGGGTGGTCATGCTACTGGCAGCTTATGTAAAATCTAATCCACAGGAGCCAGTGGGGAGAGTCACTACCCCAAAGGAGATGAATAAGCCATATGGCCAAGACCTGGAGTTGGAATCATTTTTATTATTTAATATAAAACAGCACTGATTTTCTCATACACACATTGCTTTACAGGGCAAACAAAAACAGCCAGCACACCAGGAGGGAGCTATGATTCCTTCATCCTGAACTCTGCCCCCTGGCCTTGAGAACACGCAGATTCACAGTGACTCTTGTCAACCCCACACTTGATGCACTGGGTCTGATTCGAGTTTCTCCCCCAACAGTTCTCAATGAGTGGTCAGGAACACACTCCTGCTGCCTTCAGTTCCCCCAGGAAAAGGCAAGGGATCTCTTATTGAAAGCAGCTTAGCAATGGGGATGAGAGGCCAGAGCTGGGGTCACTGCATCCTTGCACTCACTTGTATCAGAGGAGGAGCACTGAAGAAAAAACCTCATGCCAGTGTGGAGGGCAGAACTGAAACACACACCTCTAGAGAGGGGGTGGGGAAGATTCTGCCCATAGTGTTCAGATGGTTCAACATGCCCCAAAAAACCCAGAAAAAATAAAAATGTTTCAAATAATCAACAGTTTGCAAACAGTTGAATTTGAAACTTCTCCCCTCAAGCACAGTCAGATGCAGCTGATTTCCCCTAAATCTTTCCGGGAAGTGGAGGTAAGGCCCCTGGCATCCCTCCAGACAGCCCCGTATTAGGACCAAGGAGTATCTGTAAGAGAAAGGAAGGCGTCATAAGAAAAAAGAGCCATTCACATCCACAGGAGTGACCAACCAGCAAAGGACCTGAGATCACCTAATCCAGCCCCCTTCACCTGACAGACACTGAGGCTCGTCCAACATGGACTCTGTCGTGGGATTCACTGTCTAGGCATTCCTGCTTCAATGAGGCCCCTGCTAGCTCTCAGACTCACATCTGTCCACACACTTACATACTCAGGTGTGTGAATCAAGGTTCATTCAAGTGAAGAAGGGCCCAATTCAGCCTTGAGTGTGACCCAGAGGCTGTCTGAGCTAAATCCGCCCCACCCCCTAGCCCCTCACCTGCCGCTGCTGTAGCTGCTGCTGCTGCTCCATCTGTAGCTTCTCCGTTTCAAAGACAACCGGAAGAACAAGGATCATGAATGAGGTGGTCCCGATCCACAACGCTGCCCTGGAGAACCTGCCCCAAACCACAGGAAGACAGGGTGAGCCTGGCACATGGGATCCTAGCAGAGTATATCCTTCAGGCTTCCTCAGAAGCTCTGAAGGAAACCCACTGGTATAATGGGGAGTGTTCTCACTTTCCCTTTCTGTAAAGTACAGAAACTCCCTACTTCACAGGGGTGCTAGGAGGGAAAGCACCTGGTATGGATTATCTTTACTTTTAAATGTGGGAGCATGACGAAGGAGTCAGGAGGCCTCGATTCAAATCTTGGCCCTGAAATGTATGAGTTGCCTAAAAATGGCGAATCCCTTCACTTCTCAGTGGCACCAGACGGAAAGGGATTTGCTTCGGGCAGCAGCTCACCTGTACATTTTCTGGGCCACTGTGAGGGAGAGGTCAAAGGTGGCTCCAGCGGCGGACCGGACACTTTCAGGGAACATCTCCGTCAGGCCCCAGAGTCTCTCGGCCAAGGTCTCATCAAGCTGCAGAATTGAAGAAGGAGGTGAAAACCACAGCAGGGCTCTGGTCTCCAGCGACAAGCTGGAGTCAGAGGGACCGAGTGAAACCGCAGCTGTGTTCTATCTTGGTCACCTCTGTGTTCTATCTTGGTCACCTCTGTCAATTGCTATTCTGTGCCTCAGTTTCCTCCTCTGTAAAAGTAAGGGCTTGGATCAGACAATCACTGACGTCCCTTTCGGCTCTAGATCTCTGCTGTGATGACTTGGCTGTCCTCCTTCCCCTTCGGCTTCTCATCCCCTTCCCAGCAAGCCCTGGTAGACCACAGATCACAGGTTTAGAGCTGGAAGGGGCCCTAGCCCTCATCTGACAGTAATAAAAGTGAGCATTTATACAGCAGCTACCATGTGCACCAGCACTTTGCAATTATCTTACTGGATTCTTGCAACAACCCTGGGAGGGAGGCGCTGTATTATCCCCATGTTACAGAAGAGGAAACTGAGGCAAGTAGAAGTTAAGTGATTGGTTGATTCGAACTCGGGTCTTCCTGACTCCAGGCTCACTGCTCTGGTCCAGCCCCCTCATTAGAGAGCTTCTACTACTTCATCAGCCTCCTCCTAGAGAGGAGAGGCTGCAGACACAACAGAAGGCCCATCTGTAATTCACAAGCAGTTACTGGTCTCTGGGGATACCAAGGCAAAAACAGGCTTCCTGCCCTGGGGGAGCCCACCTTGGGGGGTGGGGCAAGATGACAACGGGGCCACACAAGGCAAACCCAGGGGAGCAGCCTGGCCCTGAAAGGGAGCTGGGTTCCAGTCCTGCCTCCCAGGATTCCTATGAGTCTCTCAAATCTACACTACCAAGGGGTCAGTGCGAGTACTCTGAGTCCACAGCCTCGTCAGAAGCCCTGGATTCAAGTTCTGACACCACTGTGACCTTGGGCCACTCTCTCCCCTTCTGGGCCTCAGGGAGAGGCCCTACCCGACCTTGAGCACCTCCTGGCCCTTGGTCCTGGGTTCAAATCCCAGCTCTGCCCCTAGCTCACTGGGTCACCCAGAGGCACTGACTAAGCCACTCTCCTCCACTGGGCCTCAGTTTCCTTATCTGTCACATGTCAGCTTCGGCCTATCATCACCCTCCTCTGCCCCCTGCCCCCTTATACAGTGGGCGCCTAATAAGTGCTCGCTGCATGCAAAAGGCGAAGTGTTCGGAGTCAGAGGGCCTAGCTCCCCGGACCCGCTCTGGAGGCCTCAGTTTCCTAGTCTGTAAAGTGGGCAGGGTCACCTCAGTGCGCCCTCTGCGGGCGCTTCGGCCCCGCCCCCGGCCCCGCCCCCCGGGGCCACGCGCTGCCGCTTCCCCGGCCCCCCCCTCCCCCAGCTCGGGGGCGCCCTGCCTGGCCCCGGCCGCACCTCGTCGTCGTCGTCGTCCTCCAGCTCCTCCTCGACCTCCTCGGCGTTGCTCTTCTGCAGCAAATCCTCCGCCGACCCCGCCGACCCCGAGGGCGACACGGCAGAAGTGGCGACAGAGGCGGCGGACGAGGCGGCGGCCATGGCTCTAGGGGACACCGGAAGCGGAAAGGAGGAGGCGAGGCTCCAGGGCGGGCAGAGCGTCCGGGGAGGGGCGGGGAAGGGGGAGAGCGTGAGAGCGCGAGCGCCCCCGCGCGGCCCGGAGGGAGGACGGACTTCTCGGAGGCCTTTAGATTCAAGGTGCGTCAATTCCGCCCTAGTGCTGTGGGTGGCGGCCTCGAGGCCACCCGTGGCCCTCTAGGTCCTCAAGGCGGCCCTTTGACGGAACCCAAACTTCACAGAACAAATCCTGAACACCTGGAGGGCCACGGGTGGCCTCGAGGCCGCAGGTTCCGCACTCCTGGAAGGCTTTGATAAACAGCTGAGCTGCTGCAGGGCCTGCCCACTCATTGAGGAGACCTCTGACAGTGATTTCCCGGGGGCAGGCGCTGTCCTTGGTGCCTCGGCCCACGGGCGCACTGTGGGGCCTGACCTGTAGCGACTTTGGCCAAAGTGCTTCCTCGTACTGGGATGGGACAGGGAGTCATAAATGCAGATTGTGGGCAAGGGAACGGAGCCTCCACCAGGGTGCCTGCCCGCAGGGAGCTTACGGTCTGCTCGGCCAGGGCAGAGTGAAGCAAGCAGATGGAAAACCACAGGTCATGTCAAAAGGCAAAGAAAAGGCCGGTGGTTTAACAGTAATAACTTCATACCTCTAAGTAAGCCAAAGAGCGACCCATCCAAGGGGTAGGTCCCCTCCCTAGGAAGGAAGGAAGGAATAAAGTGTTCACTGTGCTAAGCGCCATCCCTTGGAGAAGCCAGACAACCCCTGCCCTCGGGGAGCTCACCTTCTAATGAGAGCCACAGCACACGGGGGAGGTTTCAGTTGCAAGTCCAGCGGAAAGGCCCCATGGTCCTGAGGGCGCCACAACAAAGCAGATGGTGGGGCCTTGTCTTCAATGTCATTTCCACTGATATATTTCTTTTTCTAAATTTTTATTTATTTAATTTTTGAATTGTGGAATAAAACAAGCATTTCTATAACAGTGTAATAAAAGATGATTGCACATGAAACTGCATTAGGTACAACTTGCTATTCCTTTTAAATATATAGTAGTTATCATGTAAATTTCTTTTTTTCCTCTCCTCCCCCACCCTAGAGATGGCTACTTACTATTAGACACAAATATGTGTGTGTATATGCATGTATATAGAGCAGTGTGTGTATATATATATAAGTATATATATAGTACATATATACATAGGTGTATATACATATACACATTTACATATGCAAAATCATTCTATACATACATCTACTTATCAATTCTTTCTCTGGATGCAGATACGGCCTTCCCTCATATGTCCTTTGTAGTTAATTTGGGCATTTATAAAAGTCAAAATGACTTATTTGCTCAGTTTTTCTTTTTTTAAGGCAAGGACTGTCTTTTTTTTTTTAAACCTTTTCTTGTATTCCTGGTTTTTATTTTTATTTCTTGGGCAATGGGGGTTAAGTGACTTGCCCAGGGCCACACAGCTAGAGAAAGTGTCTGAGGCCAGGTTTGAACTCAGGTCCTCCTGACTGCAGGGGTGGTGCTCTATCCACTGTGCCACCTAGCTGCCCCCTGCTCAGTTCTTAAAACAATATTGCTGTTACTGTATATGGCATTCTGTTGATTCTGTTCATTTTGCTCTTCGTTATGTTTTGCAAGTATGAGAAATCCTCTCTTGTATTTAATAATTATTGTATTAGGACCAAGGCTTTTCCCCTTTTCTACTTCCTCATCCAGAAATCAACCAGTGTGGGAAATCTCAGGCAGAGATTTATCCAGGCCAAGATCTAATCAGTCAGTGAAAGAGATTCTAAGTTTGGGCTACTGGGTGCATTCCTGCTCATTGTGTTTGCTCAGACAGGTCTGGGGAAGTGTGAATCCTCCCTTTTGTTAGACAGGTGACATGGAAATTGATGTCTCTTTGACCAAGATTTGGGTGACCCAAGTCACGTACCCTAAGACCCTCATTGTAATATTCATCTTCCATTAACTGTTAACCAATCAGTGTTGATTGCCACCCTTAGGAACACCTGTTCTTCCATGGGCATATAAATTGTGAGCCCACTGCCATGAGGGGTCTTTGATCTGACACAAACATGCCGGCCTTATTAATATAATGATTAAATTACCCAGAAATTACATCCCTCGCATCTGTATTTAAATGTCACACAAGTCTATTCATGTTTTCCTAAGATCATTGAGCTCATCATTTCTTCTAGCACAGTACTATTTCATCACATTCATATACCGTAACTTATTCAGCCATTCCCTAATTGATCGGCATCCCTGCAATTTCTAGTTCTTTGCCCCCACAAAGAGAGTTACTATAACTATTTCCACTGATATATTTCTGATGGTGAACCATTGGCTACAGCCAAGGACTTCGGTGATAAGAACTTTCCTTTCTGTGGCCTTCTGCAGCTGTGGCTGCAGCCCCTGCAGGAAGGAGCCATGCCCAGGCTGCATCTTCCCAGGATGGTGGTGGAGGGCACTGAGCTGGTAGCACAGCTATTCCCAAGGCTCTTGGGCTCAGGCTCCTGGTCTGTCTCCATCAGGGTCTGAGGGGACACAGTCAGGGTGATGGTAGCCTGACTTGCCTGACTCTCCCCCAGGGTGCCCTGCTGCTTCAGTGAGGCCAGCTCGCCTGCCCTGAGAATGGAGTCAGTGAGGAGTGGAGGTGTATCGGCAGATGACCGCTGGTTAGCCTGGGCTGGGGCTGCTGCCACTCCTGCATCTATCCTCCTGCTGGTGAGAATTGGTCAGCAGCGTTCCTGGCTCTCATTTCCCTTCCCCTGAGCCGACAGGAAAGCCTGAAGCCCTAGCAGGAATGACGGCATCTCATCTTTATGTTGTCCTCCAAGTCTGCAAGGCATGTCCTCGGCTTTGATCCACAGCCTCTCCCCCAGCGTTGGCCCTTGTGAGACGTCATGCCCTGACCTCATCAGAAGCACCTCTGAGCACCCAGTGTGTGGCCTCCCTTGTTCTCTGTCCCACCTGCCATCGAGGCACAGAGATGGCCAGTCTCCACTAGGCCGCAGGGGCAGAAGCACGTGAGACACAACAGGACTGATTTCATCGTCTTTAATGAAAACAGAAACAGCAAAAACTAGAAAAACTGCACAGCCGTGGCAGCCGCCAGAAGAGGTGGTGGCTGGAAGAGCCACTGCAGCCACCAAGCTACTAATCTGGGAGAGGGACAGACCAGGCCAGAGGCCAGCACCGGACCTCAGGCCACGACGCGCCTTGGCGGGGGAGGGGGCGGCTCTGCCCTCCATCGGGTTAGCTCTGGCTGGGGCTGCTTCGCCACATCACCCCAAGATCTCCGGGCTCTGGATCGAGTCCCCATCTTCTCCTGGAGCAGAGGCACGGCTCCAGCCCATCCTGCATGGCGCTGTCCTCTGCCACCTGGACGTGTCCACCAGGGCCAGCCCCTCCCTCTTCCCTGACCCTTGGACACCGACCCCCGGGGCCTGGCACCTCTGACATCACTTCCTCCTCCGGCTAATGCTCTTCAGCTCATCCAGCTCCTTCTCCATGAGGTGGGACTCGGCTGTGGTCTCAGAGAGCTGGAAGGAACGTGGGAGATAATCAGCTGATGATTCTGGGGCCTCGGCAGGGCTGGCCCTCCTGTCCAGAGACAGGGGAAGACGTTGGAAGGAGTCACTCATCTGAGGGGTCCGGAAGCCAAGGGATGGGCTCCCAACAGGGGAACACTTGTTCAGCCCAAAGATGCAGCTGCCTCTATGGGGAGATTTTCCGACCACCTGAGGCCCACGTCAGGAACAAAACCAGAAATGGGGAACATCTAAGGGGCCCCAGAAAGTAACAATGACAGGGTGGGGGGATTCTTATGGGGCCAACGGACAGGCACCAGCCTGGCTCAGATATTGGCAGAGGCCGGGGGCCTGTCTCCTCCACAGCAACCCCCATCACGGCAGGCCCACCCCCTCGCCACATCTGGCCCCTTGCTGAGTCTGGTGGGATGCCCTGGCCCAGCCCCTCTCCATGTCCAGCAGGACCCCCATCCCGGTCCCTCACCACGTCCAGCGGGATGCCCCGGCCCGGCCCCTTGCTGCGTCTGGCCCTTCACTATATCCAGCAGGACACCCTGGTCCAGCCCCTCACCATGTCCAGCAGGATGTCCACTTTGAGCCGTAGGAGGTTATTTTCTTCTTCCAGCTGCTGGTTCCTCTTCCGCAGTCGCTGGGCCTCCCTGCGGTCTCCGCCTCCACAGGCCCCTGACTCTAAGGGAGAAGAGCAGCGGAAGCCATGAGGACCCCCCTCCCCAGGCAGGGGCCCCAGCGTGCAGCCTGCGCGTCTCACCCGCTATCCACTGGCCGTTTTCAAACTTGAGGCTCTGCCCAGCCAGGTTCATGGTCGGCGTCCCATAGTCCAATCCCAGCTCGACCTCCCGAGTGGATCTGTCCAGCTGTGGGGAACAAACAGAGCAGACCCTAGCTCAGTGCCGAGCCTGAACTTGGTGCACCAGGAGCACTTCATCAAGACTGCCACGGGAGAGTAGGTGGCCTAACAGATGGCTTCAGTGGCCTCCAAGAGGGAGCCCAGTACTTTGTGAGCCTGTGCCTCAGTTTCCTCACTTAAAAATGGGGCTAATGATCTCCGCCTGTCTCAGAGCTGTTCTGATGACCCAACGAAATCACGTGTGCGAGAGTGCTGTGTAACTGTGAAGTACCCCACAGATGGGATGGGGCTCCCGTCGTCTTTGGAAGGCTGTGGCCGGCCTCCTGCACGCTAGGCCCAGAAAACAGCGACCAGCTGTCACCTCTGCCACCATCCCTTCATGCACAAGACCCAGTTTTGTCCTCACAATATGGAGATGTAAGCAGGCCAAGAATCGTCGCCCCTGTTCTCAGGGGATGATACGGAGGCTCAGAGACAGTTAACGACGTCCCCAGAGTTACAAGGTTAGTGATCAAAGGAACAGCTCTTCTTTCAACTATGCCAACCATGGATAAAGAATTTCCCTCATCACAGCTTTACTTTCCTCATTTCCAGTTGGGCAATACAGTTCCTCTTCTTTCTCCCTCCCTCTGCCACAGAGGGTACCATACCCGTACCTGCAGGTACTCTGCCTGCAGGAATCCAGATTTTGATTGCTGAAACCTCCCGAGATACACTGGCATTTACAGTTCGATTTCCTCCTAAAGGACCATGTCTTAAACCCGTACCCTTGGGCTCTCATAGACTGGCCAACGAAGGTCCCAGACCAAGCCCCACCTGGTCACTGTTTGGGCTTAGATGGCTCAGAGTGAGTGTAAATAGCAATTGTTTCTGTTTTGGCCAAAAACCCTTGGGTCATTTCTTACCCAGCCTTAATCACCGAATGGCTGTAGCCTCAGACAAACTGAGCCCTGTTAAGACCTTAGCCTAAAAAGGCCAAGATCCCCCAGTGCATCTGGGGCCACCTCCAGGTATCCTGATTTCCATCTTGTGGTGGGGCTGGTGACCTTGCACAGCCCTCCCTCGCTTCAATCCAATTCACCTGCAAGTCACAGCATCATCTCCCTAAAGTCATGGTCCTCTTTAACAACAACTTTCCTCATTAGGAAAAGGGCTGGGACAAGCAGATTTCCCATTACTCTCTGCACTGGCTGGCCCAGGGGCCCACAGTGGGGTGTGTGTGCTCTGGGATGGGGAGGGGAATTCCAGGCCCGAGAAGGGGCGCCATCTACCTTTGCCAAGCACCGACTGTCTACCTATGAGCAGTGAATGGAAACGATGAGGTAGATTTTGGGGAACTCCTTGCGCTGGAACAACAGAATGGACTGCCTTGGAAGGTAGTGAGTTAGTAATAGTTAGGCTTCATGAGGTGTGTTAAGGTTTGCAGAAAGCTTTACCATAGTCAGTAATCCTTACAATAACACTGGGAAGTAGGTGCTAGTAATATGCCCATTTCACAGATGAAGAAACTTTGGTAGAAAGAGGTTTGGGCCCTTGCCCAGGGTCCCACAGCTAGTAAGTGGCTGAAGCCAGATTTGAACTCAGGTCCTCCTGACTCCAGGCCCGGCACTCTGGCACCACCAGCTGCCTCTTAGTTTCCTGTGGCCCAGATGGCTATTTCCTAGTGATATTATAGAGGGAATTTCAGTGTGAGAATATGTTGAACCGAATGACCTCAGAGGTCTTTCCCAGTGATAAGATTCTACAATTTTATTCACGTGATGTTGGAAGAGTGACTGCCCTTCTCCGGAGGCTGCCAGACACTGGACAGAAAGGCCGACAGGATGCTGGTCAGGGTCTGGAGTCACTGGCTCTGCCATGGATAAGAAGCATGACTTGGGGGCAAAGGAGGAGTTTGCTCTGCTGGCCTGCCCTGTGACCTTCACTGACTGGCATGACCTTTGTCCTCAGAGCATTTCCTCGTCCTCATGGTCCTTTTTCCTTCTCCAAACTTAAAACAGGTGAGAACTGATTTTAGACCCAGGAACTCTGAGGAATACAGGGAGCAGGGAAGAAGCCAGCTGCTCCACTCCTGACCCAGCAGGGACAGACCCCAGATGTTCCTGCCTGGACAAGGCCAGTGAAAGATCTGGCTCGGCTTGACCAGGTGTGTTTGTGACAAGGACTTTCTTTCTTTTTCTTTCTTTTCCCTTGGAGGGAAAGAAAATAAATGCTTATTAATTGAAAAAATTCATTAAAAAAAAAACTCAACCCGTTTTTTCACAGAATCTTAAGAGTTCAAAGGGACCTTAGTGAAGATTGGGAGCATTTCTGCCAGTCAGGACTATGGCTACATGACTGCGCAGCGTGGGGTGGTGCACGGGGAACCGGCCTCAAAGCCAGCAAGACCGAGGCTCAACTTCTGCTTCTGACACATGTGGGCTGAGTGACCTTGGGTGACCTGGTGACCTCTCCATGCCCTAGGCAACTCTGACACCGCAGCCACCCACACCTCCATGAGGGAAATCCCTGGCTCCAGCCGCTATTCCTGCTATCCAAATGCATGTTGTCCCCTGGGGGCTGGGAGAGGGCTCCTCTACTTGTCCCAGTGAAGATGCCACAGCTCAGATCATCTTTGAAATACATCAAGGTCCTGGTTCATGCTATTCTGGAGATCTGTCATGACAGTGAATCCTGATCCTTTCCCCAAAGTGAGTCAGGTTTTTTGAAACTGTCAAAGACATTTGGTACCAAGTCTGGGGAGGAAAGGAAGTGATAAAGCTGGGTAACAAATGTTGGGGTCTTTTTTCCCCATTAACCAACTGTGACAATGCAGCAATGAGGCCAATCTTCTGATGTGACAAATGGGCTCTAAAGACAGTGCCCTTCGAAGGAAGCCCCCAGACCTCTGAGCAAGGATCCCCTCATTGAACAAGGCCTCCTCAGCCCTCCTGGGCCTGCCCGGCAGGACGCGTCTGCCCCGTATCTTTGTGGTGACTCCTCCTCGTTTGGCCAGGGAAGTCCCGTCCATCCCCCCGGCCCTGGCCCCACACACACACTCACAGAGTGCAGATTGGAAAGAGAGGCAGACTTCCGAGGGGGCGTCTTCTTGGGGCTGAACGTATTCCCAAAGAGGGGCATCTCTGGTGGGCTCCCAGTACAGGTCTGCCTTCTCCTAGAGCCGAGGGAAGAAAGCAGGGAGATGTTAGGTGACTTCTATGGGTGGCCTCTGTCACCGGGCCCAGGTCACAAGGATGTGCTACTCAGAACCCCGAGATGCTTTTTACTTTGTTTAAGTCCCATCCAGGAATGCAAATGGCATGCGGCCAAATGCCATTCTCTCATTAATTATCTCCATATCCCAACAGCAGGCACTCAGAAAGGGTGAGCCAACCCTGGGGATAGGAATAGCCATCACTGGACTTACTGAGTTACGTGGCGGAGAAAATGAAAAGAGCCCATACTGAGACAGAAGAACACAGCTTAAGTCACTCCCCTTGTCTGTGCCTCAGTTTCCTCATCTACAAAGATAGTGATTAAAAGGCTTTGATGGTTGACCCCACGGGATCATTTGAGGCAGCCCTGGACAGTGAAAAGACCAGGAGGACTGAGAGCCAGAAGGGACTTTAGTTTACAAATGAGGAAACGAAAGCCCAGAAAGGTTGCCTTGCCTTAGGTCATACGGGTAGTGAGCAGCATGCCTGGAATTTGAGCCCAGGCCCGTGAGCTCTACGTCTTGTGTTATAGCTGTTTCCTCGAGGCCATGAGATGGAATATTTCCCCAACACTCAGCAGCCCCATATACGTAAAGCAGCCCCCAACCCTGCCCTCACCAGGCAGCCGGGCTTGCTTTACAAAGCATCCTCCTCTCCCAGCTCATCCATTGCCTCCATTTTGATTACTGGTAATAATAATGACTCTACCATGTATCCCGCCATCGAAGAATGCTACCAGGGACATTTAAATATAAGTGGGCATGAGAGAGGAATCTTCACCCAAATCCTCCCTGGACTCACTTAACCTTCACCTTCTCAGTGTGCCTCAAAGAGCTGACGGCCTTGACAAAGCACCAAAGCTCCTCCATCAAGGTTCAGAGGTGACAGTTCAGGGCGGGGACGGGGTCCTCCCAGAAGAGATCTACCTCATTTACCACTGGCTTGTCCTGAGGGTCCAAAGGCTGGTATCTAAAGCCACAACGGCAGGGTGCCGTGTAAACATCAGCGACGGCATCACTGCTGTGGGCTACACACACTCAGCACGTGCCTCCCACAGGCAAGGAGGGCACTGGACAAAAAGGCAGTGCGGACCCCAGCGGGGGGGATGGGCAGAAGGACTGCCTGGAGAAGGGTCAGGGAGATCCATCTGGACACGGGATCAGGAGAACCGCGGCTCTGGAGCTGGAGGGTCCAAACTGCCAGCGCCCAGCTGCAGATGAGGAAACTGAGGTAAAGTGACTCTGCCCAGGGTCAGCCAGCCAGGAAGGGGCTGGGGCAGGATTCAAACTCCAGGCCTTCCTGACTGACGTCTGGCATTCCTGACGGCCTCTCAGCTCGGGCTGTGTGGCCCCGGGCGAATCACTTCCCCTCTCTGAAGTTGCATCAACAGCCCCAATACCTGTGCTCTCAACCCCACGGAAGAAAGAAGACAGAGCCCCTTGTCAACTCCAAGGCGCTAATATGGCTGAGCCGTTATTAAACAGCCCTGAGCTAAACCAGGAGCTTGGGAGACAGGGGTAAACATCGACACAGGCCCTGCCTTCAAGAAGTTCCTCTTCTCTGCAGCAGACGCACACAACAATATACAGAGCCCGCTATGTGCCAAGGGCATTTGATCCTCACAACAACTCTGGGGGGTAGGTGACACTATTATGCCCATATGACAGATGGGGAAAGCGAGGCAGACGGAGGTGAAGTGACTTGCCCAGGGTTACACAGCTAGGAAGTGTCCGAGGCTGGATCTGAACTCAGATCTTCCTGACTCTGGGCCAAGTGCTCTATCCCCTGCACATATACAAACCTGCCGGTCATTTAAAATATGAATATTAAGCACCTGCTGTGGGCCTTGGTCTCTCTGCGGGGTACTGGGGATGGCCCAGACACGGACGAGCCTGCCCAAAAGACCTGATTCCCTACTGGGGGAGCCCGCGCGCAAGTGTTAGGTGCCTACTGTGTGCCTGGCCCGGGCTGGAGCGCTGAGAACGTCCTGACGAGGAGACCCTGCCTTCTGGAAGCTTACATTCTCTCGAGACAACACATACGGAAACGAGTTCGTGAAAACCCACGACTCCCCGTGCGCAGATTACGCGCCTGCGGTTTGCCTGGCCCAAGTCGGGTGCTGCCTGTCTCCTGGAGGGGACCACTCATACACAAACAGAAAGGGACCCAGGCCCAGATAGAAGAACGCACGTACCTGCAGATCTCCGCCTGCGCCCGGCCCGAAAGTCGCGCAAACCAACGGCTAGGTAGCGCATGCGCAGCACCGCCTCGGGCTCTACCACTGCCTGGCAGCGGGGGTGGAGGGCAGATTGCGGGGGAGGCTGGAGTTTGTCAGAAAGAGGACGCATCCGCTCCAACTGCCGTCGGATTCGTCTGACCTTCTTGGAGGGAAACCACGAGGGTCAGCTCGGATATGCTCCCCGATATAAACCGAGAAACGGAAAATGTCACGTTCTCCCCTGTGCCTCCTACGACCATTGCGCTCGTCTCCATGCCAACAATAGCGGCTCCCGAGGGACGACCCTGAGGTCGCCATAGTAACGGCGTCGCGCCGTTCCGAGACGGGCTTGAGCGCGTGCGCACACACATACACATAGGAATGAGGCTCTCCTTGGGGAGGACGGAGGCCGCGAAGGGCCAACAGCGGGGTCGCTATGGGAACGTCGGAACGCACAGTGGGCCAGAGCCACGATGGACATTGGTCCCGACGGCCCCACCCCAGTAGGGCCCCCATGTCTTGGCTCCGGGGCGTCCTACAGGGAGTCCACCCGGTCCTCGAGGGATCCTTGGCGGGACCGGCCTCGGAGCAGGTAGCGCCCCAGCTCAGGTAATGGCCAACGCCCCCGCCTTTCACGACAGCGCCGCGCTTTACGGCTCCTCTCCCCCGCCCCATACACGTCTTTGCCTCCATTTTACGCCTTTGCCCCCATTTTACGGCGCGCGAACCTGAGGCCCAGAGGAGTCTAGTGGTTTGGGCGAGGTCGGGTGACTTTTAAAGCCCGTCTCCGCTGGCCGCCAGGGGCGCCGCCCTACATTGTTCCATCTCCCGCCTCCGCGCCTTTGCCCCCATGTGAGACCGCCTAGTAGTACCCCCTCCGAGGGAGATACTGTGTACATGTGTTACATCCGTCCGCTGGGTGGTGCAGTGGGGCCAGGAAGACCCGAATTCAAATCCTGCCTCACTCATTAGCTGCATAGCCCCAGGCAAGTCATTCATCCTCTGTGGCCCTTGTTGGGAGGGTCTAAGGAGAGGTTTGTAAAGGTGCCCACCACACAGTAGGCGCTCAATACATGCTTATTCCCGCCCTCCCCGAGGGAGCGCACAGTAGGCCCTTTGTAAGGGCTCCTTGAACGAGTGGACTGCCGCCTCGGCATACAGTAGGTGCTTACTAAATGTTCGTGCTGCACAGCCTTGTGTTCCGGAGGTAGGGTGAGAATCGGTGCCCAAGGCCGCAGGACTGATCCGTTTGGCTTGGGGCGCATTGATTGGTTGGTTAATAGGAAGTGACAGAGAGTGAACCGGAGTCTGCGTGTGAGGGAATAGGCAGTTATTAAGCGCCTGCTGTGTGCCCGCATGCTGCGCTAGAGGCTCTGCGAACATCCCGTTGGGATCTGTGGACGCCCAGCCCGGGAGCCCCTTCCTGCCCCGGCCCCTCCTTGGCCTAGTTCGCACCCCGTGGAAGATGACAGCTGCCATTTCCACCCTCCGTGGGTTAGGGCAGGAAGGTCTGGTCTCTGTGTCCCCAGAGCCGTGGAAGCCCAGAAGAAACACATGCTGTTGACCGAAGGCGCAGACCCCTTCCTTTTGCGTCTGTATTCCCAGGGCTAGCCTGCCTCGGCTCGCAGTGGGCCCGGCGGTGGAGTGAAGGAGGGAGGGAGGGAGTGGGCCAACGAATGGACAGATAGCCCGTGAGTGACCACAGAGGGTGAGAATGCTACCGAGTCAGCTGAGCCTCCCGGGAGAAGCTTCTGCGCTCCTGACAAGTCAGCCCCCCCCCGCAGTCTGCAGGAAAGACGCGTCCGGAGTGACTGTGATGAGAGGAGGGGAGACGTGAGCGAAGGGCCGGCCAGGAAGAGGCCAGGGGACGCAGACGGGCCCGGTCACGCCTCGGGGGAGCTTGGGGACGTCCTTTCTCAGGGCCTCGGTCTTCCCAGCCTCAGGAATCCTCCGTGAGGAGGCTTGTGACTGTGTCGTGGCCTCCCCCGACTCCGTGGGGGGCTCTCAAAGGCTGGGCCACTGGAGGGGAAGCTGGCCCAGCATCTTCTACCACGTCTGTGAGGACAGCTTCCAGGGCAGGCCCAGGGTGGACTGGGCCACGGAAGGGCCTGTCTAGACTCCTCACGAGGTGATTGACCACCAGGGGTCCAACCTCAGAATCACAGAATTTGGGGCGGGTGCCCATCTGCAGAAGGAGCCCCCCACTGTGCTGTATGTGACAGGGATTGGCAGCCTCAGCCGGCAGACCGGCAGGGAAGGGGAGCCCAGCCCCTCTGTCCGCTGAGGGGCAGCTCTTGTGGAGGGAAGGGCTTCTTCTTGGCCGTGTCCCCCCGTGGCCCCTGCGTCTGTTCTCTGGGGGGAACGAGTCTGGTCCCTTCTCCAGTGACAGCCCTTCAGAGCCTCAAAGGCAGCTCTCGTGACCCCCAGTCTTCTCTTCCCCAGCTCCTTCAGCCCATCTTTACAGAGTGTAGACTTGAGGCTCTTCCCATCCTGACTGCCTGCCTTGGGGCACAGACTGCCTCCTGAGGTGCACTTGGGGGCCTCCGTGCAGATGGAAGCAGGGGTCCTTGACGTGTTAGCCTTACCTCGACAGAAGAGGCATGGCCAAGGTGTGCTGGGCGGTGGTTGGTTTCTGTGGGATGATGGACTCTGGTTAGGAGGGCCTTTAGAAGGGGGCATGGGTAGAGTGGGGAGTTGGGAGACGGGGGCTGGCCTTGCTGTTGCCTTCAGCTAACCCTGGGGACTCTAGGGTGAGTCCCCACCACGCGCTTGACCTCAGTTTCCTCATATCAAATGAGAGGATTGCTCTCTATGGGCCCTCCATTTAATACACACACACACACATACACACTCACACACACACATGCACACACAATACACACACACACTCACACATGCACATGTACATACACACATGCACACACACACACATATACACACGCGCACACACTTTTTTTACTCAGAACTTAAACACCAAGTAAAATAGGCATTTTTCTCTCTACAGAGTAGAACATACAAGGAGGATCGTACCTGAAGCTGGGGACTTCTCGCTTTTCCATTAATTTCATAGCTGGGGTGGTGATCAGACATAACAGCACAAGTTACAAATCCATCCAGATGCACAGAAAGTCAGCGCCTTGTTATGTACAAATGACAATGAGCAAAGCCCAGTGATTTCTGCCACAATTCTCCAATAAATCCCACATGTTCCCAGCAAAGCCGGCCTGTTTGGCTCAGGTTATTTCTGACCTTCTCTGCTATGCATTTAAAGTAAATAAAAAATAATACTTCAGCAGCCCTCTGGTTCTCTGTCCTGTCTCTGTCTGTCTGTCTCTCTCTCTCTGTCCCCCTCCCTCTCTCTCTCCCCCTCCCTCTCTCTCCCTCCCTCTCTGTCTCTCTTCCTCTCTCTGTCTCTCTCTCTCTGTCTCTCTCTGTCTCTCTGTGTCTCCCTTTCTCTCTCTATCTCTGTGTGTGTGTCTCTCTGTGTCTCCCTTTCTCTCTCTATCTCTGTGTGTGTGTCTCTCTGTGTCTCCCTCTGTCTCTGTCTCTCTCCATCTCTGTCTCTCTCTCTCTCCCTCTCTCTGTCTCTCTCTCTGTCTCTCTCTGTCTCTCTCTCTCTGCCTCTCTCTGTCTCCTTCTCTCTGTCTCTCTCCCTATCTCTGTGTCTCTCTCCCTCTTTGTCTGTCTCTGTCTGTCTGTGTCTCCCTTTCTCTGTGTGTGTGTGTGTCTCTGTGTCTCCTTCTCTCTGTCTGTCTCTTTCTGTCTCCCTCCCTCCTCTCTCTCTCTCTCTCTCTCTCTCTCTCTCTCTCTCTCTCTCTCTCTCTCTGTGTCTCTCCTTTTTGCCCAGCCCCTTCCCTCCAGGCCCTGCAGTAGAAAAAACAAAAACAAAGTCCTTGTAACAAGTGCGTGGTCAGAGTGGATTCCCATGTTGACCCTGCCCAACGTTTGACTCTCATCGTGCACACCGAAGGCCCTTCCAATTCTGTATGCGCTGCTCCTGGGAGAGTGATTTCACATGTGTTTGGCTTTTCCATTTGTGCTGCCGTGTTTCATGGCCAGCCCTACCTCCTCATTCTTGTCTCACTGCCTAAGAGAAAGGTCAGGGGGCAACTAGGGGGCACAGTGGATGGAGCACTGGCCCTGAAGTCAGGAGACCTGAGTTCAAATGTGGCCTCAGACCAAGCACTTGACACTTACTAGCTGTGTGACCCTGGGCAGGTCACTTAACCCCAAGTGCCTGAAAAAAAAGAGGTGAGAAGGTGTGGAGAGGTACTGTGTTTTGGGCAGTGCATTTCTGTAGGTAGTGAGTGGCCTCCATGAGGGGCCCACAGATGGCTTGTAGACAGACGGCGCCGCCCCCCACCCCCCACCGGCAACCTGAGAATGAAGAGCAGCAGGACGGAGCTGGACCAGGGTGCTTAACCTCTTAGCATATGCGTGAACTTGGATGGGAGAACAGTCGCACCCTGAGTTTCACTAACTTTGGCTTTCTTTTCTAATCCTGTACATTAAGAGCATGATTCTGATTCTGAGGAGGAGTGCACAGGTCCCTTCAGATAGACTGGCCCCAGAAAAGGTTAAAAGCCTTGGTGTGCAGTCTAACTGCTCCATTTTACAGATGGGGAAACTAAGGCTCTATAAGCTGGAGTGATTTGCCTAGTGTCCCACCATGATGCATAGACTAGCAGGGAATTCCAATCCACTTCTGACTCCAAATCCAGTTCTTTTCTGCAAACTAAGCCGTGCTGCCTTAGAGCCAAGGGTGGGGGAGAAGAGACAGGCCATAATGTTGATGTCTCACTGCCTCCTTTCACCTTTTTGTCCTTTTTCAGATTTTCTGAACTTGAAGGAATCTTAGAGATCTCCTGGCCTAATATCCCCATCATACAGAGTAGGAAATGGAGGCCCGGAGCAAGGAAGGGGCTTGTCTGGGATCACCGAGCCAGCTGAGCCGGCTCTGGGATCCAAGCTTGTGTCTCCCGGCTCTTTTCCCAGTCAGAGGACGGAGCACCTCATGCCGGGCTCTCCAAAGTGAGTCTCTGTGGGATGCTGTCAGCCGTCCCCCGCACCTGGAGCCAGAGTGCCTGAGCACCGTGGAACTGCCCCAGAGCCCGCGAGAGAAGACGCGCGACACCAGGTTGGTCCCATGTGAAGCCAGGCCCGCTGTGGCCCGGTCTGGGTCTCAGGCCTCTGGCCCTGAAAACTCCAGTATTGGTCATGGCGTCTCCTAGGGCTTAGCTCAGAGCCTGGCACGTAGCAGGCGCTGTCTAAATGCTGGCTCAGATGATTAGTGATGACTATTACTTCTGCAGGGCTTTCCAGCCAGTTTACAAAGCCAAGCTTATCTCCGCTGTGCAGATGAGGAAGCACATAGCCTGTAAGAGGCCTTGAACCCAGACCCCACCAGGCTGGCCGAGCAGGGACATTGTCAGTCTTGAAAGACTGATGCTGAGGGGCTCCCACCGAAGTGGCCTTGCTCATCTAACATCGGCTGGGTCCTTTGAGGAATCTGCCTTGTTCCTCCTGAGCACATGGGTCTTGGTTGGTCTTTCCCACCCTCTGGTTTTCCCAGATGGTCTCGAGTTATTTGTGACTCCTGTCAGCTGGTGGATCAGAGAACACAGTGCGGGGGGGAGGCAGGCTTTTTGTTTGTTTGTTTGATCTTCACAGAAACTTTCTGTCCGCGTGCAGGAGCAGAGATGCCGCTCAGCATGGGAATGCTGGAGCTCATCAACTTCAGTGCCATCCCCATGGTCCCCCTTGACGATGACCTGGCGACTTCGTCCAAGGAGAAGCGCATACAGCATGAAGAGCTGAAGATGCGAGTGAAACAGAGCCCTCCCTGTATCTTCTGGTGATGTCACCTGCCTTGGGCCGCAAAGCCAGACCCCGGACGAGGGAAGGGGCCCCGAGGACAGCAGGCGCTTGGCTTTCCCTGCCTCCCCTCCCTCCCCTCCCTCCTCTCCCTTCTGGGCTCCACAGAATGAGAAGGGACCCACGGGGGTCATCGGCTCAGTCGGTGGGAAGATGCCCTGGTGTTGGGAGGCCGCGGGCCTGGCCTCTAGGGTTGCACTGTGTGGTAATTCTCCTCATGGGGGAACTGAGGGAGCCCTTCCCGCTTTGCCACATCTGAGGAGGCCCACCGGCTTAGCCCTGCCACCTCCTGAGGGCTGCTCCCCAGCTGGGTCTCTGGGCTCTCTCCTCTCCAGCTGCCACCTCCTTAGACAGGGTGACCAGCCCAGTGTTAGCCTCTTAGACCTTTTCTGTGGAGCCCTGTCAGACGGGGGGTGCAGGTGTGGGAGCTCATGTGTCAATGGCCCTTCAGGCTCCCGGGGTGCTTTGCCCACGGCCCCTCCTCCCTCCCAGCTCAGGTAGAGCTCATCTCACTTGTGAAGCTTGTTATCTCCACTCTGCAGGTGAGCAAACCGAGTCTGGGGAGGCCAGGAGCCAGCCTCTGGTCATACCACCCCCTGGCACAGGGTCCCAGCTCTCTGGTGACTCCTCAGGGCACTGTGCACACGGCCGCCCTTCCTGCCAGCCCCTCCCCTCTCAGCCAGTGGTGCCAGACTCGTCCCCTCCATCTGATTCCTCACCGATGGACCGGACCCTGCTTCTCTTTTCCCTTTTCATTCTCACTAGTCTGTCAAACCCACGAAGGTGGTGAAGGACAAGAAGGCCCGTATTTTCAAAGGCCAGATAACAAACTGTTGGAGGAAGATGGGGCTTCTCCCAGGATAGGCCAAGGGGCTAGGGCTGAGTATGGACTCTCAGGAGATAGGGCCTAGCTGTGTGACAGGTCCCTTTCCTTCTCTGGGCCTCAGTCTCCTGGATTCAGGACATAGGACCTGTCACATGCTGCCTAGCTGTGTGGCCTTGGATAGGTCCCTTTTCCTCTCTAGACTTGAGTCTCCTGGATTCAGGACATAGGGCCTGTCATGTGCTCCCTAGCTGTGTGGCCTTGGGCAGCTCCCTTTCCCTCTCTGGGCCTCAGTCTCCTCATCTGCAGAATAAGGGGGTTGGATTAGGCTGGGTCTTAGGGAAGCTCCTTCCAGCTCTGAATCCCATGGAAGGGGGCCCGGCTCTCTCCAGTGCCAAGAGGCTCTTTAACAGATGCATCTCCCAGTGTGCCTCATGGGCTCCATGGACCAGCTGAATAGAAAGATCTCCCAGATAGACCTGAAGACCAGACTGTACAAGACCAGCATTTACAACACCATCCTGGTGAGGGCGGGGCTGGGAGGGGCCTGCGGGAGGGAGGGAGACCTGCTGTGGCTGGGGAGAGGGGCCTCTTTAAGCACCCCTGTGGGCATCGCCTCCACTGGTACCACCTCTGTCCCCTTTGTCTTAGAAGCAGCGTGGCATCATTGCGCATCAGAAGGCCCGGGTTGGATCCTACGTCTGACATGTATGGGCTGGGCAACCCTGGGCGAGTTCCTGAACGTCTGAGTGCTCTGGGCCAGGGTTTCTTGAACTTTTCCGCTCTTGACCTCTTTTCACCTTTGGCAGCACTGGTTGGGCGTTGTGTGGCTGGAGGGCATGTACAGTGCCAAGTGTGCCTGTTGTGTGTTCAGAGCCAAGGCTGCAGTGAAGCTGCCCAGACAAATGCTGTCAGAAACCCCTCGCATTCATCACGCGTTTGATTTTGGATTCATTTTTGGTCATTGCATACTCAGAAACCATTTGCCATTGCCCACGGTTTAAGAAGCAACTAGGTGCCAACCTGTACTGGTGGAGGAACTCTCCTCCCCTTAGAGTTCCCTATGACCAGTGAGGCCAGAGATTTTTGTCCCTGGCCCTTCCCTTACCCCTGAGTAGAATGGCTTCCTCAGTCCCTGTGTCTGGAACCATGTGCCAGGCTCCTGGGGATGAGCCCTTCTTCCTTTAGCTAGGCCGGACCTCAAAGGACAGACACAGGCCATCAGCAGGCCTGTTCTGGGCTGGCCAGAGCTGGCAGCCCAAGGGTCATCTCCATGCCTGTCTGGCTCTCCGTGCAAGGAAGCAGAGGAGGGAAGATTTCAGTGAGGGATGGGGCACTTCAATCAGTAGCCATCCATTGACTCCCTCCTGGGAAAGGGGTCTTGGGACCAGCCTACGTCACACGCAAAAACTCGGCATTGGCCAAGACCATTGGCATTGTGGGCACTCGGATTTCTGGTACTCATTTGTGTTGGGCTGTCAACTTTCCTCTTCCCTTGTAATTAAATCTTTGCTAACCGCAGCTGTGACTCAGCCGAAAGAGAATAAAGGGACCTGTATTGGACCGAGGAGGTGTCAGACACGGCAGCCCCAAGCCGGTGCTCCAGTGAGAACCAGAGCAGGGGGTAAGAGGGGCAGTCAGGCTGTTGGAGCTGCCGAGAGGAGAAGCCAAGGGGTCGTCCCAAGAAGGGAGGCGGGCCCTCACCAGTATGCCAAATCGCTGCCATGCTGCTGCTTTCTCCAGTGACCCCAGGCGGGCTTCTCACGTCTTTGGGCCTCCCTCTCCTCATCTGTAAAACAAGGGTGGTACCAGATGGCCTTTGAGGACACCTCCAGCTCCAAATTGTCTGAACCGGCATCTCAGGCCACTATGGATGTTGGGCCGAGTGGTGATACCAACACTCTTCAGGGCACGGGTTTGGAACCTCACACCCTGCACACCTTTGTAGACAGTTTCATGAGTCGCTGTGGACAGAATGTGTCCCTCCTGGATGGGGAGGCTTCTAGTGAGCCTCCCCCAAGCTGGCCCAGCTGGTCCTTGCTTGACAGTGACAGTCCATGAGCATAGCCATTAGGCTCTCAGGGCAGGTCTGTGCCTGGAAGAGGCATTGAAGGAGGGCAGAAATCAGGAAGGAGACAGGAGCTGCAGCCACACAGCCACGGAAAATAACAGCCATGTGAACTGGCCCTTGTGTCCGGGCTGTCTTCAAGGTCTGGGTTCCCCTTCCTCTTCTCTGGTGGTCCAGCTTTCATGACAGTGTGGGCTCATGAGAAAGCGTGCTGGACTGCCAGACAGAAGAGCTCCACTGAGTCGCCAGCTCAGGGACGCTTGGGCCCCTTACATGATGTCACTTCCCCCGCCTCCCAGGGCAGTTGTGAGGTGAAATGAGAGAATATTTGTAAAGTGCTTGGTGCAGCGCCTGGCACGTGGTACGTGCTTCCTTCCTTCCTTCCTTCCTTCCTTCCTTCCTTCCTTCCTTCCTTCCTTCCTTCCTTCCTTCCTTCCTTCCTTCCTTCCTTCCCTCCCTCCTCTCCTGCCTGATCAATACATGGAGTTGTCTTTTTTTTTTTTTTTGGTGAGGCAGTGGGTTAAGTGACTTGCCCAGAGTCACACAGCTCGTTGAGTCTTCTGTGTCTGAGGCCCGATCTGAGCTCAGGTCCTCCTGACTCCAGGGCCAGTGCTCTATCCACTGCACCACCTAGCTGCCCCTCAATACATTGAAAAAGTCCGGAAATGTGCGATGTGAAATACCTGTGGCCCTCCAGGAGGGGGTGTCTTCTCAGACCTCTTCATTGAGTCCCACTTGATCTGTATAATTTTGTTACATTTACCTTTGATTTTTTTGGTGTGTCATTCTTTCCAATTACATTGTTGTAGTTACTGCATGTGTTGTTATCTTGGCTAAATTACCACAATTTTTAGCCAGTCCTCTGTTGATAGGCATCTACTTTGTGATTTCAGATTCTTAGTTGTCACAAAAAGTGCTGCTCATTTAAATTTGGAGGAATATGGGGACTTTTTTCCTGTTGATGACTTCCTTAGGGTGTAAGCCCAGCAATGGGGTCTGGTTCAAAGGGTGTGGACATTGTAGTCACTTTATTTGTGTAATTCCAAATTGCTTTCCAAAGTGGATGTCCCACTTCCCAGCTCCACCAGCAGTGGGTCACTGAGCTCATCTTCCCACGATCCCTCCAACATTGACTTGTCATGCTTGCCACTTTGCAGGAGGTGAGGTAAAATCTCTGGGTTATTTTGATTTGCATTTCTTTTATTACTAGTGATTTGGAGCATTTTTTCATGTGGTTGTGAATAATTTTTAATTCTTTTGAGAACTGTTCATATTCTTTAACCATTTATCTAAGGGGAATGGCTGTTAGTTTCACATGTGTTTATTAATTGTTTATATATCTTGGATCCCACTCTCTTATCAGAGAAATTTGATACAGATTTTTTTTCCCATTTGACCTCTCTATGCAGAAGCTTTTTAGTTTCGAGTAATCAAAGTTATCTATTTTATCTTTTAACATTGCTTCTATCTCTTGTTTGATTAAGACTACATCTCTTACTCATAGCTGTGAGAAGTAGATGATCTATTTCGCTTCCACTTTTTTTATAGTAAGGTCATGTATTCATTGTTATTTTGGAGTGTGGTAAAAGATGTTGGTCTAAGCCTAATTTCTGCCAGGTTGCTTTTCAGTTTTCCCAAAAGGTCCTTTTTTGTTTTTTTAATCAAAGGGAGTTTTCTTTAGGTAATTGATAGTTTCCACTTTATCAAACACTGGATTATTGAGTTGTATTGTCTCTGAATGTCCCTTATCTAGACTGTTCCATTAATGTACCTTTATTTTTTAACCAATGCCAGATAGTTTTGATAACTGCTGCTTTATAATATGTTTGAGGTCTGGAAATGCTATTGCCCCATTCTTCTTACTCCTTTTCATCATTCCCCTGGATATTCTAAATCTTTTTTTTTTTAATGAACTTTGTTATTTTATCAAATTTTATAAAATCCCTTTGGCAATTTGATTGGTATAGCATTGGGTGTAAATTAATTTTAGTAGCATTGTCGTTTTTATTATATTGGCACAGCCTAGCTATAAGCAAGGAATATTCTTCCTGCTCTTTTCAGGGGTGGGGAACCTGGGGCCTCAATGCCTTCTAGGTCCTTTTGACTGAGTCCACATTTTACAGAACAAATCCTCTTTAGACTGTTCTTCGTTTCCTTAAGCAGCACTTTGTTATTGGGTCTGCACAAGTCTTTTGTGGGCTTTGGGCAGTTGGTGCATTTTGTAGTTATTTGGAATGGGATTTCCCTTTCTGTTATTGCTTCTTGTATCTTGTTTTTATTATATGGAAATTCTATGTTGAGGGTTTATTTTGTAGCCTGCAGCTTTGCTGAAGCTATTAATTGCTCATTTAGTATCTTTGCTGATTCCCTGGGACTTTCCAAGCAGACTGTCACGTCCTCAGCAAACAAGGATGGTTTTGTCTCTTCTGTGCCTGTGTCTTTATTCCTTTAATTCCACGTGTCTTCTTACTATTGCCAGCATTTCTAGAACTCCATGAAATGATAGTGGAGAGATTGGGCTTTCTTGCTTCACTCCCATGTTTATTGGAAAAGGTTTTAGTGGATTTCCATTGCATGTATTGCTTTCCTTTAGTTTTAGACTGATGCTTTTTATTTATCTATCTATCTATCTATCTATCTATCTGTCTATCTATCTATCTATATCTATAGATATAGATATAGATATAGATATTTTTTTAAAGGTCCTTCTATGCCCTACGTTGTAGGGCTTTCGGCATAAAAGGGTGTTGTACTTTGTCAAAGGCTTTTTCTACATCTATTGAGATGACTGTGGGATTTTCGTATGTTTAATCTTCTAATATGATTAGTTATGTTGATTGTTTTCCTAATATTGAATCATTCTTGCAGTCCTGGTATAAATCTCACTTGGTCATAATGAATTATTTCTTGGTCTGTTTAATAGGATTTTAGTTTAAAAATTTTCCAGTCAATGTTCATTCATTCTATTGGCCTGTGGTTTTCTTTCTGTGTTTCATCTTTTCCTGGTTTAAGTATTAAGACTATTATTTGTCTAATAAAAGGAATCTAGTGGAGTGATTTCTTTCTTAATTTTTGAGAACCGTCTGTAAAAGCATGAGTCTATTTGTTCTTTAGAAGTTTTGTGCAGTTCTTACGAATCCACCAGGATCAGGAGTTGCGGTTTTTTGTTTGCTTTGTTTTAATTTGGTAGTTCCTTTACAGCTCGATCTATTTCCTTTGCTGAGGATGGGTTATTTAACCTCTATGTGTGATCTTCTCATAGTTTGGGTAGTTTATGTTTTTGAAGGTTTTCCTCTTTCATTCATGTTCTTGGTCTTGTTGGCATATAGCTGTGCATGATATGTTCTAACTATTCTTTTTATTTCTTCTGGTTTTGCTGTGATTTAACCCTGCTCATTTGGTATTTCATTGATTTGATTTTTCTGCTCTCCTCTTTTTAATCAGATTAGCTAAGAGTTTATCAATTTTCTTAGTCTTTTCAAAGAACCAGCTTTTAGTTTTATCACTCATTTCTGTGGCTTTTTGTTTTCAATTTATCTATTTCCTCTCTGATTTTTAATATCACCTCTTTTGTGCTTTTTTTAGGTTTATTTTCTCATTTTAAATGCACATTCAATTCATTAATCTTATTTTTTCTATTTTGCTGACATGCAGTTTTAAGGATATGATTTTTTCTCTCCCTAAGGACGGCTTTAGCTGTGTCACTAAAAGATAACAGTGGCTTAGCTTTCTAGAGGCTCCAAGGTTTGCACACCCTTCCCTGGGCCATGCAAGAACAGGGTAATCGCCCCCACTTTATAGATGAGCACGCCGAGGGATCCCTTTGCACTGAGTGTCAGAGCTGGGAAGCACACGCCGTTTTCCTGACTCTCTGTCCTGCTTGCCTCTGCTTCCCCTGCTGTTGCCCAGGGCAGTAGACAGAGGCTTCACCCCTGGCTGCCACCAGAAGGAAGATGGGCTCTTTTGGCCCACCATCCTCCACTAGGTGGGCAAGATGTGGGGTTGCTTCCTCTAGAGGCCCTGGCCCCAGAAAAGCAGTGCAGGACTCTGGGGTGGGCCAGGCTGGTTGGGGGTGAACCTGCCAGAGGGACTGACTATGGCCCCCCGCTGTGTTTTGTGTTTGTGCCCAAAGGTCATCGAGAAACTGGAGGCAGAGAAGAAACTGAGAGAGCAGCAGCGCATCTTGGGAGAAAAAGGCAAAGCCCCTTTTAACAACCTAGTGCTGGGGTAGTGAGTGAGGCGAGGCCCCCTGCGGGCTGGGCGCCAGGGAGTCACCTAAGCTCCCTAAGCCTTGTTTTCCCCATCTGTAGAAACGAGCAGGGGAGGGGTGTTGAACCAAAGGGACGCTGGTGCATCTCCGGCTGCTCAAAGCCTCTCAAGTCACTTCCCCACTTGGAACCTCAGTTTCCTCATCTGTACCAAAAAGGGAGGGGAAAGGTTCGTTGCTCAGGTCCATTCCGGCTCTCAATCCTGTGGCCCAGCTCACTCTACCCAGGACACATAAAGAGCTCTCAGGCTGCCTCCTGGGAAGCCCAGGGCGGCCCTCCCTCCACTCTTCACCTCCTTCAAAGCTCCCCTGGTAGAGTAGAGACTTCTAGAACTAAAGCAGACACATGGGGAAACTGAGGCCCAGAAAGGCCAAGCGATTTGCCCAAGGTCCTGCAGCTTGTATGGGGGTGGAAATCAGGACTCCAGCATAGGTGATCTGACTCCAAGGTCATTGACCAAATGCCCCCATCTCTGTGAGCTCTCCCTGTGATTGTGCCAGCCTGTAGTGCCACCCCCTCTGCTCATCTGCCGGACCTCATGGGCGTGGCATTCGTACCCCATGGGGACATTCAGCCTGCAATGCTGCGAAAGGCTACTAGACTGTTAGCCCCGTGTGGGCAGGGCTCTTCTCTGAACTTTTCATCCTCCCCAAATCTTAGCTGTCCTCGGTACACAGTACAGAATTAATAAATTCTGAGTGAAGATTCAAATGAGTTAGACTTGGCTAGACAAGCCAGAAAGAACCTTGTAACCCAGGGGATGAGGGCCATTAATTTCTGCTAAAGGATCCTGGACAAGAAAGGTGGATAACACAGCCATGTGCTCATTCTCCTCGCCCCCCTCTCTCCTCTCTCTCTCTCTCTCTCTCTCTCCCCCCTCCCCCTCCTCTCTCCCTTCTCTCCTTTCTCTCTCTCTCTTTCCTCTCTCTCCCTCTTCTGTCTCTCTCTCCCTTCTTCTCTCTCTCTCTCCTCTGTCTCTCTCCTCCCTCTCTTTTCCCCTCTTCTCTCTCTGCACATGTACATATTATAAACGTATGTAGATACACACATGCAAAATTTTAATTAACTTTTTCTTTGTGTAATCCACTCCCTCCTCTTCTCCCCCCACCCTCGCAAACATAAAACTGCTTGAAGTTGGGGGCTGTTTCATCTTTGTATCTCTTGTACCTGGCATACAGTAGGTACCTAATAAATGCTGAATGAATGAATAAAAGCCACACAGTGTTAGCAGAAGGTATGCAAAGGACAACTCTATAGATGCCCCTTGTACTCTGGGGTGTATTTTGGGGGACATCGTAGTAAAAATGTAATTTTATGGCTAGGGATTTAGGGAAACCACCCTCCGGGGTGGCTCCTGTCGGTGAAAAGACCACTTCCCTCTGTCGCTTGCAGACAGGGCTAACAAAACCAAGAAGAAGTCGCCTGAGTTTTTCCCGCTGACTCCGTCGACTTCAGCTGTTCCCTATGCTGGGTCGAAAAAGGTAAGCAGCCTGAGCTGGGGGTGACTGCTCCCCTGTCTCTACTGGGGATGAATCTGATTCCATTTCTGAAGGCCATGCGTATACTGGGGCCTTGGCCCCCAGGGCTGGAGGAACCCCTAATGAAGCAGTGTGCTCATAATGAGATAGAGGCGATGGTTTCCTGTGTCCTACAATGCCCATGGTCTGGGTTTTGGACGCTGAAAGTTCACGTGTGATGCTTGTTAGGCCCACGGGCAGCCTTGTGCTCCCGGTTGCAGCCTAATGGGATGAAGAGTTAGTCTACGGCCCTAGCCCTCTGCTGCGCTGGTCTTCTGCTTTCTGTACCTGGAGATTCAGCAGGGCAGGCCTTGGAGACAGAAAGCCCTGGGTTCAGGTCCTGGTGACACGGGTGATGTGGGATGAGTCTCTTCACCTCTCAGGGCTCTCAGCCGCTTTCTAAGACTCTTAGGTTGCAAAGTAGATGGAGGGAATTTTTTTCTTGGGACTCCCCTGCAGTAGTCTGGTGAAGAACAAAGCCGTACCTGTGCCACCCTCTCATGCTGCAGTCAGGTGTCCCCAGGTGGGTCTATGGTCAGGAGAAGGCCTGAGCATGGGGAAGCGCCTTTAAGGGTCAGCCTCTGCACTGTGTGGTCTGCTCCCCTTCTCAGGGCCTTTTCCCTGAGGTCCCCTTCATGCTGTGGCCCCGCGTGGGAGGAGGGCATTGCCCCAGGTTGGGGAAGGCTGGAGCTCAGAGAGGCCTCGGGGGTGCCGCGAGCCTCCCCTCGCTTTACAGAGCCCCTTTGTGACACAGGCACCATCTCTCCCCCCTCAGCTAACAGGGTTGTGCTCCAAAGGTTTGTTTGCAAGTCAGAATGTATTTCCCCATAGAAACAGTGTTATAAATAGCAGTCTGATTCTGACACCAGCCCACAAAGGCTTGTTGAACTGCTAATCTTGCTGAACCATGGAACCAATAATAGCATTGCATTCTGCAGCAGCCCAGGCACAGACAGAGGTGGTAGGAACATAGGGAGGGTTGGAGCCAGGTAGGCAGTGGGAAATTTGGGCGGCTGAGAGCTGGATGGGCAGAGGTAGGAGCTAGGGAAGGGGTCTGACGTTGGCCACGCCCATCCCACGCCTGTGTACCTGCAGGCCCATGCTTTCCCTCCCAAGCAATCTCCCTTTGGAAAGGGCCTGACCCTGGGCGTAGTAGGGCGGCCACCTTCCCATCAGAGCTGAGCTCCCAGGAGCTCCCTTTTCTCAACCCTCTAAAAAAAGAGAAATGAAGGGGAATAACATGAAATAAATCTGCAAAGGTCGGTGGGTAGGAGCTGGATCATGGACCATTTAAATGGTAGTCTGAGAAGTGTGCGTTTTAAAGAACCCAGAATCCTGGGAAGTCTGTTGAGCTGGGCAGGGATGTGGTCAGACCCATGTCCTAGGAAGATCAGAGGCAGCTGTTTGGAGGACAAATTGGGGAGGGGCCAGACTGGAAGCAGGGGGATCAGTGGGGAGGTTCCTACAGTAGCCCAGGTGGGAAGGGGTGAAGATCTGAAGTCAGTGTCGGTCGAGGGTGTGGTTGCAAGTGTCCTGTGACCCGAAGGATGGTGATAGATGCAAGCAACAGGCAGCTGTGTGACAGCGGTCCTCTCGAGACCTCTGTATTTTCGTGAGTGAAATGCCTGAGGGACCTATCTCCTGGGGTAGGGGATCCTCAGATGAGAGGATGGCTGTAAAGCGCTCTGAAACGCTAGTGCTATGTCAGTGTCCCTTCTTATTTTTAGGCTGGGTAAGACTTGACGAGGATGCGGAGCCTGAGCTTGTGAACCTCAGTGACGGCAGGTGCCCTTGGCATGCATAGGGCAGTGAGGAGCAGGGCAGGTGTAGGGGTGAGACGTGAGAGGGACAAGACGGTGGACGCCTAAGTTCGTGTGAAGCAGTGGTCAGAGAGGCAGGAACGGCAGCGGGGAAAGAAGTGTTTCAGAAGCCACAGGAGGAAGAGAGATGCTCCTGATGGAGGAGGCGGTTGGCAGCGTCGAAAGCTGCAGAGGTCTGGGAAGAGGCTTCTTGTTGGAGTGCTTGAGAGAGCATCGGCACCTGCCGAGGGACAGAGACAGGCCGAGGGCACGTGCATTCACAGCCTCTTGGTGTGGATTTCTTCTCTGAAAGCTGCATGTTCAGGGCAGCTGGGTGGCACAGCAGATAGAGCACGAGCCCTGGAGTCAGAGGACCTCAGTGCAAATATGTTCTCACACCTAGTGGCTGTATGACCCTGGGCAAGTCACTTAACCCCGACTGCCTCCCCTCTCCCTCCCACGAATAAAGAAAACTGCCTGTTCACATGCTTTGACCATTTATCTATTAGAGAATGACTTTTATTCTTACAAATTTAAATCAGTTCCCTATGTATGTTAAAAATGAGATCCTTAGGAGAAAAACTTGCTGCAAAGAACTTCCCCCCGTTTGCCTGCTTGCCTTCTCGTTTCGGCTTCTGTGGTCTTGTTAGTGATTTTCTGTGGTCAGAATTGCCCGTTTTACCTCCTGTGATTCGCACTCTCTCTCGTTTGGTCATGAGCTCTTCCCCATCCATGGACCCCAGGTAATTTCCTCCTTCCTCCATTAATTTGCTCATGATGTCTCCCTTTTTGTCTAAGTCACGTGCCCCTTTGGGGCTTATCTTGGGGTACGGGGTGAGAAGTTGTTCTTTGCCTAGTTTTTGCCAGACTGCTTTCCGGTTCTCCCAACAGTTTTTGTCAGAGTGCGTTTTTACCCCTCTAGCTGGGGCACCCCGATACTATGCTCATTTGCTTCTGTGTGTTGTGCTCCTTGGGCAGGTAGGTGGCGCTGCAGTGGATAGAGTGCTGGCCTGAGTCAGGAAGGCTTGTCTTCATGAGTTCAAATCTGGCCTCAGACAGTGACTATCTGTGGGATCCTGGGCAAGTCACTAACCCTATTTGCCTCTTTTTTTCCCATCTGTGAAATGAGCTGGAGAAGAAAATGGCGAATCACTCCAGTATCTTTGCCGAGGAAACCCCAGGCGGGGTCACAGAGAGTCAGACGTGACTGAAATAACTGAACATCGTATAGCCAATTCTTCTACTGATCGAACCCTCTGTATCTTACCTGGCCCACGCTGTTTGGATGAGTACAGCTCTGTAGTAGAGTTTGAGATCTGGTGCTGCTGGGCCCCCTTACCTCCCACGTTTTTCCCATTGATTTCCTCTTGTTCCTCCAGATGAATTTTGTCATTATTTGTCTGACTCTATAAAATAATCCTTTTGTAGTTTGATCGGTCTTAGCTCAACCTACCCATGAGCTACTAATATTTTTCTCGTTATTTAGATTTGTTTAAAGAGCATTTTAAAATTGTGTTTATATAGTTGCTGTGTGTGTTTTGGCAGATAAAACCTTAAGTTCTTTTTTACTGCCCATAGTTATTTTAAATGGAACTTTTCTTTCTATTTGCCTGCTGGATTTTGTTGGTAACAAAGAAAAATGCTCAGGATTTACATGGCCTTATTTTATGCCCGTCAACTTTGCTGAAGCTGTTGATTGTTTCGGTTAGTTTTTTAGTTGACTTCTCCCAAGTAAACCATTGTATCATCTGCAGAAAGCGATAGCGTCATTTCCCTTTTGCTGGTGTTCATTCCCTCAATGGCTTTTCCTTGTGTCGCTGCTGTAGCATCCGTTTCTGGCGTGATGTTGAGGAGTGAGGGTGATAATGGTTCTCCTTGCTTTACCCCTGGTCTTACTGGAGTGGCCTTGTTCATCTCCATTACAGAGAAGGCTGGCTCTTGATTTTAGATCCGTTTATCCTTATGCTTTCTTGTGTGTGGTTTTTTTTTTTTAAACAGGAACGAGTTGTATTTTGTCAAAAGCTTTTTCTACATTTATTGACATAGCCACACGCTTTTTGTTGTTTTTGATATTAATGTGGTCAGTTATGTTTATGATTTTCCTGATATTGAACCAGCCCTGCATTGCTGGCATGAATCTGGCCTGGCCATATTGTGATATAGTGCTGAGGTCTCCTTGCTGACGCAGAATCCGAAGGGCTGTGGTGCCATCGATGAGGAATTGCACTTGTTTGAGTGGGGCCTGAAGGGCAGGAGTAGAAGCTGTGGGTAGAAGCTGCGGAAGGGCAGGTTTCAGCCCCTGAGTGGAGCTGCGGGAGCCAGAGGCTTCTCCTTCACTTGAGGCCTCCAAGAGAAGGCCGGAGAACTGTTTGTTGGGGAGGCCATTGAGGACGGGGAGGGAAGACTTGCCAGGATGAAGGATCAGTGGCTTCCGACCACAGGCCGCCAGACTGACCCTGTACTGACCCAGTGACTCCTTCCTTTTTGATGCTCTGCAGAAAACTCAGGACGGGCTAGCCGAGTTGTACCAGGCCCCGGAGCACAACGCGGAGCTGCCCAGTGAGCTGCCAAACGGGGTGAACTACTGTGACATGGTGGGCAACGTCATCCGGGCACAGGGAAACCCCATCAGTGGCAAGGTAATTAGAGGAGGTGAGGACGAGGCCCGTGGGGCCCCGAGACATCAGGAGGACGTCAGTCAGCTGCCCAGAACGCTGCTGTCCATTGTCTCCTCTGGTCTTCTCAGCTCAGGGGGGCAGCTAGGATGGGCTTTGAGATGCCTGCTTCCATGGATCGAGGACCTCCTGAGAGGGCTACTCCCTCCACCAGTGCAGATCACAGCCCCACCACACCTTCTTGTGACCACACACACACACACCCCAATTCTCCAGTGAGGTACCCATGAGCTCATCCAGTTGCATTATGGCCTGTGCTCTCTTATAAGGAAGCTACTCAAAGACCTTCCTCAAGGCTTCTTAGGATTACATGAATATCAGGCCAGTGCCCCAGCGTCTGCCTTTCGCCCCTCCCTCTTGGTATGTGACCAGCCCACAGCCTCCCCTGCCATGGCTGTATACTGCCCCTTGTACCATCAGGGGATGGTGTTGGGGGCAGACCCTGTTTGGGCACAGGTGGGACCGCTTGGCACCAGCGGAGCCTCCAGCTCTGAGAACTAGTGATTCTTTGGGAAAATATTCACACCCTTTTTAAGGAAATAACTGCTGCTGTGTCTACCTTTGTGTCTGCGCTGTGGGGAGGGTGGGGGAATGGCCACATCCCTGTCCCTCCCCTCCACCCTCCCGCAGGGGCTAGCTGGCACCCAGATCGGGGGGCGAGGCCCCCGATTCAGTAGGGAGGGCTGCCTGCCTTAGGAGAGCAGGCCCCTGGGGAAGGGATCAGACCAGCCAGGGGAAGGTTCAGGGGGCGTTGTGTACTTGGGATTCAGGAAGGGCCAGGGAGCAGGAAGAAGAGTTTCAGAGTCAGAATTGGCCCCAGTGCGAGGTGAGCTGCCTGATTCCCTGTGTGTCCGGGCTCAAGTTCTTCTCCTGCATAGGTCTTAGTCTACACAGCGGTAAAAGGAGCCCAAAAAGCTTGTGAACCTTCCCCCTCTCCAGCCCCGAAGTGCTGGAGCCCAGCTGTTCTACCCAGAACCTCCATGCCTGCTCAGGCCAGGAGCCTGGGCCTTGGGGGGGGGGGCTCTCTCACCCCCACCCCAGATTTTCATCCTCTGATATCTGAGCTGGGTCTGCGGAGTCCCTCCTGACCAAGACAGGTCAGGAGTCCATGGGCCTTGTACTTTGTATTCAGGCCCCCTCCCCAGAGGCCAGGGGAAAGGTTAAGCTGGAGCCAGCTGAGGGAGGCTGGCGTTGGGATGGGGAAGGTCCCAGGGTGGTGCCGCAGTGTTGGGAGTCCTTGAGTCCTTCCTGCAGGGTGACCCTAGACAAGTCCCTTCATCTGGCCAGGCCTCGCTTTCCTCTGATGTGCAGTGATGGGATTGGACCAGATCATCTCAGGCCTTTTCACCTCCAGGTCCTGTGGTCCCCAGACTTCTCAGCGCTGTGAAGGGCTGTCATCCAGGAGAGGGATCAGGCTTGTTTGCGTTGGCCTCAGAGGGCAGAAGGAAGAGCTCAGGAGCAGGGGTGGGAGGAAGCTGCAGAGGGAGGCTGTTAGCTGTTCCAGAGTGGAAGGGGGGCTGCCTTGGTGGGAGTGAGTCCACTGTCACTGGAGGTCTTCATGAAAAGGCTGGAAGCCCAGTGGTTGGGAATATTGGCAGAGAGATTTGTTTTCTGCTACGGTTGGACTCGGTCTCTGAGGTCCTGGGACTCTGTGGGATCCTTTCTGGGCTCAAGGGGAAAGGGAAGGAATGAGGGTAGATTGCAGACTCGGCCTCCAAAAGTCAGCAGGGGACAGTCTGGGAAAGAGAGAAAGGGGGAAAGGCTCCCAGTCCTATGAGTCAATGTGGCAGCTGTCCGTGAGAGCCGCCTTGGCTCCCAGGCACCAGGATGCTCTGGTAGGATGCACCACTGACCCGACTGACCCTCCTGGGCATAAGCACATTCTCACAGCCTCATGTGCTCTCTGGCCACGAGGGAGATCTGGCTCTGTGTTGTGGCTGGGAGGCCACAGACCCAGCTTCCCGGTCTGATACACACTGTCTCAGTGACCTGGGTAACACCTCCTGCTGCTCCAGACCACTGGGACCATCAGCGTGGGAGAACAAGCGTCCCCAGCCCGATACTAACAAGGAAATTTTTCCTTTGCTGACCTCGCCCTTTGTCCCCTGTCAAGGGTGACAGAACGGGAGAGCATCTCGTCCAACCCCCTCATTTTCTAACTTAGGAAATCAAAGCCGAGAAGGGGGTGATTTAGAATCATAGGGTTTAGAGACATGGGAAGGACACAAGGAATAATCTCATTTTGCCCGATCATTTTGGGTATTTGTTCAAGTAAGTTTTATTGTTGTCTTTAGTTTTTACATCGTGATAATTTCTAGAAATATCCTTCTCCTCCACCTCCAAATTGGATGCTAACTTGCAACCAGGAAAAATAACTGAGCAAAGCCCCTTGTGGTGCAGTGGATAGATAGAGCACCAGGCCTGAAGTCAGGAGGACCTGAGTTCAAATTTGGCCTCAGACACACACACACATAACACTCACTAGCTGCGTGACCCTGGGGCAAGTCATTTAACCCCGATTGCCTCACCAAAAAAAAAAAAAGCCCCTTGTATCTGACAACATCTTCCCTTTCTGCCTTCCTCATGCCTTCCCTCTCCAGAGAAGACTGGGGTGTTCCTCGTGACCTGCTCTGCAGGGTCATTGTGAGTTTTCAGGGGCGTAGAAGCTGGCTTCCCCTGAGGAGCTTCTGTCTTCATTGGCACAGTCGTCGTGTGTGCAGGGCCAGACAAATGGTAGCTGTCCTCCTCACTGTTGTTGTTTTTGTCTTCTCAATCTGTACAGACTCTCCCCGGCTTCTCAGAATTCCTCATACTCATAATTTCCTAATTATGCACAGAAATATTTCCTTACCTTCAGACACCAGTTTGTTTAGGCAGTCCCAGGGCATTATGTGCCCACTCTGTTTCCAGTTCTTTGCTTGCACAAAAAAAGCTGCCACACGTATTTTGGTGTGGATTGGACCTTTGTTTCAGTCAGTGACCCTCTTGGCATTCATGCCCAGGACAGGGATCGCTGGTTCAGTGGGGATGGACAGTTGAGTGACTTCTTGTACGTCATCCCAGACTGATGTCCAGAGCTGTCCGAGCATTCACCGCTCCCCCACGGTCCCTTAGTGTTTCTGTCTTCCTGTACTTCCATCAGCATTGCCTTTTCTCATCGTTTGTCGTCTTTTCCAGTTTGCAGACTCTGACGACTCTGGGGGCCTCTGCATTTTATAGATGATGGCACTGAGGCTCAGAGAGCTTGTGGGAAACTGCCAGAGTAGCACAGCCAAGCGGTGACGGGCAGGACAGGCTCCTGCCTCCTGGGCAAGGACGTCGGAAGCGCCCTTGTCTCTCTCCCCTTCCTCCAGCTGCCCAAACGCCACCTTTACTCCCAGAACACCCTTCCCACAGGGCAGGCCACCAAACAGTGACCTCTTGTCTGACTGGGCGCCTTTGGTCCACTTCAGTGTTGTGGGCAGAATAATAACAACACCGATGTTATGGGCATTATATAGCGATGAGGAGGAGGAGGAGGACGTTGTGGACAGTATGACAGCAATAATCATGTTATGGGCCATATGTAATCATAACAGTAGTAATGTTATAGGCAGTAAATAACAACAACAATAATAGTGTCACGGGCCTAAGTAGCGATGCTGGTGACGGTGATGCCGTGGGCCACGTGTAATAATAACACCGCCGATGTTATGGGCAGCATATAACAGTAACCACTCTGGATTGTATTTCCTCAGGCCTTCTGTGCACCAGAAGAAATGAACAAATTCTTTGCATCTCCATTTTCCAAGGCTATCGTGCTAGACTGTTTCTGGTGGATCTTTCATGAAAGATATGATGTAAGGAAGGAAGGCAGAGCAGCTGAAGTCTGGCTAGAGGAGACAGCAGGGAAGTGATGAAAACCCATTCCTGGTGCCTCTGGGCTCAGGGCTGCAGCCATGACCGTCCTTGAGACTTCCCAGCAGTTTGGCAGACAGACTCGGGGGGTTGGGCTTATCCTCCCATGACCTCTCGTCTTAGGTGACTTGGGATCCCCTTGGAGGGCGGTCTCTAATGCACATACCCCAACAACTTCTGCTCTGTCCCATCTCCCATTTTTATCGGTGACAAAGGAAGGCCTAGCCACGAAGGCTTTTCAGATTTGCACAGATCAGGAAGCTGGGAGGGATGGCTAACTGGTTGGATGGCAGTGCTAGGGTCCAAAAAGACCACTGGGCTCGGCCTAATAAGATGAAATTTAACAGAGATTTTGAAAAAGCCCTACATTTAGGTTTCAAAACAAAACAAAACACAACTTCACACATACAAGATAGAGCAGGCATTGCTACCAGGAGTTGATCTGACAAAGATCTGGAATTTAGGAGAAGCTCAATTGTTGGTGTGAGAAACATGGAGGCCCCAAAAGCCAGTGTCACCTGCACCAAGAGCATCAGGGTGGTCATGTTCCCACTGTCCTCCACCCTGGGGCTCAGTTCTGGGCACCACATTGACAAGCTTCTGAAGGTCCAGAGGCCTACAGGCCAGGCCAAGGAATGGTCAAGAGAAGGACATTTGGCCTGGAGTCGAGAAGATCTGAGGAGGCCATAGTAGTTGTCTTCAGCTGCTTCCTGGGCGTTCCCAGGGAGGAAAGTTGATACTTACCTGCTTGATGGCCGAAGGTAGACGTGGAGCAAGGACACGAGGTTGAGGGAGGCTGGTAGAAAGCTCTCACTGTCAGCTGTCTCCCACAGGAAACAGAGTCTAAGGGGCCATTTGGGGGCGAGGCAGTGGGGATTCTTGCCCAGGGCTGGGTTAGACTAAATGGCCTTGGAGATCTCGTCTAGACCTGAGGTCCCGAGAAGCAAATTTACTTAAAATGGAGAATACTCGTATAAAACATCCAGCCTCTTGGCTGGATCAGTCACAGACAGTTCAATAGTCCTTTTCCCATCTCTGTTTCTGGCAGCCAAACAAGGAGATCCAGAGAAAGCTATTTGACCGAGTGTCAAAGAACTATGCTTATCTCCTGATGGACATCCCCAGGTCATTGTACGAAGAATTCATTCTACAAGTGAGTACCCAGAGCATGGGGGGAGGATTACGGTGGCTCCTCTGTGCTGGGAGGGAGCCCTAGATGAGACAACTGAGGCCCAAAGACAGGTCGTGACTGGTTCAGGACCCCATGGGGAGTGAGCAGAGCAGCAGGCCTTGGGGTTGGCTTGAAGGTCTCCTGCCTCACATATCCCAGCTCCTCTGGGCTGCTCCCTGGGTTTAGGAGGGCCCCGTCATCATCAGAGCTGGGAGTCTTGGCCCCCCGGCCTGGTAGAAACATGAGAGCATGTCTGTCCCCATCCTGGTACCCGGCCACACAGTGAATCAGTGTCAGAGCAACGATTTCAATCCAGGTCTTCCGGCCCCAAGCCCAGCCTGCTTTTCACTATACCTCATTACGTGGCCATGAAAACCTGCACAGGAAAGTCAGCTCGTGTCTGCACAAACCTGAGGCCTTTAGCTGGGAGGCTGCTGATAGCTGGTTCAGGAATTGACTGGAAAGTTTGTTAGGGATGATGACTGTGATGCCCCTTTGAATCGGTCAAGGCTTTAGCAATTTTCAAAGCATTTGGGGGTCAGGAGCTATGATTTAATTGGTGAGGGAGCTTTCAGTGAATAGAGCCTCTGCACCCATGTAGTGGGCACCTACATGAGGCTTGGAGTATTGGGGAGTTTGGTAGGGCATATTATGTGTTGTGACAGTGGTCCTGGGGTAGTGAGTAGGCAGCGATTCTGAGTGTGCCAGGCATAGGGAATACCAAGAAAGGCCAAAATATGATCCCTGCTCTTAGTCAACAGACCTATGTTCCCTTGGGTGGACACGTGGTAGACATCCCACAAATAACCGGTCCAGCATCAGTGGGAGAGGATCCTGGAGGGGCTGATGCGAGTTGTGGGAGGGCCTGAGCTGAGTCGTGAAGGCAGCAGGAAAGCCAGGAGTCCGGGGTGGGGTGCCGTGAGTCCAGAGGTGAGGAACGGAATCAAGGTAGCTGGCTCCTAGAGGCATGGTAGGGAGTAGATCAGAAGAGTGTTGGAGAGGGCTGAAGGGGCGTAAATGTCATCCAGTGGGTTCCATAGCTGATCCAGGTGATCGAGAGCAGTTGAAGGTAAGGGAGGAAGGTGTCCCAGTCAGACCTGCGTTTCCAGAAAATCCCTTTGGTAGCTGAGGAAGGGGAGGCTTGAGGAAGGCTAACCAATCAGGAGGCCCCTACCACAGTGGTCCATGTGAGAGGGGACAAGACCTGAGGAGGGACTGGATGAGAGGGAGGCCAGGAAGGGAGGACGATGAGGCGTGACAGCTGGGTGGCTCTGGGGGGGTGAGTGTGAGGGAGGAGCTGAGGACACGCTGAGATTTGAGCCGGGGCGACTGGGAGGATCATTGGACAGCCGTGGGAGGAGAAGGTTTGGGGGGAAATGATTGAGTTGGGTTGAGCATCTGTTGAGGTGGAACTGGAGGCCTGTGTGGTCTCCCATTGGAGACGTCCAGGAGGCAGGTAGAGGTGTGAGTCTGAGCCCCGGGAGAGAAATGAGGACCATCCACACAGATGCCAGAGTCAGACCCCCGAGGACCAAAGCAGGCAGGGAGGAGATCATGGGATGATAACCTGGCAGCCTTAGAGCCGGGTAATGGCCTCTACACTCTCCCACGTTTTACAGAAGAGGACTCTGAGACAGAAAGGGGAAGGGGTTGTCTGCAGTCACACAGTAGTTACTGAGTGTCTGAGTCATTTTCAAACCCAGGTCTCCTGCCTCCCGTCTAGGGGCTCTGCTGCCAAGACACAGATGAGGTCACTGGCTGTGGTCATGGAGCTAGTAAGTGGCTCAGATAGCTGGAAGCCCCATTCTTCACCTCCCTTATTCCCCCACTGTGTTTCAGTGGGTGTGCCTTGTAGAATCACCCCCAGCATTCCTTAGGACGTGGTCACAGGCCCCCTGGGAAAAAGTCAATGCTAAAAACATGTTTCCCTTTAAATATCATAGATCATCCTCCATTTAGAGTTGGAAGAGCCCTTAGACACCATCTTGTCCAAATCCTGCCCCCCCATTTTAGAGAGGAGAAAAACTGAGTCCCAAAGAAGGTGAGAGACTAGGCCAAGGCCACCCCAGCTGACAAACAGCAGAGCCACGATTGGGTTCTGGGCTTGGTGAATCCCGAGCTGGCGCTCTGACCGGCCCGCCAGTATTCTGGATAATAGCCGAGAGCTGGGGGAGAGTTTTGAGACTATCTAACCAGACTCCCTCATTCGAGAGGTCGCGTGTGACATTTTTTTCTATTTGAAAAGAGACTTAATTTCTTTGATTGCAAAATTTCTCCCACATTACTCTACTCTATCCTGGGCTTGCTATTTCCTTTAGAGTTCCCTAGACCAACATTATGGGGTCTACCCATGTATTTCTTTGTTTTAATTTAAGTATTCAAGTGGGGAGGGGTCTTTTTTCTTGTCGTTCTCAGGTAGCTGGCAATCATGTGCATCAGGGCACCTTCAGCAGGGTTCAGTTGGAAGTCCAGCTGCTCTTGTTTATAAAGAGAAAAACTTTACTTCTGATGTCACCTGTCTGCAAATTCTTCCCTTCACTTTGGCCTCAGAGGCTTTGGAAGTGCTGATTGGCCGAGGGCAGAGATCACTGTGTTAGTGGACAATTTTCTGGATTCATGATTGGTCTTCTGGGCAGCTCAGTCTTGGCACCAGTTGGATACCTCCAGGTAGCTCTGACCTGGGAGGCCTGTGCTGAATCATAATTAGCCACAGGAAGAAGCGTATTCCTTAACCTTGGAAGTATCTGTTATCTCAGAGACTTCTGCTGCAGACCTAATGATTACGGTGGGGATAGCCTTGGAAGAAGATGCTGTTGTCTTTGATATGGGGGGGGTTATGCATGTGTTTGCTGGGAGGTTCCAGGCCCTGAGGCAGGCTGTGACCAGATGAATTTGCAGACGCACTATCCTGGCCCCTCCTGAGGCTGTTGGGAGAGCAGCTGCGAGTTAACTAGGACAAGGCAGGTTGTTAGAGATGCTCAAATCAGATTCTCTGTTCTAAGAAGAAGGAAAAAAAAATTGCCCCGCCTGGTTTTCAGATGAACAAAGCTTTCGCTGGGTGCTGGGGCTAGGCCTGAGGGGTGTGGGGTTTTTATGGATTTCTCTCTGTCTCTTTCTGATTCTCAGAGTTTTCCATCCCTCCTGAGTCAAGCCCTGTATACCAGCTTCTGCACCTGCTTCCCACAGTCATGGTTCGACAATCACGAATTCAAATCTTCCATCTGTAACACAATGAATCAGTGGATTGGAGGTGAGAAATTCCATTTCTCTCCACTTGCGGGGAGGAGGGGAATGAATCTTCCTAGTGATTCTGTCCAATTCTCTGTGTTTTGGCTTGGCTACAGCAAGGCTTCTTGCCTGTCCTCCCTTGAAGAGTCTATTTGGACCCGTCACGAGAAGGATGCTCTTTCCTGATCCTTCCTAATAGGTTCTGAGTGTATCCCTCTCACATCCTTTCACATCCTGAGAATTCTGTTCTAGAAGTTGGGCTTCTCTCTAGCTTCTATTCTGTATCATAAAATCATATATATATATACATATATACATATATATATATATATATAGAGAGAGAGAGAGAGAGAGAGAGTGTGTGTGTGTGTGTGTGTGTGTGTATCATATACAGATATATCATATATATAGATTCTGTATCTGTGTCTATAGCTGTCTTCTGTTCTGTATCACAGGGCTCCTGGCCTTGGCTGCGGGCTGCCTGGGCCTGTTCTTCATGGTTCCCACTCACTAAGGTTTAGGGTAGCATAGGTTAATGACAGAGCAGACGTTCTTTGAGCACTTTTCACAGAGGGCGTGCTGGGCGTCCTCGGGTGTCAGGAGCATTGTGAAGTATGCCATGAGATTTTGGAGGTTATGTGATTGCGCATAAAAGGAAATTTCTAAGTCATTTTAATTAGTGTAGAATGCCCTTGTCAAGTAGGGTTGGTACGGTGAGTGTAGCAGTCATAAACCCAGCCAAACGGCCCTGTTTGTGTGCACATACCGAGCTGAAAACACGGCAGGCCTTGCCCTCGCCCAGAGCTCCACACAATGACTGCTGCCGTCCTTAGGAAGCTGTCCCGCGGTGCGACTCCTTACTTTGCCGCTGTTCTGCCAACTCAGACGTGCACAAGTCCTCACAGCGGAGGCTGCTGTGGGGGAGCTGGAAGAAGTCAGGGCTCCCTGGGGGCCACGACTTCATTCCCACAAACGGCCCAGCTGCAGAGACGGAGAAGGGGCTATTATCCCATTTTACAGGAGTGAAAACTAAGGCTCAGAGTAGACTGGCTTAGCGAGGCAGGTGGCATCAGGCCGGGCCTCTCCTCGTCCACAGAGGACAGACAGCACCAGACATAAGCGTGTTCTCACACAGAGTAGACAGAAGACCAGAGAAAGGGATGGGGCATAAAAGGAATGCCCTCCCTTCTGTCTTAACTGTTTTGTTGCTCCTTTGTTTCTCTTTTTATTATCTCTCACTGCCTGGCCACTCCCCCAACCACGCTGACCTCCCTGCCCCCACCCTCCAAACGAAAAGGAATTCTCCCATTGGCGACGCCAGAAAACGGGTCTCTGTTCTGTACCGGGACCGCTTCCACCCTGCCAAGAGGTGGGAAGCCTGCTCCTTGTCTGTCTCCTGGGGCTGTGGCTGGTGACGTTGCCTTGGTCTCTTCTGACTTGTAATCTAGAGTGTACCCCACTGTACCCCTCACACTGTGACTGCTCCTGAGCTAAGGAATTACTGGCAGTATTGTCCCTATTTGGCAGATAGGGAAACTGAGGCTCCCTAAAGGAAAATGCTTTTTCCAGGGTCTCCCAGATGGTCTGCATCAGAGCCAGGGCCTGGCCCTAGGTGGTCTGGGTCTCCAACGCCCATACACCCCCTGTCCCAATCTGGCCTCCTCCGATGCTTACTGAAGAAAGATCTTGTGGTCCTTTGCTTTCTCCCTCTCACCTGCCTTCTGTCCCCCTCAGGCACGTTCCCAAGCCCAAGGAGCTACGTACATTGGAACTACTTTGAGCTGGAGCCGGTGCGATGCCGCAGAGAAGAGCTGATGAGAGGCAAAGAGAAGCTTGATGGTGAGAGGACTACCTAGCATGGGCCCCTCAGTGCTTTGAGGCTTCTCCTGTCCCTTCCCTCTGCCCCTAAGCCTCCCAAAGAGCTTTGTGCTCTTGGGGTTACCCAGCCCCCCAACCCTGAGTCAGCAGAAGTGAACAGAGTAAGATGAGATTGAGTTTAAGACTGTGTGAGGAAGAAGCTTCTGGACTAGTTGGTAAGGTAAGTGGGGGGCAGGAGGGCATGAGGGCCAGTGATGGAGACATCAGTGTGGCTGGGTTGGAGTCCCGGGGGGACTCAGGAGGCAGGTTCTGGGCCAAGGCTTGGGGACAGTGAGTGGTTAGGGAGCAAAATCCTTGGAGACACGGGGCAGAAGAGGGGGCAGAAAAGGGGGTCTAGGACAACTTTGGGTTATCCTGTGTGGTGGCAGGTTTTTCCTCTTATACTATTTCACTAGGTCTTGTCTTCCCAACTGAGTTGTAAGCTCCTTGAGGGCAGCTCCTGTACATGTTTTGAATCTCCAAAGCATTTAGTACAGCACTGGACACATAGGAGATGCCTCGTAAATTTGTGATCTGTGTGATGGATGGATGGACACACAGATGAATTGGCCTTTGTCAAGCTTCAGGGGAGCCTCCCTGGCGGAGGTCTGCTGGGACTTGGTGACTCTGCCCAGGGCCCCTTCAAACAAATCCACCCTCTAGCCAGTGCTCTCTTTGGAGACGGAAGGCTGCTCCTTCTCTGTGCACACCCCCTGCACTCCTTCCTTCCTTCCTTCCTTCCATCCCATGGCCGCTCTTTGTCAGGCCTCCTCTGGTTTCTATCCTGTTTGTCTTTCTTTCTTTTTTAAGTTAATATATTTTGATTTATCAACAATCACTTCCATAAGCTTTTGAGTTTTAAATTTTTCTCCTCCTCCCTTCCCAAGACAGCACACAATCTGATATAGGCTATACAGATACATTCCTATTAAACATATTTTCACATTAGTGATGTTGTAAGAATTAGAATCAATAGGAGGAACCACCAGAAAGAGGAAACAAAACACAACAGCAGAAAAAAATAGCAAATAGCATGCTTCGATCTGCATTCAAACTCCATACTTCTTTCTCTTGATGTGGAGAGCATTTTCCATCATGAGGCCTTTGGAGATGTCTTAGATCCTTGTATTGCTAAGAAGGTTTAAGTCTATCAATATTAGTCATCACACAACGAGGCTGTTACTGTGTACAGCATTCTCTTGGTTCTGCTCACTTCACTCAGCATCAGACCATACAAGTCTTTCCAGGTTTTTCTGAAGTCAGCCTGCTCATCATTTCTTAGAGTACGGTAGTATTCCATTACATTCATATACATTCCCAACCAATGGGCATCCCCTCAATTTCCAGTTCTTTGCCACCACAGAAAGGGCTGCTATCACTACTTTTGTCCATGTCATCCTGTCTTTCTCGGGAGGCATCAGCCAGAACAGTTCCCTGTGTGGTAGGGGTGGCCTCCTGAGGTTCTGTGCCAGGGTGGGGTCACCTTCTTTTTCTGCCCCCTGCCCATCCTGAGGAGCCTCAGTATTGGTGACAGCCACATAGCATCTCACGAGGGAGCTTGGCGGGGGGGTCCCTGGGGGTGCCCAGGCTTCCTCTGCATTCACCGTGAATCCTAAATGAAGACAAACATTCATACACGTCCCTGGGTGCATTTCTGTCTGTTCACAGAGAGCAACAGGCAGAAGATTGCAGTGCAGATCTCCAAGTCAGAGCCCCGCTCAGAGAACCAGAGACAAGCCTCCAAGAAGGTCAGGGAGATCACAGAGACAAGGATATTGGAGAGGTCAGCTCAGAACGAGGTGAGCAGACGGACCGGGGGAGGCCTCTGGCTGCCGCTCAGTGGCCCCAGTGACTGGTTCTGTGGGGTCTTGTTATGTGAAGAATCCATTAGGCTCTCAATGAATTGTTATTTGGCCAGGTGGCTAGAACACAGACCTTGGAGTCAAGAGGCACTGTGTTCGAATCCTGCCTCAGACACTTACCGGCTGTGTGACCCTGGGCAAGTCACTTGGCCTCCCTTTGCCTGTTTCCTCATCTGTAAAGTAGGGATTAATAATAGCACCTCTTCCCTAAGAACTGCATGTAAATCCTGTTGCCAAAGCTTAAAGTGCTCTACAAAGGCTAGCTGTTACTGTAGGTGATATCCTTGATTTTCCCCTTTGCATCCCAGTGCTGAGGGAGATGCTAGGCACACGTCCTTCCAGACAAGCCAGGGGAGAGGCTCTATCCCTGTCTCAGTCTATCCCTAGAAGAAGATCCAGGGGATCTCTGGAGGAGAAGTGCCCTGCCAGGCCAGCTAGGCCAGCTTGGAACTGGGCAGGGCTCGGTCCTCTCACTGGCTGGGGTTGGAGGCCCTCCAGGGAGGAGGAGCCCCTGTATCCTGGGCAGCCCACAGTCCTCTGGGGCAGCTCTTGGGGTTAAGAACTGCTTGTTGATTTTGGGCCAAGCTTTGCCCAGCAGTCAAGCAGCCTACTGCTGCCCCCTCCTGGCACAGTTTGGGGGGCTTAGATGGAAGAGAGTGAGGAGGTGGCAGGTTTGGGGCTCTGCAAAGCCCCACATTTGTGCCCCTGGCCATGAGGTTTCTTCAGCTGGGCCATTGGAGGCTGGCAGGGGTCAGGCCTTGGGGAGTGCGTGTCATGGTGAGGTGTCTGCCCCAACACCTCCTCAGCTCTTGGCATGGGTAGAGTTGTGAGCGAGGCACATTGGGCCAGAGCTGTGAGGGTCAGGGGACCAGGGGCGAGCCACTGTGCTGCCCGAGCTTCAGTTTGCTCACTCAGGGAGATTGAGGGGATTGGACCAGTAGAGCTTTGAGCCACCAAAGACTGCCCCACACGGTGCCCTGGCATTGGAGACCTGGGCTCCAGCCCTAGCTCTGCTGTCTACTCACTCCATGACCCTGGTGAAGGGTCTGGGGTGCCCAGGGGAGAACAGGGGCTGTCGCCAGGGCCTCAGTTACCAATGCCCACAGGCATTTCTGGGCTGTGGCAAAGCTTGGCTGCCCCAGTGTTCATGGCCCTGTGGGCAAGGTGGAGCTGGCTAAGGTGTGACTGGTCCCTGCTCCTCTTGGCCTGGCACACCCTCAGGATTCCATTACTGGAGCAGGGGTTAAGAGGGTCCACCTTCCGGCCTCCAGCCCTGTTCCCGAGGCCCTTGCAGGCATCTGGTAGTTCTGGCTTCTCAGTAGAAGACAACCGGCGTGGTGGTGGTGGCGGTGCTCTGTGGCCCCTCCCTGGCCCTCACTGGCTGCAATCACAGTGTCCCCTTTTCCTCCCCTCAGTCTCACCCGGCCTGCAAGGGACCCGAGTTTTCAAGAAACCTGTTCAGCATCACTGGCAACAGCCCGCTGATCGTTCACTACCTTGAGCAGCATGATGCTTATCGACAGGCTGGCCAGGACATCCTGATGGTCCGGCATGACGTGAGCAAGACCATGCCATATCCTTAGCACTCGTTAAGATACCTGTGCCTGCCGGGGACACTGAGCCTTCTGAAAGCGAGATCTGGGTAGGGAGAGCCTAGCAGCTATGTAGAGGTGGGGAGGATTCGCACCCTCAGTTTGGAGCTGCCATTGTGGACAATCCAAAGCATTTGTTGAGCACCTGCTATGTGTAGCACCCTGGGCTAGGCGCCAGAGGCAGGGAACGGGACCCAGAGTTTACCTAAGACGGCCCCCTGCCCTCGCTCTGAAGGAGCGGCCTCCCCGTCCACCAGGACCGGATGAGGAGCTGGCATTGGAAAGAGTGTTGGCAATGAAACCACAGCTCCGTTGTCTGGCACCTTGGAATCTCAGGGACACTTTCCTTCCAAGTAGTCCGTGACTCAGTGGGCCCAAACAAGATCACATTGATGAAGCTCTTGGTGCAGTGCCTGGCACGTCGTAGGCCTCATAGAAATGTTTATTAGCTGTTGTTATCTCTCAAAAAGAGAGGGAATTAGCTCAGGAGTAAAGAAGAGGGAAATGGACCTAGGTCAATGACAGGATGGATTCCTGGGCCTCTTGCCTGGCCGGCAGGCTCCTCTCCCCTTGGCACTCCCCTTCACATCCATTCTAGGCCTCCATCCTCTCATGGCAAAGTGTCAGAGCAGCTCAGGCAGTTCTGTGTTTTCCTTTACGATCAAAACCACTGAGGGCACAGCAGCCTATCGAGATGTGATCCGGCAGGTCAGGGCTAACATGAAGAAACTGAGCAGGGACACCGAGTACCTACATAAGGTGCACTGGAAGGAGTGGAAGATATTTGACCAGAGCCAGAAGGATCTGCAGGCCGATTTTGTCAGGTAGAGAGGGCTGGGTCCGAGGTGGTCAGACCAGATCTCCGACGTCTCTTTAGGCTCTGGGATCCCGTGACTGCTGATCCTTTAGCTTGATTGAAGAGGCACCAAGGGCTCACCTTTAGGCAGCGGTCTCCCTGGAGCTGCTGGAGGACTTAAGGTTCTCACCATTAGAATCCCTTCACTGGGTCAGGACAGCACATTGTATGTGTGTCATTTATTCAAGAGACACATCTTCAGGGCCTTTTGGGTGTGGGCCACTGGGCTAGGTGCAACATCTGGTGTAGTGACCTAAGCCATGGCACTTGTATTCATGGAACAGACGGTCTGGTGGGAGTACGAGAGTGTGCAGGGGGGCTGGGGGAGGCGACCATCAGCCCCAGGATCAGAACCACAGGACTCTTGACCCAAAGCTGGGAGGGCTGTAGAACGCCCAACCTCCTTCTCAGGTGCAGTGACATGAGCAGAGATGCCCACCTGGCTGTCTGAAGGCTGGGTTAGTGGGAGGAGGGTAGGCAGGAAGCCCTGCAGGAAGCCGGGTGGCTGGGCAGAGGAACGTGGAGGTGGAATGGACGGGGGCAGCTGGTTCTTGGTTGGCTGGGGGATAGCAGGTGAGTGGCCATGCCTCCAAGGGGAGAAAGCCTGAGCAGGTTTGGGGAAGAAGAAAGATGAACTTGCTTTTGGACTGGAGGTCGATTCAGTGCCTGTTTAGTAAGTAGAGGGCATTGCTTTTGGCCCTGAGAGCATGGCAATGCCTGACTTGGAGGTGCCTCATTGTAGGGGGGTGGCGGGGATGAGGCTGGAGCCAGCACATCTTCATCTCGTAGAGGAGGAGAGTGCAATGGGAATTTGATCTGGTGCAGTGAAGTCCAGCCAGTGTGTGATGAGTGAGGCCTGCCCTGTGCTCAGCATCATACCTCAGGTCCATGTGCTGGGCCCTTGCCAAGATGGCCCTTTACTCGATTGGTGACTGGCAAATTAAGATAAATTTCTCCCTCATCCTATAAATAGGTCATACAGTTTTGATTTTTTTTTTGTCATCACACCAGGAAAGTGAGAGAAGTCAACACCAGTGCATTAGAAAAGAAGAAGATGAATCAGCATGTCATCCCCCCTCCAGTTTCCCAGGAAGAACTTTATGATCAATTTGGAAAAGTCGTCGAAATGGAAAAAGTGCATTACAAGGCTGCACACATAACCCCCCAGCTGAAAATGAGAAGTTAGGCCTGAGACTGTGAGTTAAGAGTCACTAACCCTTCGTGGTTCCTTCGGCCGAGCACATTAAAGTTGGGCCCCATCCAGGGCCATGGAGGCTGAGTGCTGGGGGTGGAGGCTTTGGGAACGTGGGAGGAATCCCACATCTTCAGCTCGAGGGTGTTCTGAGCTCAGGCCCAACACTGAAGTGTTTATTTTAAAACTCAGTAGATTCAAAAGAGAACTTGTTTTCCTTCTCAAGCCCATGCTTTCCTTCCCAGACCTCCCAATTTCTGTTGAGAGACGCACCATACTCTTGGTCACCCTGGGTTGTCCCAGTCTTTCCTCTCACCTTCACATCCAGCCACATCCTGTGGATTTCACCTCTGAGTTACCTTGGACACCCACCCCCTTGTTCAGCTTTGTCACCTCTGTCCTGGCCTGTTGTAATGACCTTCATTCTCTCTCCTCTCCAGCTTAGCCTTTTAAAACATCGATGGGTTTTCTTCTGATACCATGTTTTGATGGCTAGATCCCATTCAGCAGACAAGGAAAGTTGCTACAGAGCACGTTCCCGGAAAGCCAGTGGGCCACTCGGGACTGCCTCGATAGTCCATGGGATGCTCTGGTTTTATAATTCAACAGAAAGGAAAGGTGTGTGTGTGTCGCCTGTCACTTGAACTTTTACCTGTCAGTGCTGACTCTATTTGCCTTATTGTAGTCATTGTGTATGGTGGTTTTCTTAGCTTTCTCCACCAGGCCTTCCTTCCTTCACCTTGAGCTGTCTGTCCCCTGTGCCTCTGACTTCTTCCTTTTTGTCATTCTTGAAGGTATAGCGATTCACGACATTCCACAGAGCATACTTTGTTCCATCATCCCTCAATTGTGGGGCATGTGTTTTCTTCTCACAAATAATGCTGCTATGAACATTTATTTGCAAAGGCGTCGTTTCCTTTTTTTTTATCCTTTTTTTAAAAGTTACTTTATTTTGATTTATCAACAATCACTTCCGTAAGCTTTTGAGTTTTAATTTTTTCTCCCCCTCCCTCCCCACCTCTCTCCCCAAGATTGTGTGCAATCTGATATAGGCTATACATATACATTCCTATTAAACATTTTCACATTAGTGATGTTGTAAGAAAGAATTAGAACCAATAGGAGGAACCGCCAGAAAGAGGAAACAAAACAAAACAGCAAGAGATCACATAGGATGCTTCGATCTGCATTCAAACTCCATACTTCTTTCTCTTGATGTGGAGAGCATTTTCCATCATGAGGCCTTTGGAGAGGTCTTAGATCCTTGCATTGCTGAGAAGGGCTAAGTCTATCAATGTTAGTCATTGCACAGCAATGGCAGTTGCTGTGTACAACGTTCTCCTAGTTCTGCTCACTTCACTCAGCATCAGTCCATATAATTCTTTCCAGGTTTTTCTGAAGTCCACCTGCTCATAATTTTTAAAAATTAATTTATTTTTATTTATCAACAATTACTTCCATAAGCTTTTGGGTTTTAAATTTTTCTCCCCCTCCCTCCCCACCTCCCTCCCCAAGACAGGGCACACAATCTGATATAGGCTATACGTACACATTCCTATAAACATATTTTCCCATTAGTGATGTTGTAAGTAAGAATTAGAAACAATAAGAGGAACCACCAGAAAGAAGAAACAAAACACAACAGAAGAAAAAAAGTAGCAAATAATATGCTTCAATCTGCATTCAAACTCCATAGTTCCTTCTCTGGATGTGGATAGCATTTTCTATCATGAGGCCTTTGGAGATGTCTTAGATCCTTGCATTGCTGAGAAGGGTTAAGTCTATCAATATTAGTACCTAACTGATTATGTTATTCCCTTCTTCAGCCAAATCTGATAAGAGTAAGGTTCAAACAATGCTCATCTCCCTCCTTTCTTTCCCTCTGCTGGAATAGGTTTTGGGTGCCTTTTCCTATAATGTAATTTACCCTTGTCTGCCTCCTCCTTTCCTTTTCTCTCATTTTCTTAGTTAGATCAGATTAATCCATTTACTTGGATACATTTAACACACTTGATTAGATTTTTTTTTTATCATTACATCAAAGTCAACTTATACTCACTCCCTTTATGTATACTCCTTTAACATGTAATAACAATACAGTTCTCAAGGGTTATAAGGGTCATCTTCCCTTGTAAGGTGTAAACAGTTTCCTCTTATTAATAACATGTTTCTTTCTGTCCCATTTATTTTTTTATGTCTTTCTTGAGTCTTGTATTTGAAGATCAAATTTTCTGTTGAGCTCTGGTCTTTTTATCAGGAAGGTTTGGAAGTCCCCTGTTTCGTTTTATATCTTTCTCCTACCCTGAAAGATCCTGCTTGTTTTCACTGGGTAGTTGATCCTTGGTTGTAATCCAAGCTCCTTTGCCTTACGGAATATCATATTCCATGCCCTATGGTCTTTTAATGTAGAAGCTGCAAGGTCCTGTGTAATCCTGACTGTGTTTCCATCATATTCAAATTGTTTATTTCTGGCTGCTTGCAGCATTTTCTCTTTGACCTGGTAATTTTGGAATTTGGCTACTATATCCCTTGGCGTTTTCAATTTGGGATCTCTTTCAGGAGGTGATTGGTGGATTCTTTCTATGGCTATTTTACCCTCTGGTTCTAGAACCTCAGGGCAGTTTTACTTTGTGATTTCCTGAAAGATACTGTCCAGGCTCTTTTTTTCATCGTGATTTTCAGGTAGACCAATAATTTTTAAATTGTCTCTCCTGGATCGATTTTCCTGGTCAGTTGTTTTACCAATGAGGTATTTTACATTTTCATCTATTTTTTCATTCTTTTGTTTTTGTTTGACTGATTCTTGCTTTCTTGTAGAGTCATTGGCTTCCATTTGTCCAATTCTAATTTTGAACAAATTGTTTTCTTCTGTTAGATTTTGTACCTCCTTCCCCATTTGGCCAACTGTATATTTTTTAAGGACTTGTTTTCTACAGTTAATTTTTGTCCTTCCTTTTCCAAGCTCTTGAGTCTCTCTTGCATACCTCTCATTTCTTTTCCCATTTTTTCTTCCACCTCTCTCATTTGACTTTTAAAATCCTTCTTGAGCTCTTCTAAGAAGCTTTTTGGGCTTCAGACCAGTTCATATTCCCTTTTGAGGATCCAGATGTGGGTTTGTTCATAATGTTGTCCTCTTCAGAACTTCTGCCTTGATCTTCACTCTTCCTATAATAAGAATCTATCTTAGGTTTCTTTTTGCTCACGGTGTTTGCTTATTTCCTGGCCTTTAAAGAGATTGAGCTCTCCTGCTGGGGAGCAGAGGGCATTGACCCAAGCTTCTTGTTTGGGGAGCCTAGGCCCTGGTCACTGGGTTTGTCTGCTGGGGTCTCTAATGCTGGCAGTTCAGGCTGTAGGGTTCTGGCAGCTTACCTGGTGTTGGGCTGGAATCAACAACACTGGAACTGCAGGGGTAGGATTGGGTAGTGTGGCCCCTGGAGATTTCCTGCTCCCTGGGGCCTTTCCTTCCTTTTGCTTTCTTCAGCTTCTTTCAGGTGGATGTTTCAGGGTGTTTATCCACCTGAGGCCCCTTGGAGTGCTGCTTCCCTTAGTTTTGCTGAGGCACTGGGAGAGCCGGTGGCTGTAGAATGCTGAGGCACCTGGTGGTTTTCCGAGCTGGTTTCCACCGGTTCCCTGCCCTCACTGAGGCACTCAGAAGTCCAGGTGTTGGTGTTTGCCTGTTCTACCACCTGGGTTTCAGGATCTCCTCCTGGTATGCTGAGGTGAGGCTTTCTGCTAGTTTGCTGGGACACCTCCCATTCTGTACTGCTTCCTTTCCAGTTAATCCCTCAAACTACCTGGGCTACTGGACTGCTGCACCCCATCTTTCTTCTGGTTCAGCTGTTCCAGGGTTTTTCCTGGGGTCAAAGGGGTTTTTTCTTGTTCTGGTTCATTTCTTGGGCTATCCCCTTATAGTGGCATCTCTGCATTAAATGGTCTGAACACTGCTATTGCGTCCCCTCGGCCTAAGCTTTCCTCACCTACAGCGTCGCTCTCCCTCAGCCATCCTGGGGACCAGCATCATCCTCCAGAACTGTGATGTCTGCATAATTCTCGTCTCTGAAATTCTCTCTCTCCTTCCCTCTTCCCCTTCTGCCTCACTCGCTCTAAACCTGTTCTGTGTCCTCATTGCAGCCTCATGTTTCTTGTTCTCCAAGTCCACCAGCCCTGCTCAAAACTCCTCTTCCTGTCTTCCCTCTTGACCCTCTAGCTGACCAACAGTAGATGCTCTTCTCTGCCTCCGTTTCCCTTGCCCATCTTTCCTGCTGTTATTAGGGGTGTGCTGGGTCTCAGCCCTGAGACACCCCAGCATCCACCATCCTGACCTGCTGAATGTCACAGGAGGGAGACACACCAGCGTGTTGCCTGGATGCAGCACAAAGCTGTGCCCTCCCGTCTCAGCTGGGTCCTCAGTGCTGCACAGCAGACCGTGTAGCCTTCCTTAGTTGACTCTCTCCCAACCTCCCCTCAGCAGTCCTCGAGCCCCCAGGCTGCCTCTGGCTCTTGTCTCTGCAGATGTTCTCATCTCCTGCTGGGTGGAAGCGATAGAAGCCAGCTGCTGTGACCTCCCTCTTTCCTGCTCTGTACCTCAGACCCATCCTCTCTGCTCATCCTCACGCCTCTGAGGACGTGGTGGTCCTTCATGCCACATGTGCCTGCGGTACCATCCCCTCCCGTCTCCTCCAGGCAGGAGCTCATCCCACAGATTGCGCGTCGCTATTCCCTCTTTACTCCTCAAGTCAGCGTCCTGCACATTACCTCCCTTGCACTGCCAGACTTCCAAGATGCACTGCCCAGCCTCATTGCCTCCTCTTCCTTCCCGCTGGGACTCCAGCCCTTCACATCTCACTTGGATTATTGTGGTGTCCTTTCTGGCAGGCTGTCTCCCCTCTCCAGTTCTTCCTTCATCTAGCCGTCAAGATGATCTTCCTAAGGCACAGGTGTGCCTTGGTCACTCCCCTCCCCCATGACCAAAGCCAGATCACAGGTAGGGCATCACAGCCTTCTGCCCCTTTCCAGCCTTGTTTCATAGAACTCCTTTTCACAAACTCTTATGTCTTTACTAAATTGGATTGTTCGCCATTCTCTAAATTTAATATTCCACATCACGCTTCTGGACATTCCCCCAGACTGTCCCCAGTCCCTGGAATTCCATCCCTCCTCCTGCCTCCCAGAACACTTCTCTTCCCTCAAGGCTTAAGGCCTATGTCACCTAGCAGGAGACTCCCTCCCTCCTCAGTTTCTCTTGTACCGCATTTACTTGTGTGTATCGTATTTCTCTAGTAGAATATGAGCTCCCCGAGGACAAGGGCTGCCTTGTTTTTGTCTTTGAGCCCCTAGTCTTGTAAAATGTCTTGTATATAGAGTAGATTTTTAATAAACGCTTACTGAGTCAAATTTTCATGAGTGCTTCTCAAGTATTTTCCAGAAGGTTGGATCAATTCATGACTCTGACAGCAGTGACGGAATATGGCTATCTTCCCCACAGCCCCTCTAAGATGGAATTTCCCCATTTTTCACCCTCCATGTCATTTTGATGGGCATGGGGTAATCTCTTGTTTTAATTTGCATTATCATCATTATTATTATTATTTGTAAGTTTGAACATTTATTCAAATGTTTAATTTAATTTTATACACTTTTTCTTTTGAAAACTGTTCATATTCCCTTTTTTTTTCTTTTTGTTTTGGTGAGGCAGTTGGGGTTAAGTGACTTGTGTAGGGTCACACAGCTAGTGTCAAGTGTCTGGTCTGAGACTGGATTTGAACTCAGGGCCTCCTGTCTCCAGGGCCGGAGCTGTATCCACTGCACCACCTAGCTGCCCCAACTGTTCATATTCTTTAACCACTTGTCTTTCAGGGAACACCTTTTAATCATGTAAATTGTGTTAATTAATTCCCTATAAGTTTTGATTGTTAGACTTTTATCAAAGATGGTTGCCCCCCCATCCACATCTTTTCTTCTCATTCCAGCTACGTTGATTTTGTTTGTGCAAAGGCTTTCAAATTTTATATAATCATACCATAAGATGGTTGAGAGGTCATGTATAAGTCAGTTCCCCCTTAGCACCTCAAAACAATAGGAAATGTGCTAAATTAAGTATAAGAAAAACAATATGAAGGTGACATAAAGAAATCACCACAGAAAACCAGGAGAGATCTGTTTCCTCTTCCCCTCTCCCCCTTTCCCTCCTCTCCCCCCCCTCCACCCCCACCCCACACTCATGGCTCCCAGTCTCCTGCTTGTAGGGGGCAGTAGGTGACTGTAGTAGGGACACATGGAGTCACACATTCCCCAGGCTTCTGGCTGCCTCACCTGGCCCACTCACTCATTCAGGCAGACCTCAGCCATGTTTCACTTCATGCCCTTCCCCGCTGCTATCTCCTCATCACCCCATGGGTACTCCTTGTCCCCAGCTCTCCAGTTCTTAGATCAAATCTGTCATTGTTTCTGGAAGGGGTTTCTCAATGAACTTCTCTGTGGCCCCACTCACTATTCCTCTAACTTTCAGGACTAAAGTTAGAGTGGGGATAACAGAGGGGGCAATCTGTTGGAGGAGATGGGATGGAATGGGGTCACCAGCTTGTAGAGGGGTTAGCCTTAGTGAGGAGTTAGGCCACCTTATGATGTGAGAGCTGGGTGAAAGAGGAGAGAGTGACAAAGGGCACCTCCACGGCAGGAGATGAGGAAGAGGCAGGGAGAGGGAGCTCATGGCAAATGAAAAAGCTCCACTTTTTCCAGTAAAATATGAAGCGAGGGTCTCAATGAGTGGCAGGGAGGTGGAGCCTTGGGAGGTTTGAAGAGGGATGAGAAGTTTTGGAAGAGCTTACTGGCAGAGTGGAAGAGTGACTTGATGAAGGAGGTAGAGTAGGATTGCCAAGCAGCAGTGAGGGCCCAGGTGAGGATATGTAACATCACCTTGCAGTGGACCCAGTCAGCATGGTTGTGTGATCTTCTCCATCTTGGGTCAGCAGCACACATAGATGCAGGAGCAGAGGTGAGGCACAGTGTGGGAGTGGTCCAAGGCTGAGGCTTGGCAGGGCACAGTCGGCAATCCGATAAAGGAGGACTACGGTATAGAGTTGAATGGCTTCACCAAAGGGGTCAAGGGATGGGCTATCGCTGAGGACAGACAGCAAGGGAAGGCTGGGGAGAGGTGAGACACCAGGAGGCTTCACATGCGTTTTCTGAGGTCGTCTTTGCTATGGCTCTCTTAGACACTGTTGATTTATCCTTTCTGGTACTGACCAGAACTGACCATAATTATTTCAGGTGAGAGTCCTGGATGAAAGTTAACCCTCACTTCCAGGCCTTGTGTAAATCAAGGGTCTGTGGACACGGTCATTTCCTCATGGACGTCATTTCCCCTTTAACACAATGTGCGATGGTTTGGGGACAGGGCATCTTTTGAATCACTCTTGCAGCTGTTTTGAAAGATGCACCTGAATAAAATTCCTTATGGAATACCCGATGCTGCTGTGGGGCTTTCCATCATTTATTCCATCAGCATGACTCTAACACTGAAGAAGGCCTTGGGGGGGGGGGCATCCGCAACCCCCGCCCCTGCCCATGCCCCCTTCAAACGTACCGAGCTGGAAGCCAGAGCTGACAGAGTCCAGCCCCTGGGAGTTGAGGAGAACGTGGTCAACCTAGAGATGGCAAGAAAGTTGGGCCCAAGTAGCCCTTTGCCCATTTCTGACCCCTCCACTCCAGCGTGCAGCACCACTTATTCGGGAGAGGGGCTGGGCATGATGAGTTCACTGGGGAAGGGAGGGGCGGACGGACTGGGAAGCAGGAGCCTGAGATTGTGAAGCAGAGAACGACGAGGGAGGACCCCGGGAACGGACCGCACACCGCGGCCCCTCCTTCATTTCAAATGGGAGGTCTTTTCCCCAAAGCACCGCACCCAAGGCATCATCTTTGCCCAGACCCCCTCAGCACCCCCACTTCAGCCCTCGTGGCTTCTCCCTCTCCCTCAGCTCCTTTGCTGGCCCCGCCCCTCTCCTCATGCTGCTTTGCCGGCCCCGCCCCTCTCCCTCATGCTCCTTTGCTGGCCCCGCCCCTCTCCCGCTCACCCTTTGCTGGCCCCGCCCCCTATCTAGCCCCGCCCCCTCCCCGCCTTCTCTTCCTCCTCCTCCTCCTCCTGGGAGCTGCTGCTTCGCCGTCTCCCGCGCATTCTGTGGGCGCCTCCGCCGCCTGGGGTGCGCCTGGAGGGCCTGGGGAGCCGGGGAGGGGAGGCACAGATACCGGAGGCACGAGCACGTCCAGGCCAGAGCCCGGGCTCGGACTGGGAAACTGAGGCCGGGGCGGAGGTGGGCAGGGGAAGGCTGAGGTAGAAGCCGGGCCTGGGAGGGGCCTTTTCGGGGCAGCCGCCTGGGGGCGCCGGGCGTGGGGTCGTTGCCCCCGGGCACTGCTCACCTCAGTGTACACCTTCCGTAAAATGGGGTGAGAGGCGCCCCTCCCCCACGGGCGTGGCGTGTTTGCAGAGCGATTTTATTGTTATTATGATTAATTATTATTAATTATTAGGTGGCCCCTGCGGGGGGGGGGGGCTGGGCCGCTCCGAGGCCAGAGGAGGGCGGGGCCCACCTTAACATCAGCCCCGCCCAGAGAATCCTAGCCGACCCAGCACAGTCGTGGGGTTAAAAAGGCCGAGGACAGCGGTGGAAGGGCGGGCATACCCCGCCACCATTTTTACAGATGGGGGAAACAGAGGCAGGCCGGGGTGAAGTGACTTGCCCAGGGTCACCCAGCTAGAAGGTGACTGAGACCGAATTTGAATCTGGGGCTTCCTGCCTCCATCCCCTGGCACCGCCTAGCTGCTGCCTCCAGAACAGGCCTCTCCTCTCTGGCTGCTTTGTGTGTGGCATTAATGATGATAGCAAAGTACTTTCACATTCAGTACCTTATTTGCTCCTAACCACGACCAGGTGGGGCAGGTGCTTTTATTAACCCCATTTTGCAGATATGAAAATGAAAGTTCAGAAAAAAATGTAGTTTTCTGAAAAACCAAGGTTTAAAAAGACTAAAAAGCATATAAATGATAGCAGAATTTATATAGGGTTTGTAAAGTGCTCTATTTGGGCTGTCTCATTTGATCCCTCCGCCAGCCCTAGGGGGTATTCTAGAGCCATTTTACAGATAAGGAAACTGAGGCTGGCAGAAGTCCTGGGGAAAGGCTTGGCCACCGGGGGATATAGAAGGGCATTAGATATGAGGTGGTGTTGAGGCTGAATTTTAAAGGACCAAAGGATGCCAAAAGCTGGAAGGGAGGAGTGCCCTCTAGGCCCAGGGAACAGCAAAAAAGCCAGCCGGCTTGGGCCGCAGGTTGCAGGAAGGGGAGCTGTCTATAAGACTGGAAAGGCAGGTTAGGACCGGGTGGCGACGGGCTTTATGAGCCAAACAGCAATTCACAGTAACGCATTCTAAAGGCTGCGTGGGCAGTCATTGGAATCTGTTGAGCTGGGGAGTGCCCAGGGCGGCCGGTACTTGAGCAAATCACCTTAGCAGCTGTGGGGAGGATGGTCTGGAGCTGAGGTGAGGCAGCGAAGCTAGTGTAGTGTAGGAGGCTGCGTCAGCCGTCCCAGTGTGGTGATGACAGCCTGAACCGGGCTGTTGGCCGTGCGTGGGGAGAGGAGATAGATGTTAGAGGTAGAAATGGCAGGATTTAGAGACTGATTTAAAATTTGGGGCTAGAGGGGGACAAGGTGAAGCTAATGTAGCAGTTGGCGGGGTGCCTTGGCGAGACGCGAGGAGGTCTAGAAGAGAGGAGGCTTTAGGGGTGACAGGAATGAGTCCTCTTTCGGACATGGGAAATTTGAGATGTCTATGGGACATCTGATAAGCTTTATGTGGTAAATACCAAGAACGAGACACTAGAACAAGTGTCTCCCACGATAAAGAAGATGTGCCGAGACTCTATTCTCACGGGAAGGCCCCAGGGGAAGAGGTGTATAGGTCGTAGGGCTGAAAGGTACCTTAGAGTTCACCTAACGCAGTTCCCTCATTTTAGAGAATCCCCGCTAGGAGGAAAAGTCAAGTGCACCAGTATGTATTGGATGTCTTACGGGTGGGGAACCTGCAGCCTTGAGGCCACAAGGGCTGCACTTGAGGACTTAGAGGGCCCTCGAGGCCACAGATTGCCCACCCCTCCAGGACTGGTGAGGCTCTGGGGCAGGTAAAAGACATGGTCGAAGGCCTCGAGGAACTTACGATCTAGATGGAAAGAGAAAATAAAAACCCTGTCAGGGACTTGGAGCTGGAAAGGACCTTAGAGGTCATCAAGTCTGACCTCCTGTTTTACAGATGGGGAAACTGAGGCCCAGAGAGGTCATAGAGTTATAGATCTAGAGGCTCTTGAGTCCAGCCCCTTCATTTTACAGGTGAGGATGTGAAAACCAAAAGACCGTATGACATTTAAGACAGGAGAAAAGAGATGACAGAATCGCACAATTTTAGAGCCGGTGGGAAAGTTAGAGACCATCCAGGACACGTCAGATTGAGAGGGACTCGAGCAGTAGCTGGTAATCGGATTTTTCTTGAGACCCCCTCACAGATAAGAGTAGTGGGGCTTCTCTGCATTGAGGCTTTGGTAGAGCATGCTAATTGACAAGCAAAGCGGTTGAGCAAACTCGTGCCATCTCTGGAGAAAAGTAAGATGTTGTTGTTGTCCTTTGTTCTCAAAGAGGACCAACGACAGGAAGGGGACGTGGTGGCTCGAGAGGGAATCGGATTTAAGCGAGGGAGGGCCGTGCAAAGTCAACCTCCCGAGCCATCTGGGTCCAGTGGCAAGATACAGATCGGGACGACTGGAGATGGCCCGGGATGCAGGGGGAGACCTTGGCTTTTTTAAACTAAAGTCTTTCCCAGGTCTCAGTTTTTCCGAAGCAACAGCCATTCAGTGATTAAAGGCTAGGTAAGAGATGAGGCAGAAGATGGCCCGGTGTGCTCTGATGGAGGAGTCCCCGGTTCCTCAGCTCCCCAGCAGGTCAGCATGGGATGATGACCTGAGGAATGTCACGGTCTCACTTGTAGCAAGAATGGAGAGCAAGAGGGATTCTTCAGGAACAGCAGAGCACCTGTTATATTTGTGCATTTCCCATCACCAAGTAACCACTACTGAGTGTGGGTTGGTCACCTGTGTGGTTAAGAGCTGGCAAAATGCCTCTGCAAACTCCAGGTTCTTAATATGGAGGATTGTCTAGGATGTCGACTTATTCTTTGAAAGAATGGGAGAAGTGTTTCAGGTTACAAAGAAGGAGGGGAGAATCCTTATTTGTATATGAAAGTTAGAGGACGTAGGAATGTAACCCAGAGGAGAAAGGAAGACCAGGAAACATCTGGCACCAGATAACAAATAGGTGGGGTGAGCTAGGTGGGGCCGTGGATAGAGTGCTAGGCCTGCAGTCAGGAAGACCTGAGTTCAAATCTGTCCTCAGACACTTACTAGTTGTGTGACCCTGAGCAAGTCACTTACATCTGTTTGCCTCAGTTTCGTCATCTGGAAAATGAGCTAGAGAGGGAGATGGCAAACCACTCCAGTATCTCTGCCAAGAAAATCCCAAATGGGGTCACAAAGTGTTGGACATGACTGAAAAACAACAGCAGTTGCTGGGCTGTTCCTTGAGGGGAGTAGGGGAACCAGTCTCTATCAGGAGGAAACGAGCTTCTTTAACACCAAGGAATATATCTAGAGGTGGCGTCAGGGGATCAGAGTAAGGGAGAAGGGACCAGCAGAGAGGTTGGTGGCTCTCTGCTGTGGGGTACTGAGACAACTCTTTATTATTCATGGGGCCTGGTCTGGGATCAGAGCCCTGTCACACCTGATGACTACCATCCGTATCTGGTGCACGTCGAGACGAATGAAGGGACTTAGAAAGCTTAGAAAGCGTCCCTCTGGCAGGGGGATGACTGCCTTGGGACACAGGTGGTGGTTTCCTCACTGCTGCCAATTGAAAGTCTGGGATTCAGAAGGGGAAGGCGGATTTCGAAACTGACCAACTGGTTAAGAAGATGGTGTATCCTGGAATGAGATTTACATTGTTAAAATAAAGCCACTAGAGACTCTTAGCCAAGGATAGCATGCACCTACCAAGGGCTGATAAAGCTCTGTTTGCCTGAAGCTTGCAAATCTGTTTTGGTTGTTTTGAGAGCTTTCAGCTGAAGAGGGAGGGGAGCAGATTACCTAGCTATATCTGCCAAAGCAGATGTCTTAGGAAGTGATGGAGATGACACAGAAGAACTTGAGAGGCCCAGTTATTCACAAGAGACAATATCCAAGAAGTAAACCAGCAATAAAACCTGAGCCTTGGGTGTCTAAACACAAATGTACAAAGTGTGACCAATGAACAAGGTGACCTAGATATCATAAAAGCAAGGAGGCAAAATTTGCTTCCTAAGTGTCCCTGAGATTTGGGGGAACGGTGCTCATGGCTGAAATCTGGTTGGGAATGGCAGTACCTCTTCAACAGGAATTGACTGTCTTAAAAGGCAGTGGGATAGTATTGCATATTAAAAAGCTATGCTTATATAATGGAACTCGGAACCCCAAAGGGGAAACCATAATGGAAGAACACTGGGGTAAATATTAGTGGGGGAAAAACAGGAGTATTTTGATAAGAATAGACTGTAGACCTTCTGGAAAGGAGATGATAGATAAGAATTTTAAGAAACTCATCACAAATCTGGCTTGGTAGGATAGAGTAGTGGTGAGGGACATCGGTTATGCAGACATCTGCCCAAGTACCCTCTCTGTATAAAATATCAGTTGATAAATTCTGAACTTGTATTAATGATCATTTCATTCTTTAAAAGGGGAAGAAAGCAATGAACCAGATTCTTAGCAACCAGAGGAAATGAATTCCTGTGACATAGAGGAAAGTGTGTCTAGAGTCAGAGGACTTTGGCTCCAAATCTTAGCTCCACCAATGTGATCACTTAGCTTTTGGGGGCCTCGTTTTCCTCATTTGCAAAATGCAAATAATAATTATCCGTATTGTTTATGACACAAGATTAAACGAGAAAATGAATTTAAAGATCTTTACAAATCCAGTTGTTGAAGTAGAAGGGAATTGGAACCTTGTAGATAAGAGATCTCTGCACTTTAGACTTTTTTATAGAGAAGGAAAGAAAAGAAATAATGTGATGTGGTCCCTAGACTTAGGAAAAGTGTATTTCGATGGGTTCACAGGAAGCAGAGGTGGGATCCTGAGGCTTAAAATTCTATGAGGGAAGTCGGCCCAGGAAGGATAGGAAACTCAAGAATGGAATTTGGAAATAAAAAGAGAAACATTTCAGATGAGAAAGAAAAGAAAGGAGTGATTTAAAGAGAATGAGGTGGATACACAGGGAACTCAGACATGAGTCTGAGGGCAGACGTGTTCAGAAGATGAAACGAGACAAGGGTCAGGATGACTACAAGAGGGTGCCAGTGGTCTTCCAAGAGCAGAGTTTGGAACACTAAAGCTCAGAATGAGCTGAGGCTGGTCAGGAAGGCTGAGGATGGCAAAAAGGACTTGGTTTTTTAAAAATGATTTTTGTTATTAGCTATTTATTTTATATTTTCTCAAAATTTATATTTTGTGTTATTCCAAAAGTATTTTTCTTTTTCAAATTGACTCAATTTTCTTCAAAATTTTTAAGAATTTTAAAAAAGTATATATTTCAGCATCCAAAAGGGGATTTTTTTCTGTTTATGTCATTGATTTGGAAAGATTGTCAGGAACAAGAGAATTGCTCCAGGACTGGAGATGGATAAATGTCCCAATTTTCCAAAAAAGGGAAAGGTGGAATCTACACACTGCATGTAGACCAGTGAGCTGGGACAGAGGAGAGCTTCCCCGGGGCTGCTGCAGGACGATCACCAGTGAACTGTGTGGGAATTTCCTCTGACTAATTCTTCTTGACGACTAGGTAGTAAGCTCAGTTGTTCCTTCTGCTAAAGGACTACATGTTTTCAACACTCTCTAGATTCTGTGCCCTGGAACAAAGCTCTCTAGCGCCACCTTAGTTACAGCTCTTATTAAGGCCATGTTTAGATCTGTGTCTACTGCCTAATATGACATGTCTTTACAGAACTGACTGATCTCTCACTGATCTCCTGCTGTGAAAGCCATGGAGGACCAGGTGGTTCAGGAGGAGCAAGGGTACCAGGATGACGAGGCGAGCTCAGAGCCTGGGAGTCCCTGGGCGGCAGAAATCCTGAGATGGGAAAGAGAGGGAGAAAGGGAGGGAGGGAGGGAGGGAGGAAGAAAGAAAGACAGAAGTAAAGGAAAGAGGGAAGGAGAGAGGAGGGAAGGGGAAGGAAGGAAGGAAGGAAGGAGAGAGGAGCAAAGGGGAAGGAAGAAAAAAGGAGAGAGGAGGAAAGGGGAAGGAAGAAGGAAAGAAGAAGGAAGGAGAGAGGAGGAAAGGGGAAGAAAGAAGGAAGAAAAGAAGGAAGGAGAGAGGAGCAAAGGGGAAGAAAGAAGGAAGGAGAGGCGGAAAGGGGAAGGAAGAAGAAGGAAGGAGAGAGGAGGAAAGGGGAGGGAAGAAGGAAGAAAGGAAGGAAGGAGAGAGGAGGAAAGGGGAAGAAAGAAGGAAGGAAAAAAGGAAGGAGAAAGGGAGGAAGAAAGAGAAATAAAGGAAAGAAGGGAGGAAGAAGAAAGGAGGGAAGGGGAAGAAAGAAGGAAGGAAGAAAAAGGAAGGAGAAAGAGGTGAAGGAAAGAAGGAAGGAAGGAAGAAGGAAGGAGAAGGAAAGAAAGAAGAAAGGAAGGAAGGAAAGAAGGAAAAGAAAGAAAGGGCCATGGGGGTGCACTTTGAGTGTCTGTGTTCCTCCCAAGATCACCCTTGAGAAAAGGAACAGAGGAGAGAGTGTATTTGTGCTCTGCTTCAGCTGCCCATGGAGGGTGGATTGGAGTCATTCGTAGCTGACACATGATGTTAAACATGTTGATGAGCAGAAATGAAATCTAGTTGCCTAGAGGAGTAACCCACATTCTCCCCTTTCTGCCCCATTGTCTTTAGGAATCATTGTTTCAAGACATTGACCTGTTACAAAAGCATGGCATCGTAAGTAGGCCTGGACTGTCTGGCTCCTGGCATCCACAGCCTTTCTCTACTCCTCTGTCTCCCTGTCCAGGCTGACTTATCTCACAGATGTCTGCCCTGTTCTGTTCTGCAGTGTCTGGATGATGTTGGGGGACAGTGGGGCTGTTTAGGGAACCTGAGAGTCAGAGACTGTCATGACACAAATCATGCCCCATTGTTTGAGGGCGTTTGGGAGCGTTGGAAAAACCTTTTCTCTCGAACCTGTAGCCACTCTTCATGTTGTGCCTGTTGCCATAGCACTACTGCCTGGTCTACTTGTTTCTTTTATTATTACTACTACATGTTTAAAGTTCTCATTTGGGGATGCATTTTGTCTTTCCATCACAGACATTTCTGGGGGGAAGCCCCTAGATCCTCCCCACTCTCCTCCAACTTGAATCCTCCTTGAACAATTAAGCAAAAACATTCCAGGCAGTGACCACATGGTCATGTATACAGCACTCTGACCTGGTAGTCCCCACTTCTCCAGCATGAGGAAAGAGTTATGGCTCACGATCTGTTCTCTGTGAACGTCATTAGTCTTCCAGTCACTCAGAGCCCACCTTCCTTTGGAGAATCTTCATTTACACTGTTGTAATTGTCGCGCATTGTCTTTGGGCTCTGCTGATTTTGCTCAGCATCAGTGCAGACAAATCCTCCCGCGTTTCTCTGAGTTCCTCAGGCTAATACTTTCTTCGCATACCACAGTATTCCACAATATTCCCATGCCATCATTTCTAGTCACTCTCCAGTTGATAAACAGCACCCTCGGTTCCAGTTCTTGCTTCTACTGCAATGAGTCTGCTCTGACTGTCTTAGTCTATGTTGGATCGTTGTTTCTGTCTTTGACTTTCATGGAGTATAAGTCTGTGCCATAGGAGCATTGTCTGAAGACCCTACCTTCCACAGGCTGGGCTGGGTTTTCCCTTAAAGTCTGGAGACTCAGGTGGCCCAGGAGACTAGAGCCCAAGCTGCTGACCTGTAGGCTGGTGGCCTACATGAAAAGCCTGGACACGAGGAGCTCCTCAGTCAGGCTTCTGATCAGGGCCCAACACAGTCAACCCAGGGCCAAGGAAGGCGTGCCCAGCCGAATCAGTGCCAGATCCTCACTGCTAGAGCTCAGGAAACCACTTTCTGTTTATTGTTAGATGGTCTGCCAATGTCTCATTTTGTTCCAACCCAGAACAGAACCACTGGCCTACAACTGAATAATACGATTGCTAGGCCCTTTGGCGGAATAATTCCAAATTGAGGTCTCAGTTCACCTGCAAACATGCGTTAAGTACTTTCTCTTATGCCATTCACTGTGTTTAATGCTGGAGATACAAAGAAAAGTAAAAGCAGTCCCTGCCCTCCAGGGGTGTGCATTCTAGGAGGGGATCCTGTGTAAATAACTAGGTCCAGGTGAGGTGGATACAGAGGGTGTGGGTGATAATCTGAGAGGTGAAGGTACTGCGATCTAGGGGACCCAGGAACGGTGCTGCCTGCCTGACTTGAACAGAGGCTTGAAGGAAGCCAGGGGAAGAAAGAGGGGGAGGAGGAGGGAGGGAGGGAAGGAAGGGGGGCATTCCAGACCAGTGCAAAGACACAGAGGTGGGAGAGGGAATACATGTTGGGGGAGTATCCAGGAGGTCAGTATGGCTGGATTGTGGAATGAGTAGGGGCAGTGTAAGAAACCGGGGAAGGTCTGAAGGGGACAAAAACCTTTAAATGCCAAACAGGAGTTTATATGTGATCCTGGAGGCACTAAGACATTGGGGTTGGTGTGTGTGTGGCTGGGAAGGGGCAGAACACAGTCAGACCTACTTTTTTTTAAGCTTTTACAAAAAGGTATTAACTGAGAAAATTCAGCAAGGACAGAAGGACAGAGCCATCTGGTTTTGTGCAGCCAGGTAGTACGCTGTCCCTCTGTCCCCTATTTGGTCTCTTGGGAGAGGAACCAAATGTTGCTGTCTCCAGATTCACTTCTGGGTGTGTAGCATCAGCAACAGACAAATGGCTTCTTGACTTGCAGACCCCCTTTAGAGAGAGCTTGGCAGCTAGGTGGAGGATGGGCTGAAGTGGGGAGAGACTAGTGGCAGGCAGACCAGTTAGGAGGCTTCGGGAGAGGGGCTGAGGCTCTGACCCAGGATGGTAGCAGCCGTGTGAGTGCAGCAGCAAGACTTGGATGCATAGACGGGCCATGCACAGGGAGCGTGTCATCATGGGCCTGTCTGCCCCCAGCCCCTCCAGCTGTCACCTTAGCCCTTCTGCCTGTCAGGAGGAGGAGCCTCAGGGCTCTTTTCATTCCGGTGTCTCTTCTTCTTAGCGATTTGGAGGATGTTTTCACACGGTCCTTTCTGTGGCCTTTTGAGAAATGTTTGTTCTTGACCTTTGACTGCCTATGTAGAAGCGCCTGTTTCTGGGACAAAAGTGAGTCTTATCTTTTTGGGTCATCTCTCCCATAGAGAAAGAGAACATGGTGCTCACAGACCTCATCTTCTGCTCCCACTTGCTATTTCAGTCTCTGCCTTCCTCTCCCCCCCATTCTCTCTCTCTGTCTTTCTGTCTCTCTGTCTCCTTCCCCCCTTGTTCTCTCTCTCTCTCTCTCTCCGTCTCTCTCCATCTCTTCTCTCTCTCTTCTCTCTCTCTCTGCTCTCTCTCTCTCTCTCTCTCTCTCTCTCTCTCTCTCTCTCTCTCTCTCTTTCTCTCTCTCTCTCTCTCCCCCCCTCCTCTCTCTGTCTGTCTGTCTCTCTCTCCCTCTGTCTCTTCCTTGCTCCCTCCCTCCTTTTCTCCCTCCCATCCTTCCCCTCTTCTCTCACTTTTCAGACCCTTTCCTCCTGATCTCCGGGCACACCATGGGATTAACTCCAAACAGGAGAAAGAAGGGAAGGTGGGGAAGCACCCCCACCCTCACTATGCTGACATGTTAGAGACCATAGGAACTCCCACAACAGCCAGTGAACCCCAAGCTCTTCTCTCTGCAGTCCATCTTTTGCACTAAGGCCAAAGTCATCCTCCTAACAGGTGGGCCTCAGATCACTTCACCTGCCCTCTTCCCTACCAAAGGAAGCTCATGCCCTTCACTGAGGACGGCCTTCGAGGCCTTTCATGCTCTGTCCCTAACCTGCTCTTCCAGGCTCATTTCATGACATTCCTCCTTGCCATTCCTGCCCCCTGGCAGCCTCTCCCTCGTGTTTAAGGGGAATTCCCAATGCAACATCTCTGGCTGTTAAAATCCTTCCTTGCCTTCCTGGCCCAGCTCAGGTACCATCTCCTCCAGGAAGTCTTGCCTTATCCTATCAGCAAGAAGTGACTCTGCACCTCAAGCCTTTCATACCACTTCTCTATCCACTTAGCATGTCCTAACATGTTAGCTATTTGTGTGTGTGTTTTATCATCTCATTATTTTATAGGAGGCATGTCTTCAGCCTCTAGCACTAATGTTCTACATACAATAGGTGCTTAGTAATTGATTGTGGAATGGAATTGAAGCCTTCCTAATTAGTCTTTTTTTAAAAATAAATGTATTTTTAAAATTTTCAACATTCACTTGCATAAGATTTTGAGTTTCAGATTTTCTCCCCTTCTCTTCCCTCCCCCCACCCCAAGATGGCGTGTAAATTGATATAGGCTCAACATATACATTCATATTAAACCTATTTTCACTTTAGTTACATCTTCCTATTTAGTGTTTTCTTCAGCTTCTTTCAATATACAGGAGCAGGAGCAAACCCTGGCTCATTGGCAGTGTGGCAGTGTGTGTTTTTTCAAGGGCAAACAAAGTTCTTTTCAGAAACGCAAAACCAAACATATTGGCCACAGTTTTTGCCAAAAGAAGGCACTGAACCCCAGGGATGATCAGGGATGGGGAAGATGTGTTTGCTCGCTTTTCCAAAGATAGGCTGCTCTTGTAAGTGATCCGTGCGTGGCCAGGCTTCCACACACATTCCTTGGAAGCCGTGGCACAGCCAGAACATTTGGCATCCTGGCAGGTGGGCTCTCTCCAGATAGCTCCATTGGAGCATGCACGGTGGGTGGGCCCCACCTGGGCACAGCTAGCATTCTGGCAGCACAGTGGGCTGGGCTGGACATGCACGCAAGCTCACGATGTGCCGAGGGGCCGTTCAGCCTGGCATTCCATTGGCACGCTGTGCCCATTCCTCCCTTCCCAGAATGTGGCTGATATCAAGAAAATGAAGTCAGCGGGCATCTGCACAGTCAAAGGAATCCAGATGACCACCAGAAGGGCCCTGTGCAACATCAAAGGCCTCTCCGAAGCCAAAGTGGACAAGATTAAGGAGGCAGCCAACAAGCTGATCGTAAGCCCCACCCAGCCTTTGGCGGGCTAGTCAGTGTGGTCCAGACTCAGGGTGTGGGGCCAGGCCTTTTGGGGAGGGGAGAGCCAAAGACCGTCCAGCTGCAGGTACAGTCATTCTAGGAGGGGGGCGGCCTGTCCCCTGGAGAGTCAGCCCCCTCTCCCATGAGAGATGATGCTGCCAGAAAATTCAGGGTGAGCCAGGCTAGGGTGGTGACCTGAGACAGAAGGCAAACCTTCTGGGGATGAGCAGTGTCTGCGGGGAGGAAGCGGCCCTCAGATGGTGGCACCCTGAGGTCAAGCCACCTTTGCTTGGTGGTGACTCTGGAAGGGCCCAGCCTGAGCCTTTCCATAACTTCCTGCCATGATCCCAGGCTAATCAAAGTCTTCTCGTACATTTAAACATCATGTGGGAAGTTCCACTTGTATATAGACTACCCATATATCACAAGGGTGAGGAGTAGAAGTCGGCCATATGAAGAGTGAATGGTACCGATGAACTTACCTGGAGTTCAAAACAGGGTTCAGAGACCAGAAGGGCCTTCGGGGGTTATCCGAGAAAGGTCAGTGCACGGCCTGGGGCCGTACAGGATTGGTAGCAGGAGCCAGAGCAGGCCTCAGCTTCTCCAGCCGCAAGTGCGGCTCGCTTTCTTTCCAATCACCGCTCTGAGTGAGAGGGCTCCTTCCTTTCACATATCAAGCCCAGAAGACCTCACTTGCTCTAGGTCCAGAACGACAGAGGTGGAATCACTTTGCATCCCTCCTCCTCAGACTCTGCTCCATGACCCTGGGCAAGGCCCTTCCCTTCATTTCATCTGTTTCCTCATCCATAAAATGGGGATACCAGTGGTGCCTGCCTCACAAGGCTGTGAGGATTCAATGAGGTCATGAGGTCCTGTACAAACAATGCTTTGCAAATCTTTTTAAAGGGCCAGCTCAGTGCTCTCTGGGATCATTTTGCTTGTTGTTTTTATGCACTCATTCCTGAAATCGTGTTTATAAATAGAAGCCTTTGCCCCCCACACTGTTGTCTGATGGAAGAAGCGCATGTGGGTCCCAGCATCATAGTCTACCTATGCATTGCCCGTGCTTCAGGGGGGCATTGACTTGTGCCTGAAAGGCCAAACCCACCGGGGGGAAATAGATTATCATCCCTCCATATGCGATGGCTAATCGCTGCTGGCGCTGTCGGGGTGCGTGGGGGAGGTGCTCTGTGACAGTCACACGTTCGGCTTTTCCTTTCTCCCTCCCTCTGGCTCTTTCTTTCCATCACTCTCCCTCTCTCCCCTCTCTTTCTTTCTCTCTGTCTCTTTCCTTTTTTCCCTTCCTCTTCTCTCCCTCTTCCCCTCCCTCCTCTCTTTCTCTCTGTCTCACCTCCCTTCCTCCATCTGTCTTCTCTCTTCTTTCTCTCCCCCGCCCTCTCTCCCCTCTCTTTCTTTCTCTCTGTATCTCCCTCTTCCTCTTCTCTCTCCCTCTTCCCCTCCCTCTCTCCTCTCTTTCTCTCTGTCTCACCTCCCTTCCTCCATCTGTCTTCTCTCTTCTTTCTCTCCCCGCCCTCTCTCCCCTCTCTTTCTTTCTCTCTGTATCTCCCTCTTCCTCTTCTCTCTCCCTCTTCCTCTCCCTCTCTCCTCTCTTTCTCTCTGTCTCACCTCCCTTCCTCCATCTGTCTTCTCTCTTCTTTCTCTCCCCCACCCTCTCTCCCCTCTCTTTCTTTCTGTATCTCCCTCTCCCTCTTCTCTCTCTCCCCCTTCCCCTCTCCTTCTCTCTCCCTCTTCCCCTCCCTCTCTCTCCCCCTTCCCCCTCTCCCTCTCTCTCTTTCTTTCCCTTCATCTCTCCTCTCTTTCTTTCTCTGTCTCTCCTTGCTTGCTCTCCACTTATTCCTTTCTCTTTCTCTTCTCTCTCTCTTTTTTTTTTTTGCTTTCCCTCCCACCATTCTGTGTGTCACCTGATGGGCAGCGCTGATCTCTCAGGGCTAAGGATATTACCAGCTGCTGGTCTAGACCACCAGATGAGAGCATGGAAAAGACTTGGTTAATAATGATTAGTCTACACACATGGAATAGAGTTAAAGTGGATTGTTTCCCCCATTATTGCGTGTGAGGATGGGCTGTCTCTGTCATTTGAAGAACGGTGTAGGACAGCTACAGTGACTGAGACCAGCCCAATCTCTGTCTCTCACACATCCCATGCTCTGGGTGGCCTGTACTAACCAAATGGAATGGAACCCTGGCCTTGCCCTTCGAGATGATGAAAGGTGACCACAGAGGACCACCTCTGGTTCACTGTGAGGATGAGGGTGGCTTCTTGGGATGGCCCATCATGGAGCTATTCCCCATTTTCTTTACTCCACTGCCCAGAATGGTCCAGGGCTGAAGTTTTTGCAGCTAGCACAGTATCCCTTCGGACATCCCAGTGTCGGCCCTCATCTGGCAGCTCTGGCCGGATGGTGTAGTTGACCACCAGTAACGCGGGGCCACGCGCAGCCTCTCTGAGCACTTCCTCTTCTCTTTTCCCAGGAGCCGGGGTTCCTGACTGCCTTTGAGTACAGTGAGAAGCGGAAGATGGTTTTCCACATCACCACTGGAAGCCAGGACTTTGAGTGCGCCTCTCCTTCCTGTCCAGCTGTGGGGCCTGGTCCCGGGAGGGCCGGGATGTGTCTCCTTCCCTCTGTCTTGTGGCCACTTCTTTCGTAGATGCTTTCCTCACAAGGGCCTAGGATATTTTCAGCAAGCAGCCAAGCCGAGTAGAAGTCCCAGGCAGATTGAACAAAAACCAAGACCCCCAAGACAGCGGGAGTCGTTCTAAAATCAGGCTGGCTTTCATCTCAAGGGTCTTTGTAGAGTTCCTTTGACTTGTTGCTTCTATTCCCAATTCACAGACCAAGTTTTTAAGTGGCTTGTTTTAAGGAATTTGGTTTTTTTAAATAGGTAATAGATTGAAAGGACACACTTTGAAGAGTCTAAGCCATTTCCCCTTTTTGCTCTCAACAGGCTTAGCTCCTCTTTTTATCTTAGAGGCAGTAGGTGGCACAGTGGACAGAGTGCTGGGCCTGGAGTCAGGAAAACCTGAGTTTAAATCCAGCCTCAGACACTTACTAGCTGTGTGACCCTAAGCAAGTCACTTCCACTTCTGATTGCCTCAGTGTCCTCGTCTGTAAAATGGAGATAATAACAGTGCCTCCCTCCAAGGGTTGCTTTGGGACCAAATGAGAATACTTGTAAAGTGCTTTTCAAACTTTAAAGGTAGTACCAGTTATGATGTGGGGATGCTAGTTAAAATTATTATAGAATTGACTTTGAAGGCAGTTATGTGGAAGATGGGCGACGCTTATTCAGTTTGAACCCAGAGGGTAGAACAGGAGAATAGGTCTAAGTCGTAAAGAGGTAAACTGAGGCTCAGTGTTGGGAAAAACTTGCTAATGGTTAGAATAGCCTAAAAGTGGAGCAGGCAGCCCCGGCAACGGGGGTCTTCAAGGCTGCCCCAGCCATCGCAAGGACCTTCTTCAGGTGTCAGCTGGACTCTTCCCTCTGAAATGACCTGACTCTGGCCTGAGTAGAGAGGCTGACCTGCTTAGCACAGAAGTTAGTCTGTCTGAGTTATCCCAGCTTATATTTACATCGTGCTTTACTGCTGCAGGGGACTTGGTCTCCGTTTTCCAGCTGAACCTCCTTACATCCTGGTGAGCTCAGCAGTGGGAGCACCATCACCCCCATTTTAATTTTTTTTTTTAATTTTTAGGCAGTTGGGGTTAAGTGACTTGCCCAGGGTCACACAGCTAGTAAGTGTCAAGTGTTTGATCTGAGGCCGGATTTGAACTCAGGTCCTCCTGACTTCAGGGCCGCTGCGCTACCCACTGTGCCACCTAGCTGCCCCTATCACCCCCATTTTAGCAGAGGAGAAAACTGAGGCTCAGAGAGATTGGAGACGTGGTCACCAGATCTTTGGGCTGCTGAGTGACCGAGCCCATTCTCAGCCCGGGTTTTTTCACTCCAAGTCCAGAGCTCAGATGCAGTCTTAGTAACTCGTGCAATTTGCTGCTCACAGATTTTAGGATATTCATTTTTAAAAATACTCACACACACTGACTTTTGGAAGCATGCTGTAGATTTCAGGGCAGCTGCAAAGTCCTGTTGACCTCCGAGTCCCGTCAGTCCAACACCAGCTGGGGCTCTAGAGAAGGGTGCGCCATGGGCTCCTGTCTGTGGTTTGGAAGGAGGGTCCGCAGGCCGGGGACGGTTATTCGTCTGCCTGTCCATACGCAACACGGCCCACGCTCTGAGCAGCCCAGGCTTCCGCTAGCCCGTGGATGTGCCAGCCTCCGTGGGCTTAGCTCCTGCCCCTTCTTGTCACACGCCCCGCTTCCCTTACTGCCTAATGCTTGCTTGCTTTCTGTTTCCAGTAAGCTGCTGGGGGGCGGAATCGAAAGCATGGCTATCACAGAAGCTTTCGGGGGTGAGTGAAGCCGTCTTGTTTTGATGTGATTGAGCCGGCTGGGAGGGACTTTGGAACAGAGGAGAACAGGGCTGGGAGGGACTTTAGAATAGGCTCTAGAGCTGGCAGGAACCACGTCAGAACAGAAAATGCCATCCCTGCGAGGAATACCGAACATGGACCATCTGAGTCAGGAAGGTCTTTAGAAGGTGGAATGTCACAGACGGCTCGTAGAACAGAGGACATAGAAGTGGAAGGCACTGACTGTCAGACATAGGATGACAAAGGCTGCCTCCTCCTGGAAGCCTCCCTGGACCCCGCTAGTGCTGAGGTTCCCAGACTGAGCTGAGACTCCCAGTTCCCCAGCAAACTCACAGCCATCCTGTGGGAGAGTTTACATTTCCAACCAAACTACTTAATAAGCAGAAATGTTTATATATAGAGATATAGATATAGATATATATGTGTGTGTGTATGTGTATGTACATATATGTGTATATGTATATCTATGTATGTATGTGTAGATAGATGTATATATACATACATATGTACATGTATACACACATGAATATATGTATATGTATGTGTACATATATACATATATTTGTTTGTTTAGGGGCACTATGAAATAATTACCGAGACTCTAAGGGCGCTATGAAACTTGAAAGCTTAGGAGCCTCTGTCATAGCTGAAAGATCGCCCCCCTCATTTTCTGGGTCTCTCTTTTGCTCCCTTCACTTTCTCCTTTGTATTAGAATTTTCTATGTGTGTACTGTATTCTTACCAGTAGAACTTAGCTTCTTAGGGGTGGGGTTTGTGGCTCTTTCTTCCTTCCTTCCTTCCTTCCTTTCTTCCTTTTCTTTCTTTCTTTTTCTTTCTCTCCCTTCCTTCCTTCTTTCTTTCTCTTTCTTTCTTTCTTTCTCTCTCTCTTTCTCTCTCTCTCTTTCTTTCTTTCTCTTTTCTTTCTTTCTTTCTCTCTCTTTCTCTCTTTCTTTTTTCTTTCTTTCTTTCTTTCTCTCTCTCTTTCTTTCTTTCTCTCTCTTCCTTCCTTCCTTCCTTCCTTCCTTCCTTCCTTCCTTCCTTCCTTCCTTCTTCTTCTTTCTTTCTTTCTTTCTTTCTTTCTTTCTTTCTTTCTTTCTTTCTTTCTTTCTTTCTTTCTTTCTTTCTTTTTCCTTCCTTCCTTCCTTCCTTCCTTCCTTCCTTCCTTCCTTCCTCTTCCTTCCTTCCTTTTTTCTTTCTTTCTTTCTTTCTTTCTTTCTTTCTTTCTTTCTTTCTTTCTTTCTTTCTTTCTTTCTTTCTTTCTTTCTTTCTTTCTTTCTTCTCCCCATCACTGAGCATATGGTGCCTAATGTATAGTAGTTACTTAAATGTTTGCTGAACAACATGTTGAATTAAGTGCACGTAGAACTTGGAAAATCAATAAAAATCATGTTCAATATTTAATAATTAAATATTATTATAGCAATAATATTTAATAATAAACCAACTCTAAGAATTTGCAAGGCAAGAAACTGAAATAAAAAATCCTTTTTTGCTATTTAGCTAGTACAAGAGAGGGTCATCCTTGGTTACATTAAAATGCAAACTCATTGCTATGGTAGGCCATTATAAGATATTTAGGAAAAGACAATTTGCCTTAGTATCTTTCATTTTTTAAAAAATTGTATTTCCCTGGAAAAGAATATATTTTTCCCAGATTACTCTGGAAGGTAACAGACTATATAGGTCTGATTTTTTCCTTAATATTAGGGAATGTATATTTCCTAGAGGGCCGCTAGGTGGCACCATAGTGCACAGGGCACTAGGCCTGGAGTCAGGAAGACTCATCTTCCTGGGTTCAAATCTGGCCTCACACACTTACTCACTGTGAGACCTTGGGCAAAACAGCCAGGATATGTACCAGGAGGCTTGCTGTCACTCTCAGAAACAGGTCCTCCAGCTATGTGAGGGTGACCGGAAGTGGGGGTTCATATATGGAGAGATCCTTAAAAAGAGATCAAAGTCGTCAAGGAGTGGACCTGGCAGAAGAAGAGGTCACTCTTGTTCTCCACCCGCCACTAGTTCCTTATCTGACCACATGCAACAGGTTGAGCTGTGGCCGTGTTCAGTGTAGCATTCATGGAGGGGAGAGGAATGCCACCCCCATGGAAAACACTAAATAAACGCAATTTCTCATTGTTATTTTTTACTAGGAACGTGTATGTGCTTAACTGATAAAAGGATTTGGGAGCAAAACCAATCACTATTGGACAAGAACGATTTACAAAAGAGGATGCATTCTTATACATGATTAGCTGAAAAAAAATCTCACTTCACTAATACTCAGGCGGATCCATGACCTTGTCAGTTTGGGAATCCGACATCATAGATTTCAACCCATCCTCTCCTGCCAAACCTATGCGTCTCTTCTTTCCTGAACTTGTCACAGGAGGCTCCACTCAACATGCCGGGGGTCTCCCTCAGTTTCTCCTAATATCAGCAGGGCACCTGTGGAGTGAGCCCTCAGACCATCTTCCTGTCTCCTCTCACCTTCTCCATGTAACCATCTTCTTTTCTATTTCCTCGATGACATCTTTTACTACTGTTCTGTCTGTCCCTTCCTCTCCTTGGAGACTGTTATATCACCTGATAGCTACCATATAGCAACACCAATAATTCATTAATAATCAGAGAAATTAAAATAACTTTGCACTCTTCCTTCATACCTATCAAATTAAAAGAAAACTGAAAGAGACAAAACAATACTAGTAGAACAATGGGCACACTCATACATTGCTAGTGGAATTGCAAATTGGTAGAATCTTTTTGGAGAGCAGTCTGGCAGTACATAGAAGTCACCAAAAAAATTCATGCCCTTTGGCCTAAGAATCTCATGACTGATTATATGTCAACCAATAAATATCTACTCTGGGCTATATCCTGTGTATTACCATGAAAAAAAGACATTAGTTTAAAAATAGATTAAGAGGAATTAGTGCTAGAAAGAACATTAGAGATCATTTACTTCAACTCCTCATTTTATAGATGATAAACTGAGGCCCTGAGAGTTTTAAGAGTAATACCCAAAATAAGCAGGTAGCCCGCAAGGCTAGTATTTGAATCCAGAGTCTCCTAGGGACTCAGTTTTCTCATGTGCAAAACTTGAAATTGGATTAAATGATCTCCAGGCCACCTGTGACCCTCTAGGCCCTTAGGTGTAGCCCTCTGACTGAATCCAGACTTCACAGAACCAATGCTCTTCATAAACAGATTTGGTCTGTAAAAGGCCCTTGATGAATGAGGGTTGATAGAGACATGACAACAGTGATGATATTCATGTTATAGTCTTGGCAGAAATTTCTGGGGGTTAAAAAAAGTGCCCATTTTTCATTAGTTCTCTTTCTTTCACAGAATTTCGAACAGGAAAAACCCAGCTTTCTCACACCCTCTGTGGTAAGTAGCTGTCTTTCTGCTACTTCCAGGACAGTCTTGATTTCACAAAACAAACCTTATGAAAGCACTATCCTTTGTCAGGCTGAGTCCTTGTTTGGGCTGTTCCACATAAATGTTACATCCCTAGCAAGTTTCTCTAGTTGTGGCTGTTCCTCCCATTCCAGCCCTTCTCCTCTCCCCACCTCCCCAAAGACCAGTCAGAAGAGAAATGTTCCTGCTCTCTTGTCCCCTGACTCACATCTGGGAGGAAGGATAAGCGTGTTCCTTCCTCCTTCCTCCCACCCCCACTGCGGCCACATCTGTACCTGTGTTCTGCCATCATTACTGGACAGTCTTCTCTCTGAGGTTTGTGACACCTGTCAACCAGTCCCTAACCTTGTCTCTGACATCAGCTGGCCCCCATGTCCCCTTCCTGTCCTCCTCAATGACCTAGGCACCTAGCTCACAACCCCTGCTGTCATTAGCCTTGGTGAGCTCACGGTGATGAAATTAGAAACATTTGAACTCTTGGAGAATTAAGTTACTGAAGTAGCCTGTTTCGGTAAGATTTTTGAGGTGGGGAATGAAGTGATAAGAAGTTGCCTTTAAGGATTGTTGATCTGACAGGGGCATATAGAATGGGCTGAAGAGACCCAGGCTAGGGCCGGGTGGGAAACCCAGGTGGGACTCCGTCACGGTCTGGACGAGGGGGGTGGCAGTAGTATTGGAGCAAATAGGACCAGGGAGAGACATGAAGCATTTCAGAGGGAAAACTGATAGTACCTTGTGGCTGACTGTAGAGAATGAAGACGTGGGGGATGTCAGTTATGAATCAAAGGTTTCTGGCCTCAGGGGCTGGTATCCTTGGTCAAGACAGAAGGTCAGGAGGGGGTGCTAGTTTGGGGCAAAATATGTGGCTTTGATTTTCAGTATATAGAGTTCAGTTTCTAAGTTTATCTTATCGCCTTGTCTTAGTGATTAGGACATCAGAAATTTGTTGTAAAAAACTGAAACTGTAGTGGTGCCTTTAGATGCATTGTGAGAGGCCAAGAGACATAGGGGCAGCTAGGTGGCACAGTGGATAGAGTGCTGCGGGGCCTAGAGTTGGGAAGACCCGAGTTAAAGTCTGGCTGTGTGACCCTGGGCAAGTCACTTGACCCCGTTTGCCTCAGTTTCCACCTTTGTAAAATGAGCTCGAGAAGGACATGGCAAACCACTCCAGTATCCAGAAAACCCCAGATGGGGTCACGGACAGTTGGATATGGCTAATCGACTAAACAACCACAGCAAAGAGACATAGTAGATGGAGAGCTGATCTTGTGTCCAGGAAGACCTGGGTTCAAGTGCTGCCTCTCACACATGCAGACTGGGTGAGCTTGGGTAAGTCACTTAACTCCCAGTGCCCCTAGACAATTCTCTCAGACCATAAGTTGCCCAGAAGGTGCAGATCTTCTTTAGAAGAGGGAGCGTCCTCACATGGGAGTCCCCTCTGCTGATTCAATCACAGATTTAGCCACAATCCTTGACGTCCTCCACCAAAGTCTCCCTCTTGGAGGGTGATGTGACCCTCCCCCCACCTCCTCCAGGCTCTGGAGGCTTCGTCATCCTCTCCACAGACTCTCTATGTCCTGTCTGAAAACTGGCCTAGCCAAGGGTAGAGGCCCGTCCCCGCATTGGCCTCTGGAGGATGGTTTTCTGGCCACAGGCCCTTCCAAAGGCTACTAGGTAAAAGGGAAGGAGGCTTAAGCACCTGCTCCAGCAGGGTGGTCCTGAGTAACATGATCTATATTAATTGCCCTATTTAGATCCGTTTCAGGGCATAATTTTATGCTTATAGTATTATTCACAGATAGACAGTTAGTCATGTTGAAATACCGTTGTTCTAGAGAACCAAGATAGGTGAGCCTCTCCTTCTGGGGCACGAGGGTCTGAGGGCCCAGCGGGATGATGGCCCCCGACAGAAGGCCTGCTCTGTAGAAACTAGGAGATGGAGTGAACCTCAGTGAACCTCAGCTGAAAAAAGAAAGCACACGCTTGCTGTTGAGCTCTGTGTGTAACTCGCTTCAAGTCCGTCGCCCAATATTCATCTTTGTTCTTGGTTTTCTCTTGTTCTACAGTGACAGCTCAGCTTCCAGGGGCTGGAGGCTACCCAGGAGGAAAGGTGATCTTCATCGATACGGAAAATACTTTGTAGCCTTTTTTTTTTTTTAAACCGGGCTGCTGGTGTAATTCGGGAGGGTAGGAATGCCTTGAGAAAGGGGGCATCTTGTTGGGAATGTCTTATACTGGTTATCTTCCCACACATTCCAGGCAGCAGGTAACAGCGGGTAGAAGGAAACGTACTCACTGGCCACGCCCTCCGGTCCCTCTGGGCCCCAAAGAGGTGCTGTTTTCAACTTGCGACATTTGTGTTTCAGTGACAGAAGGCACAGCACAGGAAGAGGTGTGGGCAAGTGTTGACACCCCTTGCTCCTGGCTCTGGGCTTTGGTGACGCAGATGGTGGCTGCCTTAGAGGCCTTACCCCTCTTGGAGGTTTCTCACTCATCTTTTAGAAAATCAGGAGCAACAAAGACCCCACACACACATATACACACACGCATACATACACACACCTGCCCCTGCCCTCCTGGATCCTTTCGTGGCTGCCTCATCCCTCTGTAGGGCTGCGTTCCAGATGTAACCACAGTGATCATGGAAAAGATGATTTGCAGCATCCGGGCGGGTGGACACTGCCCCCAAAGCTGGGCCCGTGTTCTTTGGCCACATCCATGAGAGGGGGCCTGCTCTGGCAAACCTGAGAGTTTCCCTCATCCCTGCTGTCTGTCACACAGACACCCAGGCCCTAGCCTCATCTCACCTCCTCCTTCCAAAGACCCAAAGGGCCTGGGCCTCTGTATTGAACCTCAGAGCCACAAGTTATCCTGTTTTGCCATTGAAAAATCAGGCCTAGGGGCAGCTAGGTGGCACAGTGGATAGAGCACCAGCCCTGAGGTTAGGAGGACCTGAGTTCAAATCTGGCCTCAGACCAAACACTTGACACTCACTAGCTGTGTGACCCTGGGCAAGTCATTTAACCCCAATTGCCTAAAAAAAAAAAAAAGAAAGAAAAGTCAGGCCTGTCTCATGTGTGGCACCTCATAACTGCCATCCCAACCTCAGGGGCTTTTTGTATCTGAGATCCAGAGGCAGAAAAACCCTCAGAGTCCATCTTGTCCAACTCCATTATTTTACAGAGGAGAGGAAATGAAATAATGCAGACAAACCACTCTGCAAACCATAAGGCGGGGTATTTATTCATGGGAATTAGCAGAGTGACAATAGCAGCTGTAGTTTCAGCGTTTCTGATTGGAGGACCTGGTTTCTCTCCTGGTAAAATGTAGAGCAACATCGGTCCCAACAGGTGGACTTCCAAGGTTGTTCTCAAGAATAATTCACCATTGAATGCAGAGAGCTTGGCAGGTCCCCAGACGCTTGTCTCCTCTCTGACCTCATCAGATGGTCATTTCTGTGGATGTCATGTGTAGATTGGAAGAGCCTGGTGTAGTCCAAAGCGCGTGGCAGGGGGAGGCAGAGGCCTGGTCTGGAAGCCTGGCTCTGCCTCGGGCCCTCCTGGCATGGCTTTGGACCTTCACTTCCTCATCTGTAGAATGAAGGTTGGCCCGGCTGACTCCCAGGGGGCTGTCCAGCTCAAAGTCTCTGATTTCAAAAGTGAACCAGTGTCAAGAACGCTGACTCGGAGTCAGGGCACCCTAGTCTGAGTCCCAGCCCTGTTCCATGCTACCACTCCTATCTGTGATGTCTTCTCTGGGCCTCAGTTTCCTCATCTGAAAAATGGAGAGTTGGATTCGATGGCTTCTGAGGTCCGGCCTGTGTAGACGATGTCAAGCTGGTGAATACGAGCCCCACAAAAATGCCAGGAGGAAGGACTGTTCCTAAGGACAGGCAGGAGAACTAGGTTCACCTCCCACCTCTGACCCTTAGCTGTGTGACCTTGGGCACTCCCTGCTTCCTGCACTGAGGACTCTCTCTGGATGTCACCTCGGGCCTTTCTGACCCACTTAGATTTTCTTTTTGCTTCACTTTGCCTTGAATTTCCGGATCCTTAATTCCAACTTGGGCCAGCCGTCCAGACCGTCTTCGAGACATTGCTGACCGCTTTAACGTAGACCACGATGCTGTCCTGGACAACGTGCTCTATGCCCGCGCTTACACCAGTAAGATCCTTATCTCCCCGAGGCACGAGCTGTGTGGCTATGCGCAGAGCGCACTTGCCCTTCCCGGGCCTCTGGGTCCTCAGCTGTAGGACAGTAATTACTGCATTCTCTCCCTCCCACCTAGGGAGAAGGGGGCTAAAGAGCAGACAGGCTTTGTTTGTCCCCTGGGGACAGAACGAGGATCTGGAGAGGGGGTTAGCACAGAGACAATTTTAAGAACAACTTCCTAACAGTTAGATGTGTCCCAGAGCAGAATGTGGTGAAGTGGGCTCCCCCTCACTGGGGTCCTAAACAAAGGTGGAATGTCTGCTTGTAAGGACCCCTCCCAGGACAGGGTCTCTTGACCCTCTGGGGGTCACAGAGCCTTCCCAGTCAGTCTGGCGGAGCGTGGCTGTAAAGTGAAATGTGGAGGAAGCTGAGTAGCCACAACAGCCCAGAGACCTTTGGGACCCCCTGGATTGAAATCCCGACATCAAAATCTGTCAGAAAGCCAGGTGCCCAGGCTCAGGCTCAGCCCACCTGTCCTGGCCAGAGGCTGCTGAGGTCGCTCCCAGGCCTGCATTTCGGAGATTTCACAAATGATACCAAGTGACACTGACATCCTATTTCCGGGCTGGCCGCCTCCCCAGAGCAATGGGAGCTGTTATTATTCCAAACGTGGCACCACTAATTGACCGTGTGAGCGGTTCTCATCAGCAGCCTCTGGCAAGGCAGCTCCAGGCTTTGGCCCTCAGTTTCCTCCTCTGTCAAATGGGGGAGATAAGGACCTTGGCACTCAAAATGCTATGTAAATGTTCCGGCAGGATGGAAATGGGTGTGGCCCTCCTTTTTGTGCTTAGCACTTAGTAGGTGCTTTACAATGTTTGCTGATTGACTTGGTGCTTTTGAGTTGTTTCTGGTGGAGCCGCTTAGCAGTTAGGATTGCTTGTCATTTCCCCCACTTCTTCTGGCCAGCCTGACCAGCCTCGGGTCCTAAAAGGTACCCAGATGGTTTCAGCCGCTTGAAGTAGTAAATCAAATTATTGACCTTCTTTTTGAAAAATGCAGCATGTGTGGCTGGTGCAGAGGCTGAGGGGGAAATTGTTCCACGAAGGGGAGAGTTCTTCTGGCGTGGGTCTGCCTCGCCAGGGTGGGGGCAGTGGGCTTCTCTTAGGTCCTGAGACTTTCCGTCGCTCTCTTTCGCACCAGGTGAGCATCAGATGGAACTGTTGGACTACGTGGCTGCCAAGTTCCACGAGGAGGCTGGCATCTTCAAGCTTCTGGTATGGGCTGCCCGGCCACCGCCCCTGCGCCCCGGGATTCCTTCCTCCCTTTCTGCTCATTCTTTCTTTCCCGCCCCCAACCCCTGCAGATCATCGATTCCATCATGGCGCTCTTCCGTGTGGACTTCAGTGGCCGGGGCGAGTTAGCGGAGCGGCAGCAGAAATTGGCCCAGATGTTGTCTCGACTTCAGAAGATATCAGAAGGTGGGCGACCTTTGGGCCAAATGGATCAGGCCACTCTGCATCTCTGGGCCTGGTTCTTCTTCCGTGCGGTTAGAGGGTGGGGCTGCATAATGACCTCTAACATTGGCTTAAAGCATGCTTTCCCTGTGTTAGTCAGCTTTATTTTGTCGATTACCTCTAAGCTCTGATTCTGTGCCTTGCCAGAATAACAACAATAATAGCTAACACACCGGGCCTGGAGTCAGGAAGACCTGCGTTCACATCAGGCCTCAGACACTCGCTAGCCGTGTGACCTTGGGCAAGTCACTTACCCCTGTCTGCCTCAGTTTCCTCATCTATGAAATGAACTGGAGAAGGAAATGGCAAACCCCTCTAGTATCTTTGTCAAGAAAACCCCTAATGGGATCACAGAGAGTCAGACACAACTGAGAAATGACTCAAATGTATACAGTTCTTTAAAGCTTGCAAATTGCTCTTTGGAGGCAGCTCCCCAACCCTGTGAGGTGGTTCTTTCTTATAAATGGAGAAACTACAGCTCAGAGAAATTAAGGCAGGGAGTGTCCAAAGTAGGATTTGAATCCAGGTCCCTGCTGCTGCCGCCGGGTCCTGCCGGATACTTCCCGATGAGGGATAGTATCTATGTGTTCACCAGGGGAATTTCTCCTGGGATGGGAGCCTAAACCCAGGGAGATTACCCCACTGTCTCTAACCTCTCAGCTTGCCTGGCCTCAGGGCTTCAGGCCCCCAGCGGCTCCGCTGCCCCTTTCTCTGTGCAGGCTCATTGGTGCCACAGCCAGATTTCCTGTGTAGGAGTTGAGCACCACCTTTCTTGAAATAAACACTGAAGATGCAAATGGTGACACGTGTACGAATAAGCCCATTTAACATGGTCTCCTGTCCTCAGAGAGGCAGGGGAGGGGTGCTGCTGTTCCAAGCTCAAGAAACAATAACCCTAAGCCTTGGAAAGTGACCCCTTCCCTGAGGTTTTTATTTTTTGTTCCTTCTTGCAGAATACAACGTGGCTGTGTTTGTGACCAATCAGATGACGGCTGATCCTGGAGCAACTATGACGTGAGCTCTTTCCTTGCCTTTTCTCCTGAGGGTTTACTTTGGGAAAAGTGAGTGGGTAGAATGAGGAACAATAGGGCTGACCGCCATCCATCGTCGTGGCACTGTGATTTCATTGGTGAGCTCGCTGCTGGAGGGATGCCCCTCCCTCACTTTCCAGACAGTCTGGCTGAGTCTCTGTCAGCCTGCCGTCTATTGCTGGGCCTCTCCGCCGGCTCCAGCCAGCTGGTCCTCAGGGGATACACAGAGAGACAGGCCCTCGCCAGGTGTGCACTGGCAGATGCTTCTGAGGCAGCGGTTCCGAACCTGGGGTCCAGGAGCTTTCTAAAAAAATATTTGGTTCATTATATTTCAGTACAATTGGTTTCATTGGTAATCTTCTGTTGTATTGAATGCATTTAAAACCATGATTCTAAGGAGGGGTCCCTGCCCGAGGGGTATAGCCAGGACACAAACAAGGTGAAGAGCCCCTTACCTAGAGCTTGTCCTCCGCTAGCAGAGCCTTCTAGAGCCCAGGACCACCTCTAGGCCCTGGAAGGACCATGCACACAGTGGGACTACTACTGGTTCAGCTTGCAGCCAGAAATACTGGGGGCATATGAATGGTCCTCCGTGAATAACAGCTCACATCTCTGTGGCTCTTTAAGGTTTGCAAAGAGGATCATATCTCATTCGATTCCCCACAAATAGTCTGTGAAACGGGTGCTCTTATCATCTCTGTTTTACAGATGTGGAAACTGAGGCTGAGAGATTAGGTGACTTGCTTAGGGTCACATAGTCAGTTAAGCGTTTATTAAGCACCAACTGTGTATCAGGCCCTGTGCTAAGCATAGCTGGTAAGTGTCTGAGGCAGGATTCAAACCCAGGTCCTCCTGACTCCAAGTCAAGTTCTCTAGCCACTACTTAGTGCTGCCTTTGTCTGCGTGCAGGCAGGGATAAACATGGGTAGAATCGTCAGTCTGGGTGCCAACACTAAGAATCGAGCATGATGGGTCCTGAGGATGCAGCAATGTGGTATATTGGAAGAACTGAATTCAAGTCTTTCCTCTTGGAAACTGACTGTGAGACCTTGGGAAAGTCACTGACCTCTCTTTGCCTCCTCAACTTCTGAGTCATAGGAGGCAGGGGTGGAGGGTGGAAATTCTCATAAAGGGAGTTTGACAAAAATTATGAAACCTTCCTGATTTCACATGTATCTTTTAATTAACCTTCTGTACAACTCTGGGTTGTATAGTCACATTATTTCAAAGCTAAAGAAATAAACTAGCAAGTGTGAGATGGAATGAAATATTCAAAGGACATTTGCTATGGTTTTGTGAATTCCATAAGCTGTACAGAAATGGGCTGGTCTTGCAAAGAAAATATTTTTTAAAATTCTGAATTTAACAAATACCGACAGAAAAAAGAAAATGTACATAGGCAAAGTAGACCAGAAAAAAGAGGGTTGTATGTAAAGACACAAATCTCTCACATGCACTTGCTTTTTTAGAAGTATGCTACCTTCAAAGCCGTCCTGCTTATCTGTGTTCCTTGGGAACTGGAGTTCTCTTGTGTGCATTTGTACAATGCCTCAATGACCTTCTTTTCTTTGTTTTCTTCATTTTTGTTGCCCCTTTCCCCCTAAATCCCCTCCCTAAATACAAAGAAAAAACAATTCTTCTAATAAGCATAGTCGAGCAAAACAAATCCGCCCAGTGACCGTGTCCAAAAATGTATATGTCCTTCTGTACCTGGGCTCTCCCACCTCTGTCTCTCAGGAGGTGGTACCAAGTTTCCTCATCAGTCCTCTGGCCTTGTGCTTGGTCATTGCATTGCCCAGAGCTCCCCAGTCTGTCCAGGTTGCTTTTCTTTACAGTGTCGTTTTTCTTGAATATGTTGTTCTCATTCTGCTCGCTTGGCTCTGCGTCAGCTCGTACAAATATTCCCAGGCTTCTCTAAAACCATCCTTTCATCTCTCTTATGTGGGTCAATCTTTCTGGCAGCTGTCTTCTACACTGGCCGTAAAGAGCACTGATCTTTATACCTCGTACTGGTCAGTGGATCTGTGCGTAAAGTTCTCTTCCACAGTGTTAAGGCCCTGTGATATTGATTGTAAACATCTTTTTACCATAGGATGAACTTTTCACAGAATTTCAGAGTTGGCAGGGAACCCAGTGTACCTCCAGTTCAGCTGATGCTTGGTGTGTGAACCCTATGTCCAACCAGTGGTCACCCAGCTTTTGCTTAGAAGCCTCCCATGAGGGGGCGCCCACTGCCTCCAGAGGCAGCCCATTCCGTTATGGGAGAGGGTGCATTATTAGGAAGTTTTTCTTGATGTCAAGCTTAAATTTTCCTGTTTGCAAACTTCCCCCCTGACTCTTGTTCTGTCCTCTGGGAACAAAGAGGACAAATCTCATGCTCCCTTGACAGGACGGCCTTTCCACCACTTGCAGACGGGTTTCATGTGCCCTCTTCCTTTGGCTATTCTTCCTGTGACACAGACTCCAGGCTCGTGACCATGCTGATGGCCTTCTTCTGGACGTGGGTGCCCAGAGCTGAGCACAGTACTGTAGTGTGGTCCAATGATCACAGGAGGAGCACCATCTCCTTCCACCACCTGGTAGCCATGACCCAAGACCCCGTGAGTTTCCTTGGCCACCACGTTACCTTGCTGATTCCTAATGAATTTGGAGCTCGCTCCAACCCCCAGATCCTTTTCAGGGAAACATCTGTCCAACCACTACTTCCCTCGTGCCCTCCTGTGAGATTAAGAATTAGAAAAAAACCCCGAAAACCCAAAACACTGAAAAAGTGAAAAGCAGGGAAAGAACTGGGTCATTTTGGAGATGCTAAAGACAGTGTTACCTTAGCAGAGAGCTCAAGCAGCTGTCCCGAAGGCCAAGGAAGTCCTCAGATCAGGCTTCCTGGTCTTCGGTCTCTGAAGAGTTAAGCCAATCTCCTTTATTTCATCAGGCTCCTTCATACACAAGGCACAAGGCGCTTTGCACAGAGATTAATTTTAAAACCTTCCATTTCTATTTAGCTTAAGGCTAGCTTTAAAAAGAGAAAATGACTCATTGGTTCAGGAGGAGGAAGTGAGCTGTGTTCAAATAAAGAAATCTAAGTGAAAAGCTCTTCAGGGCTGGGGGAAACTGTGAACAGGCCCCGACTGTCAGGATCCAGTGAGGCAGGGGATGAGAGCCACATGAGTCAGGTTAGTTAGGGGCTCCAGATTTCTATATTCACGTATGTTGTGTACAGGGAAGTATATGTATGTACAAACATGTACACGTGTGTGTCTACATATTCATGGCAAACTTAGAAAGCAAGAAAACCACTTTGAACTAATATGTAAAATAATAATTAATCAAAGGGAAATAGTGAAATGAAAGGGAAAGGGAAGGACTGAGTTAAGCCTAGGAAAGGGGAAGAAATTTTCAATGGAGTGAGCTAAGAGCAGGGCTAGAGAAGGTAACAAAGGCTAATACTTTTAGTGTGTGAACTGTTTATGAAATAAGATCTCTTTCCTCCCCCTGATTGGTGGGAAAGCCAAGTTCACTATAATTACTATATTTGAAATATATTAAATCACCATGATACAAAACCAACACATCTTTGACCAAAGCATACGACCTGCCCCAATCACAGGAGAAAACTCTGCCCAATTCAGATATTAGCACGATTTCGAATGTAGCTTGCAAAGATCCCCTCAAGGCAGCAGGCAGCCTCTTTGTTCCTCTGGCTGAGGAGCTCCAAGCTGCAGCTTGTCTCTGCCTGTCAGAGCAATCTCACTGTAATTGGTATGAGGCCCCAAGCACGCTGACAATAATTGAGGCTTATATCCCATGTATTATACTTGATGGCATGTCGTATTAAAAGGAACAAAATTACAGAGTCGAGTTGCTCCTGTGTGATCCAGCCAAGCAGTGGTTTCCAGGCAAGGCTTTCAGAGAAAGGCTTTGAAATGCCGCGACACAAACAAGGGGGTCCAGGGACAAAAGGTCAAATGACCACCAGTGTGTGAAGCCCCCATGGCCCGCAGGATGAGTGGTGGGCTGGACAAAGAAGCAGGAGCGGTGTTCCCACTGATTTTGTCTGTGTATTTCTTTTATGAACCCAAGTAGGAACATTATAATGTTTGGAGTCGCATAAGTAGGTAGCGACTAGGCAAGCTTATACAGACGCGATTTCACCAAGTTAAGGAATAGCGTCCGGGTGGTATGACCTAATACTTCAGCAGGCTGCAAAGGATCATTCAGCCAGATTCTCTAACCTGGGTGTCAAGGATCAAGCTACTGTGGATTTCATGCTGGAAGTCCCATCCATTTTCCAGGGTAAACTTTTGTGCCCCTCCAATGTAAGAGAAGAGGTAGGCTGTTACAGCCATTGTGTAGAAATACATACACACACACACACACACACACACACACACACACACACACACACTACACACTTAACAAACTGGAATAGTCTTCGGCCTTCCTTCTTCTTCCTTCCTTGCCATCATCCCCAAAGAGGAGAGAAGGAAAAGAGGGAAGATGGAAGAGCCATAGGGACAGGATGCTTTCTAGAGCATCTTTCAAGCACTCCAAGAGACAAATAGAATGCCTTTTAACCTTGTTCTACCCACCCTGAAGACCCTGGTAACAAGGAACTAGGAAATTTAAATTGTTATAATTTCAAGAAAAACTACATCATGCCAGAACCTGAAATGACAGCCTCCCTCCCCCCCAAAAAAAAATTAAATTGACTGTATCTTAAAGGATAGAAAGTGAAGACTGGACAGAGAGCCAGGTGCAGTGGACAGAGTGCTGGCAAGTCATTTAACCTCCCTAAGTCTCAGTGTCCTCAATTTTAAAATGAAGAAGTTGGCCTTGATGACCTCTAGGGTCATTTACAGCCCTAAATCCAGGATGCTATTAGTAATTTCTGAATCAACCACCAGTATACAATCAGACGTGTTAAAACAACGATACAAATCATCACCAAATTAGAAAGATGAAGATGAGAAGATGATACAGACTGGAATTACAATAGAGCCACCTGGACCTATTTCTATTTATGCTGGAAAATAGAACAAAGAAAAGGCTTTGACGAGACTATCACCATTTCCTCTGGAAGCTTAACCAATATAATCACTATAACAAAGAAGCCAAAAGAGCCCAGAAATCACCTTAGCTTGCCAATACTTGGTCTCTTTGCCAATCAGAAAAGCGTCACAGTCAAGGGAAATGCTGCGTTAAAATGTAAATTCGTTTGTGAAATCTTATGGAAGAGATGGGCCCCGTAGAGCCACATCATTCCAAGAACCCTGAAAGATGCAAAAGAGAAGAAAGGCAAAAACCAGGTGAAAATGAGGGGGGTCATCCAGCATTTCTGTAGCATGCCATTCACTTCTTCAGTGGCTGTGGAGCCGCCATGTTTGGGCTCCTAACATCTCAGAGCCCAGTGTGCTAAATGAGGAAGTGTAAATGGCCCTAAACAAGAAAAAACAGGAAGAGCAGCTTGGCCAGATCTCATACGAAAAAACTGTGCTGGAGGTAAAATCAATTTTGCAAACACTGAGGGGCAAATTCTGAAGATTTTGAGAGAGAAGAAGGTGCCAAACAACTGGAAGATGATGGATTGTATTATTATTGAAACAGGTGATTGATGGGGCATCAGTTACTACCAGCCGATACGTCTATTTTCTCACCTCTATGAAGAGCTTTGTGAAGACGATGAATGTACACATCAGGGGCATGAGAAGGAAACAGGCGGATTTTCAAACAGGATATCCCACAACAGACTGCATCTTTATGCATCCATATTAGATAGAAAGGTGCAGAGACTGTAAGATCACACTGTGCCTGTTGTCTCCTGATTATTTTTTAAAAATGTGACCAGTAGATCAAAGTGCTTCTTTAGCGGCTCTTCTTCAACAAGGTGTCTCCCACCTAGAGCCTTTTCCTAGTCCTCATCCTTCTGGACCTCTCTGCAGGGTTGGACACTTCCAACCCTCCTCTGCCTGTCAATACTCTCTGCTTTCTGGGTTTTCATGATACTGTTTTCTCTGACACTAGTTCTCTTGCCTATTCCCTCCAGTCTCATTGGCTGGACCATCATCCATGTCATGCCCCTTCTCAGTGGGTGTATCCTAAGGCCCTCTCCGGGGGTCTTCTTCCCTCTTTTGGTGAGCTCCTCAGTTCCTGTGGTTCAGTGATCATCTCTGTGCAGATGCCTCCAGATTTCTACATCTATTTCCAATCTCTCACCTGAGTTCTAGTCTGGCATCACCAATTTCCTATTGGGCATTTCCAGCTAGGTATCCTGTAGTCATCTCAAAGTGGCTATTTCTGAACCAGAACCATTATCTTCTCCCCCAGCCCCCCAAGTCTGTCCCTCCTTCTAATTTCCCTCTTTGGTTGAGAGTACTACGAACTTTCCACTTACCCAGGTTCACAATTTCAGAATCATCCTTGACTCCCCACTCCACTTCTCCCCCCGCCATATCCAGTCAGCCGCCAATTCTGTCTCTGTAACATCTTTCGTCTTGTCCCTTCTCCCCTCACACGGCCTCTGCTCCAGTTCAAGCCTCACTACCTTTTACTTGTACTATTGCAATAACCTTGCTGTCTCACCTCTGCAGGTCATCTCCACACATCAGTCCTTGTCATATTCATAAAATAGAAGGTTCCCTAGCCCACTTATCTTCTCCAAAAGCTCCCAAGACTCCCTGCTTTCTCTAGAAAGAAATGCAAACTTCTCTGGTATTTAGAGTCTTCTGCAGTCTGACTCTGGGCTGCCTTTCCAGTCTTGTGACACATTACTCCCCTTCAGGCTCTCTACATTCCAGCAAAATTGTCTTTACTTGCTGTTTCTCATACACAAAATTCCATCTCCCTTCCTCTTGCCTTCTTTTTTCGGTTGTTTGTTACAAAGCTGTTACAAAGATACAGCAGGACAGAAATACAAACATTCCCTGTCTCTCCCCAGCACCTGGGGCCTGCCTCTCCCCTGTACCCTCCTTGGTCCCTGGGGAGAGGTGCTCAATTTCTACATAGTGCCAACACCGCCAAGCTCATTTTCTAAGCGACATGGCGGCTGGATAAGTCAGTGTCTCGGCTACGCCTGAGCCGGGTTCCAAAGGGTTCCTCTGGGCCTCAAGGCTAAAAAAACCTGGCCAGTAAGTCAGGCAAGCAAACAACAACCTGGGAAAAGAGGCTCTACCTGTCTCCCATCCACACCAAGAGAGGAGTTCTGAAATATCCACCAAAGTGTTGGCCCCATCAAAGGGTTCAACATTAGAAACTGATAGTATTTAATCAGGGGAAACAGCATCTAAGAAGATACATGACCGTCTACTTTGCTGATGCCCTCTAAGGGTCTGGGACTTTTCCATCTGACTTGTAGCTAAAACCTTCCCTGTATGTTGCCTCCCACGTTGGACTGTGAGTTCCATGAGAGCTGAGCGGTCTTCACTTTCCTATTTGTATCCCCAGCCGTCATTAGCTCAAAGCTTTGCACCTGCTAAGTGCTTAACAAATGCTTCTTCATTCATTCACATAAAAATAACCCCTATTTAAGAGGTCATTAGCGGGGCAGTTGGATGGCAGTGGATAGAGCACCAGCCCTGGATTCAGAAGGACCTGAGTTCAAATCCAGCCTCAGACACATAACACTTACTAGCTGTGTGACCCTGGGCAAGTCACTTAACCCCATTGCCTAGCCAAAAAACAAACAAAAACAAACAAAAAGAAGTGATTAGTCATGGGAAGGGGCTGATGGGAAGTTTAGTAATTTCCAGTGCTTATGGCTAGCCAATGCCCTTTCTTCTACTGCCTGAGATGCTCACATAAATCCCTAGACAACTAGGCAGGAATTTTTAAAATTAAATTAAATTTTTTTGTTACATTTTAAGTTCCAAACTGTCTCTCTCCCTCCCTCCCCACCCTGCACTAGAGAAGACTACCATTTGATGCAGATTTATAAAATATATGTAAAATCATACACTGCCTGTTCTTGTTTATCAGTTCTTTCTCTGGAGGTGGATAGCATCTTCCTTCATAGGTCTTTTATAGTTGAACAATTCACTCTTTTAAAAGCGTTTATTTAACCCTAATTATATGCCAAACACTGCACTGAACACTGGGGATAGACCCTGCCCCCAAGCAGCTTACCTTTTTTTTTTTTTTGCCTTTTTGGTGAGGCAATTGGGGGTTAAGTGACTTACCCAGGGTCACACAGCTAGTAAGTGTCATGTGTCTGAGGCAGGATTTGAACTCAGGTCCTCCTGGCTCCAAGGCTGGAGCTCTATCCACTGCACCACCTAGCTGCCCCCGAGAAGCTTACCTTCTAAAAAGGGAAGACAACATATATAGGAGAGCAGGAATTGGAAAGGGACATGGGTCTGGTAGAGGATCCCAGAAGGCTGTGACCAGAGCTTGGAGAAGGCCAGGAAGAATCAGTGTCAACCAGAGACCATTGTCTAGGCCAACCCAGGCCTGAGCTGGACCATTTGAGGACACCACGCCCCAACCAGGGATGGACACTCACTGCCCCTTGAGGCCAGCCTTTCTATTTTTGGCCAGCTCTACTCCTGAGGACGCTTCTCCTTATATAGAGCTGAAACCGGCCTCTCTGCTACTCCATCTGCTGCTCCTGGGTCTGCCCCATGGGACCGAGCTAATGAAGTGTAATCTGTCTTCCACATAACACCCCTTCAACTGGTTGACAAAACTTTTTCCCACAAAGTTTTCTGTTCTAGAAGTGAAACATCCCCAGCTCCTTCAACTATCCCCATGGCTTTAGGTTCCTTCCCCCTCCTGGCCAGCCCTGGATATCATGTTCTCTGTGTGCTACTCTAGGAGCATGTGGCCTGGTAGGACGTTGGCCAGTACAGAGGCCCCCCGGTCTGCCTGGGGCGGGCGCTGTGCTCCTGTGGGTGCCTGGAGCCTGGTAGGACGCTGGCCAGTGCAGAGGCCCCCCGGTCTGTCTGGGGTGGGCGCTGTGCTATTCTAGGAGCGCATGGCCCAGTAGGAGGACATTGGCCTTTCAAGGGCTGCTGTGTCACATCGTTAGCGCATACTGAGTTAGGGTTCCACTGAAATTCCTAAATCGTCACTCTGCCCCTTGCTCTAATGTGCAATTGATTTTTTCTACTCAGATGTTTTCATTTATCACTGTTAATCTTTTTATAAGAGTCACCTCTTCCTTGTATGTTGAGATATTTTGGGATTCTGATTCTGTCCTCCCTCCCAATTCTTATCCAATATTTGATAAGCAGGCCACTCATACCTTTATCGGAGTCACTGATAAAAATGTTGAACAAGCAAGTGGGGTGTGATGGCAGGAGCACTGTGGCCGAGGGCCTAGTTTTGTTTTTATCTCCATGCTCTGTGCCTGGCCCAGAATGAGCATTAACAAATATTTGCTGAATAAATTAATGAATAGAGAGGTATAGGCCGGGTGGCTGTGTGTGGTCCCTCCCTGATGCAGCCTGAACTGGATTAAAATGTAGTTGGGAAATATGGGACAAAAGCAGTAAAGACACCATGAAGCAGAGATAGCATGACATTTCGAGTGACCTCTGTTTCTATTTGAGTTGATGCTGCAGGTGTAGGCCTGGGTGGCCTCCCCCAAAACAGAAAGAGCTCTGGATCTGGACCTGAATCCCAGCTCCTCCTCAACTGCCTCTGTGACTGTAGACCACTCAATTTACCCCTTCAGGCCTCAGTTTCCTATTCTGTAAAATGGGAAGGTTGAATGACCTCTAAAGTTCCTTTCCAGTCTAAGCCTATGAATCAGTCAATTAATCAGCAAGTATTCATTTTGTCATTTAATCATTTTCAGTTTTGTCTGACTTGTCATGACCCTGTCTGGGGTTTTTTTGGCAAAGATACTGGAGTGATTTGCCATCTCCTTCAGAAAGATGAGTCTTCCTGACTCCAGACCTGGCGCTCCATCCGCCATACCACCTAGCTGCCCCAGCATTTATTCAGCACCGACTACACGTCAGGCATGGTAGGCACTAGAGATAAAGTACCAAGGATAAAATAATCCCTGTTCTCAAGGAGTTTACATTCTACTGTTTGCAGTTCTATGAACAGAGGCAAGGACAGAGCCTTGTGGCACCCCAACTGAGAGTTCCTTCTGGGTTGATATTGTTGCATTAATTATTATTCTGAGTGTACCCTTTCAAGCCCCAGATCTACACCTGCTCCCTAAGGCCATCGTATGTTGAGCTATCTTTGTGGCCTTCCCCTCGTGTACAAGTCTGATGACCTTCTCAGAAAGGAAATTGGGCTAAATTAGGCATAGGTGGCAGTCACTAGCAGAAGACAGCAAAAGGATAGAATGAACTGAGAAAAAAGAATAGGGCCAGTGTCTGAACCATGAACACAGAGTCTGAGCGGGAGGAGGATGAAGCGGAGGAGTCAGAGAACAAGGATTAAAGAGATCAAAGTAGGGAGAATGGAGCTGCTGGAAGCGAGGGGATGAGAGTGGTGTTCTCCAACAGTGTCTGGGGCTTCAGAAAAACAGAGGAGGATGGGAAACAGAGTCAAGTCAGAGGTTCACTAATGACCCTGGAGAAATCTGTTTCTGGAGACGCAGGGTCAGGAACTACATCACAAGCACTTGAGGAGTGAGTGAATGAATGTTAAATAATTAAGCCCATGCTAGGCATGGAGCACTGGGCCTAGAGGGAGAAAAAGCAGGAAAGTCCCCTATCTGAGGGAGCTTACCCTCTGCTTTGGGGAGACAACACGTAAAAGACAGAGGCAAGGCCTGGAAGTGGTGAGAGTTGGACAGGTGGTCTGGATGGCCAAGCTCAGGGGTCCTTAGGTTACATAAATACATCAGATGATGGCGCAAGGGGACTCTGGGGGAGAGAAGCCGGGGCAGATGCTAAGGCCTGCAAGGGCTCAGAGGCAGTGGCAAGGCACGTGATCAGGTTCCTCCATTTCGACAGAAGATAGAGAGTTATTGATTCCCCCTTTCCTCCAGGTCATGTGCATGGTCAAGCAGTCAGGAGAGGAGGAAAGGCCAAGGGGAAGGGCACCTACCACCAGTCGTGTTGACTCTGAGATGGGCCAGGGGAAGGGTAGTCACACAGTAAAGGCATCAAAAACAGCCTCCTCTTCTTAGGAATTAAGTGGTGAAGGGGAGGAACTTGGTTCTCCTATCAGTCTGAATTCTTTGCCCTTCATCCATGCCCTCCCCGCCCTGCCCATAGGTGTATTCCAGGACATTATCCTGGGTCCTCTTCTCTTCTCTCCTCTCTGCCTTCTCTCTGTGGTCTCCTCATGGATTCCCATTAGCATCTTTATGCCGATGACTCCCAGATCAGTCCTAATCTTTCTCCTGAAGTCCAGGAAACTCCCCCGCATCACCAGCTGGCTACTAAACATTTTAAACTGGGCATTCTCTAGTCATCTCAACAGGGATATGGCCAAAACAGAGCTCATTATCTTTCTCCCCAAATTCAGCCCTCCTCCAAACTTCCCTGTTTTAGTCGAGGGCACCACCATCCTTCCAAACACCTGTCTTCCAGGTGGACATTTATCACCTCAGAGTCATCCCAAACTTCCCATCTTGCTCCCCGTGGCCAATCGGGTTCCCAAACTTGTGAATTTTATCTCTGCGGCATCTCCCACATCCATCCTCTTCTTTTTTCCCTGACACCACGAGCAGCCTGTCTGAGCCTCTCAGCACCTCTCACTTGTTGGAGAAGCTTCTGTGATGCTGCCTGTGATTCCTTGGTATTAGAGTTGCTTGCTGAGTGATTGTGATGGTTCTTTTGTGATATGGAAGCTCTGGATTTTGGCTGTTAACACTGCTGGGCTTTTTCTTTTATAATTCCTTTCGGGAGGTGATAGGTGGATTATATCTTTACATTGTCTTCTGGTTCTAATAAATATGGGCAGTTTTAATTTGTGATTTTTTTGAAATAGGGCATCCAGATTTTTTTTATAATGGTTTTCAAGGAGTCCAGTGATTCATAAATTATTTCACCTTGACCTGTTTTCCAGATCAGTTGCTTTTGATATCAGACACCTTATATTTTCTTCTATTTTTTTTTTCAATCTTTGGATTTTATTCTGATATTTCTTACTATCTCATGGAATCATTGATTTCTGTTTTGTTTATTTTAGTTTTCAGAGAGTCCATTTCTTGGGTAAGATTTACTACTTTCTCTTCTAAGCTATTTATTCTCCTTCCAATTCTTTTCTCTGGAGCAGAAGTCACACTTGCCTTCTCTGGCCATGGCAGCAGAATTCCAGAGTGGAGCCAAACCAGATCAAAATGTAATTGGGAAATGTTTAACAAAATAAATATAAATACCAGACAACATAGATAATGTCAATTTATGGTTTTCTAAGTCAGTATGCAGCTGGCAGGAATCCACTTCTGTTTGATTTGGATGCTAGCCTATAGCTTTGATTTCTTTTTTTTATCTCTTGCTTTATTTCTTCTAGATATTTGTGTAGTCCTTATGGAAAATCCTTTTTTTTTTTCTTTTGAGTCTCTACTTACGGTTGCTATAGAGTTGCTTTCTTCTTTTAGGAGATCTCCAGACCTATAATAACTTGTGGTACTGGTCAGGGTTTTTGTAGGTCTACTCATCTCTCCAGTTTCAGTTTCTGGACTGGGGCCTTGTACGAGGGTCAGACCATGCCCCATTCTGCACTTTTGGGTGAAGTGGTCAGGTTTCTTTTTCCATAGCCTATGAATCCTTGGGTTTCTACACTGAACTCTACTTCCTGGGGTTAGAATCCCTTGAATCGTCAAGGCCTTTTCTGTCCTTTAAGGCAGAGTGCAAGGGACCTGGAAGCCCCTGGGCATCTGGTCCGTTCCAGCCTGAGTGTTGCCCCTCCTGGGGCTTCCAGGAGCCTTTACAGGGTGGCAGCTCCCCTCTGGTAGTGCTGGGAGACTACCTGATGGTGACTCCCTTTCCTATCACCCATGGGCTTCTAGCTGACTTTCTACGTAGTCCTGGTGTAGAAGAAGACACTTAATGGAGTCCCTCCTTGGATTTCTTGAGTGTTCTACCATCTGGGGTGAACTTTAGGTTTTTGCTGGAGCACGCGTGTGGGAAGTGGGTGGCCGGCCGCCACTCAGGCAGCCATCATGGCCGGAAGAACAGCGTACATATCTACACAAATCTGGGGATTTAAAAATAGTTCCTCCCCGTGAGAGGCTGAGGACTCTGTGCTCTGCCATCCCCGATGTAGAAAACCCACAGGATGAGACTGAATTCAAATGTTGGTTTGGTTTAGTTTTCAGGCAGACCCGAAAAAGCCCATTGGGGGTCACATCCTGGCCCACGCTTCAACAACAAGGATCTGCTTGCGAAAGGGAAGAGGAGAGCTTCGCATCGCCAAAATTTATGACAGGTAACTTGATTTGTGTTTGTTTTAAGCAACTGCGCAGATAGGGAGTAACAGAGAGCGTTGGCCTACCTAAAAAATGGCATCAGTTAGGCCGTAGGTGGGAGCAAGTCTCCCTTTGAAAAGGATTTCCTTTTCAAAAGTTATTTTGAGAGAAGCATGACTAGATTAACTGTTTCCTCTGGGGACCAAGGCTGGAAAAAAAATCACGTGGGGTCCTCGAGTCTCAAGTTGCTTCTTGATATAGCCTCTGTGTATTCTTGGCCCTGAGCAAATGTTAAATAATGACATGGTGCTCTTTCATTGATCTGGCCTCCCACCTCTCTAGATTACCGTTTTCATCGAGCCCATGCCTTTTCCTTTTGGAAAGTAGAGCATGCCAATGTTATATTTTGTGGAGTTGTAAGAGCTCTCTGGTAATTTTCTGCAAATATACTTAAGTGGATTCAAAGACTTCCTGGGCCTCCCCCAAGTCACTGCGGCGGTTTCCTTGGAGGGGCCGCTGGGATTCATAATGGGCCCTGAAAAACTGAGCAGGTCCAGAGAAGGAGGACCAGGCTGGAGAGGGAACCAGAGACCACGGTGTAAAGATGAGTTGAAGGAGCTGGGGAAGAGCAGAGTTGAGGGGAATGTGATCACTGCCTCCAAGGATTTAAAAGATGGTCCTGGAGAAGATGGAAAGACTTGTTCTGCTGGGCCCTGGGCGCAATGGGTGGAAGTCACAGAGGGCCTTTGCGGAGCGGCAGATCTCCATCCAATGTGAGGAGTATTTTCCTGAAAATTGGAGTAAGACAGAAGTGAAATGGGCCGCCTCAGGAGAAGAGGCTCATCCTCCCTGGAGGTCTGCAAGTGGGGGCCATCGAACCCTTTGGAGAGGGGATTCCTTTTTAGGTTTACCTTAGACTAGCTTACTTCTTGAGTCTTCTTCCCCAGCCCCGAGACTTTCCTTTTGCAGGATATAGGGCTTGAGAAAATGCCACATCTGTGTGTTCATCTGAGCCCTCTCAACTTGCAAGACCTTGGAATCAGCTTTGCTAATTCAGCAAAAGATAACACATCCCTGCAGAGCTGAACTTCTCTTTCGAGTCTCCTTGTATATGTCAGAATCATGTAGGATGCCCTGAGAAATATAACAGCAAAGTGAATTGTTCAGCCACCTTGTGATTTTTAGTATCAGGAGAGTTATAGACCAGGGGATGGATGCTCAGTGGTGTTGGCCACTGTCCCAGAAGAGATCCAGACAGATTCAAAGAGAGATTCCCTACAGACAGGAGGGTTTCAGACGTCCTGTGTGTAGATGACCTTGTGCTGAGGCTAGATCAGGGGCCCTCCTGGATGGGAGGAGGGTCTGGCTCAGCCGCCTACACAAGAAAGACGGAGTGGGTGACAAATAATAATCACATTTAAATAGCCCTTGAAGGTTTGCAAAGTGCTTTACATACTTTATGTAACCCAGTCCTCCCAGCAATCCAGCCAGGTGCTATTACTGCCCTCATTTCATAGATGAGGAAACCCAGGTGACGGGATCTTAAGTGACGGGCTGCGTGTGCCTCTTATCCGAATGATGATGTACAAGCGGATAGAAATCCACAGCTTGTCCATCAGTCCGTCTCTGCCTGTCCACATGTCTGTCTGTCTCTCTGGACAGACGGTACAAATAGACAGTGACCTAGCATCACCCAGGACGCTCAGGCCCGGGTGGACTCTGTTCCTCATTGTTGGAAGTCTTCCAAAGTGATGAGGTCCTAGAGTCCCTGGAGTCTAGTGGGATTCCTTCTGATTCCCATGATACTTCACAAGAGCTGGACCAAGGAGCAAAGCCTTTCTGATGACGCCGCATTCTTGTGTCAGAGGAAAGACTCCCGGGGAGCTCAGAGGGTGTCTCACGTGTCCACCCTTCTCTGGCCCCTGGGCAGCTCCGCAGCATGCAGGTCCTCATCCTGCCTCTGCTCTAGGCCCCCCCAGGGAAAGATTTGCTGCCCCCCAGGACAATTTGTTCCACTTTGGCACAGCATTAATGGCTAGAAAGCCCTTTATTATATTGATCTGAAGTCTGCCTCCTGACGACTTCCACCTGTCACTCCTAACTCTGCCCTGGCTGCCAAGCAGGATTTCAAACTTGCATTTCTCTGGCTTCTTGGGACACGGGCAGACCGTGTAGCTCTTGTACCCATCATTCTGGGCAGAAACTTAGGCTCCCCCAAACCCAATGACTTGCCCAAGGTCACATGACTAGTAAGTGTTGGAGCTGGGATCTGAACTCTCTTGACCTCAGCTGCACCAATTCTCCCCCCGCATCATGCTGTCTCTCTACTTTTTATGCTGGGGTAGACTGAGCTCTATTTAATTTCAGAGGAAACTTGTTGGGTGAAAATCTGGGGAAGCTGGTCACACACACGCTCACGGTCTAATGATTGTAAATCCAGACAGGCAGACGCCTCAGATCTCCCACGTGGGCAACGTCCCTGTGCTGTCAAAGGGATGGGATGACACAAGCCGTGTTATTAGCTGGAGCTCCTTACGTGCTTTCATCCTTTGTTTCGGTAGCCCCGAGATGCCCGAAAACGAAGCCACCTTCGCAATAACAGCTGGAGGAATCGGGGATGCCAAGGAGTAGGTGGAGAATCGGCGCTGCTCGCGATGGTGGAACAGGCGCGATCCAGCCTGCAGAAAGGGAAGAAAGCGTGAAAGCAACCTTTGTTTTTTCTCATGATTCAGAGTGTTGACTAATGGGAAGTGGGTAAAAGAGATAAAAATTATTCCTTGCCTTTTAAGTACCTGGCTCCTCTCAGTTCGTCTTTTCAAAGTGTGCTCCCAGATTTGCCCAGTTCTCAGAGCAGACATTGCAGCTGAACCCAAAGAGCTCTGCCCCCCACTGTGCCATTCTCTCTCTCAGCCTTTGCTTGTCCGTCCAGAGACAGGGAAGCTTTGTGTGTACCAAGGTCGAGAGGTTCCTTGGGCCCAGGAGAAAACTGTAGGGATTGAGAATATCAGAGCGTCTGCGTGGCCTTATTCTTAGCAACAATAACCCAAGTCACTGTTTAGGGATTGGCTTCTAGCAGCTTTAAATGGCTTTTAAAGGAATCCAAGAAACCCACCCCAGAAATTGCGGAGGAGGGCAGAGAGTTAAGGATGAACCCTCCAGTGGTGGGAGATCAGCCGCTGCTTCTTGGAGCATTGTTGAGAAAGTGCCAACCTGTCAGATTTTAAAATTAACTGTAAAGTTTCAGAATGTCAGATTTTAAATGTTTAAAGGGTCAACATTGTTTCTTCTGATTATTAAATACAAAGTTTGTTCCAGCAAATATGTGTGTGTGGTGCGATTTAGCAAGAACTGTCTCCAGCTCCTGCCTCAGGCAAGGCCTGTTCTCTGCTCTGGGAGTCAAAGAGCAAGCCGGGCCAGGCCCTGCCTCTCTGGGGGAGGGTACCCGACAATGCTGAGCCTGACTTTGTATAGACTCCTGACTGGCTTTAGAGCTCAGCCACAGTTAGCTCATTTCACAAATGGGGAAACTGAGGCTCCAAGGGGAGGCGTGGCCACGCAGCCATTAAGTGGCAGAGGCAGCATTCCCCCAGGCTCCCCGCTGAGCTGCCCTTCTCTTTCTTCCATTTAAAGCCCTCCTGGGTGAACTGTTGCTTATAGAGGTTTTGCAGAACACCCTGTGTACATTATCTCCTTGGAACCTCAGAACCACCCTGTTGGGTAGGTACTGCAAATATTATGACCCCCATTTTATAAGTAGGCAAACTGAGGCTCACAGTGGTTACATGATTTGCCTTTAGTAAGTCAAGTAAATTTGGCTAATAAATGTCAGAGTAGAATTCGAATCCAGGTCTTCTGGCAAGTCAATCCAATCTACTATGTAGATCACCTCTGCGTAGAAGGCCCTGTCCCTGATCTCAAGGAGTCTGAGGGACACCAGACTCATACTCATAAAAGAATGAGAACAGCAGAGACCATGAGTGTTCACAGACCAGGGCCGTGCAGATTGTAAGCGTGGAAGGATAATGAGAGGAGGGAGATTAGAGGGCCAGGGAGGGCCTCAAGGAAGACCTGGGTTCTAGAGAGACCGAGTCCGAGTGGGGCCCCACTAAGTGAAGAGGAGAAGAAGGCCAGGGCAGGAGTTTGAGCAGAGGCATCTTGGTTAGGGGTAGGGCTGGGGTGTGGAGGAAGCAGTGGGGTCCAGAGGAAGCATTTGAAGCGTTTGGAGGCAAAAGACTCAGGTCTGAATCCGAGTTTCCCCACTTACAACCAGTGACCTTGGGCCGGTCACCCCCTGTGCCTGTTTCTCCCTCCACAAAATAGGGGGATAACCTGTGGGATCCATTCTAATTCTAAGCCTTTGGTGAAGTCGAGCAGGGCAGCTGGCGTCTAATTGGTTTGTTCATTGGTTGAGAAGGTTGGATAGCTCTCCCAGGCCAGGTGATGGAAGCCTCAAAACTTCTAAGAATTCAGACTTTCATAGAATTTTCCAGTTGTTACAGACCTTAGAGGTCAGTTAGTCCAACCTTCTAACTGAACTCCCCTGCCCTTGAGAAGCTTACCCTTCAGGGAGGGAGACAGAGCACATCAGACGAGGGTCACCAGGCACATAAGCAGTGAGGTGATGGAGCAGGGTACGGAAAGCCGGGGACACTTCTGGGAGGAGCCAGGTCTGGAAGAAGGTGGACTGTAGTAGAGGAAAGTCTTCCTCGTGCAGGGCCCAGGGTGGCCTGACTCCAAACCTGCAAGTTGCCTGGCGTCCGAAGCAGGACCCCTTCTGGAGACCTGGGACAAAGCACTACCTCTTTGGGCAGAAGGGTCAGAAATCATTTAGTACCTGTAGGAACCTGGACAAGTCACCTGTGTGGGCCTTGGTTTCCCCATCTGCAAAATGAAAAAGTTGGTCTAGACAGCCTCTGAGGCCCTTTCCAGCTTGAGAGCTAGGATACTTTCACCTGGGCTTCACCCACGTGGGCTCAGACTGTGTTCCTTCCCTCTTTGCTCCTCGGTTTCCTCATTTGTGAAAAGGAGATGATAATGCTTACCCTGCCTGCCTCCCAGGTTTTTTTGGCTTTAAAGTGCCATAGAAATGGGAGTTTCCTATTATTACTAATCTGAACACAGTCAGAGAGAAGCCTAGGACAGGCAGAATAGGAACGCAGCCTCCTGGCGAATTCACCAAACCAGGAGGGTTGCCTGGAATGGGTCAGGTCTTCCATAGGAGCAGAGACTCCCAGAGATGACTTGGAGAAGGAGGGTCAATTCATCTGTCATCAAGAGCTGAGTCAGGGACACAAGATCCCCACCCACCAACCCAAATATCAGAGAAGCCCATCCTTCAATGTCATTCATTTCCTTTATGTATTTTATGCATTTAACAACATGATTCTGAGAAGGGGTCCATAGGCTTCACCAGACTGCCCACGAGGTCCAGGACACAAACAAAGTGGAGGACCTCTGCTTTAGGGGAAGGGGCTTAGATTCTCACTGCTGAGTCCCTGGGACAGAGTCAGGGTCCACACAGGAAAGAATTTGATGTAGAGGTCAAAGAAAGGCGGAGAACTGGGCATTGTTCACATGGTCCTTCGCCAGGCTTGTCCTCAGGGCCTCTCCAGCATGGTAGAACCTGATAGATTTTCTACCCCTCTGGCACAAGAATCCATGAGCTGACATGTATAAGCCAGTATTTTAGAAAAAGCAAGTTGGCTGGAGGGCACAGCATTGGTATACCACAATGGGCTGCCATACTGGGAATGGGGTGTACTTGTCCGTACAAACACTCTATCGCTGCCTCACGTTCCTATTGAACTTTTAGCATTTCCAAAGCACTTTCACCTAGGTCATCTCATTTTGTTCTCAAACAAGCCTATGAATTTGGAAGGGCAGTTATCACCTTCCCTTTCCTGGTAAACCCCGATGTGTCCAGAAGCGGGTGGTGAGGAGAGTGGAGACTGGGCCATAGAAGAATCAGGTAACCCAGCAAGGTTTGTTGAAGGACATTTTTATAGCCAGTCAAAGTCTGAAGGATGAAGGCACAGGCATTGGGGCTTCTTCTAGAAGGAAGAAGGTGGCCTTGTTCCACATCTGCTGATCCAGGCTGGCACCAACCACTTGTGCCACGGAAATGCCATAACAGGACAAAATGGTTTCCCAGTAAGTCCCATCTCTTGGGGGTGCTGGAGACGTTTCACCAGTTTTCCTGACTTCCTGGAGATTCTAGGGCAGTGGTTGGTGGGACGACACAAGGTGTTATCTGTTCCCTCTGCCTTTAGGGCTATGCTTTGGGATGTTTAGACCCTGTAATTGATTAACAGAGTGAAAGAGGGAGAAAAGAAAAAGGGAGGGAGCGATTCCATTGTTCAGCCCTGTGCAATTTTATTATTTATGAAAGATGAGGAAGTGATAAGCATGGATGGACAAGGCCATTCTAGGTATTCTAGGCAGGGAGAATGGTAGGAACAAAACCTTGGAAGTGGGAACGTGAAAGAAATTTCCAGGAGAGAGGGATAGAATGGTGCATCTGCCGCAGAGCATCCAGGAAGGGTATCCAGTTACAACTAGAAGGGTAGACTGGGGGCCTCAAAAGCCAGGCTGAGATATCTGGGCTTCTCCTCGTCTGATTGGTCATGAGCAGCAGGAGATTCAGAGCCAGGGGAATGAAATGATGACACTGGCCTTTGAGCCCTGAGCTGCCTCTCCTGGGTCCCAAAGCTAGCCTGACTACCCATTAGCAGTGAACTTTGAGCTACAGTTATTCGACAGGAGCACAGACATGCTCCTAAGGCCACTATTTCATACAATGCAGATCCCAGAGATAAGCCTGTGGGTTTGTTTGTTTTACTGCACTAATTCCTCAAAACTAATGATAATCATAATAATAATAGCTAACATTTATAGTTCCCCTACTAAGTGCTAAGAACTTTACAAATATCATCTCATTTCATCCTCATAACAGCCTTATGAGGTAGTGCTGTTATTATCCTCATTTTACAAATGAGAAAACAGGTACAGAGAAGTTTAAGTGACTTGCCCACGGTCACTCAGCTAGCAAGTATCTGAGGCAGAATTTGAACTCAGCTCTTCCTGCCTCCAAATTGGAGTGCCTTGACGTCCCTTTCAGATCTGAGATTTTGACGTGAATCAGAAGAGAAGTTTCCTTCAGCCAGTGTCCCATCATAGTTTCTTTGGGCAATATTTCCTTCTTGCCTGTGTGGGGACAATGATGGGAAATTCTGATGCTGGGTTTGAAAATGAAGGTAAAAGGAGAGACAAGATTCCAAGCATGATGGATTTATTAGTTAGGCTAGCAGGAGCCGATAAAGTGGATCAATGGCCTCTTTCAACGACAATAGACCCTGAGTGAAGGCCGACTGGGATCTAGCTATGTCTTCCTTCTGACTGACCTGACAGTACATCACCGGGGATCTCCCCTGGCAAAGGAAAGACTATCCCAATTGGTAAACATTTTCATGAGGAGGTGGGTTAAGAATTACTTTGACTTCTCTCCATTACTTTCTGTAGGGAAGATGGGAGTAATCCTCAGGTGATAGGATTAGTCTGGAGACGTTGATAAAGCCTGTGTACCTGGGCCTTTAATTAAATTAACTTAAATTTGAGTTAAGTGGGTGGTGGGTGAAATCCACCCACTTTAAAATCCATTTTAAATGTTATGCTGAATTGAAAGGACCTGGGAATCAAGACTTTCCTACTTCGTGGCTCCCTACTATGTACTGGGTGTTCCAAAAGGTTTAAATGAGTAAAGCTTTTAGCACGTCCTGTACACGCAATTCTTCTGCCAGGAGTCTCATGACGCTAAACAACAGGATCTCTAAGTTAGAAAGGACTTCAGAGGCCAGGTAATCGAGCCTGACCAGAAATTCCCTCTACAACATACTCCACAATCAGTCAGCCTGCCATTAATTAACAGCTTCCATTGGGAGGAACCTACTAACTCCAGGCAGCCCATTCCACTTTGGGACAGCTTTAATTGTCAAGAAGAACAAGTCTGCCATGTATAGTCTTAGAAAGAACATGCCTGGTAGGTCTCCAAGGCCAGAGGTGGACCAAACTCTTCCTGATTTGCAGGCTGTCTCTCTCTCTCTCTCTCTCTCTCTCTCTCTCTCTCTCTCATCTGTCTCTCTGTCTCTCTCTCTCTCTCTCCATTAGGCCACACTGCTTCTCAGATCCAGTAAAACCTTCAGGGCTTTTTCAGGTAACTATTTAGCCATGCCTTTCCTCTCTTGACCTGGTAAAATAAATTATTCAAGCCCATATCTAGGACTTTACCTTTTTAGTCCCTCCTGAATTTCATCTTATTAGCATTGCCCCTGCATTCTAGCCTGCTGAGGTCTTTCTGGATTCCACTCCATTTCGTTTGCAAATCTGGTAAAGTTGGTATCAGGAGGCAATGTATAAAATTCTTTGCAAACCTTCAAGTGCTATTGCACCTTCCTATTTGCTATTACTATTATTTTATTATTTCTCCATGGCATTGATTAAAAAAACCCAAAGATTAGCATGAAGGTCCCAAGTGAATGTCCAGGGCAGGGATGGCTTTTGCCTTTTTTTGTATGACCATCTCTTGGCCTGGTGCCTGGCACGTAGTGGGGTCTTAATGTTCGTTGGCTTGATTTACCCTCTGGGGCCATCTTTCCTGGATGCTACAACAACAAAACCCTGAGTCTTCTTCTTCTCCACTGCTCTGCCCGCTCCCCCTCCCCACTTGCCTTTTCTTTTCTTCTCCAATGTCTATCCTTTCCCATCCTTCTACATTCCTGTGTAAATTTTTAGGTGAGAAGGCCCTTGGGTGCTGGGGGCAAGACCATGTCATAATTTAGATTGGCAAATGACAAGTGCCAATCTCATATTACTCCACAGGCTCGGCATTAGTCTAATTAAGTGCAAATCAGCTTCTTCCAGGCCTCCTCCTTCCTCCTTCTCCTTTCCTAATTCCAGTTGGCTCATTTCCACCACCCCTTTGGTCCACTAATCTTAGTGAGCTCTTAGCTTCAAGTGGAAACTACTTTTCTCCAAGTTCCCTGAAACCTGATTCGTGGGGTTTGCCATGGCAGCTCCCAAATGAATCCCCTTCTTCCTTCTGCTTATACAGGAGGGGAAAGAATGTTAGCTTTTGAGTCAGAGGACCAGGGTGGGAATCCCAGTTTTGGCCACTTATTACTGGTGTGAGCTCAGTCAAATAGGCTACTGTTTGAACCTCAGTTTCCTCCTCTGTAAAATGAGGAGCTTGGACTATAACCAAGTACCTTGCATGCATTATTTTATCTGATCCTCTCAATAACCTGGAGATCAGGTGCTATTAGGTACTATCGCCACTTTATAAATGCGGAAACTTGAGCTGAGAAGCATAGGGGCGCTCAGTGAGTCTGAGGCAGGATTCAAACTCAGGACTTTGTGCCTCCAAGGCCAGGACCCTGTGACCCTATGACACGGTTCAACTCCTAACCTTCCCTCTGATCGTTTTCTCCTCCTTGGTTCCTTTACCTTTTGAAAAAGTTACATTGAAGCCATTCTTTTTTTACAAGAGTTATTTTGATCCAATAGTATTGAACCTCCCTTGTAACAAAGAAAAAGCAATAAAGTAAAACCTTGTGACAAAGTGGAGCTCCCTCTCCCTATTTCTTTATCTAGAGAAGGGAAGGTGTTTTATTATCTCCTCTGTGGTAGTGATGATTGCAACTAACTGCCCCTGTAATCTTTTTTTTTTTTTGAAGGCTGAAAGTTGTGTGCCTAGGGTCACACAACTAGTAAGTATCTGAGGCTGGATTTGAACTCAGGTCCTTCTGATTCCAGGGCCGGTGCTCTATCCACTGTGCCACCTGGCTGGCCCTCCTTCTGTAATCTTGATCATTGTCATCTCAGTCTGGAGTTCTCCTGAGATTTCCAAAATTCTGCAGTTCTTTTACAGGTTAGAAGCACCACCAGCCCTCCTCTCACCTCACTGTTCCTTAGGCTGCTGCATATCTGCTCCTGAACCTCCAAATCTCTGCTTCTTTTCCAGAGAACTCGGGGGTTGAGTCCAGCTTGGCCAGGTGAACTTGGACAAGTCACTTCTAACTTCTCTCGGCCTCAGTTTCATCACCTGTAAAATGAGGAGCTCGGACCACATGGTCTCTGTGGCCTCCTTCCTGCTCTCTTCAGTCCAGGACGTCTGTTTGATTCTTCAGTTCCTTTGGCCCAAACCAGAAAGGACACACTCAAAGATCATGCTGGGAAAAGATTTCTTTTTTCTAGCTGTGGTCAATTCTAAAAATACCGAGCACCCACCCTGAGTAAAGCCCCGTGGTGGGGGCTGAGTCACCAAAAATGTAAAGCTAACTTTCCATACAAGTTGTAGGTTTGTGAGACGTTTCCTGAGAAATGTTTTGAGATGGTTCAAGGGTGCTGGACTTGGCGGCACAAAGTCCTGAGTTTGAATCCTGCCTCAGACTCACCGTGTGCCCCTATGCCTCTCAGCTCCGGTTTCCACATCTATGATATGCATGGTCAATCAATGTGGTGAGGTTTTATTTAAACAGAGAGAGGGATGATAAACATGATGGATGAAGCCAATATGGAAGACATAAGACCCCTGTAAGTCCCATGAGTACCAGGGACCCAGCTTTTAAAAAATGTATTATTTCCCTTAATTCAGCAAATATTTATTATGTTCATGTTATTCGAGGTGAGAAGAAGCACAGCTTGGTGCTTACACTGCCAGCCTTGGAGTCAAAAAGACCTGCATTCAAAGCCTGCTTCAGACACATCTTGACCTGACACACTTAACTCCTCCATGCCCTGGGCTACTCTAGAAGACTGTAAATTACAGAGGGTTCCCCAGCTATACTGTCAGAAGGACTTTCCTTCTGGGAATGCTCCAGACAGAATACAATTACAGATCTGGACCTCAATCCCTCTCTTCTCTCCTCCCTCTCCCTCACTCCACCATGAAATGTTCTAGGCATGGGGTTAGTCCCAGAGATTTAAAATAAAGCATTCCTGGCCCTCATCCTACCCAGAAAAGTAAATAAATGCAATTGGAGGGAGGAAAGAGGACCAGCCATGCCATAGGAACCCAGATCAGGAGCTGTACAGGACCTCAGACCCCCTAGTTTTACAGAGGAGGAAACTGAGGCCCAGAGAGGTCATTGCTGAGACACTGGGATTCTAACCCAGCTCCTCTGAATCTGTAGCTAGCGGTCCTTCTGCTGTGCCCTGCTTCCTCCTGGGGTAGTCAGGAAAGATTTCCCATATGCTTTGGCACTGGAGCTGAGCCTTGAAAGAAGCTAGGGTTTCAGAGAGACAGAGAGGTGAGGAGCAAAGCCTTCCAAGTATGTCAGATAGCCTGGGCAAAGGCACAGTGCTCTGTACCTAAGAAAGAAGTGGTATTCCCCAGGAGACAGTGGTCAAAGGAGATGACCAGGCAGAGTTAGGGGTTTTTTTGTAATTAAATCATATTTTATTTTTTCCAATTATATGTAAAGACAATTTGCAACATTCATTTTTTTAAGATTTTGAGTTCCACATTTCCCCCCTTCCTTCCCTCCTCTCCAAGATGGCAAGCAATCTGATTATACATATGCAATCATGTCATGTTGTGAAAGAAGAAACAGAACAAAAGGGGGGAAAACACGAAAAAAACAAAGAAAGTGAAAATGGTAAGTTTTGATCTGCATTCAAACGCCATCAGTTCTTTCTCTGGATGTGAACAGCGTTTTCCATCATGAGTCCTTGTAATTGTCTTGGATCACCGTACTGCTGAGAAGAGCTAAGTCTATCACAGCTGATCATTGCACAGTGCTGCTGTTACCGTGCACGGTGTTCTACTGTTTCTGCTCACTTCACTCAGCATCAGTGCATGTAAATCTTTCTAGGTTTTTCTGAATTCTAGACCAGGCAGTTTTCAAAAGAAGAAATTCAAGGTATCAATAGCCAGATGGAAAATGGTTCCAAATCACCAGTAGTAAGAAATGCAAATTGAAACAGCTGTAGGTTCTAGCTCACACACATCAGATTGGCAAAGATGGCCCCCCAAAAGGAAAGTGACAGTTGTTGGGATGCCAGGCACTCCAATGGATTGTTGGTAGTAGCTGTGAGTTGGTCCAGCTATTCTTGAAAGCAGCTGGGAATTATACCCCAAGGCCATGTAAATGTGCACCCCTTGATTCCATAATACTAATACTACTAGCCTCATACCTTCCAAGAGGTCCAAGACAGAGGAAAAGGCCCCATATGTACAAAAATATCACAAAAATTTATCAGCCAGTACTTTTTATTGTCACAAAGATTGTAAGCAAAATGAGTGCCCATCAATTGGGAAAAAGCTGACCAGATTGTGGTACATGAATGTATTTGGATATTATCGTGCTGTAAGAAATGAGAAAAGGGACAGATTGAGAGAAATTTGGGAAGGTGATGAGGGGCGTAGTGAGCAGAACCAAAACAATTTCTATAACAGCGATGTGGTAGTGACAGATAACCGTGAAGGACTTCAGAACTCTGCGCCATCCCAATGCCCAGAAGACGGAGGATGAAGCCTGTTTCCCGTGTCTGGGCAGAGGCTTGATGAAGGAGGGGCCAGAAGGACACAGATACTTTCACATGAGGCCAGTGGGTGATTTTGTTTTGCTTAAATCAAATATGCTTTTTTATAATAAGAGAGGTCTTTTTTTTGGGGGGGGGAGTGGAAATATACTCAGAGAGCGATACTAATGTCAAAAAAAAAAGAGAGAGAAAAAGAAAAGTGTCACTGAAATATTTTAAAATACACAGAAGGGGAATCAGACTAGCAGGCCAGTGTTGAAACTACCACATTTAGCTTAACATGTACTTTAAAAAGCCAAGCTATAATAATAGAGCTTTGTGGTTTTCTACACAATCTTTTTTCTCCTGTTTTTTTTTCTCTGCACATAGAAATGTTGTGTTTTCCCTGTTTGATAAGTTCGTGTCTGATAAGTTCATAATAAAAAATAAAATATTTAAATGTTTGATAAGTTCATGATAAAAAACAGATTTTTTTTTAAATAAGAAAGGACAGTGACCCTCTAAGAGCTGGGATTACAGTAGGAATTAGCGGAAGAAGTCAGATAGGAACGTCTGGAAGAGATTGAGTGATTGATGCTGGCCCTTAAAAAGTGCCTGGTTAACTAATTCATTAATGAGAAAAGATGAAAGCCTTGACGGAATATTATCACGGGAGGAGAGAGCATGAGTCTGGGCTAGAGAAGGTACTGTCTTGGACATGAAGGAGCCCAAAGCGATATAGGGAAGGAAGGCTTTGGGAATGGGGGCATAGAGCTGGGTGTTATGAACAAAGAGTAACAGAAGCCATAGGAACTGATGAGATCAAGTCCTCTCACAGGGGTCCGATGAGACAAAGGATGCCAAAAAGTGCTTGGCAGATCAGAAGAGCCCTGTCCAGCCCAAGCCCTATTATCATAGGAGAGAACTAGCCAGAAATCATTTGAGATGGTGAACGTTGTGCGAAATCTAAGATCTCCGTTTTTACAGAGGAGGAAACTGAGTCCTAGAGAAATGACTTGGCCAAGGTCGCTCATTCATCCTTTTTTTTTTTTTGCAGAGGCAAGATTTGAACTCAGGTCTTCTGCCTTCAACTTTATTGTTCAATCCAGCAATGAACTGGTCCCAACAGGTCCTGTGTGTCACCTGCTTCAGCTGGAAGCAAAGCCTGCAGAAAAAGACATTTTGTAGGAATCTAGGTGGCACCATAGTACATAGAGCTTTGTGCTTGGAGTCAGGAAGAACTGAGTTCAAATCCAACCTAAGACACTTAATAATTGTGTGACCCCGGACAAGTCATTTAACCCTGTTTGCCTCCAGTTTCCTCATCTTTAAAACGAACTGAAGGAAGTGGCAGACTACTCCTGTATCTTTACTAAGAAAGCCCTAAGTGGGGTCACGAATGGACTGAACAACAAAACACTTAATAAAAGCACTGACACTAAAAGATCTGGGTTCAGATCCAACCTCTTCAATCTACAGTGTGACAGAGGCAAGTCACTTTCCCTCAGTTTCTCCTGATGTAAGAAGAGGGGGTGGGATAATATGGCCTGGGGAGCCTCGATTCAGTCAAGTCCCTAAGCATTTACTGAGCCCCTACTGTGTGCCAAGCACTTTGTTCAGTAAGCCCTGGGGATACAAAGACAAAAAGTCCCTGCTCAGGCTAACCGGGGAGCCCAGTGAATCCGATCTAATCAACATCAATTAAGGGCCAGTTCACGGAAAGCCGGAGCAGGGCTTTTAGCTGCCAGCATTTATTAAGCGCCTGCTGTGTGCCTCTGCGCTAGGTAAGTTCGGGGCACCTCCAGAAAGGCGGGGGCGGGAGGTTCCGCCCACGGGCACGCGCCTCTAGCAGGGAGGGGGGGAGGGGCACACGAGCCGTCCCCGGTCTCTCTCCACAGTCTTCTGGCTCAGGACGGCCCAGGCCCCGCGCGCAGGCGCAGCGCAGGCTGGGGGAGGGGCGGGGCCTGCGGGCAGCTCCATAGCCTGCAACATGGAGGACATTGTTGTCGTCGCAGCGCGGCTTCTGCAGCCCTGCGGCCGCAGTAGCGGCCAGAACCCCGGATTCTCCACCCCCCGCCACGCTACGCAGAGTGCGCAGCCCCGCAGTCGCGGGCGGGCGGCGAGCTGAGGCCGCCAGGAATGTTACGTAGCGACTCGGCCGCTCCCCGCCCCTCCCCCTCCCCTCCCCCTCCCCCTCCCCAGTTTACGCCACGTCGTCGCCCGGGCCGCGCGCGAGAGCTCTACGCGCGCTGCGTAGCTCCGGGGCACCAGGGCGCGCGGCGGGTGGCGGCCGCTGCGCAATCGGCGTGGCGCGCGTTCGGGAATGGCGCTAGGCGGGCCGCGCGGGGCTGGGGGGAGGGGCGCGCTATTCCTGGACGCGGTTTACGTGCCTCCTCGGCCGTGCGTAGCGCTCGAGTCGGCGCGTCGGCCGCCATTTTGTGGAGCAGCGCCGCCGAGGGAGGAAGGAACGTCCGCCGCCGCCGCAGCGTGCCCGCCTTCTCCCAGCCCCGCGCCCGTCTCCGACGCGACCGCAGGCGACGGTGGCGACGCCGGCGACGGGAGACGTCGCCGAGGAGCGAGCGATTCCCAACCCCGGGCCCGCCTCGGCCTCCCCAGCCGCCGCCGCCGCCGCCGGGGCCCTCCGCGCGGCCTGTGCCTCCGCCGCCGCCTCGCTCCTCCTCAGGCCGCCGCCCGGCCGCGCCCCGCTGTCCGACCCCGGCGTCACCATGCGAGGAGGCGGCTTCGGAGACCGCGACCGGGACCGGGACCGCGGAGGGTGAGGCTGGGGAAAGTGAGGCAGTGGGCGGGGGGGAGGGGCCGACCCGGGCCCAAGCTGACGGGACCTCGGGGCGCCCCCAGGGACAGGCGGGGAAACCGAGGCACGGGGGAGGCGTAGGCCGGAAGGGTCTTTGTTGACTGGGGAGGACGCGGAAAGGGGAGACCGAGGCAGGGGTGGCGTAGGCGTCGCTTGGGCCCTTGTAGCGGTGGGGAGCTGAGTCCCAGGCAGGGGCAGAGTCGTAGAGTGGACAGCGGCAGAGGGGGCCCTGGAATCCTCTGGTTCGGTCCGTTGTGTAGATGGGGAAACTGAGGCGGCTCAAGCTGCAGTCTAGACGGCAGCCTGGAGGCGGTCGGCGCCGCCCCTTCCTCCCCGCGAAGGGGAAGAGAGCGAGTGCTTGAAGACCGCGGTGCTCCCATTCGCAGACCAGAAGGGGGGGGGGTCACCGAGAGGGTCGAAGGGTTTTCTGGCAGGCAGGGCATCTTGGGAATGTGAAACCCTCATTCAGAGGACTTTCGGGCCCCGGGGGGGGGGAGGCGGCGCGCCCTCGGGGCCAGGGAGGGGGCCCTGCCGTCGGCTCTCCTCCTGCTCTAAATCCTGTTCGATCGAAGGAGAAGGTGGGGGGAGGGGAAAGGAGCCCGGCCCTGAAAGCTCACCTGGGAGTTGAGTGGACGCCCCCGCCCTCCTCCCTCCACGGTGTAGGCCTCGGACCTGTGGAATTTTAGCCTTGGGGGGTCTGGAGACCCGGAGTCTCTAACGGGAGCGTTGGTAGTGAGGGAAAGAAAGCAAGCCCCCCCGCCCCGAGACAGAAATAGACCTTGTAAAACAGATAGTACAAGGAAAAGGATCTCCTGTATTCCGTGGGACGGTGGAGGAATGCAGACGGATACGAGGGAATGGAAGTTTCTTAGGGACCGGGATTACTTTGGTTTTAGGTTTAGCGTTTAATGCTTAAAGAATTGAAGACGGTAGCGTTTTTCCCTGTTGCATCTGTTTGTTGCCTTGCTCCAGCTAGGGTCTAGTGTCTAGCTTTTGGAGTTCGGAGTTCTTAAGATGCTCAAGTTAGTCGGCTCTTTAATAGCCCCTTAATTCCTATAGTGCTGCATTTCACAAGCGTTCATCCACTCGGTCTTAGAGGGATCTTGGAAGCAAACGGCTTCTAGCCTGGTCAGAGGACTTTCACTTGATCACATGACTAATTGACCGGCCCTGGCCTGGCAACTAGCCAGGTGTACCGATTCCCACTCTTGCTCTTGACCTTTCTCCTCAGATGGTATGAGTTGAAGAAAGGGGGGAGATCTAGTGGGCATTAAGTAAGACATTTGTTCAGTTGCAGTGAGGACTCCACTAGTGCAGAGTAATGTTGAATTTCTATCTAGAGAAGATTCAAAGAAAGCTAGTGCTGCCATTTTGGAACGTGCTCTTTTACTTGTAGACTCTTAAGTGTGGCCTCTTTCTTAACTGAAGAGGTGATTTGGGGCCCAGTGAAGGGAATAAACATATTTAACCAGTTGCTGCCTCTTTGACAGGTCTTAAGTCAGCTATGAATTTAGGTGAGACACTATTGGAGTTTTGGTTTTTAAAGCTCTGTTCATTCTACTGGATCTTGGATCCTTAACATGGTCAGATGACTTTCCTCATTATAAAAGTTCAAATTTTGGGAAGGAGAAGTTTAGATTTAAGTTTTTATACAAGCTGCATAATTCTAAGCTTCCAGAATGTTAAATGGTGGTGTAAAGTCTTTGCAGGGGTAGGGGGGGAGTTCTGGATAAATTTGAACTCTAAAAACCAATAGATCAGGTCTCCAAAGTATTGAAATACATAGTAGTAGAATCATTCCTGACTTTGGCTCTCAGTGTCAGTTTAACTTTTTTTTGTAAGAGTGAAATGGTTTGAACTTATCTATTCCTTATACAAATACCAAACATAGACACATTTAATGATAATGCACCGTACCTTAATGTGTTACTATCTGGAGAAGACAGCAGCTTCTGATTTTTGGTTCATTACTTAGCATTATTCCTTAATGCTTCCATAAGTTTCAGATGACAAACCAATTATTTTAGTACAAATAAATTGGTGCCCTTTTACAGGTCTGCCTGTAAAGACCTTTTCCTTCCCCCATCAAATATCGTAACTTGTTTTGCTGTTTTACCATTTTTGCCCAAATAACTAAATTGTTAAATGATAATACATAGGAATGGATATGGTTAAGTAAGTGATGATTATTTCAGGTGGCTTGCTTTTGTGATATGGAGTAAAGAACTGGCCAATGGCTTCTAAACATCCTTTTTATATGTATGTCCCAGAAATTTTCTAAGATTAAATATTAAACATCCAAAAATAACCAGTATAAATGTTGGATATTACTGATCTCCAAATTACATTCTTGCAAAGCCCACTTAAACAGTTGTTATCTTCAAAGATGGACTAGATCATACGTACAAATCATGTGGGCAAAAAGTTGCAACTTTGATCTTTTCGACTTTACGTGTGTTTGGTAGGGTTGGATAGTCTTCAGTTTGTAATGGTTGTGTCCAGAAACATTGCAGTATAATAGGACAGATTATAATTATAAGCTGCTAATTAGTAAAATTTAAATCACTAAAGAAAGTTGTTGGGCTTATTAAACAACATTGGTATAAACAGTCTCATTGTGAAAATAATACATGAAGTGTCGTAAACCATTTTTTAAGACCGCATCACCACCCAAGCTGCCATTTTGTGTGCAAAATAATATTAATAGCAAGAGCAAAAGTGACATTCTTATGAAAATAGTTCCATCATTTATTTGTTAGTAAAAGGGGGGGAGGGCAATGTTAAAACCAGGCTAAAAATAGCCAGGAAATTTAAATGAAAAACAAAAATAGAAAACAACAAAAAACCATAGGCTTTTGCCTTCTTATTTGAAGAAGAAGCTGTTCTGCTTTGCTTCATTAGTCTTGGCTAAAGAAAATGACTGCTTCAACTGGGAATTGTTTATATAAAAAGAATGAAACATTCCCCCCCACACACACATACAAACTATCTTTCTTAGTTTTGTTTGCTTTAAACTATTTAAAGTGAATGTAAATTTTTGGGTAATAGCAAACAAAGTCTTTATTTTGAAATAACAATCATTAGGCATTTTACTTATACAGCCTCATTTTTATATACTGGTACTGGAGTACTGGTACTCATTTTTATATCCTGGAATTTTAAAAAGCACATTTGAACAACTTTTATTTGGAGGAATTTGTCCATTTAATATATACTCCAAAATAATTTTACACATTATCTTTTTCAGAAATTTGGTTAAAAGATTAGGAGGAAATATGCCATGTTTTATGTATGCTTCCTTTAATATTTGCTGGCTCTAATAATCAGTTTTTTTTTTTCCCATACTTGAGTTCTATATGCATGAATATGAAGCTGGCTTTATTCAGAGGTTGAGGGGAAAATCCATCATTAAGCTACGTAGCTAAAATGGCTGTCTTTGCTGGTTTCATTTTTGAACTTCCTTTATGGTTTTCCTTACTGATTGGTGAATGATTCTTTTGTGAAATAAGCCAGTGGTTTGAAAGGGACATCAGTGATTTTAATTCCTTAAAACAAGTTGGAACTGTTCTTTTTGTTCTTTTCTATTTATGTTTAGAGAAGATTAATTGTGTATTTTAATATTTTGAAATACAGGAAAAAGTTGGAGACTCTAGTTGAATTTTTAAAAATAAGAAATTCCTTAATTATAAAGTTGGAGTTCCAGAATTGCTTCTGTAGCAATAAGTTGTTCTGAGTAGACTGTGAAAGAAGAATCTAATTAGGCATGGCACATTACGCATCCTAATTCAGAAAGCTGGGAGAAATAGCTCGTGGTTTCCTGATGTTCAGTTTTATGGAACAGGCATTAATGAGGAAGTAATTAGGCAGCCAGATTTTGTTGTCTACAAGTGTAGCTGTCTGGAATTGCATTTAAGGCTTAATTTAATATTATATTTAATTAATAACTAAAAAAAAGATCTAGTATACTTTTTGAAAAATGTAAATAAAGTGGACTGATTTTGATGGGCTTAGGTTTGGAGCAAGAGGAGGTGGAGGCCTACCTCCAAAGAAATTTGGTAATCCTGGGGAACGTTTACGCAAAAAGAAATGGGACCTGAGTGAGCTGCCAAAGTTTGAGAAGAACTTTTATGTGGAACACCCTGAAGTGGCCAGGCTTACCCCGGTAAGTTTCTACGGTTTTGTAAACATGAAGAAATTTTTTAAAAGGCCAGAGTGTACTTAAGTAGTGATTTTTGTCTTAACAAGCTATGAGTCTCTTTTTTTCTGTATATAAGAGCTATGACTCTATTTTGAGAGTAAAAACCTGCATGAAAAGTGCATATGTGCACATGTGGATACATTTTCATGCTTCACTGATGTGGTTCCCTGCTGCATCTGGATCCTTTAATCTATTTTTTTCTTTGATTTTATATCTTTCTTCTGTTACAGTTGATCAGGTATAAAATATGTTTTAGCAATGCAGTGATTTCAGTGTCTCTGGAAAATATAAATAGCATTTGTTGCTTACTGTAGTATTTGAGAGCTAGGAGATGAGAATTAAGTGTCTTGTCAGGTTCATGGGGTTTGAAGTTGGAAGGGACTTTAGAGAAGACCTAGTCCAATATTTGCTTTACTTTGTGCTAAACAAATAGTCAATTATAAAATAAAGCAGTCTGGTTACTTATTTCCATTCCATATATTGACTGTGTAATAATCTGAGTTTGAACTATTACATATGATACAGAATTAAAAATTAACCGGGGCCTTCGTCAAAATGTTCTTTGTATATTTTATACTTTGATGACAACTTGACAGAAAGGATAAGATGATAGAACTTTTTTTTTTTGCGTGATGATGACCCTAGAGCCCTAAAAGATTCTCAGCCATCCAAAGAAAAATCCACATTTCCAGGCAGGTTTTTATAGTGGGAAGAGCACTAGGCTAGGAATGAAGAGACTAGTTGGCTGCGCCATTGGTGAGCTACCCCGCTCGGAACACAGTATTGAGCCTCCTTGCCTCTTGGTCAAAGAGCATTTCTTAAGCCCCTAACTGTATGGCTGTCAGTGAGCTAAGCCCTGGCTTCACTAGATCATTTGTGACATGAGGCTAGTATTACTTCCCGGGGTCATTTTAAACATCAGAAGAGATAAGGGCTATGAGAATAATGCATGTGATACAATTTTGTTACTGAGAAGCCATGTAAACTATAAAAATTAATTTCTAGCAAGATTTTTGACAACATGAGTTGAAACATGGTTAGGATGCCTTGAAAAATTAGAACACCTCTACAATACCTACTTCCCAGACCATTCTAGATAATTACTATGTTTTTATGTTTTACTATATGTAAAGTATCTGCCAGGTAAAAATCTTACGGGAAAAACAACTTAAATGCAAACTTGAAAAAGGTTAGCTATTCTATATTGTGCATCTCATTAAGGTCTGCGTATGGATAGGGAATTGCTGACCTCTTGCTACACCTCAGTATAATCCAGTGGAATTTAATTCAATTACTTAAAAGAAAATCATAATTAAAAATAACTAGCATTTACATAATGCCTACTATGTGCCAGGCACCGTGCTAAGTGTTTTTACAAATGTTACCTCATTTGATACTTAAAAACAGCCCTGAGAGGAGGTTATAGGTGTTATTATCCTCACTTTACTTTTGAAGAAACTGAGATAAGTAGAAGATAAGTGACTTGTACAAGGTCGCATAATAAGAGTCTAAGACCTGATTTTGAACTTGGCTCTTCCTGACCCCAGGCTCGGCCCTCTTTCCGCTGCACCACTAGCTACCTCAAAAGATGCCCATTAGGTTGAGGCATGCTTAAAACCAGTAGGAGGAAACAGCATTTTAAAGGCTTCCTAGACACTCAGGTGTACTTACGGTTTTATTTTAATGAAATAGGAATTCCCTTTAATGGTTGCCAAGTTAAAGGAAGCTTTGTAATAGCTGCTTTGTGCTTACTTGCTTGGTTTTGTTTTACCGTAGTACGAGGTTGATGAGCTGCGCCGGAAGAAGGAGATTACAGTGAGAGGGGGAGATGTTTGTCCTAAGCCAGTGTTTGCCTTCCATCATGCTAACTTTCCCCGTAAGTATTCTTCAGTTTAGTCAAGTTATTCACATAAACGTTTGTGACTGTCGTGTATAGAGACCACTGATGCAGAAACTGATAAAGGGAAAGATTTATTTAGTTAGTCGAAGGGTAAACAGGAAGGGTAATTGGTAATTTTACGTAGATTTCATCTAGAGACTAGGTATCCTTATCTGGTGGCATGGGCAGGGTTCGAACTGGAGAACTCTGGGTGTACAGATTTTGATGGGTGACCTGGAAAGGAGTGCCCACATAGGTGAAGTCCTGCATCTAATGACATACACTAGGCATTATTGATTTCCTTTAGCAAATGGAGCTTGGGGAGACTAGGTCATAAAGTTCTTAATGACTTGGAATTTCAAACCTTGTCAAAAGTGTATAGACTTTTGAGAGAGGAGAAAGTGATAGATACTAAGGGTGTTCTAAAGTGTTCTCTCCTGTGAACTTCGCATGATTTTAAGAGACTTTGTGAGATTCCTCTAGAGCAGAGATTCTTAACCAGTGTTGTGCCTTGGGCACCTAAGCAATGCAGTTGTCCAGAAGAGTACAAGGGTAGTTTGGTCTGGTCTTTAAACTCGATTTCTACCAGAGAGATGAAACTGTTGTTGTCCATTGGAGAAGCATGTTCCATTCTTATTGGATGTGCTTATAAATCTTTTATTTCTTAGGTACATGTGCATAGCAAACAGTTAGCCTTTATTTCCTTTCATATTGAATGTGAGTTATAGAAAGATAAGGGGGTACAGAGATCCAAAACAGTTGGGAAACACTGCTCTAGAGTTTTGACGTTATGTATTGTTATAGGAAGTGGCAAAATATGAGGTATTCCCCAGCGGAGTTCTGTACAGCTGTTAATGATGTTCATGTGCTTTTAAATTTTGAGTGAGGTGTTATGTTTGTTGTCTCGTAGAGTACGTGATGGATGTGTTAATGGATCAGAACTTCACAGAACCAACTCCGATTCAGTGCCAGGGATTTCCATTGGCTCTCAGTGGCCGGGATATGGTGGGCATTGCCCAAACTGGCTCTGGGAAGACTTTGGCGGTAAGTACCGAGAGCCATATAAAGCGATATGTCATATGTACAGTCAGTGTTCGTTTTGTCTGCCTCTGTGAGTGGCTGAATTCTATACTGAGAGACTGCCTAGTGGAGAGTGTCCTGAAGTCCCCGGGAGACCCTGATTTGAATTGCACAATAAGCAAGTTCTCAAACCTCTCTGTGTCTGTTTCCTGTTTCTCCTGTAATTCCTGCTTTCTGTAAGACAGGATAGGTGTGAGGAAAGTTTCATAAGCTTTCAGACGTTACATAAGTGGGAGATCTTCTTAATTCAGTTGATAAATTGCATTTTCTCCCATGCTGTCTGTAGATACTGCGACTTGCTTTAGTTTGGGGACTTTGTGAAATGGCAGAAACTTTACAGGAGCTAGTTTTTCCCCCCCTAGGTTTCAGCTGAATTTACTTTGGTGTGCTGTAAATGAAAAGGCAGTGTCCTGTAGTAGAGAGGATGCAGTATGCAGTCCTCGGGAGGCCTGCGCTGGAATTCCTTCCTCCCTCACTAGTAGTATTGCGGCCTTAATGCAAATCAGCCTCCTTGGCTTCAGCTTTCTCATATGTCACTAAGCACCGTTACTTACTTCAAAAGGTGGTTGTGGAGAGAAGTGGTTTGTGAGCCCTAATGTGCTGTGTAGACACGAGTGGACATCTCTCCGCTGAAGGCCTGACGTTGTTTATTAAAGCTTTCTCCGTGTCCTTCTTTTTCAGTATTTGCTGCCTGCGATTGTTCACATCAACCATCAGCCGTACCTGGAGAGGGGGGACGGCCCGATCGTAAGTGCCTCGTTTTGCTTTTTAGCCTGGGAAGTGTTGAACAGATGCGCACTGTATGTGCCGAGCACCTTGCTAGCTCGTTATAGGGCAGCAAGAGAAAGCATTAGGCCAGTGTTTATGTACAAACTTTATAGGGCAGTTGGTGAGGCAAGACACACATGTCCATGTAATGGTTTAATGATGGTGTTGAGGCTAACATCACCTGGGGGGAGCAGGGTTATGCTTGTTTGAGGATCCCGTTTTAATCCCTGCTTTACTTATGCAAGGTGTGTTTTACGCGTGTTCTTGTTATTTTGCAGTGCCTGGTTCTGGCGCCTACCCGAGAACTGGCCCAGCAAGTACAGCAAGTGGCTGATGATTATGGGAAATGCTCTCGATTGAAGAGCACTTGCATATATGGAGGTGCTCCAAAAGGTCCCCAGATTCGAGATTTGGAGAGAGGTAATGAGGAATCAAAGGTTCTTTCACTGTATATAAAATGCGTGTATATTGACAGAATGATTATAGTTGTATTTCTGAAAAGCAGATATCTATGAATTAGATACTTCCCTATTAGCTTTTATTATAAAAGTAAAAATCTGTTTCTTCCTTTTCACTTCACTGGATAACAAAATTGATTTTTAAGAATATGTCATTTACAAATATGTAAGAAATTTCTCTTATAGTTAAAAACTAATTCACAGTATTACAATATGTGAATGGAAGATAATTTCTATTCTTAAAGAGTTCATGCTATGATTGGAGGAGACAACATGTAATAGGAGGGTTTAGCTGTAGAGGGAATAGAAGGTCCTGGAGATTCTGCAAATTCTGCAGATATATTGGGGGATGCAGTAGAGGGGAATGAGAGTGTTCCCTACGGAATGGTTGATGATAGGGGAGGAGGGTCTGGCTGATTGGGCGAAAGGACGGGAAATCCTCACTTGGCTCCAGCTAGGAACCCCCAAGCAAATACCTTGAAAGGCTGTGGGTGCCTTGGGGAAGAGAAGATCCATCCCTCTTTTCTTCCAATATGATCTTAAGGGCAGGGGTTAATTTGTATGAATATAGTAATTGGTTTCTTTTCTTGTGGAGCACAGTTTTCATGTAAAAGTAATAAACTATTCTGTAGTTACACAAGAGATTTTGAGAATGTTGAAGTCGTACAGCATCACTGTATCTGTTTAATAGTTGCTTAAATAATCTACGAGTGTATTGAGGGATGCAGCAAATAAAACTTCTCCTGCCTGATAACTGGCTCCACATGTACAAATCGCGTGACAAAAGTCAGGTGAATGGAGAAGCTGTACTTGAATTGAGAAAGCCTTGGGTTCAAATCTAGCCTCATAATTGAGGGCTCTGAAACTATGGGGGCTGTAACCTACCCTCAGTTCCCCAGTTATGCCAGTCACTACCTGATTGGCAATGGGTGGAGGGAATTTCCTGCAAGGATGAAGTCATAGGTATGGGTGCTCCGCCTGACTGCCCCTGTCAACGTGGTGCCATTGAAAACTTTGATGGGCTATGAAAGTGAGATATAATTGAGGAATGGAAAGTACAGCAGGATTTAGAGGTTGTAGAAAGAGTCCTGGATTTGGAATCATGACTTGGGCTCTGCTATTACCTGTGTGAAAATGAGAAGGCCAAACTGGGTGCTCTCCTTGTCCCTCCTAATGCTGAACCTGACAGTCCTGACTGCTACATGTCAAAGTTGAATTTGATCTTTCCCTCCTGCTTTTTATCACAAGTTTACATGATATACTTTAAAGTTCTTCTTCGCCGAGTTCCTTATTCTTAGCTGTGACAGTTTTTTTTTAAACTTTTGACTGTTTACCTCATTACTTTGTCGTATATGTAAGTGATGTTGTCCCTGTTTTGAATTTCCTGTTTGCAGGTGTTGAAATCTGCATAGCCACTCCTGGCCGCCTGATAGATTTTCTGGAATCAGGAAAGACCAATCTTCGCCGTTGTACTTACCTTGTGTTGGATGAGGCTGACAGGATGCTTGACATGGGTTTTGAGCCTCAGATTCGGAAGATTGTGGACCAGATCAGGGTACATAAAACTGATGCTTTTTCCTCTTAATCTCCAGCTGTAGAAGTTCCTTCATTCAGCAGCACTGTCCATGCTTTTACAGCCTGACAGGCAGACCTTGATGTGGAGCGCCACCTGGCCGAAAGAGGTCCGGCAGCTTGCTGAGGATTTCCTTCGTGACTATACCCAGATCAATGTGGGGAACCTGGAGCTGAGTGCCAACCACAACATCTTGCAGATTGTGGATGTTTGCATGGAGAGCGAGAAGGACCACAAGTATGAAGCTGTTCTCAAATAGCCTGTTACTGAGCAGGCCAGTTAACTGTTTTTTGACACTTGAATATTTCTGGTGGGTTTTCCAAATCAGTAGTATCAGGGTACCTATAAGTGAGCACTGTGACTCGGCAGATAAACGTCTTAGAATTCTTGATTGCCTTCCAGACTGATCCAGCTGATGGAGGAAATAATGGCTGAAAAAGAAAATAAGACTATAATCTTTGTGGAGACAAAGAGACGGTGTGATGACCTGACCCGAAGGATGCGCAGAGATGGGTGAGTGTAGTGTTGAGCTGTCAGCTTCAGTCTGTTAGGCATTCTAAAATTAAAGTGGTAGCCCTTTTAGCCATCTGCTTTGTGCTTTGCAAAATGGTCACAGCATATTGACCTCGTAACCTCAACAGAATGTTAAAACATAATTGGTTACAGGAATTTTCTTGGCTTTGTTTTCCTTCTGAGTGTGTTTTCTGAAGTGAAGGTCTGTTTTTGTTGACAGGTGGCCAGCTATGTGTATCCATGGAGACAAGAGTCAGCCAGAAAGAGATTGGGTGCTCAATGGTGAGTGTAGATCTATTGAGCAGAATCTTGGACGTTTGGATGAGGTGTTCTTTTTCTAATGAATCGGGCCAGTAGCTCAGAAGTGCTGTCCTCTGACTTCTTAAAGAGGGGGGAGTGTCATGAAAGAAAAGGGAAAAGTGTGTTTTCAAGCTGCTAGGCAAAGCGGGGCTCAGTGATACCCCTCACTGTCAGTGAAAACTTTGTGCTTCCCCTGATACTTTCTGTTATCTGCTCCTCTTCCCTTCAAAGATGGATGAAATGTGTCTTCTTTTTTTAAAGGAATATACCTGTCTTCCCTGAAGCAGTTTATTCCTGGCTCCCACATTCCTGATAGAGCTTCATGAATATTTTAGAAGAAAGTGTGTGAGAATGTGGAAGAGTACTGGATTGGGGAAGAGAAAACCTAGATTCAGATCCTTGCTCTGTTTCTTAGGCATGGGCAGATTACCTCACCGATCTAGCCTCCGGTTTCCCCATTGTTCAAATGAGGGGTTTGGACTAGAACCATCTCTGAGCTTCCTAACACCTCTACGTTGAATTTAGAATTTGGTCCAGAAAATAGAATCTGGCTTAGATGTACAGTAATAGAAAAGTGGTGAGTTTGGGGGGAATACTGCTTCAAATTTTAATCTGACAGAATGGAAGAAATGCCCCGTAAAACTAGAACAGTTTGTTGGCTTTCTTCTAAAACACGCTTCTTAGCTCTATTAACTCAACATGACTTTGGGGGGGTGGGCCTCTTGTCTTTCAGAATTCCGTTCTGGGAAGGCTCCCATCCTCATTGCTACGGATGTAGCCTCTCGTGGGCTAGGTTTGTACAGATAGGTGTCTCTTGCCTATTACTGGTATATGTATCTTTTTTGGTTGGGAGGTTTATTTATTACCTCAAAGTAGAGTCTATATATGTATGTTTAGATACATTTTTAAAAAAATAATGTAAAGCGTGATTTCCCCCACAAGTAATTTTTTAAATCTTTGGTGTCTTTTTTTTCCTAATGTGTTCAAAGTCTCTTCCTGCTCCTAACAAACAGGCTTTGGTTTGCAGCAAGGCCTAGGCATGACTACTCAAGAGGGAGAAGAGACAATCAGTTAAAGCAAAGCAGTCCATTCCGGCCCACCCCCAGTTTGCTCTCAGACTTGTTAGTTGGACAGCACGGGGTTGTATTGAGGTTGGCTATCTTCAGCTCACATGTATGCCAAGGAAAAATCTGTATGAACGTTTTCATAAGTTGCTTTGATGCAATTTTCATCATAGTTTTTCTTCTTGATACTTGGCCAGCTGAGCAAAGGTTATTTGCCCCTGTTTCAACCCATTTGTGGTAGTTGCCTATCTGTGAGGCAGAGTTCTGAAGTTAGTTCGAATCTTTTCTTTCTCTGCTCCACAGGACTGTTGCAATGAATTGTTGGGGTTTAGCAATTAAGACTTGAGCATATCCTTGTATGGATGGCTTAGTTAATCAGTGTTGCCCAGTTTTATCACTGACTGCTATAAAATAGATTATCTTGGGCACTGAGTTCCCGCTTTGTGATAAACATATAGTTACTGCCAGTTTTAAAAATGAATCTTTTGGCAGGCTTCCACTGTGACTTCAGCTATACCCAGACATCTCTGGGCCACTTTAGTTTTTTAAAGTGGTCGTCAGACTTGGCAGTGCCAGCCTCTACTTTAACGTATGTAGATAGATTCACTCATGAATTAAGTTTGACTTGGTGGCAGGTTTCTGTAATTGGGAGCCTTGTCTTAATCTTGGAAGGCCAGAAAGGCGATACACTCAGAAGCCTTGTGAAGGCGTCGAACCTGACAGATGAATGTCTAGACCAAGCTCCGAGTGTGTTGGCACGTTTTTCCTCTTCAGACTTTTCTTTCTCCGACCCTTACCCAAAAAGCGTGGCTGATCGCCTCTTCTCTAAGAGGTGGTGGCCTCCCAGCCGTGACTGGAGACTGTCTCTGCCCTCAGAAGGTCATGTCTGGACCTGTGCAGCGAGAACTTGGGCCTGTTGGGAGAAGGGGCTAAGGCCTGGAAGCAGTTTATATGGAAAACAAAGCTTTCAGTGATGGTGATTTTTAAACAGGCTTGCTATGTGCTGGTAGCTTCTTTGTGCATCTCGCCTAGACAGTTAAAATAAACTTGCAGCCCACCCACCCAGCCCTGCACCCCCACCAACCTAATTGGCCGCCATGTTGTAACCAGCCTCCCTACCCCCACCCCCACTCAGCCGAGTGAAGGGGCCGGGAAGGTCTCCGAGTCTGTTTCTTGTTACTAAACAGCACCTGTGCTTGTTTGGGCCCCTTTGTTTGCTGCCTTGTAAAATCAAAAGGAGGACAGAATAAACTGGCCAGCTTGTGACCAAGGTCCTCTGAGATCTGGAAAGTGAAGGCGTCTACCTCGTGTAGACAGGGGCGCACTATTTTGGCGGAGTCACCAGGCCTTTTCTCTCCCTCCCTGGCAAACAGTGGTTTCTTAAATGCTCCCTTCAGGTAAGTTCAACTCCCAGAATTTCATTAGTCACTATCAGAGAAAGCTCCTTCCCCCGGTCTTTCTAAAATCTTGTTTTGTTAAACTTCACTTGGTTTAAACTAAAAACATTGAATTTCTTTTGTCTTGTTTTCTAACAGAAGCTTTGCTATCAGCTGCACGTCACTCAGTGCAGGCTCGGGGCATCTCTGCATGGGTGGTCCGGAGCCGCTCTAGATGAGCATATATCTTAGCCTCTGTCCCCATCCTGTTCCCCACTCCCCACCCCTTCCATTGCCTGCCCCCCCCCACCCCCCATTAATGACCAAGCTGCAGGCCAAACTATAGGGCTTTTTTGATGGTCTGACCAAAGGGTATGTGGCCCAGAGTATTTCTTACTCTGCTACATCTTCTTTAAAGGCAACAAGATGATAACTTTGTGGCACACAGGTACATCAGAGCATGATTGGCTCGAGAAACCAAATCCTATACTTGCTCTTGTGTGTGGGCACAGGACCACCTTTTTAGTCTGGGGAACCATCACACCTTTGGCCCCCTCCCTGCTTCCCTAGCCTCCAGATGTTCCCAAGGCTTAGAATCTGAACTGTTGACGACAGTCCCCAATGCATTCTGTTAAGAAAGCACTTCAGTGCAATAATTCAGCTTGCTCTGCGACTGGTGGACAGACATGCGGAATGGGATTGACCAAAGAGCATACAGTTGGTTGCTTGTCAGACTCTATTTACCCTGGCTCTGAAGATGTAGCTGTGTTGATCAAAATTTCCCATTCCCTTATCTTACTCCTATCTTTGCACAATTTTTTTTTTTTGCTCTGTTGCATCAAGGACCCTAGCTGGAGACTCACGCTGCCCCCTGTGATATCTGCCTTCTCACTCTTTCTGGTGTGATTCAGGACTTAGGAGTCAGCAAAGACTGAGGAGCCTTTACTGTAATAAGAAACAGACATAATGCCCCTTTCTTCCCCTCCCCTTTAACAACAGTTATATCAACATTTTTTTTAAAAAAAATCATCTCCCCCTGAAATTAATGCAGTCTGGGCAATAGATGCAGTCTGACCCTTTGGATGTAACTTTTGCATTTTTATTCATTATTTTTTTCTACAATCACCCCTATTATCCCCGGGGGGAAGCGTTGGAGGACCTGAAATTTTTACCCGAACCCAGGTTCTCCGGCGCTTGGCAACCAAATGGGGCTACAGAGAAGCATCTAAGCCAGTTCACAGAGCGAGCGTGTGTGGGGACATCTCACTGCCACGGACCCTTGATGCATGCTCCCCGCGCTCCAGTGGTCCCGTGTCAGAGGGCGGAGTTTTCGAAAGGAGGCCGCCAAAAATAAAAGGCAAAGAGACGGGATCGGCTGCAGCGGTTTCCCAAAGGAGGAGGGAGTGTGCATCGGTCTGGTAACAAACAAGAGAATGTTTTTTAATTATTTATATCACAAAAATCTGTGTTTTATCTTGGATATTTTTGGAATATTCTTTGTAAAATGCAGATTTTTTTTTTCCACAAAACATTAGGACTCTAATGACAGTCTTAACTTTGCTTGTTATAGTAAATAGATTATCTTACGACTTCAAGCATCACACTAACATTTACATAGTTTTTAGAGATGGCCAGAATGTATCTCAAGGTTTCGTGGCATTTTCCAAATTGGCTATTCATCTCATTCCCTGGTCACTTAGACAAGCTTTGGTTGAGTTTAAACCACGGCTTTGAGTTGAGCAAGACCATCAGAAACTGGACTTGGTAGTATAGTAAAATTTTAGTGTAATATGTCTTCATGGTAGAAGAAAAAGATAGGGAAAGATGATTTTATTGCAAGTTTTTGAAAAAAAATTTAGGTGGGCAGAATTTGTAACAGGAGTGTTTCTAAAGTTGAACGATGGGGAGTTAATAAAGAACGTGAAATGTTTTGGTTGTTAAGCTCCTTTGACAAAGTAGTCATGAGAAAGTATATGCAGCTCTGTTTTTGTCTTGTGACTGGTTTGAAGGTAAGTGTGTGATATTACTGTTAAATTTTGCTGGGCTTCTCCCAACAGAGTCGAAGTGGTTTGCCCTTACTTACAACAATGGTACCATTTTGCTCCATGTTCCAGTGAGTTTGGAGAGGAGGGGGCTGGAATTCACTTGACTCTTCCGCAGAGGGGGTCTTGGAGAGTTCCTGGCATTCCAGGAAGTGCTTTCGATTACGCATGGGCGGGACTTGACAGATGGTTGCTTAAGTACTTTTGCATCCATTTGGGGGTGATGTGCCACTTGCGGGGTCCCCAAGATGAACTAATCTTGTTTCTCCCTCTTTTACTCTGTTGGGATGAGTCTGTTTTGTTTCTGTTCAGTGTGGTTACTAATTTATCCTTCTCTCCTCTTGCTGTCATCTACCTCCGTGCTTCCCACCTGTCGTTGGCACATTTTTTACCTTCTTCCCACCACTTCAACCCCCATTTCGGGATTCGCCGCTGGTCCTGAAGACGTGGAAGACGTTAAGTTTGTGATCAACTATGACTACCCAAACAGCTCTGAGGATTATGTGCACCGAATTGGCCGGACAGCCCGGAGCACCAACAAAGGCACCGCCTACACATTCTTCACCCCGGGAAACTTAAAACAAGCTAGGGAACTAATCAAAGTGTTAGAGGAGGCCAACCAGGCCATCAACCCAAAACTGATGCAGCTGGTGGACCACAGAGGTGGTGGTGGAGGCGGGGGTAAGATTTAAGTTCTGGGGTTTTTCAGATCCTTCTGTGGAGCTTTGAATAGTTACTCTCTCTGCTTTGGTCCATTGGGGGCAGGTGAAAGCCAGCTACATGGCAGTTTTGTTTTATTGAGCTTAAGGAGAGGCGGAAGGGAAAACTGGTTTTGTTTCTTCCCTTCTCTGTTGAAAGTTACAATTTAGTCTTCTGTTGCATAGGTGTAGCCTGGGTCTGATACCCTGTTCATTGGGAAGATACATCACAATATTTAGAATAGAACTTCATCCTACCCTTTCCTTCTCCAACGTTAGCATGTCTTCTGTTAGATTTCTGACTGCCAGTCTCAGTGACCATGATGACTGTACGATCAGTAGTTACTGTTTAGAAGTACGTGCAGGAACACTCAAAATTGAGGATAAATTACTTGTGTTGCTTTATTTTCAGAAAGTTTTATTGATGTCACTGATTTGTACTGTATGCTGTTTATTTTCCCTATAGGAGAGGTGAATAACTTTGGCCCCTTTTTTTGTAGTTGTAGAAAGATTTTCAAATCCTAGTGTTAGAAAAATCAAATAGAACTTGCATGGGTCAGTGCAGCTGGCCACTTTCCTGACTGTCATTTTTTTGAAAGCTCAGCTATGTCACCTAAACCTCTGAAATGAGGTTTGCTTAGCTCACATACTTAAATGTAAAAAAAAAAAAAGCAGTTGTCAGTTGTGGTATGGACAGTGGGGAAAACAGGGAGTAACTAAAGAACTGTATCTACAAGTTGACTGTTCCCTTCTCTTCATGATATGTGAGATCTAGCTTTTGTGGGTCTTCTTAGAGGAAGTGGAAGTGAAGGAAAATTATTAGAAATAATTGCTGTATAACTTTTTAAGAAAGTTGTAGCTTTGGGATTTGCCTACAGTTATAAGAATTAGGAAAAGTGTGAGGTCCTCTTGTCGTCTACCTGATCATATCCAGTCATGTTAAAATCCTGTGTAATTCCACGCATCTTTCCATTAGGTGGTCGTTCTCGATACCGTACCACCTCTTCGGTCAACAATCCCAATCTGATGTACCAGGATGAATGTGACCGCAGGCTTCGAGGAGTTAAAGATGGTAGCCGGAGAGACTCTGGGAGCTATCGTGATCGTGGAGATACGGACAGAGCTGGTTACGCTAATGGTAGTGGCTATGGCAGTCCCAATTCTGCCTTTGGAGCTCAAGCAGGCCAATATACCTATGGCCAAGGCACCTATGGGGCAGCTGCTTATGGCACCAGTGGCTATGCAGCTCAGGAGTACGGGGCTGGCACCTATGGCGCTAGTAGTACTGCCTCGGCTGGGAGAAGCTCTCAGAGCTCCAGCCAGCAGTACAGCGGCTTGGGCCGCTCAGGGCAGCAGCCCCAGCCTCTGATGTCTCAGCAGTTTCCACAGCCTCCTGGGGCTACTAACATGATAGGTTACATGGGGCAGACCGCCTACCAGTATCCCCCCCCTCCGCCTCCCCCGCCTCCTTCCCGTAAGTGAAGCTACTCAGGTGGTGGTGAGACGTGTCCAGACCTCTTACTTACATTTAAAGGAACTCTCTTTCCTTTTTACTTTCTTCCCTTTTTTTTTTCTTTTAACCATTGTGATTTGTCTTTCATGCAGGTTAGTTAGAATTCCACTGCCAGATTTCTTCTGCCCGCCAAAATGATCCAGTCCATATTAGAAGTTTTGTAAAAAATATATAGCTGACTGGAAACGTTCCCTTTTTTTTCCTCCAACTTCTTGCATGTTGAGGAAATTTGAGCTGAGCTTTCTTTTCTCTTAAAAGGAAAAAAAATGGGCATTAGGCAGTTCAATCCTAGCCCATTTTTTGTTTTGTCTTAAGTTACAGAGTTTGAGGGGGGAGGGAGATTTGCAGCGTAGCACAGGAGAGCGCAGCATTCATGCTTTCATGTGCTCATTTGACTGGGGTGCAGGGAGAGCATGCAGAGCATTTACTGTGATGTTCTAAGTTCTCGGAAACTAGCTTGGAGTGGAGTTCTTATAATGGGCACTGGGCATCATTTCTAAGCTCCCATATTTTAAGGTTTTACATGGTTGATTGCCAGTTAAACATTTCACGGCAACCAAATTCAAATTGGATTGGGTATTTAACTCTGCCTCCTCCCACTCCCATGTCACCCACTTCCCTGAAAAATCATCATTGATGGTCGGCCATAATGTCATGGAAATTAGATTGCTGAGAATCTGGATTTAACTGGCCAGAAATACAAGCTGGTGTTTAAAGTGAATGTCTTTAATTTGAAAAAAACATGAGTGTTTTCTGGGATGCTTAAAGTATAGCATCTCAGCAGCTGGGTGGGAGCTGTCTGTATCTATTCCTCACTTTGCCAGGGACCATCTGTGAAAGTCAGTTTCCATCCAGACAGCTGCTGTGGGCAAGACTGACAGAAATGCCCATGAGACAAAGCAGATTTTTATTAACCATTTAATTCCATGCATTTACCTGCAGGATATAAAGGACCTTTAATTGCAGAGAATTTTCTGAATCTCTATGCAGTGAACAGGGTTTTCCTATTACCATCAATGTTTACAGATCTAGGGTGGACGCCCCTTTTTTGCTGTCATCCTCTTATCTTTTTACCCAAAAGGGATTAGGCAGAGCTGTTCTGAGTTCACTGATGTAAAACTCCCTTTATAACTGAGCTTCTGGGTATGTTTCTCCAGGATCCTATTGTGGTCAGTTTTTACAGGTAGGTAGTATTTTAGGGAAAGATTAGGAAAGACTGGAACGTAAGCATTTAATTTGCTCTTTTCTCCATCTGAAGGTAGGTGAGTGTTTGCTGTTTGTAGTTAAGCATGTTGTCTATTCTCTAATGTGACTTCATTTGGCAGATGGGCCAGGAACGGCAGATCCTGGAGAGAATTCCCTGCCCTTGTTTCACAGAATTTCTCATCTCTCCCTAACTAGTTACTCTGTTGACATCCTTTGGCAAAGCAGCAGAACCCCAAACACCTCTCCGAAAGGCCAAAGAGAGAGGCTTTGTTTGGTTATTGTGGGCAGTTATGGGATTGTTCAGAGTCTCAGTGGGCTGCATTTCTTCAGCTGAAGGAGTGTACTTGTTGGTTGATAAGATCTGGGTTTGGCCTCCCCCATTGATTTTCTTTAGGGGGAGAATAAAAGGGAGGGAGGGGGTCCTGAGGGCTTCCGAAGGTCTGGTTAAGTGTGCAACATACAGGTAGGTTGTTAGCATAAGCTGGAATTCTGTGCATGTAAGCTGTTGGGCATTCATATTTCCTTTTTTTCCCCTTACCCTCCATTTCTCTCTGCCCCTCTCTTTAATTTTTTTTCTTCTATTGTAAAAGTTGAGGATATGGGGTGGGAGGTGGGGAAAGGCACCTGTTCTGTGGCGAAAAGTTTGCCCTATGCTGTGTATCTTTAAACAGAGGCCCCCAAAGAACTTTTGCTGTCCCGAGCACTGATCAGTCTGTTGTAGATGTTTTCTTCTCCCCTCAAACAGATGTGAAACTGTTCACCTGTGAGTTCTCATGCAGAAGTGCGCCAGGGAGGTAGTCTGCCCCGTAACAGCTCTTAAAAGCTGATGTTAATGAGAAAAGGGTCTCTTGGCAAGCAAGACAGCGTTTAGTTTGCTCCTGCTTCATTGTAAAATGGGATTAACAGCACATCTCAAAAGCTATTGCAGCTTGGATCTGACAAGTCTGCAAGGGTCCCTCCTGTGTCATCCTGAGCATCAGCCTCCCATGTCCTCATGCGTTTGGGCTCCAAATGCAGATTCCAACTGCTGTTATGTTAAGTGCATATCCAGAAGGACCTGCATTGATAACTACAATTGCATTTGTAGCGTTGAAACCCTTTGGGGGGGGGAGGGGCTTATTGTGGAATCGTGGGCTACTTCTGACCCCTCCCTGACTATTCACTGTGTGGACTTCTCTAACTGAAGGGTCAGTGGCTTTGTGTGGGATCAGTGCTTTTGTTCATGCCCTTGCTGGTCTCCGAACACATTCCTGTTGCAGTAAGACTTGACTTGAAAGATTCATAGATGTGTAATGTTCAGGCACAGGATATGAAAAGCTATGTTACTATTCCTAGTTTGTAAATTGTCTTTTGATACCATCTTGTTTTCTTTTGTAGGTATAAATAAAAACACTGTTGACAATAAAAGTGCCACTTTTTCATTCCCAAAAATTCTCTTTTTAGCAGAAGTCCAGTGAATAATTGAACTACAGTGGTTTGCACCTCTCTGTAACCTTGGTCAGTGTCCTAGAACTTTGAAGGGACTAATATGCAAAGACCCAGGGAGGTGCATTTTCCCCTCAAGATGTATATAAAGCTTATATTTTAAGGGGAATAACAATATTTAACAATTCTAGGTCACCAATTTTCACATTTTACTGCTAATTTGACAAAGACTGAAGTATGTGTATCTTAATATAGGAAGACTTAGTTTAACTTCTTTTGGTGCAGCCTCCCCAAGGAGGTTAGAATCTGCTTGGATGACCTGGGAGAACGATGGCAGTCCTGGCTCGAGGGATGCTCGCTACAGGGTCACACACTGCAACCCCAGGGATTGTCCCACCCTTCATTTGTAAAGTGCTAGATGCACATCTCAGGGAGGGAAAAGGAAGTCTTCTCTCCATTCCTCCCTGGAACTCCTTTTGTTCAAAAGAGCACCACAGTAACTGCAGGAGCTGGTGGTCAGCAAGCTGGGAAGAGCACTTCTGAAAGAGGTCCATGGGTGCCTGGGGGTGTTGTGTAACTTCTCAGTTGGGTCTTCAAACGGGCATTGGGAGACTTAACTTCTTTCCTTTAAGTACTGTTGAGACAAAAAGGAGATAGTTAGGCTTTGCTGCCGTATCCAGAGCATGTCAGCAAGCACTGATAAGAGGGTGGGGGATAGTGGAGGTTCCTCTTTGGGTGGGCGATCTTGGTGGAAGTAGGGAGTCCTGATGCTTTCTTGAGCTGGAAAGTGACGTGATGCACACCTGGGCCTTAGTAACGTGGTAGCCGTGGTATAAAGGGTGTTTTGAAAGGAGGCCACACCACTAAGGGTAGTACTGACAAGAATTGACAGCTTTCTAGGGAGGATGAAGACCTAAGAATGACTTGGAGATTGTGGGAGCCAGCAGAAATGAATTTGGAAGAGGGCAGGTTGGTTATGGTGCTGAAGTTATTGGACATAGTAAATTTGAATGGTGAGATTGTCAGGGGAGAGGGTACGGAAAAACGCCCAAGTGAGCAACTGCATCAAGAAGAATAGGGACGAAGGAAATGGGAGTAGCTAGGAGAGGACTAGTGTCTGAAGATAAGGAAGAGGAGTAGTCGCGCAGGGATAGTCAAGTAAGGAAAACCCCCTAAGAAGGGGTCTTTGGATTGGTCATTGTCAACCTTTGGGAGCTGTCTGGTGAGGGAGGAAGAAACTGAACCATCTCCTTTGTTAGATGCATGGGAAGGAACGAAGAGAAAGGGAGAGTTAAGATGCATGGGGGAAGGTGGGAAGAAATGGAATTGAGACGAGTGTTGGGAGAAGGGATACCTCTGAGACGATGCTAATGTGCCCATCTCTAGGAGACTTTTGGTTTGTGTTTGGGGGTGGGGGGTCGGTTCGTTCCGGCTTTGAGAGTTTCCTTGGACCAGTTGCCCTGGTTAATCAGCTGCCAGGCAGTCAGAATTCCAAGGAGCTATGACAGCCAGGCTAAGATGTGGGTGAGAGCTGAGCTCCATTACTTCCCTCTCTGGTGACTGGGAGATGCCCAGAGGATGGAGGTTATCTGGGGCTAAGGATTGTTTGGCAAGAGGTTTGGGGGACAGCCTTTCTCAGGTGATGACTTGGGAGTCTTTTCAGCTGGCTGACCAAAGATACCTAGGAAGACTGGGGAGCAGGAGCTATGGGGCTAGAGGCCCCAGGATGTTTAATGGAGGAGTAAAAGGAGAACGGTCTTGGGGTGCTGTATAACTCCCAAGAGGTGCTGCAGGCTAAAGACAGATGCTGGAGTTGGGGAATTGTGGAATATTAGAGGAGTTGGTGAAATGGGTGGGAAAAGCTATGCTAGTTAAACTAAAAACCTTGTCGTTGAGCATAGGCAGAAGATAGAAGGGTTTACTTATTCCTAGAGATTAAACAAAACTAGCTCAGACAGTCTGATTTCAGTAGCAAGATGAAAAACTAAAAAATTAAGCTTTTGACAAGAAACAAGATGGGAAAAGAAATTCCATTCAAGATAACTACAAAACGCGTAAAATCTGGGAGTCCACTTGCTTGGTTCTTAAAAACAGTAAAAAGCTACGGAAATAGGGTGAGTAATTGGAAGGAAGCAAATTGTAGTTAGGCTGTATTAATATAGGAATAATTGTGCCATCTAAATTCATAGATTTAATGCAATGCTAACCAAATTATCAAAGAATATATAGGAAAACTGATCAGTGGACCAGGCCAGGTAAGCAGAATCTAGATTCATTGGCCCCAAGGATGCTAACTGCTGGTGAAAAACTCCCCTATTTGGCAAACACCAGGAAAGCCATAGTTGGGCAGGAATTAGGTTTAGATCAACACTTGCTATACCGCAATATAGTCCAAATAGACACACTACCTAAATACAAAATGTCATTGTTGGAGAAAAGATTTTTTGAAATTGCATTGCACGACTGGTTGAAGGTGGGTAGGGGGAAGCGACATGGGAGGAATTCTTGACTAACGGAATAGGGGTGACCATAAGAGGGGAAAGAAAGGATATTTCAATTCTATAAAGCAAAGCATTTGCATAAGCAAAGTTAATGCTGCCAGAAGAGAAGTTGTTTGGAGAAAATATGTCAAATATTTTGATGAAAGGTCTGTGAGATAGAGAATAGATTCAAATAATATAAGAACAGAAGCTTATTCCCCAATAATTGCACGTCCAAAAGATATGGGGGAAATTTCCAAAAAGTCCAGCTATCAAAACCCATAAATGTTCCAAATATAAATGCAGATTAAAGCTTAGCCATCAGATAAGCGAAGAGAAGACAAAAGTGAAAGCAATGAATGTAGGGGCTGTGGAAAAATAGGTGCATCAATGCATAGTTAGTGGAGCTGTGACTTGGACTGGCTGGTGTCACCAGATCAAAGACGGCATACACCACTTAGGTTAAAGACAGGCTAATAACCCTGTGTTCACAGAAAGCTAAGCGCTCTTTGTAGTAAGCGGTGGGGGGTGGGGTGGGGAGGAGAGTGGGTGGATGCAGATTGGGGAATGTCTCAATGGGCATGTGAATGCAGTGCCTTCACTATCGGAAGTAAGTCCAAGAATTAGACTTGGGAGAACTTGTGTGAGCCAATGCAGAGTGGAAAGGTCTATCACAAACTAATCTGTGTTCACAAACAATAGCATAAATGAAGATGAAATTGGAAGGGCTTCAAAACTAATCGGTCTATTGCCTAATTTTTATTTTGGAGGACTGTTGAGGTGAGCCTTCCAGTTCTGGACGTGAAAGATGTGTTGATTTGATTGGGTCGACTACTGAATTCGTTTGGGGGTGGCCTTTATTAGGGAGTAACAATACTGTTCCCGCCTTCCACCCTGCCCTGGCACCTACCTTTGGTCACATACAGGTAGAAGAAGTCACAGTAGAAGATGGTTTGTACCACCCCGGACACCACCGCAATCTGGTCATAGAAATTTTCCGTGTGGTACCGCCAGATCCAGTTGGCCAGATAAAGAGCTCGATAAAGCCCCAGAAAGAAAAGGTAGTGAGTGGTGATGGTCTCTGCCTCCCCGGTCTTGCTGATCATGAAAAGCTGGGGCAGGATTGCCACAGACTCCAGGTAGATAGAGAAGGTCCAGAGGATCTGACCAAAGGGAAGTGCAGTCAGGAGAGATGCAGCAGGGAGTCAGAAGACGGATACCATCTGGGACATCTTCCTGCTCTAAATCTATGAGCCCAAGGCCATTGTGAAATGTGAGTTGGGACTGATTTCTTGTGGGGTTCCTTTTAAGAGGAAGTACAAATATGAACAGTTTTCCTGGCATCCCCAGAGGAGATAGCAGGAGGCAGCATACATATTGGCTCAGTCCTTAGAGCTGGAAATGATGTTGGAGCTGACCTAGGCTGACCTTGTGGTACAGATGATGGGGATGTGTCCTGAAGTCTATAGTGGAAGTCAAAGAAAAATCAGGACTAATGCCCTCTTGTGACATTGTCTTCACAAACTGGGATCATAAGTTTAGAGCTGAAAGTGACCTAAGAGATATCCAAACCCCCCCATTTTAGGAAGGAGACCCAGCCTTGGGAGGCCAGAAAATCTTCGGAAAGTCATGTGGGCCAGTACTTGAATCCAGGTGCTCTGTGCCCCAAGTCCAAACTAAATGTCTGCCAGGTTTAGATCCTCTGAGAAGCTAAATTAGCTTTTCATTCAATCTCTGGACTTTATTTTATGAATTAACTTTGAGAATGTGATGCTGAATGTAGTTTTTAAAAGGTCTTAAGCAAATAAGATTTCTGCTATTTTTTTAAACTACGCACTCTAAAGTTTAAATTATACAATTTGTGCGAGGTTTTAAAAAAGCAATTAAAAGGCTTTTTTTTTTTATGAAAAGAAAAAAAAAACACCTACAGTGGCCAGGGAAGTGTAATTGCCCAGTAGCTTTTGGTTTGAGGCTATGGTCTGGCAAACTCCCTGAGCGTCTGTAATTCTGGTCGAAGGACCAAGGGACATTTATTTATGTTCCTGCAATAGTGTTGTGGAAGAGGGGCTGAATCAGCTTGGAGGCCTGAGGACTTGGATTGGTCCGCATGTGGCCTCCAACACACAGGTTCCCCACCCCGGAGTCTTGGACCTTTGAACAAGAAGGCAGGGGGAAGCAGCTTTTCATTTTCCTTACCTCCAGCGGGGTGAAACTGTAATTCTCAAGGAAGGAGAGACCAGTAACTGGGACCAAGAGAAACTCTAGGCGGAACGTGTCATTCTCACTGTCAAACGATTTCCAAAATTTCCAGTAAATCATGTATACGGTGACATAGGAACACAGCAGGAAGATCACCTACGAGAAAAGAAATGAGGCAGAGTGAATTCCTTTAGACCCCTGGGCCAGTCTGCACCATGCCCGATGTGCCCCAAAGGGAGCACCTGGTGTCCTCTTGGTGCTATCCTAGCCTTGAATGCCGGATAAGGTGCCCTGGTTCAGAGGAACCCCGGAGTCCCTAAGAACAAGGGAACACTGCACTTAACTCCACACCCCTCTTTGACTTGGCTTTTGAGAACTCTTTGATGGGGCTAGCTCAGTCTTCAGAGGTGGGGGTGGTGGGCATAACTGATACTCCTAGGATACAGATCCCAGCTGCACAGCGGGAGGCGGTTGGCTCAGCCGACCTGTCAGGGGCCTCCAAGGTGGTGATGGCGATGCCAAGTTTAATATGAGCTCCTCCAAGGCGAGGACCAATTTTCGTTTTTGTCTTTGAATCCCCAACCTGTAGGCCAGGGCTTGGCAGAGCAGGAGCTGAATAAATACTTGTTGGACACTGAACATCTATCGTGGAATCTGCACTTGAAGCACTTGGTGCAGGACCTTCTGGCCTTGGGAGGGAAACTCCCGGAGTGGGGTGGGGGGACCGTTTCTGCTCTTATCTCAAGCCTGATGAATCCAAACAACGAACTTGGTTATCTTTCCTCTGAAACCCGTCCCTCTTTCACACTTTGCCATTACTGTCAAGGCTGTCCCCATCCTCCTCACTGCAGGCTAGCAACCTAGACAGTCATCCTCAAGTAGACATCGTCTAGCTCCACCCCCCTCCCCATAGCCAATCAGCTACAAGCCCTGTAGATTCTACCTTGGCAACATCCTCAACATGTCACCTCCTCTCCTCTGACGACGGGGAAGGTCCTCATCACTTCATGCCTAGACTATTGGAAAAGTCTGCTTTCAAGCTTCCCTGCAAGTCTCTTCCCGGTTCAATTCATTTTCCATCATTTGTTAAGTTGATTTTTCCCAAAGCACAAAAGTCTGACTGTGTTGTTGTTCAGTCGTTTTTCAGTTATGTCAGCCTCTTTGAGATCCCGTTTGGGATTTTCTTGGCAAAGATACTAGAGTGATTTGCCATTTCCTCCTCCAGATGAAGAAACTGAGGCAGGTAAGGGGTAAGTGACTTGCCCAGGGTCACACAGCTAGTAAGTGTCTCAGGCTGGATTTGAACTCAGTTTTCCGGACTCCAGACCTGGTGCTCTGTCCACTACAGCACCACCTAGCTGCCTACAAGTCTGACCATATCCCTCCCCTATTTGGCAAATACCAGTGATTCTCTGTTACTTGGAGGATATAAAATCCTCCTTTGACTTTTTTTTTTTTAACGCAATTGGGGTTAGCTGACTTGCCCTGGGTCACACAGCTAGTAAGTGTGAGTGTTTGGTCTGAGGCCGGATTTGAACTCAGGTCCTCCTGACTCCAGGGCCAGTGCTCTATCCACTGTGCCACCTGGCTGCCCCCTCCTTTGACTCTTAAAGCCCCTCATAATCTGGTCCCTTCCTACCTTTCCAGTCTTCTTATTCCCTTATTCCCCTCCACAAATATACTCTATTAGCCAGTGACGCTGGCTTTGGGGCTGCTCCTTATGCAGTGCACACCTTTTCCTGACTCCCCACCTTTGAACTGGCTGTCCCCCATACCTGGAATGCCTTCCCTCCTCTCCTCTGTCTCTTGGTTCCTCTGGCTTCCTCTAGGACTCAGCTCTAATCTCATCTCCTGCAGAAAACCTTTCCCAAGCCTCTCTCCCCTTCCCTCTGACTAGTGCCTTCCTTCTGAAATTGTCTCCTGCTTAATTAAGCTGTATGTATTTTGTGTATATGTAGTTGTCTGGCTGGCATCTCCCCCAGTTGGGCTGTGAGCTTTCTGATGGCACTGACCATGTTTGTGGCTTCGTATCACCAGCTCTTAATACAGTGCCTGACACACAGCAGGCGCTATTTAATAAATGCTAACTTGGTCACGATGATGAGGTTGTGTCCCCATCATCCACCACAGCTCCCAGCATTTAACATGTGCTTCATAAATGCTTGAACGATTGCACTCTGTGCTCCTCTGGCACGGTCCCTGAGAACCCACGGTCATGCCAACCTGCCAACAAGCCCCTCTTTGAAGGTGTTTCTGGTGGAGCATGGGAAATAACATTGGCACTAATTGTTAACAGCCTGCATTCTTTCAAAGAGATGTTGAGATCAGGTTGCTTTGACCTTCCTTTCATTCGCTCAGCAAACATTCCATTTAAGCAATCTCTCTGTACAGGGTCCTGTACTAAACACGGGGAGAGACACCATTTGATTAAAACACAGTCCCTGGGAGTTTCCAGTTCAGTAGATGTGTAAGCGACAGTGTCAGAAATGTTTGTTCTCTGCTGAAATGCAATTCGACAGGCATTTCTTCATCAGGGAATGGCTGACCAACCTGTGGGACAGGAATGTCCCTGAAGATTCTTGGGCTCTGAGAAATGAACCATCCCTAGAAGCATGGGAGGGCTTTATATGAACAATGCAGAGGGACAGAACCACACACACAAAAAAAATGAGGCGTTTTGGAACTAGAATGACCAATGTTAGCCCCAGGGAAGAGATGTGAGGAGGCACCTTCCACCATTCTTTGGAGAGGTGGGCGGCAAAGGGGTAGATTGCTGCGTGCAACCACAGACTAATTTTAGGGATTGCTTTAAGTTAGCTGAATTTTTCCCCCTTCATTTTAAAGCTTTGATATAAGGGATGACTCTCTAGGAATGGGAGAGGAGGAGTGATAAATTGGGAAATGCAAGTCACAACCCTGTCTGCCTCAGTTTCCTCATCTCTAAAATGTGCTGGAGAAGGAAATGCCAACTCATTCCAGCATCTTTGCCAAGAAAATGCAAATATAAGTGATGTAAAAAATGAGATAGCAATGCAAATTTATTGTGAAAACAATTTTTAAAGCCTATATTCAGCACCCATTATGTGTAGCAATGGACAGCATCTATAGGGATAAGCAAATATAAAGCATATGCAAAATAAATTTCCCAGTACCAGGGGAACCAGTAAGAGCTGAGGGAGTTAAGGAAAAGCCTCTTGTAGGAGGTGACACAGGAGTTTTCCAAGAGGCAGAGGTAAAGAAGAAGAGCGTTACAGTTACAGGGGAAAGCCTGTACAAAGACAGGAGGAAATGAAATGTTGTGGGCAGAAAACAGCAATACAAAGAAGCTGGAGGGTTGAGTGTGTGATGGGGGTAATTCATTCAGTGCATCCCAAAAGTCTTAGTGCAGCTTTAAGCGTGAGTAACTTCACCAGCATAAAAGCTACAAATTTGCAAAAAAAAGTTCATTATTAAAATTTTAAAATATTGGTATGGTTCTTAATGAAATTCAACATATCTATCACCTGGTGATATATGTGGCCCTGGTCAGTTTTCAAACTGTAAAAACTGATCGGCTGCTGCTCAGTGACCAGAAGGGTTGCATTTGTAATCCTAGCCTTAAAATCATCCGAAGAACTCAATTTGGGTGCACACAGGACGACTTGGGTGTGACCCCACCAGAAGGTCCCTCAGAGAGAGATCGGGCAACTGAAACGGCTGAGCAAGAAGCTGTCCTCTACTGATCCATCCCCACCACCGACAGTGCATAGTAACGGTGCCCTGGCTAGTTAAAATTAAGATTAAAAATATATTTCCTCAAAATTTGCAAACTAAGTGCAAAAGAAATTTAAATAATTGAACTTTCTTTTTTTTTAAGCTTGCAACATTTGTGTCTATATGTATGGATACAAATACGTATCGATAATATATGTATATACATGCATTGTGTATATTTGCATATATACACACGATACCTATACGCATGTATATGCATGTATATATCGGGGTGTGTGTGCAGATGCATGTATACATACATATTTGCACACAAAATATATACATATGCATGTGTATGTAAATATATATATCAGGGGTATGTATGTATAGATGTGCATATGTATATATATATATATATACGAATATCCACACACATGAATATATACACATACACATACACATAATACATATATACACATGTATGTGTGTACACATACATACATATACACATATACTTTAAACAAGTACATATGTGTGTATGTGTGTGTATATATATATATATATATATATATATATATATATATATATATACATGCACATACACACATCTATCTGAACAGAAAAGTTGGATTGTCAAGCAGACATCTTTATCTTTTTCCCAGAGGAAATAGAGAAACACGGAAGTGTCTGGAGCAGGCATGGTCAGGCCTGTACTTTAGAAATGAAGTCGTCGTATGTGTACAGAAATGCACAGCCCTTGTAAAACTTCCCCCCTCCTCACCTTCATCACTGTGTTGTAGAGGGAGATAAAGTTGGTGAACAGGTCTAAGTATCGAGTTGTAAAGACAAGAGCAAACAGGGCCTGGCTCTTTCCGGAGATTCCTGTATCCAGGAGAAAAGGCATGAATTAATTAGAGAGCAAACTTCCCAGTGCACACCTGGGAAGCACAGAATTTGTGAGACGGCTCTTTCAATCCAAACCAGTCAGTGACCTGTTGGAGGATTATCTGACCTTTGCTGGACCCCTCCAGTGAATAACTGAAGGGGGGGTAAAAACTGGGGAGAGCTTGACTTCATTCCCACATTCCTTCCTTCCTCTCTCTTCCTTCCTTCCTTTCTTTCTCCCTTCCTTCCTCTCCTCTCTTTCTTTCCTTCTTTCTTTCTTTCTTTCTTTCTTTCTTTCTTTCTTTCTTTCTTTCTTTCTTTCTTTCTTTCTTTCTTTCTTTCTTCATAGCCCTTCCCTTCATGGAACCAAAACTTGCCACCATCTAAACCATAATACCAGCTAGCAATTAGGCAGCACTTCATGGTTTGCAAAGTGTTTTCCATATGTTATGTCATTGATCCTCATCAATATCGTGTGAGATGGGTGCTATTCTTATCCCCATTTTACAGATGAGGGAGCTGAGGCTGAGCCAGATGAAGTGACTTGCCCAGGGTCACACAGCTAGTAAGTGTCTGAAGCAAGATTCAGACTCAGATCTTCTGGATTTCAAGGACAGCGCTGTATTGACTATACCACCAAGTTCTTGGTCTCCTTGATTTTTGCTTCGGTTCCCAGCAAGGAGGAAAGGCTGTATTTGGCAGAGGTGGGCCTGGCAGATGGCCAACTCAGGATATAAAGTTCCCCACTGATTCCACTGTTCTATCCCTCCACTACAAGCTTAGCATCCCATTAGCTCTTCTGGAAAGGGCTTGGGGTAATGCCTGAAACACATCATAGGAGTTGAAAAAGGCAGAAAGATGGGAAACTACCTCCCCCCACCAAAAAACTACCAGTTGTTGGCTCTGCAGATGGAAGGGAGTGAGCTTCATAAGCTCATTGGATTTAGAGCTGAAAGATAGCTTAGACTCCAACTCCCTTTTCAATATGAAGAAACCACAGGCCAGAGAGCTTAAGGGACTTGTGATCATGGACTTCAAGGCAAAAGGGATTAGAAATCATCTAGTTCAATCTCCTTATTCTATAGAAAAGGAAATCTACAGAACAGGGCCAGAACTAGGTTTGCCTCAGGTCACAGAGAATGAGGATTCGAACCCAGGTCCATTGACTCCAAATCCATTGTCCTGACTCCATATATTACACTACTAGAAAGCACTTTAATTAACAACAACTTCCATTTCTACAGCTGAGATTTGTAAAGTGCTTTATCTATATCAGCTCATTTTATCCTCATAGCAAACTTGCATGGTGGGGGCTGTTATTATCCCCATTTTATAGATGGGGAAACTGAGGCTCAAAGGGTTTGTGTTGTCTAGGGTCACATCCCAGAGAGGATTCAGATCTTCTCGACGTGAGGTCCAGCCTTCCATCCACTATCCCACGCTGCCTCTTATGGTTTTGTTGATCATCTCCCAGTGGTGGGTGATTGGCACATTCCTGGTGGCATGTGGACTGACCCCACTGTGGCTGTGACTTTAAAGGCTGAGGGGAAGAGAACGGCTGTGGCAGGAGCCCATGAATGTTCTGCGTGCTGACCCAGAGTCACATGAATTTGCTTAAGTATGTTGGCTTTAAGTATGTTAGCCCACAAAAGGGGAAAGAGGATGTACTGCCCCCCCCCCCCGGCCACAGTGCGGACGAAGCCTGGCCTTGGAAGGGCTGGACCCCCTGGCATCTCATCTACAGTCAGTGTTTTTGTTCCAGGTGCCTCCCTTTCCCCTCCCTCCCCAAACCCCACAATACCTTTGAAGTCTGTGAGTATCTCCAAAGAAGAGTTCCTAGGTTCCAAGATTTGAAGCTAAAAGGACCTTTTAAAAAAACCTCAAGGCTGCTAGGTGGCGCAGTGGATAGAGCACCGGCCCTGGAGTCAGGAGGACCTGAGTTCAAATCCGGCCTCCCACACGTACCACTTACTAGCTGTGTGACCCTGGGCAAGTCACTTAACCCCACTGCCTAGGCAAAAAAACCAAAACCCAACAACAACCCTCATTTGTACAGAGGACCGAGGCCCACAGAGGTTGTGTGACTTGCCTAAAGTCAGGATTGGAACCCAAGTCCTCTGGGATCAGGAAGAGTCAGACACACCTGCAGCGACTCAACGATGACCCAAATCTAGCTGTCTTTTGACGGTCCCATGTCTTGTCCCTGTCTGGCCCCTCGTGTCCACCTTCCTTCCATTGACCTGTCTTCAGCTTACAATTTTGGGGGGTAGAATTGGGAAGGTATTCAAAACCCTCTTACTTTACAAAACAGGAAACAGTGTCAGGAAGAGAAAAGTATTCCCTGAAGGCCACAAAACTGGCACAGCCCAGACTGAAACCCCATTTCCCAGTGACATCATGTTTCCCTCCTGGAGGCCCAAATGCAGTGGGCAGGGGAAAGCGGGATTGGGCTGAGAGGAGAAATGAGCCATTTCACCAGCCCCTCTCTCCTGTCTAGCCTAGAAGAGCATATCTGTTCTGGGCACCAAGTTATCACCCCAAAGGGCTCCTGTGCAAAGCAAGGGTCAGGATGGGTCACAGGGATCTGCAGAGCAGAGCCTTGAAAGGTCTCCATGCGGGATGTCCACAAATACCAAGTTCTAGGTCCAGGGAAGGAGAATGAGGATGTGGGGGCTGAGATGGTGGGTTAAGAAAATTCTGCAGTCACAGGGTGACTAGTCCCAGGGGCTTGGATTGAAGCCCCCAGCTGTCCCCTCTGAAAGCCTTCTCAGTGAGAAGACAGAATCGCAGTGTCCGAGGTGAAGGGGCCTCAGTGGGCTTCTTGTCCGGGCCCAAAAGGAAGGCTCCTGATTAAATACCCAACAAATGGTCATTCAGTCTCTGTTTGAAGCCCTCTGATTGGGGAGGGGGGGTAAAGGTTGAAGCACAAAATCATGCTTCCTTTCAGACAGCTCTCATTTGGCAGGAGGGTTTTCCTAACATTCAGCCTAACTGTGGTTTTTGCAAAGCCTCCCATTCTTCTTCCGGTTCTGCTCTGGTTCCGCCCTCAGGATCCAGGCAGAAGAGACCCAACAATCTCATCTCCAAGCCACCCTGCAGACCCAACGTCCCATTTCCCTCCTCCCATCCCTTGCTCCCAGTTACAGATGCAGCAGGATACCATGGGGAGTCAGGGGCCTGGGTCCTCGTCCTGACTGCCCCGTCCAGCTGTGTGACCGTGGGCAGGCTCCTCCCCACTGGCTGGGTCTCAGTTTCCACCATTGTCAAATGAGAGGGCTGCATTCAATGGTGTCCAAAGTCCCTCCCAGTTTTAATACCCCGTTTCCTGAGGCCCCTCCCAGTTCTAACATCCTTTGTTTTTGTTCAAAGCTCTGGTATCGCGTTCTGTGCCTTTCCCAGCTCTGATACTGTGTTCTGTGCCTTTCCCAGCTCTGATACTCTGTATTCTAAGGTCTCTCCCACCTCTGATATTCTGTGTTCTAAAGTCCCTTCTCAGCTCTGACCAAATCAACTTTCTAAAGTCCGCTGCAGCTCTGACTATGGTCTAACATTGATAGGTCTTTCCCTGCTCTAACACCCTCGAATGCCTTGACGGATCCCCTTTCTCCAGCTCCACCTCTTCTCTGGTCATTCCCTTCCTTTCTGGAGCCTCCCATCCACCTCAGTGCCTGCCACATCACGCCCTCTTCCAGCACTGATGGCCATCCTCTTCACACCCACCCCTGCCCGGATTCTGTCTCCAAGCCATTCAGAAGCAGAGAGATCTTGGGGGTGGAGGGGGGGGGGCTGTCTGGGTATCAGTGCTGGGGAGAGACCTGCATGGAGATGGGAGAGGGTGATGAGAGGTGGAAGGTGATGAGAAGAGAAGAGTGAGTAAGTACCAGGGTGAAAAACAGAAGCGTCTGGGGAGACGCGCAAAGTGTTATTCTGGAAAACAGGAGCCATGGAAAAAGAAGAGAAAGGCAAAGAGAGAGAAGGCTATCCCAAGGTAGAATTTTAATTGTTCCCAGTTCCATAACACATTAATGTTCACAAAGCTCTTCACATCTATTGTCTCATTTCTTGCATCTGTTATCTCATATCTCATGGCAACAACCCAGTGATGTGGATGTTATTATTACCCTTATTTTACAGCTAAGGAAGCTGAGGCCCAGACAGCCATACAGCTAGTAAGTTTCTGGGGCCTGGGGCAAGATTTGAACTCGGGCTTTCTGGAGCTCTGCCTTAGAGATCATCTCATTCAGCCTCCCCATTTGACAGAGGGGAAAACTGAAGCCTGGAGGTTATTTGTCCACAATCACCCATCGAGGATTCGAGCCCCCGGTCTCCTAACTGCCCTTTTGTGGAACGTGTCTCTCCCTGGAGCCTGGTTCTCTTCCCGACTCTCCCCCTCCGAACCCAGTTTCTGCTCCATCACTTGCTTACCTCGACAGGACTTGGATCTCCAGATTTTGACCAGTAAGAGGATCATGGCTAGGAGGTGGGAAACATCCCCCAGGATCCGGAACAGGTTCATGATGGCGCTGCCCACCCCCAGTGCCAGGCACCACCCGAGACCCCGCTTGGCTGCCCCTTCCTTCCAGATCCTTGGTGGAAGGCTTTCACTCTTTGGCACCCGCCTTCTTTGCTCCGGCCTCTGTAAGAATGCCCTGTCTAGGGAGAGCAGGAACCGCCTCTGCTCCAGCCCCAGGCTCTCTTCAGCATCCAGTCGTCCAGCCTCCCCGCCCTTCACTCCTCTGGGTCCAATGCCAAGTTTGAGTTCCCCTAGCCTCAGGGCCAGCCAGCTCTGTCCCCTCCAGGCAGCCTCAGGGGCTCCTGGGCTCCGTCGGGACACCCTCACCTCTTCCCCCAGTCCTGGAGCAGGCGGTGACGTGGCTGGGCTGGCCAGGGCCTTGGGGGTGGGAGGAGACTCCTGGGGAGCCAGGAAGTGGAGTCTTGGAATCCCGGACCTTCCCGCTCCTCAAGTTACTGGTGGGCTGCGGGGGAGCCACTGCCGGGGCAAGGCATAGGAAGGAGGAAGCGGCGGCGGCGGTGGTGGCAGCTGTCCAGGAGCTGGGAGAGAGGCCCCTCCTGCTGAGGTGGCCAGCTCTCCTCCAGTTTTCAGGGACGTGGCTGGGCAGGGCTGGGGCTCCCCTCCTGCTTCCTGCCAGGCCTCCCTGCTACACCCTCCCCACCTTCTCCCAGCCGCAGGAACCAGGTGGGGCTGTCCAGCTGGAGTCAGGGAGCAGAAGAGTTTCTGTCCAGTCTGGGGGAGATGGAGATACTTGGCAGATGGGGTGGGGGCAGGAAGCCTCCATGGGGGGGGCAGTGCTATCTCCCCCCCCTCAAGCTTCAGCCTTTCTTCCCAGAGACACCCTCTCCCCAGTAGCTCCCCCTCAATCTAATTCCTTAAGCATTATAGTACACTGGAAATAACATTGGATTTGGTTGCTAATGAGCTCTGTGGCCTTCTTTGGGCCTCAGTTTCCCCATCTGTCTGACCAGGTCACTCCCTTACTCGAAAAACCTTCAGGAGCTCCCCATTGTCTACGAGACAAATATCATTTCCTTAGCCTGGCACTCAGGGCCCTGCACTGACCTCTCCACACTTATTTGCCATCAGCCCTCAAGTCCAGCTAAACTAAATCCAAGGGGTTCCTCTAACCTTGTCTCATGATCAGCACAGTCACACATAGAAGGTCTGCATAGGACCTTGGCAATCATGTGGTGTAACCCCTTCATTTGGCAGATGAGGAAACTGAGGCTCAGGGGTCCAAGGTCATGCTGGTTCTAAGTTGCTATGTCAGGGTTTGAATCCAGACCCCTCTGAGTCCCTGTTCTGTGCTCTGTCCTCTCCCCTGGGCTGCTGCTCGATGGTGGCACCGAGAATAGAACAGCCCGTATTTGGGTAACTGCTTTCCAGAGTACTTTCCCCACAACAGCCCTGGGAGAAAGGTAAGGCAAGTATTATTGTCCCATTTTACAGATGAAGAAACTGATGCCCAGAGAGGGGACCAACTTTAATCCTCTTCAATTGCAGAAGCACTTATTAAAAACCTGCTGTATGCCAAGTACTTTGCCAGGCCCTGGGGGACAAGGACAAAAATGAAACACATACACTGAGAAGTGAATCTAAAGCCATTTGAGGAGGGTAACAGCACGGGGGGGTGAGGGGGGCGGCGTGGGGAGGGATCAGAGAAGCCAACTCATAGGACATGGCACCTGAACTGAACTTTGAAGGAAGAGCAGGGAAGGGCATTCTAGGATGCAGGAGGAAGGGGCTGCATTCCAGACACTGACACAAAGGTGAGGAGGTAGGAGAGAGAATCTGAGTTTGGCAGACAGAAAGTTGAACACTTTGTCTAGAATGAATGAGGAAGAGGAATGTGAAATAACAAAGGCTAGCAGTTCTGTAAGATTGCCAAAGGGGTTTACAAATGTGATCTTGTTTTATTCTCACAACAATTCTGGAAGGTAGGTGCTTGTTATTATACTTATTTTATAGATGAAGAAACTGAGGCATGCAGAGGTTCAGTGACTTGACCAGGGTTATACAGCTAGTAAGTGTCTGAGGACAAATTTGAACTCAGGACTTCCTGACTCCAGGCCAGTGCTTTATCCACTGTACCACCTAGCTGTCCATCTTCAAATAGGTTGCTGTGTAAGAGGGAGGAACTTTGGCCCCTGTGGCTCCAGATGACAGAGCTGGGACCAAGGAAGACAAGACACAAGGAGTGAGGCTTCAACCCAGTATCAAGACCACCACATTGGGATAGACTGGTACAGTGGCTGGAGCGCCAGGTCAGGAAGCCCTGGGTTCAAATACTGCCTCAGAGCCTGACTAGCTGTGTGAGCCTGGGCAAGCAACAGATTTAACTACTGGTGTCCGAGGATCTGGGTTCAAATCCTGGCCCTGTCACCTATTTTGTCAAAGCCTTCAGGTCTAGACCTGTGATCCAGTGACCACAGGAGCTTGCTTGGTGGAGGGGTTCCCATGCTGACAGTTTCCCCGTGCTGACCCAAAGCATAAAACTTTCCAGCATTCCAGCCTAAGGGAGGATATCCTGAAAAACAGAGGTGTGCACGGGGCAGCTAGGTGGCTCAGTGGATAGAGCACTGGCCTTGAAATCAGGAGAACCTGAGTTCAAATCCGGCCTCAGACCAAACACTTGACATTCACTAGCTGTGTGACCCTGGGCAAGTCACTTAACCCCAATTGCCTAAAAACAAAACAAAATTTAAAAAAACAACAGAGGTGTGCAATGGAATGGGGTGCTGTGAGGGATTCCCCCATCACTGGAGATCTTTAAGCAGAGATGAGGGGAGATGTTAGAGGGAGATCCCTGTATGCGGTGGGAAGATTGGATACCTTCGGAGAACCCTCCCAGCTCTGGGGTGCAATGATTCTGTGAAAAGATGGTTCTGTGATTGGATGGTTTGGGACCACTGAGTCAGGGCTTGAAAACACCTTCCAGGTTTAGTCCAACCCCCTCATTCTATACTAAAGGAACCTTAATCCCAGAGAAATCGATTAACTTGGCCAAAGTCACTGAAGTAAGTGTTCATTTGGCAAAGTAAGGAGCTGAATCTGGATCCGTGGCTGGAGCATCAGCCCTTTCAGCTACATGCCCCATGCTGTCTCATCTCAACATGTGCCTTATTTCAGGCGTACACCTTGCACCCCTCTCCCTTCTTAGTTACACCAGCTGCAGGGCCTCCTGCCCAACAGGTGGGCTCCTCCCCAGCCTCAGGTGATGCTATTTAAAGCCCCATCAGGTGTGGCTGCATTCCTTCTAGTTCAATCTGGAGCCTCCTCTCCCAGCTGCCAGCCCCGACACCTCCCCCTCTACCCCACCAAGCCCTCCCCACAGCTCCTGCTTTTGGCCATTTGAGGAAACATCTGTCGAATTTGGAGGCTTCTTCACCAGCTCCCTGCGGAGCCGAGCTAAGGTTGGGTGACTCTCCCTACTTCCTCCTGGGGGACCCGGCCAGAGCGGCTGCCATCCATCTGGGGGAGGGGGCGGCAGGCTGGTAGCTCACCAGAGCGGAGAGTGGAGGGCCTGGTGTGAAGTCCTCAGGGCTCTGCCCTGAGTTTGCTGCGGGCCTTTGGGCAAATTTTGTGGCCTCTCTGGGGCTCGGCTTCAGTCTCTCAGAGTTGAAACCTTGAAGCTGGCCATCCAGTCAAACCAGCTGTGGGCAAGTAGGCACAGTGGAAAGAGTCCTGCTCTGGAGCCAGAAGATCTGAGTTCAAGTCCTGCCATGGTTACTCACTCCTGCGATTTTCAGTAAGCCCCTTGGCCGCTCTATACCTCAGTTTCCCCCTCTTTAAAATGAAGGGGTTGATCTAAAGGGCTTCTGGAGTTCCTTCTATTCTATTACCTTCCACATCCTGGATGCTCTGTCTAATCTAAGGCAGCCTAAGAATCCTAGGATCTGACTCTGAGGCTGGAAGAGACCCTAAAGATGCTGGGGTGGCTGAGGGCAGAAGGGACCTTGGGGATCAGAGCTTAGGAGGGTGATGGACATCTCCCCCATCAAAATGAAGATCCCTAAAAGCAGGGCTGATTTCATTTTCTCTTTTTTCTATCCTCAGTGAAAACCACAGTGCTTGGAGAAGAGTTGGTCCTTCATACATTCTCTCTCCTCTCTCTCCCTCTTTTCTCCCCCTCTTCTCTTTTCTTCTTCTTTACTCTTTCTCTCTCTGTCTCTCCTTTCTAGCCCCATCTCTCCTTCCTCTCCCACCCCCTCCTTCCTCTCTCCCTTTCCTCTCTCTCTCCCTCTATTCCTTCCTCCTCCTCAATTTCTCTCTCTCTCCCTCATTATTGAATGTAAGCTGCTACAAGGCAGGACTGATCCAAGTCTGTCTCAGCACCCTCACTACCAGCCACAGTTTCAGAAACGCTTGGTGGTTAACTGACACAAACACATAAGTGTCCTCCAAAGACCCTTCCAGCTTGGAAACATCCGATTCCAGGGAAGCCCCATCTTTTCCTCTCAGCCCTCTGCTGGTAGATTGGGCTCATTGTCCCCACTCTCTGACCCCAGCCAGGCCTCAGTGCTTACGCTGGGACATCTTGAGTAAAGGAGGGCGCAGGGTACCCCTCGCTTTTATCGCTCTTCTCACCAGCCTCCTTTGAACCCAACCAGAGTAGGGACAGGTGGCTGAGGGAAGGGAAAGGGGTCTTTTCTGTTCCTAGCACTGAGGCGTTCAGGGAAGCAGCTCAAAGTACTAGATTTTAGGGTGGATGTGGGGGCAATGAGGTGGTGTTGACAGAGAAGCTGTCACACTCTGGTGACCCTAGGCAAGTCAATTCACTCCTCAGAGCAGGTGCGATTCATGTGGGTAAAGGGGGAAGGAAACAAGGTTTATAACACCCGCCATGTGCCAAGCACTTTACAGATTTGATCCCCACGGCAACCCTGGGAGGTAGGTGCTATTATTGGCTCCATTTTACACATTAGGAAACTGAGGCAGGGAACTGGGAAATGACTTGCTCAAAGTCATGCAGCTTGTATCTGAGGACGGATTTAAACCCAGGTCTACCTGACTCCAGTCCCAACTAGCTGCCTCAATGGGAGTTCCCTAGACCAAGGGAATCATAGGTCCAGCCCAGTTTGAATTCATGATCTCATGTGAGCCTTCCAAAAATTCTGAACGGTAGGTAAGACTGCAGGAATTATTATCCCTATTTTACAGAAGAGGAAACCGAGGCTCAGAGATGTAAAATTCCACAATTCCATAGCAGCAAGTGTCAGAGGCAGGATTTTAATAAAGATCATCTGACTGCATGTCCAGGGACCTAACACCTACCCTGAGCTACTTCTACAGCTTCAGGAACTGAGGGTCTTCCTAAAGAATGGAATGTTGGAGCTGAGAGGGCCCTTAGAACAGGGGATATCAGAGCTGGGAGGGGCCTTTAGAACATAGGATGTCAAAGCTGGGAGGGGCCTTAGAACAGGAAATGACAGAGCTGGGAGATCCCTCAAAAATCTAGTTGATCTTCCTGATTTTTTAGAAAAGAAACTGAGGCCCAGAGATTTTTGGAGCAGAAGAGTGACGTGACCAGTCCCTGCATTAACATGTGAGGGGGGTGTGAAGGGGCTGCTGAGTATGACTTAGGGCCCCTTAAAACAATCTCACAGGCAGGGGAAGAGCCTGTGAGGGGCTCCATTTCAGTGGCACTTCAAACTGTTAAGATTAAGCCCTTTCCTTCCCAGAGCCCCTGCGGGTGAGGTGGTGCCCGGGTTATCATCCCCATTTCCTAGAGGAGGAAGTTGAGTCTCCAAGCATCCTCTGCAGCAGCACTAACCTGGCTGGTAGTCCCTGGAGCAGCACACTCCGCCTCCCACGTTCTTGCTTGTGACTGTCCCCAGACCTGCAACACTCTGTCTCTTTATCCCAGCCTCCCGGTTTCCTTCCGGCCCAAACCCAATCCTACCTTCTGCTGTCAACATTTCCAGGTTCCCCTCTCCCCTTTCCTCCCCTCCCGGCCACTGCTGGACCCTTCCTTCTGAGATCACCTTCCACTTCCACGGTAGACAGCTTGTCTATACATAGCTGTTTGCGTGTTTTCTTCCCATTAGAAGGTGAGCTCCCTGAGGGCAGGCACCAGTTTGTGCCTTTCTTTATCTCCCCAAGGCTAGTGCCCAGGCCTGGAGTCAGAGCTTAACAAATGCTTATTGACTGATTTCACTGAGGTCAAGCATCCAGAGCTGGCTCCCAACCTGCCTACAGTCCCCATCACTGAAGGTGTTCAAGCACAGGCCAGATGACCGTTTGCCAAGGATATTGTGTTCAAGTGCCAGTTGGACCTGATGTGCTTGGACGCCCCTTCCAACTCTGAAGCTTTGGGAAATACCATTGGGTCTCTCTGGGCCTCAGTCTCCTCCTCTGGAAAAAGGGAATAACAATCCTTAATCCTCTACGCCATGAATTGTCGGGTATAAAGGGCCAGGGATCTGTGCGTTACTTGGGCATTCTCATTCTTAGTTATAGTAGAGTCAGTCCTAAACGCGGAAGAAAGCCATCCCCGGTTCCCTGAAAAAAATCTGGTCATCGGCCAATGTGCCTAGCCCTGCAAGACCTTCCCACCTTTGTTTCTTGGAACAAAGCAGTCCAGTTGGGCTAACCAATGGCTACATCTGCGGAGGAAAGCCTCATTGGGCACTGCAGTTCACCACCTCGCTGAAGGCCTCTGAAGACATGGACAATGCACCCGCCAGATCTCCCAGACCTTTTAATTTCCTTCTTTATATTTCATCGGTCAGTGTCTGACCACATTTTCCAGCCTCCGGGATCCAGACGTTCGCGGGGTCATCCGCCCCACCCTGTCGGAGGGTCCAGACGGCTACCGCCCAAGCCACAGGCTCTTCGCATCCCCACCCGGGCCCCTCCGGGGTTTCCACGGCAACCAGAAGCCACAAGCCGCGTCTCCCGGGTGACGGTGAGCGCTAGGCGAGTCGCTGGAGCTGGAGGACCCCTGGAGGACTGAGAACAAGGATGGGGGAGGGGGAGCCGAGCCGAGCCGAGCCGAGCCGAGCCGAGCCAAGCCTCCTTAGCCCGACTCCGGGTCTGAGCTGAAGTTGGAAGGGACGAAGCATCCTGGCAGCGGGGATGGATTTGGAGGAATCAGGGTTGCTGAGATCATGGACAAAATTAGGAAAAGGCTTTGCTAGGTCAAACCCTTCATTTTACAGATGAAGAAACCGAGTCCCTCTTAACAGGTCAAGTAACTGGACCAAGGTCACACAGGTGCTAAGCGACGGAGCCTGTGTGGAATCCCAGATCCTCTGGCTCAGCTCCCAGCCTTTCTCTGCAATCCTGGTTCTACCAGCCAGTGTCCCATGGGGAGTTGCTGTTTGGGTTGGGTCTAGAACTCAAGGGTCTTGACCCTGCCCACCCAAGGTCCCTTTCTCTGGCTCCATATGCCTAGACCTGGAAAGGTGAAAGCTTTTCCTATTTTATCCAACACTTTCTCCCCACCCAGGTCAATTTTTCCAGTTCTTTCTTCCCCGGGGCATGTGGGGGGTTGGGACCTTCCTTTGCAAGGCCTGGAACCCAGAGCCTTCCCAGCTTCCAGACTAGCGCCCAGAGCCTGCACTACCACTCCCCTCCCTCCCCCTCTCTGTGTCCCAAGAACCAGCAATGTGTCACAGAGATGTTCTTATTCCGCGGCAGGGGTAGAGACAAGACTGTACCCTTTCCGACCTCTTACCTGCCTGTGCAAGCCCAAGGCAGGGAGACCAAGGCTAAGATCAGAGAGAGGGAGAGACCTTGGTGAAGAATCCTGTCCTCAGGATTGTCCGATCTGAGACCCCGAGCTAGAACCCGGGGGCTTAGAGGCCATCTGATCCAATCCCCCTCCTTTTTGCTGAGAAGGGAAATGACTTGCCCAAGGTCACACTGGTGATAAGCGTCTGAGATGGAAGGGACATAAATCAAGGTCCTCTGATTCCAAAGCCAGAATTCTTTCACTGCACCCTCCATCCCCTCCCCCTCCTGGATTTGGGTCCTAGCTCTGCCATTTCCTGTTGTATGAGTTTGAGGGAGCCCCTTCCCCTCTCTGGGCCTCAGTTTCCCCTTCTGAAAAATGACAAGGCTGGCCTAAATGACATCTAAGATCTCTTCAAGCTCTAAGGCCCACGATAATAAGATAGCCTATCTCCATTTCCCCTTAACTTTAGTCAGAGCCTACTGGGCCCTTGGCCTGGGGACCCCTTGGAGTGGGGAGAGCTGCTGTTCCAAGGGCCCAGACCTGAGCTGGAGGAGGAGGCAACATCAGGCCCAGCCTCAGCCGTACTCTCCTCCTTCGAGATGGGCCCCCAAGCTTGTATCTGGGGGTGGAGGGCTGCAGGCCGCCAGGCAGCTTCAGGGGACTCCGTGTTCCCCCAGCTCCCTCCCCACTGGCCTCCCTCCACTCCCCCTCCCTACTCCCTCCCACAGCAGGAGCAGCAGCAGGAAAGGTTGGCGGAGGGGGGCTATTTTTGGGCGCGTCTCCTTAGCAACAGCTGCCACCGCCGTCTGTGGTGGCTTTTCTATAGGTGCTAAAATATTCCACCCTGGTGACTACAGAGAGCTGGGGGCCTGGGGCTGGGAGAAAGGGGAGAGGGGGAGGCGGGAAGGGAGATGAGACTCCCCACCAATATCCCCAGCCAGGGAAACCTGGACATGTGGCCACAGGAGAAGCAGCTGACTTGACCGTGGGCGGTGCCAGAGCCCCAGGAGGGGCCGGACAGCTGTGGGGAAGAGGATCGTTGGGCCAAAGGCCCCACCTAAAGCCCCCCTCCCCTTCTCCTGCCCCAGCCCCCCAAGGAGTCCAGGGAGGCAGCCTTGAGTGTCAGGAAGAGCTAGGGAATCGGGAAGCTTGGGTTTAGAGCTGGAAAATGATGTTCCGTGGTGGCTACTGTTAGAGGCGAGGACTTGGAAGCCCAGAGACGTTTAGGCGACTTCCTCAAACACACAGCTAGCAAGGTGGAGGGCCAGGGTTCAAATGTAAGCTCTCAAATTCGGAGTGCTTTTAAATCTTGGCTCTGACACTTCCTTGCCCTGTGACCTTGGGTAGCTCCAGTGATAATCGTGACCCCCTCACCCAGGGCTATTGGGAGGATTAGATGTGATAATGAATAGCAAAGGGCTTTGAAAACAATGAAGGGCCCTGGACCTGTGCAGGCGCTTCAGATTCTCTCACAACTTTACAGCCATTTAGAGTAGGGGAAGGGGCTGTATGCGATCCCAGGTAGACAGGGAATCCGGGGGCAGAGAGCCCTAGCCTGGGATGTGGCACCCCCGGACTAGCTCCCTGCCTCTTCCACTAATTTACTCCGTCCTTTGGCAAGATACTTACGTTTCTGGGCCTCAGTTTCCTTTTCTGTAAAATGTGGGGGTTGGACTAGATAATTTCCGACTTTTCTCTTAACTCTGTGGTTCCATGTCCTAAGGTCCCTCCCAGCTCTGACTATGCTTTAAAGTCCCCTTTGTTTCTGACATTCTCTAGTCTAAGGTCCCTGTCCACCTTGGACATTCCCTGTTCTACAGCCTTTCCCAGCTCTGACATTCTCCGTTCTTGCAATTGACTGATTCATGTCCTCTTTCCCTGATGTCATGGTCCTCTTCCAGAACAAGGGACAAGCCACAACCTATGAATACTCCAGGCTGCCGGAATGGGGACCCAGCTGGCTAGTTCCAGTTGGTCAACTCAGTCCTTCCTCTCCTTTCCCCTCCTCTGAGGGTATACTGCCCAAAGGAAGGTAAATTTGGATGGTGGAAAGTTGCCTACTTAACTTGGAGTTTATTGGGGGGGTGTGGGTGTGTGTTTGTTTTGGTGAAACAATTGGGGTTAAGTGACTTGCCCAGAGTCACACAGCCAGTAAGTGTTATGTGTGTGAGGCTGGATTTGAACTCAGGTCCTCCTGACTCCAGGACTGGTGCTCTATCCACTGAACCATCTAGCTGCTTCTCTGAGCTACTTAGCTGCCCCAACTTGGGGTTTACTGGCTAAATTTCTTTCTCAAAGGCCAAGCCTTAAACCCAATTCACTCTGGATCTCACTGATTGGACAATAGGTCCCTGTCCAAGCACCACTTAGTGATTATTTTTGGGCCCTCCTGGATTAGAGTGAATGTAAATAGTAACGCTCTTTCTTTTGGCCAGCAACCCGAAGGGTCTTCCCCTCCCAGTCTGATTTTTTTAAAGGGGCTGTCCCTTGACTCACTTCTTAAAGAGGCCTATTCACTGAATGGACATTGCCTCACTCAAAGTGAGAACCTGAAAAGACCTTAGCTTAAAAGCACCAAGGTCTCCCACTGCATCCTGGCCATCTCCAGTTGTCCTGATCTCCATCTGGCTGCTGGACCCAGATGGCTCTGGAGGAGAAAGTGAGGCTGGTGACTTTGCACAGCACCCCCCTCCACTCAAATCAAAGTCAAGTGCAAGTCATGTCATCCTCTCCCTGATGTCACAGTCCTTTTCCAGAACAAAGGACAAACCACACAATCATATGATCTCTGTTCTAAGGCCCCTCCCAGCTCTGACATTTCAGGTTCTAAGGTCCCTCTGAACACCAACTTTCTAGTTTTATCTTCTATGATTTTATTCTCAGCAAATGTTCTTTACATGTATACAGGCTCATATCTAGCCTTTGGGCTGTTTATTCCGAAATATTCTACCTTTGTCCCTTGGGGGCCATCTCCAGGCATCCTGATCTATATCTGGCGGCTGGACCCAGATGGCTCTGGAGGAGAAAGTGAGGCTGGTGACTTTGCACAGCCCTCCCTCACTTAAATCCAATTCATTTGCAAGTCATGGCATCACCTTCCTGAGGGCGTGGTCTTCTTGGAGAGTCAAGCTCAAACAAAAACCACCTTTGTCCTTAACCCTTTCCCTTGTAAAACCTTTATCTCTCTTCTTTCACCACATGACTAATGTGGAAATATGTTTAATATGATTGTACATGTATAGCCTATATCAGATTACATGCCATCTTGGCAAGAGGAGAGGGGAGGGAGGGGGGAAAATTTAGAACTCAAAATCTTATAAAAGTGATTGTTTTGTTTTGTTTTGTTTTTGTTTTTTTTTGGCTAGGCAATGGGGTTAAGTGACTTGCCCAGGGTCACACAGAAAAGTGATTATTAAAAACTAAAAATAAATTAATTTTAAAAAAAACCCCTTTATCTGTCCAGACAGCACAGTAGGGATCATGGTGGCATACCTGAGAGAGAAATTGTGGTGCTGGAGTGAAAGGTGGTTGACTCCTGCCCCTGCCCCTGCCATGCACCCCCCCCCGGCCCCCCTGTTAATGCCAGCATCGTGAGTTCCTCAAAGTGCCAGCTCACAGTGACTGGTACTTCTGTGGGAAATCCAGAGTCTGACCTCAGAGGGAGGGAACCCTGAGATGTGAGCCCTGAGTCCTGGGATTGCTCGATCCTGCCTCACTCCTCATTCCCTTTTCTTTCTGTCCAAGGACAGGGTTTAGGGGTGCTTCCCCCCACCCGCTATCCCTCTTCCATCCATTGTTACCTCCCTGCTCCCAGTTCTTTCATGGGCCTTTCTGCTTTTACTCCTCACGTCAGCCCTCTTAGGTAGACAGAGCAGGGATTACCATCCCAATTTTACACAGACTGAGAGGGCAAGTAACTTACTCAAGGTCACACCATAATGGCAGAGATTTGTGGAGAAGAATCCCAGTTCAATAGAGAGAGAGAGAGAGAGAGAGAGAGAGAGAGAGAGAGAGAGAGAGAGAGAGAGAGAGAGAGAGAGACTTGAATCTGGAGTTCAAGGGCCTTAGTTCAGATCTTGACTCTAGGATTACAAAGCTGTGAGACCTTGGGTAAGTCCCTTCCCTGTTCTGGCCTTCAAAATGAGGCATTTGGATGATGTAATTTCTAAGACTTTTCTAGCTCTAAATTCCATGCTCCTTTACACCCCAAATCTAGAGTTATTGTATTTTCAGGTGTTAAGAAGTCTAACCTTGATGCTGACCAGATGGACTAAGCAAATCATTAATGGGTCAGAAAGCTTGCAATCTGCCCATGATTTCTACCAAGTCCCCAAATGTGCTGGGGAGCACATCTCTTTCCTCTTGGGGACATCACTCACATACCTCAGGGTCACATGAGGGCATGCAAACAGGTCATGGGGGGGACCCAGGGTGGCTCAAGGGACTCTAGAGATATCTCATTTCCTCCATTATACAGATGGGGAAACTGAGGTGCAGAAAGACACTAACAATGTTTACATAGCGCGTTAAGGTTTGCAAAGTGCTATTACGTGGACCGTCTGATTTGATGACAATAATGACATTCCCATTCCCATTTTATAGATTAGAGAACTGAGGCCCGACAGGGTCACACACTGAATAAATGTCTGAAGCAGGACATGAACCCAGGTCTTCCTGCCTCTGAATCCAGCACTTCATCCCACTACAAGTCCCCTCTGATTGCCTAAGGTCACCCAGGTCACAGTGAATAAGCAGATCTGGCACCTAGACCCAGACCCTCTGACTCCTAATCCAGGGTTCTTGCAGTAAAACCCAGCTGCCTCTCTAGGGAAAAGTCTTTAAAAGACCACATGGGCCATCCCCTTATCTCCAGCCTAGGACAAATCAATCCCCAGGGTCTTGGCCCCTAGTGAGTGTTCATTCATTCATTCAAGTCCTCAGAACATCCCAAGATTTTTACTAAAAATCTCCCAGCTAAGCAAATTAGGTGCCCATCGATAGGGGAAAGGCTAAAGTTATGGGTCATCATTGTAGTGGAATATTATTACTGTGCTATAGAGATTGAGGAATGTGATAAATATAGGGAAGGCTGGGAAGACGTACCTGAACTGATGCAGAGTGAAGTCAGCAAAGCCAGGGAAACACCAGACACAGTGACTACAGCCTTTGAAAGAGAAAGAAGAACAATCTTTATATATAAAGCAATCGAAACTGACCATTGGGAAATGATGATGAGCAAGCTTGACTCCAAAGAAGACAGACTAATGCATGCTTCCTCCTGTTCCTTCGTAGAGGCGTGGAACCCTGATTATGAGGCGGATCACTTTTTTCACGTGTTGATCAATTTTTCTGATTTTTCCCTTTCCTTCCACTTTTTTCTTAAAAAAAAAATTCTTTGTTATAAATGATTGCTCTCTGGGAGGGCCAGGGCAAGGCTATATGGAAAATCTAGGCAATGTAAAAGAAAATATATTAATAAAAATTGATTTTACAAAACTCCAGACGCAAACAGGGCACTTGTTACTATATTGTTAAATGTATTGTGCTATAAAATTAATAATCTATAAAACTACATCATGGAAGCTTGCTGTTTAATATACAATGCTCTTCTTTTTATATGAAAATGTTTGTATTCACTAATGATCGTTGATTTCATAATCAATCAGAAAAAATAAAATAAAATAAAAAAGCAGTTTCCCCAGAAGACAAGGATGTTGTGGTGAAGATCTTGCCTTTCTTCAATAACAGAGAATGCCAGATTTAAAGCTGGGAGGGGCCTTAGAGGGTGTCTAGTCCAATTCTCTCCCACACATGGGGAAATTTAGACCCTGAGAGAAGTGACTTGCCGAAAGTTACAAAAATAAGAGTCAAGATTTGAACTCAAGCCCTTTGACTCCCAAATCCAATTATATCATCATTTCATCATCTGGCTGTTGGGAAGTCCTTCCAGATGTGTCTCCATTTCCCTGTAAGGTGAACGTTTGCTCTCTTATTCAGCCTTCTGACACAAGTACTGAGTTTGAGGCATGTGGCCTGTCCTGAGGGGAAAGCACTCTGTTCTTCCACTGACGGTGGGGTAGCCTGCACTGAGACAAGAGAGGAATTAGGCCTGGAAGATCACAAAAGTGGTCCTGCCTATCCTGGTGCTAGGACTCAGGGAAGTGCCATGATTGTTCCTGCCCAGGTCCCATGAGTCATCTCCTCCATGAAGCCCTCCTATTCCCCTTCGCCTCCGGTATCTCAGGCCATTTTGTTTTACCTTTCCTATACCCTCGGATGTTTCTTACCTTGTGTAACCTACAGCAAATCACTTAATATCCCAGGGCCTCAGTTTCCCTAACTATAGAAAGAAGGGGTTTCTAAACCTCCTTTAGGGGAGGAGGGATGTGGTTGTTTTTTTTTTTTTAATCTTTCTATCCACAGGCCCGAGTCCAGAGGTCCTACACAGCTAGGGCTAAATGAACATTTGTTGAATTGAAATAGAACTGAATTATCATTTGGGAGATCCAGGCAAGTCACTTCATTTTCCTGGGCTCAGTTTCCCCATCTGTAAAATGGGTTGGACCAGATGACCTCTGAAGTCCCTTCTGTCTCTAAAGGTCTAATCTCATGCATCACAGGCTGAGGAAGTCAGAGAGGATGAGTGTGTGTGTGTGTCGGGAGGGAAGATCTGAGCAGGGTGGCTGGGGGCTAGAAGCCTGGGGGTCGGGGGTCACAAGAGCTGGTGGGTTGGAGGGTTGCCTGTAGTGAATGACATGGGGGTAAGAGCCACGACCTCCAGCCGGGGTCCTGACACGGAGCGGGCTCTGCCCGGTGCTTTGTGCACTTTGGTGCTTCCGTGTATCTGCTTGGCTGCTCCTTGGCGGTCCAGGTGTCTGCCAGAGGTGAGGAAGCCCCGTGGGGTTGTGGAACAGCGGGGAGAGCAGAGCTGGACAGTCAGGAGAACTAGGCTTGGATTGCTAGTCCTGACTGTTTGACCTTGAGCAAATCACTTCCCTCCTGCGGGGCTCAGTGCCCTCTGGGAAATGGAAGGGTCTCCAGCACCCTTGGGAATCAGAGGATCCGGGATTATTACGGTCTGTATGATTTTGGGTTAGTCTCTTAGCCCCTCTTTCCGTCTTCGTGTGGAGCAGTGGGAAGAGTAAGCCTTGTTTCTGGAGTCAGAGGACCTGGGCTCAAATCCTGTGAGACCCTGAGCCTAACTTCTCTGGGTCTCAGTTTCTTGATCTGTAAAACGAGGGAGCTGAACAGCCTCTAGGCCCTAGAGTCTAGAGTGCCTTCCAAAATCGGATTGTAAGGTCTCGGAGTCCTTGGAAGGAAAGCGGGTAGGGTAGAAGTCCCCACGGGATCGAGCTCTGGCAGGGAGCTTAGAGGTTGTCTGGTCTAATTCAATCAATAGACGGAGAAACTGAGGCACAGACGTTAAGTGATTTGCCCTGGGCCACACAGGCAGTAATGGGATCAGGAATTTGAACCCAGACCCCTTGACTTTAGTTCCATTTCCAAAAGAGTGGCCTCGACCGCAGCCCAGGACCCTGGAGGGGACGTGCAAAGCTCCCAGCCCTGCTCCCCAGGCTACCCCCACAGAAGGGAGACCTGGAGTTTCTCTTGCACCCCCACTGGAGCGGGTCCTGGGAGGAGCTCTCCTGGGGCTGAGGAGCAAAGCCTGGACTGGATTATGGGGAGCCGGAGCCGGAGCGGGAGCGGGAGGCGAAGTTCCCCCCAGCTCCTGGGCTGCCGGCCGCTGGCTGCGGCTGCCTCGCATCGCCCCTCTCCACGTGCACCGGTCGTCCCGGGCCACTCAGCTGGCTCCTCCCGCTCGTTCCCTGCTAGCAGCGTCGGGCTGGAGCGCCTGCAGCGGCCAGCAGGGAGGGAAGGGGTGCACGGCGTGGGGGTCACGTGCCCTGCGGGGGGCAAGGAGCCCAGGGCTAGGAGAGCTCTCCCGGGGCTCGCGGAGTCTAAGACTTCGTGGGGCGGCCGACGGAGCGGAGCTTGCAGAGCCGCCCCGGGGGCGTGGAGAGGAGGAGAGCAGAGGAGGGCAGGGCAGGAGGGAGGAGAGGAGGAGAAGAGAAGAGAAGAGAGGAGAGAGATAGGGAGAGACAGAGATAGAGAGAGAAGGGAAGGACAGAGAAGTGGAAGAGACAGGAGACAAGGGCAGAGAGTGAAAAACGGAGAAAAAAGGGGGGAGAGAGAGAGAGAGAGAGAGAGAGAGAGAGAGAGAGAGAGAGAGAGAGAGAGAGAGAGAGAGAGAGAGAGAGAAAGAGAGAGGAGGGTTCAGTGACACGGATGAGGAAGCGGACCAAGAAGATCGAGCGAGACAGCTAAAAGAGACGGGAGAAAAAAGGAGCGAGACAGAGAAGGAGAGAAGAGGAGGGAGACAGAGACAGAGAGATAGCTAAGGAGAGGGAGGGGGAAGGACCACATAGAAGGCTGTCAAAGAGACAGGGAGGGGAGGAGAAGAGAGAGGGAGCTACAGAGTGGGGGAGAGATGGAGTGAACAGAGAGAGAGAGGAGGAAAGGTAGAGGAACTGAGGGAAGAGAGAGAGAGACAGGGAAGGAGGGAGGGATCCACGCAGAGTGACAGAGAGAACAACCGGGGGGGGGGGGCGGAAAAAAAAAAAAAGCTTGGAGGAGAGAGGCAAGTGTGAGCGGGAGCAGGCAGGCGAGGGGAGCGAGAAGCCGCGGGCTGCCGGGCGAGGAGGCGTGCGGGCCGGGGACCTGGGCTGTGCAGCTGGAGGGCCGTCGGGGATCTGCCCCTCGGGGCAGCAGAAGATGCTGAGGACCAGGAGGCCAGGGGAGCGACGAGCTGAGGCCCGGAGCAGGCGCCAAAGTTAGGGGGCCCTGGCCTGCGAGGGGCACAGAGAGGGGAGAGCGAGGGCGAACTGAGCGGAGGGGAGCCGACTTGAAGGGGACCTCGAGCCCCACTGGCCAGGACAAGTTTGGGGGAGGGGGGAGATCGAAGCCACCCTCCTCCCCGGCCTGCACCCATCGCCTCTCTCCGCCAGCACGGATCCAGCCACAGACGGAGGGACGGATTTCTCCGTGGGATGTAGCACCCACCGCCGGCCTTCAGTCTGGAGCTGTTTTCTCCAGAGGTTACGCTGGGAAACTCCGACCCCCCCTAGGTAAGGGTGCCTTCCTCCGCGTCCTCTCTCTCTCAGTTCGGGGTGCCAGCTGTTCCCATGGACAGACCAGAGAGGGGACTCTATCCTAGCCCCCCACCTTTCCCCCTCTCTGTTTCCCACCAGCTAGCTCCCTCCCTTCCTTCCCCAGCCGAGAGCGTGGTGCATTCCCCACTCCAGAGCTGTCCCGTGACTACCTCCTCTGCTCTCTGCTTTTCTCCGTCTGGGGGCGTCGGAGGTTGCGCTGAGGCTCAGAATGAGGTGGAGGGTGCATCGCTGACAGTGCCCTTACCCCCTCTCCTGTTGCTTTCCCTGTGCCTGACCTCCACTTCCCCGGAACACGGCTCCTCTTCCTTACCCCCCCCGACCCCCATTGCAGTCCTCCTAACCCAGTGGCCTCAGAGTTCAATTCTCAGCCAGAATTAGGAGAAGCCTCAGCCCAGGTCATATAAGGTGCGTATCTCCGGAAGGGAGCCGTATCTTTTCCCTATGGTTTCCCTCAGTCTTATCCATCTTATTTCTGTAGTATTTCGAGCTTTACAAAACACTTTCCCTTCCCCGAAGACCCCAACATTGGTAGTTGTTCCCACTTTCAAGGTGGGGAAAATCGAGGAGGCTGAAGTGACTGACCTAAGGTTTCTCAGCTAGGAAGTGTCAGAGCTAGGGTTTGAACCCGAGTTCCTTGACTATGCTTTCTACTACACCCCTCTCCCCTGCCCACGTAGTGGGCCTCCCAAACCTCCTAAGTTTGCCTGAACCAACCCTGCGATCGCAGAAAGTAACTCCCGGCCTTGTTGGGAGGAGGTCGGGAGGTCAGGGTCCGAGCCGTGAAGGTTGATAGTCTAGTTGAGGCAGCACGGGGTGGGGGTAGTCCTGGATTCAGAGTCCTAGGCCCCGGAGTTCACATCCCGGATCTGACACTGGGCAGCTGGGTGACCTTCAGCAGGTCTCATCACTTCTCTGGCCCTCAGTTTCCCCGTCTGTAAAAAAAGAGGGTTGCACTAGTGTCTTGAGCTTCCTACGTGCTCAGCCTTAAATCTTCTTCACACACCCCAATTCTCTAGCCCCAGAGAGTCCTCCCTTTGGCCTTACTGACTAGTCCTTTCTAGGGAGCCCCCCACCCTGAACCTTCCTTTGTCCCCTACTCTGTGCTGAGGTCAGATCTTGAGGGGGCTGTTGGGTGTAGGAGCTCCCTGGGTTATAGGGTCATAGCTTGAGAGTTGACAGGGACCTCAGGAGCCAGATAGGGAAACTGAGGTCTAGGAAAGTGAAGTACCTTGACCACAAAGATGTAGAGCTGGAAGGGACCTTTAAGGTCATCTAAGTGAAGTGATTGGTCCAAGGTCACACAGACAGTTAATGTCAGACCTGTTGCAGTAACCCCACTGAGGCCAGCCTTGATGACGGCCAGAGGGAAAAGACTTTTGGGCATCTGTTCTTCAAAAAATGCAGTCCTGAGGGTGATTACAGAGACGTTTGTATAGGATAGCTATTCAACCTACTCTTACACACACACACACACACACACACACACACACACACACACACACACACGCACACGCACACACGCACACAGACACACAGACACATGCACACACACACACACACACACACGCACGCGCACACACACACACACAACTGTGTAATAGGAGAGACAGCCTGGGGCAGTAGAGAGAATGATTGATCCAGATTCTGAAGATCTAGGCTTGAGTCCCTGCTTTGCCTCTGACTAGCTTTGTGACCTTGAGCCAGTGGCTTAACCTTTCTGGGCCTCCGTGTCCTTCTTTGAATAATGAGCTTTTTTCTGGCTCCAACATTCGATGTCCTAGCTCCCGAGTCTCTTTCTCACTGCTCCCCGGCCGTGTCAAGATCCTCTGGACCAGCCAGTGGAAGAGGATCTCCTGGTCTGGGCAAAGCCTTTGGTGGCTCTGTCTTTTTAATTAAGCTAGGGAGGTTTGTCTATTACTGAGTGTATGTCAACACCAGAGGGTGACCTGGGTCTGAATCCCCTATTTTCTCCTTTCTAGCTGTGTGACCTTGGGGAAGTCATCTCACTGCTGTGGATCTCAGTTTCCCTTCCTGTAAAATCAAGGCATTGGATTGGATGGTCTCTGAGGGCTCTTCCATTAGGTCTCAGTATTCTAGGGTAAAATCTTTTGGAATTTGTTTTTGGGGTCTGGGTGGAGAAGGTCCATGATCCTCTCCTCATTGGCTGTATCCCACCACCCCGGCTATCTGGAATGGTGGTGCCAAAGTGGTCAGCCCTAAAGAGATCCCATTGCCTTGTCTGGGGTCAGAGACACCCTGGGAGGCCAGCAGGAAGAAGAGGGCTAGTTCTAGGGGAGATCTTTGGGCTGGAGAAGACACTGAGGTGGAACTCTTTAACTGAGAATCAAGGGATCCTAGCTTCAGAGCATGAAGGGGTGTCAGAGACCATCTCATTCAACCCCTTCACTTTACAGATGAGGAAACTGAGGGCCAGGGAGGTTAAATGATTTTCTCAGGGTCACAGGTATTAAGTGAATTAAGATGATCCTCTGGGAATGAAAAAAGAGAGTGGGAGATTCAGAGACCCTTTTGTGGTGCCTTGCAGAAAGTTAATTGATGAGCATTTATTAAGCACCAACTGTATACCAGGCACAGTACTGGATACAGCTTTCCTATGGCCTTGAAATGTATGTTGGATGAATGGCTGTATCCCTGTTGAGATCCTTTGGGATGAAGGAAGCAGTTGTCTTGAGATTCCCCAAAGCAATCTCTTAGAACAGGGTACTAGAGAGAAGGAGAGCTGGGTTTAAAGGAATGTGTTCTTAATTTGGATCTGTAGAGGTGGGGGTGAGTCGGGGTGGGGGTGCAGAGGGGCGGGAGCAGAGCACTAAGATGCCCCTGGTTGGGTGTTGAGGGGGAACCGGCCCCTCCACTGGGACGACTGAGTCATAGGGACATGTTACCTACATGACATCGTGCAGCATGGTAACTATAGGAGGCAACAGCCGTTCACTGTCAGTGGTTGGGAAGGAAGGGGCTGAGGTGGGGGTGGGGTTAGAGATGTAGGGGAGGCGGGCAGGCATGCAGTTTGGAGTGGCAGCTGAGGGGAAGGAGATAGGAAGAGAGAATGAAGGGAGGGAAGGTTCAGGGTTGGCTTGAGTACCAGGCAGGATTTGGGAGAGAGATGATGGAGAAAGAAAAGATAGTGAAGGAACTTGGCTGGGATGGGAGAGGAGGAGGCAGGAGGGAGGACGATGATGGGAGCAGAGTGGGGAAGAAGATAGATGGAGAGAAGATGGGTGGTGGGGCCCGTGCAGAGCAGGATGTGGCTGCCTTCTCCCTCGGGTGGGCTCCCAGTCTCCTGACTTCCCTCCTTTCCCAGGTTCTATCACTCCTCTCTTCTCCTCCACATCTCCATTTTTCATGCCTCTCCCCCTTGGATGCCAAATTTGGCTCACGCAATCTGTCGTCTCTTCTCTGAGATTGGCACCAGGACCAAGCACATTACATCACCATTGCAAGGGGGAGTGGGGGGTGGAGAAAAGGGGAAGAGAAAGAAGGGAGAGAAGGAACTGGTGTCTTTGACTTGTCTCTTGAACAATGCCTCCTGAACCAGGAGATGGGGCCTTTAGTCCTGGGGAGTCTCACTGTGTGACCATAGGCAAGTCGCTCGGCTCTTCTGGGCTTCAGTTTCCTCATTTGCTAGTATTTCTGCCACCTGCCTGCCTCCCAGGGTGATTGGGAGGAAAGCCACTTGGAAACTTTGAAGTACGGTGGAAATGGAGCTATTAATATTCTTTCTCCAGAGTTTGCTCGTGCTCTCATCCTCCTTCTTTCCCTGGGCTGGGAAGGTTGGGTGGGTGGCCAGGGGCAGAGCCTAGAGGCTGGGGAGGCACAGCTCTCCCGGGTTCTATTCTTAGGTCTGGGGCTTATCCCATCACCCCCTGATTGCCAGGTGAGTCTGTGGGGCTCAGCAGGGAAGGACGAAGATTCGCTTCCCTCAATCCCACCCCAGGGGTACCGGAGCTTAGATCTGGAGAAAGAGGATCTGGTTCCAATCCTGGTCCTGCTCTTTATTCTCTGTGTCCAAATCACTCCCTCTCTCTGGGCCTTCACTTTTTTATCTGTAAAATGAGAGGATTGGAAATGCTCTCTAAGTCTCTTTCATCTTATGGCCCTGCTTTTGATATTAGAATGCCCAGGAAACAAATTCTTCCTTGGATAAATGATTTCTCCTCATTACAGCCCAGCTTTGAAGCTTGGGGGAGCTGCCCAGCCCAGAGGCCCCAGTCCAGGGGAGGTCTTGCCTAACCCCATGGTATCCCTGGAAGTTATTAAGTTCTAGAGCTGGTCCATTGACTCCCAGCATACTATCACCACCACCACTGCCCCTGCTGCCACCACCACCACAACTACCATCACCACCTCCACCATCACCACCTCCACCATCACTACCTCCAGCATCACCTCCACCATCACTACCTCCATCATCACCTCCACCTCCACCATCACTACCTCCAGCATCACCTCCACCATCACTACTTCCATCATCACCTCCACCTCCACCATCACTACCTCCACCATCACCTCCACCTCCACCATCACTACCTCCATCATCACCCCCACCTTTACTATCACTACCTCCATCATCACCTTCACCATCACTACCTCCATCAACACCTCCACCATCACTACCTCCATCATCACCTCCACCTCCACCATCACTACCTCCATCATCACTTTTACTATCACTGCCTCCACCATCACCCTCACCTTTACCATAACTACCTCCATCATCACCTCCACCATCACTACCTCCATCATCACCTCCACCTCCACCATCACTACCTCCGTCAGCACCTCCACTATCACTATCTCCACCATCACCACCACCTTTAACATCACTACCTCCATTATCACCTCCACCTCCACCATCACTACCTTCACCATCACCCCTACCTTTACCATCACTACCTCCATTATCACCTCCACCTCCACCATCACTACCTCCATCATCACTTTTACTATCACTATCTCTACCATCACCCTCACCTTTACCATAACTACCTCCATCATCACCTCCACCTCCACCATCACTACTTCCAGCATCACCCCCACCTTTACCATCACTACCTCCATCATCACCTCCACCTCCACCATCACTACCTCCATCATCACCTTTACTGTCACTATCTCCATCATCACCTCCACCTCCACCATCACTACCTCCATCATCACCTCCACCATCACTACCTCCATCATTACTTCTACCTTCACCATCACCCCTACCTTTACCATCACTACCTCCATTATCACCTCCACCTCTACCATCACTACTCCAATGACCACTCCACCATCACTACCTCCATCATCACCTCCACCTCCACCATCACTACCTCCATCACCTCCACCTCCATCATCACTACCTCCATCATTACCTCCACCATCACTACCTCCACCATCACCTCCACCTCCACCATCATTATTTCTACCTCCACCATCACTACCTCCATCATCACTACCTCCATCATCACCTCCACCTCCATCATCACCTCTACCTCCACCAGCACCTCCACTATCAGTATCTCCACCATCACCACCACCTTTACCATCACTACCTCCACTATCAACTCCACCTCCACCATCACTACCTCCATCATCACCTCCACTATCACTACCTCCACCATCACCCCCACCCTTACCATCACTACCTCCACCATCACCTCCATCTCCACCATCACTACCTCCACCATCACCCCCACCTCCACCATCATCCCCACCTCTACCATTACCGCCACCACTATCACCACCACCATCATATGTGTCAGGTACCAGGGAAACAAAGATAATAAAATGAAAAGTCTTTGCCCACAGGGAGCCTACTTTCTCCTGGACGGGAGGAGTGGCTTGTACACTGGTGGTATCAAGCTCAAGCAAAAAGGAGGCCACCAAAGTGCTACAGCAGGATCCCTGCAGGCAGTATATCAACTTAGAAAACCACATATGAACACTATCTGTGTTCTGCTGTATTTATACTCATTTTGATAGATGTTTCCCAGTTCCGTTTTGATTTGATTCAGCCCACTCAGGACAGTTGTGGGCCATGGCAGCCCATGTGTTTGACACTTCTTGTATACAATTAAGTACAAACAAAATAAAACAACGAGAAAGAAGGGACCAACCTGTGCAGTTTGCCAATGAAGATAGAGGGAATCAGGGCCTTCTACCACCTGATCTGTATGATGTGGGGCAGGCACTGCTATGACCCTCATTTTACAGATGGGGAAACTGAGGCTCAGAGAAGCAAAGCCCCTTATGAATATGTCAGGGGTAGGATTCAAACCGTGGTCTTGCCTGACTCAAGTCTGGTGTTTTCCCCATTATACCACAGTGGCCCTCAATGGGTCCATGTCAGATCCTAAAGGTGTAAAACGGGTTAGGAGGTACTGGGAGAGTAGGACACAAGGTTAAGGTAGGCAAAATCAAAATCATGGTAACAACTCCTATTTTTGTAGCTTTTTAGGGAGGCATGGTGGAAAGCACCTTGGCTCTAGAGTCTGAGGATCTGGGTTCAAATCCTGCCTCATATGCTTACTACTTGTGTGACCTTGGGTAAGTCTCTTTGCATCCCTGAGCCTCAGTTTCCTCGTGTGCCAAATGAAGGCATTGCTGTGGTGGCCTGTGAGATCCCTTCTAGGGTCCGAGGGTGATGGCCTGAATACTCATACGTGTACCCCAGGCTGCTCACATTTCAGTGGCTTCCCCAAGCACCCCCCTCACACACAACTCCCATCAACAAGCATTTATTAAGTGCCTACTGTGTGCTAAGAAAGGGTAGCTAGGTGATGCCATAGTCCACAGAGCGCCAGGCCTGGAATCAGGAAGACTCATCTTCCTGAGTTCAAATCAGCCTCATACACTTCCTAGCTGTGTGACCTTAGGCAAGTCACTTCACCCTGTTTGCCTCAGTTGCTTCATCTATAAAATGAGCTGGAGAAGGAAATGGCAAACCTCTTCAGTATCTCTGCCAAGAAAAATTCCAAAAGAGGTCACAAAGTGTCAGACATAACTAAAACACAACTGACCACATATGCTAAAAGCTGTGCTAAACGCTGGGGATACACAGAAATGTAAAAGGTAGAAAATAGACCCGCCCTAAGCTACTAGGATTGCCTCTTAATCCTCATCCTGCTAGGACATAGAATGGTGATGATGGTGTTCAGGCCAGTTCTTGACCTTTGGACACTGCCATGGTCAAGACTCTAGTGCCTCCCCCCATCCCTGGATGCTAGAATCACTGAATGTTTGAACTGGAAGTGCTCTATAAGATGTTCTTCTTCGATGGACCCATTTGACAGATGGAAAAATAATGGGACTTCTCCCAGATCAGATGGTGAGCCTGGATCAGCACCCAGGTCTCCTCCGTTGCTCTTCTCACCACCACTTCCTGCGGCCTGACTCCCATGGCCTGGGATGCTTCTTAGACCTCTCCCCCTCTTCAGACAGGCAGGGCTTGCTGAGGCTTCAATGAGGTCCTTCCTCGGACCTGGCTAGCATTAGACTCTTGTGGGTATTTTGGATCTGAGGAGTCATTGGCTGATCAATCTGGAGCCTTTAGAGCCCTCAGACACCATCTGGCCCAACCCCCTCATTTTGCAGAGGGGAAACTGAGACCAGGATGGGGGGGTGAAGTGATTTGTTCAAGGTCACACAGGTAAGAAGTGTTAGAGGTGAGATTTGAACCTAGGTCCCCTGATGCCCAAACTAGCATGCTTTTTCCTCTACCGTACTCCTTCTGGGAGCTCGAGGCTGATGGGTGTGGTTGGGTGGAGGGAAGTGGAGCATCTGTGGGTAGCTTATTTGATGACAACATTGGCCCACATTTATATGGTATTTTATGGTCAGCAGAATCACATTCTCCTTGATTCTCACAAGGATGACACTACATGACACTATATCATGTCCCCCTTTTACTTGATGAGGAAACTGAGGCTTAGAAAGATCATGTGATTTTGCAGCTAACACACAGCTAGACCTATTGCTCTATCCAATTGGCCATAGTGCCTCTTCCAAGGTAGTGAGCTCCCTGTCACTGAAGGTGTTCAAGCAGAAGTTGGATGTGCATTTCTATCCTCCCAATAGAATGTTAGCTTCATGAGGGCAGGGAATTGTTTCAATTTTGCCTTTGTATGATAGAGAGCTAGACTCAGAAACAAGCAAGGCCTGGGTTCAGGTTCCATCTCTACCACAGAGTGGCTGTGTGACCTTGGGTAAATCACTTAACCTCTCAGTGCCTCTGACAACTTAAGACCATAAATTGTAGACCATGCATTAGGCTGCATTAGAGGGAGCTCCCTTCAGTAAGGAAATCAGGGGTCCAGTCAAAAAAACAACACTAAACCCAGTCCCCAAGACGTAGCACAGTGGCTTAATAAACGCGTGGTGACTTGAATCCATGGCAACTTGTCAGGGAAGCCCTAGGGAGGCATACTGCTTTGGGAGGTTGGACCCTGGGGAGTCTTAGATCAGGGGATCCACCCAAGAGCCCAAAGGAAATAAAGCAGCCCTGGGACTTCCCTGATGCACTAACCCTGTCCCCAGGGCTGCATCTCTGGGACATGCTCCGGCCCCCAAGGTCAAATCCTGGTCCCAAAGCCCCTTTGTACCAGGAGCCCACTAAAGGTGGGCTTTGGGGGTGGGGCTGAGGGGGTGTTCCTGTTCTCTTCCCCCTCCTGGGCTCTCCTGGGGAGTGCACCTGTATGCACACAGGATGATAAGAAAAATCATAATAATAATACTAATTGCTCTCAGTCACAAGCAGCTTTCTTCCCCCTCCCTCCCATATATCCCTCTCAGGAGAGCCATCCCTTGTTACAAATATTAAAAAATTAAAAAATCATCTAGGAAATGATGAAAATAATTTTTTTAATTTAAGAAATAAAGAGAAAAAACAGCTTTTCTCCATCAGTTGAGCCTGGCAGTGTATGCCATCCTCTGAGCTCGGAGCCCCCCACCTCTGCACGTGGGGTGTGAATAGGGAAGTGAGGTGAGGAGCACCTCAGACACCAGACGTGCTACTTTGCCAAGTCATCTGACCTTCTGAGGCATGGCTTTCCTAAGCCGGAAGATGAGGGGATTGCATTCAGCGACCTTTGAGGTCTTTTCTGAGCTGGGAAACCTATGCTCTTAAGACCTCTTCTTCACCACCCAGCTGGATAATGATAACTAGAATTCACAGAGTACATGGAAGGCTTACCATGTGCCAGGCACTGTGCTAAGAGCTTTACAAACATCTCACTTGGGAGGGAGGTACCATTTTACAGAGGAGAAACTAAGGCAGGCAGCGGTTAAGTAACTTGTCCGGGGTCCCACAGCTAGTAAGTGTCTGAGGCTGGATTTGAACTCAGGTCTTCCTGACTCCACCTTCTAGCTTCTAAGCTTCAAACACTTACACAGGTTTTAGTTTGGGGTTGGATAATTTTTGTTCTTTCCCTCATTACTTGCATTTCTACATGCCTTAAATCTCACAGCTCCACGAGGCGGTGAGGACCAGTGTCCTTATGCCCATTTTACAGAAGACCAAGGCCCAGTGGGTTTAAGTGACTTGCCCTAGATTGAAAGGGGTAGGGCTGGTTCTTGAACCCAGGGCTTCTGACTCCCAGACTAGCATTCTCATTGCTTATTCAGCTTGTAGGAGCAAAGGGGAATTGAGGAAAGGACATAGTCTAGTCCAGTTATTCAGCCTGCCATAGTGGCTTACCTGCCTCAAGGACTGGGGGGTGGGGATCACTGGGAAAGGCAGCCCTGAGAGCCACAGTCCACAGTCATTCAGCCCAAGAGAGGGGGAACGAGAGGAAAGTCTGGAGATCCGGGCCCAACCCCCTAGCCCAGCCTCCTTCCACAGCCAGGCAATGGCTAAGCCCTTTGGACAGCCCATCCCCTTCCCTCCTGCCCTCGGTAACAGACTTGGGCAAAGGAGACAGAGCTGGTATAGCTGCTGAGTGACCCGGCTTACAGCCCCATCCTCCTCCCGGGGACTTCAGGGCTCCAATTCTCCCTTCTTCTGCATCTTCTAGCCTTATAACCTCTCCTCTGCTCCCTTCCCGTCCCTTCTCCTCTCCTCTTCTCCTCTCCTCCCCTTCTCTCCTCTCTCTTCCTCTCTCTTCCTCTCTGCCCCTCTCCTCTTTCTCTCTGTCTCTCTTCCCTCTTTCTTTCTTTTTCAGTTCCTGTCTCTTTCCATCTGTCTCTCTTCTCTCCCTCCCTCCCCCCCTTTTTTATCTACCAAAGTGTCATTTATTGGTGGCTTCTTTTAAAAAAAATTTATTTATATTATTTTAAATTTATAGAATAAAACAAGCATTTCCATAACATAGTACAACAACAATAATACCAGCAAAAGAATATTGCACTGGGAACGCCAGCCCCCTGAGTTCTCATCCCAGTTTTGCCATTGCCATAGGGAACTGGGCCTCGATTTCCTGACCTGTAAAGGGAGCGGATTGCAGGAGATCAAAGTTGTTTGAGTTGGAAGGGATGGACCAGAGAGGTAATCTAATTTTACAGATGAGGAAGCTGGGGCTCAGACCTAAGGAGCAGCAGTCTCACAGCTAGCAAGAGGCTTTAGAAAGAAATGAAATTCAAACCCAGGTCCTTCGAACCCAATGTCTTTTTCATTTTCACTCCTTGACAAGGCTCTCCAGCTCCAATTTTGTGTGATTGGAAGACTCCTCCCAATTATACTTCTCCTAGGTCCCCTTCCTCAGTCCCAGGACGCCAGGGTTGAATGACTCTGGGTAGAGGAGTGAGATCTGAGGAAGGGGATTATGGCTAATGAGACCACCTGGCCTCAGGAAAGAACACTGAACTTGGAGTCAGGGAGACCAGGGTTTGAATCCCAGTTCTGACGCTAGCCAAGTGACCTTGGGCAAGTCACATAGTCTTTCTCTGAGCTTTGTAGGATCACGGGTTTTGGGAGTTGGTAGGGACATCAGCATCCTGCTGGCTCAACCAACCTTCAGAAGGAATCACCACTGTAACATGCCTGACAAGTGGACATCTGGCCTCTGCCTGAAGACCTCCAAGGACAGGGAATCTACCACATCTTGGGATAGCCCACCTACTATGTCCTGGGATAGCCCATCTACCACCTCCTGGGATAGCCCACTCACCACCTCCTGGGATAGTTCACCCACCACCTCCTGGGATAGCCCACTCACTATCTCCTGGGATAGCCCACTCCACCTCCTGGGATAGCCCACCCACCACCTCCTGGGATAGCCCACCCACTGTCTCCTGGGATAGCCCACTCCACCTCCTGGGATAGCCCACCCACTATCTCCTGGGATAGCCCACTCCACCTCCTGGGATAGCCCACTCCACCTCCTGGGATAGCCCACCCACCACCTCCTGGGATAGCCCACCCACCACCTCCTGAGATAGCTCACCCGCCACCTCCTGGGATAGCCCACCCACTGTCTCCTGGGATAGCCCACTCCACCTCCTGGGATAGCCCACCCACTATCTCCTGGGATAGCCCACTCCACCTCCTGGGATAGCCCACTCCACCTCCTGGGATAGCCCACCCACCACCTCCTGGGATAGCCCACCCACCACCTCTTGAGATAGCTCACCCGCCACCTCCTGGGATAGCCCACCCACTGTCTCCTGGGATAGCCCACTCCACCTCCTGGGATAGCCCACCCACTATCTCCTGGGATAGCCCACTCCACCTCCTGGGATAGCCCACTCCACCTCCTGGGATAGCCCACTCCATACTGGATCAGGTTCCTAATGGTGAGGAAGTTTTTCCTGACCACAAATCTAAATTGGTCACTTTGCAACTTGTCGCCATCGTTCCTGCTTTTGCCTTCTGGAGCCAAACAAGGTCCAGTGTCTCCTCCATGTGAAGACAGTTATCATGACCCCCTTGAGTCTTCTTTAGACCAAACACCCACACTTCCTTCAATGTATCCTCATGTGACGTGGAACCTCAGTTTTCTCATCTGTAAAATGGGGGGAGGCTAATACTTACAGTCTTTCTCTTGCATCTTCGAAGAAAACCCTTGGGAAACATGAAGTCTTATAGAAATGGTGGCTGTTTCCCATTTGTCTCTACGCCCCCAGGGCTGAGCCCACTGCCTTGCCAAGGTTCTGGGTTGTAGCAGAGGTGGGTAGGCATCCAAACACTGGAACTGGAGTCAGTCAGTAAGCTTCTACTAAACCCTTACTGTGTGCCCGGCACTGGGGATACAAAGGGAGGTAAAGGCAGTCCCCGGCCTCTCAGAATGCGCATTCTACTCGGGGAGAGACAACGTGCAGAAACTGTACAAATCAGAGTTCCCGGCAAATGGAAGGGGGTGGGGAGGAGCTGGGAGAGATGGGGGGTGGGGAGGAACTGGAAGAGATGAGGGGGATGAGCTGGGATTTTGGGACCTGCAGTGAGGATTCAGAGGGACAGGGGAGCGAGATTCAAGGTTATTTGGGATTTGGGGTGTTGTGCTCTTAGGACAGGAAAGGGAGGAAAAGGATCCGAACTGGATCCTGAGAAAGACTGAGTCATGCTTCCCGCTCACCTTCCTACTCTCCTCCCCCCTTGCCACCAAGCCACCCACTGCGCCTCCCACCCTCATCAGCTGAAGTCTCGCAGGGAAGCGTGCAATGTCAGAGCTGGAAGGGCCCTCATCTAACATCTGGGGAAACCAGTGCCTGGAAAAGGGAAATGACTTGTCCAGGGTCACACAGTGAGTTAGCAGCAGAACTGGGCTAGGACCCAGATCTCCAACCCCACCATCTCCCCAGGCTGAGCTGTGCCCTGTTCCTTCCTCCAATCCTGACTCTGAGGGGCAAGCCTCTTTGTAAGCAGTCACTCCCTGGGGTGGGGAGTGGTGGTGGGGGGCTGGACACTAGATGTGGTGAAACAGGACTCATTATTATCCTGGTTCTGTTAGCAAGTCACTTCTCTCTGAGACTCAGTTTCCTCCTCCATACTATGGGCCTCTCTAAGGTCTGCCATGCTAGAACTCTGGCATGGCAGCTACAATGCTAGACATGGGATAAGTGAGTTCCAATCCTATCTCTGATACTTGTCTCTGTGACCCCTAGACACTTCCCCTCCCAGTGCCTCGGTTTCCCCATCTGTGAAATAAGGGCTAGATGGCCCCTGAGGTCCCTTCCATCTATCCCAAGGAGCTGGGTCCCTTCCACCCCTCCCCAGAATGCATCATTGTCAGCTTCCAGGGCTGGGGGGTGGGTGGGGTTGTGGGCCTGGGGGTGGGGGCTCAGTAACCTTTCTGCCTCTGTCATCCTCCTGGGAGGCGGCTGAGCACAGCCCTGCTTTTCTAATCTTTATTTTTTCTCTCTGCTCCTCTTCCCCTCGTTACGTGGGCTGATCACCGCTCAAACTTTTAATTCAGATGGTAATTAAAATAATAACATAGGATGAGCCCCCTTCTGGCGGTGACGCTGCAGCTGGTTCGGCCTAGCTATGAATAGCTTTTGAGTCACACACACACACACACACATGCACACACACATACACACACACACACACACACACACACACACACTCCAGGGGTGCTGGGTGGGGTGGGGGTATAGGAGGTGGGAGGCTCATGCCTCCTTTTCCATGGCTGGGGACAGTAGGAAGACTTGATTTTTTTCCCCTTTCTGCAACCCCATTCTGTCACCTGCCTCTAACTCAGAGAGGGTATGTCTGGGAGATGGGACTGGGCTGGCAGGATGCAGGGGGCTGCTCCCAGGGCACATCAAGGAAGCCCAGATCACATCCACCTAAACATTCACATCTTACAGCCTGAGGCCGATGGGAAAATCTTAGAGGTCATCCAGCCTTCCCTTGGAGAGGCCTTGTGGGATGGTGGACTCAGAGCCAGGAAGATCTGGGTTCAAGTCCGGCCTCAGACACTGCCTAGCTATGTGACCTCCCTGAGCCCTTAGGGTCTTCATCTATAATATGAGGGGGTAGGAGTAAGGTGATCTCCAGGGTCTGTTCTAGTTCTTGATTAAATGGCAAGAGGTGAAAAGTACCTTAGAGGTCATTTAGTCCATTTTACACATGAGGAAACTGAGGCCCAGACAGGGTTAGCAGACTGAGCAGCAATAAACATACCTATTTCACAGAGAAGGCAACTGAGACCTAGAGAGGGTCAGGGACTTAGCCAAGGTCACCCAGGAAGTAAGTGCAGAGCTAGTATTTGACCCCAGGTCTGCAGAGTATAAATCCAGGGCTGATTTTCAACGTCTTACCCTACCCAGGTCACCCAGTTACCTATTCCTTTACTCGCTCATGTCGATTCTTTCAGCAAGCATGTATTAAACACCTACTGTGTGCCAGGCGCAGGGGATGGGAAGACGAAGACTAAACAGCAGCTGTTGGGTGGGTTTCTTTGACATCAGGTTAGGGATGTCAGGTCCTTGACTCGAGGCTGACACCTGGGCCTGGTCTGGGAGAAGGCCTCAGAGGAGGACAATGTCTCAATATGGCGGAAAGGGGGCTAGCTCTGCCATCACAGGGCCTGGGTTCAAATCCTAGCCCTGGCACTTTCTACTTGTGTGACTTCCTCTCCCTGGGGCCTCAGTTTCCCTCTCTGTAAAATGGAGGAGTTGGACACAATGGCCTCTTGAGTCTATTCCAGCTAGGTCCGTGGCTGGGGGTTAGGAGAACCTTGGACCAGGCCAATAGGGCCACCTTCTCTTGGGAGGAGGGGACAGAAGCCGATGGACGAGAGAAACTTTCTGCATCATCTGAGCCCAGGTGCCTTTTTCTAGCCCATCCTCCTGGTCATCGGAGAGCTCTGTTCTTTCAGGGATCTTTGGCTCCTGACCTCGGGACAAGGCAGGAGTGGTTGGGGTGTTGGTGTAATCTTACAAAATTTGGAGTGAAGGGGTGTCCTAGTCCAACCCCCTAATTTTTCAGATGAGGAAACTGAGGCCTGAGAGATGAAGTCACTTGGCAAGTTTATCTAGCTTACAAGTACAGAGCTGGGCGCCGGCTCTCTTGTTATTATGCTAATGACTTGCCCAAGGTCACTGATGGCAGAAAAGGTCTAGAATCCAGGGCTTCTGTTCTTCCAAAGAGGCTGAGGTGGGGCCTCAGGTGGGCCCTTCCCGGGTGGGTTCAGGTTGACCAGCACAGAGCTTGGGAAGCCCGATTCCCGGCAAGGGTCGTCCTTCACCCACAGTTCTCAGGCCGCCTCTGGAGGGGGAGGGCCCAGCTGTACTGCAGCTGCTCAGGGCCAGGAAGCGGGATAAATACCAGCTCCAGGCAGCGCTGGGGGTGGGGGATGGAGGCAGCCCAAGGCAGAGGCAGAGGCGGGAGGGCAGCCAAGGCCCTGGGGCCTAGTCCCCTGACCCAGACCTTCCCTGGGAGAGGAACCGGGCTGTGCTCCTAGGGGTCGGAGCACTCAGTCTTTCTGTGGTTGGCACTGATCACCTCCCCACCCAGCTGGGTCTGGCATCAGTGCCCAGCCCAGCTCCCCCAGGGTATTCCCTCACCCCTGCCTGGCAGGTTAGACTGAGGGATGGGAGGAGACATGTGAACTATTAGGGGAGAGGTATGGAATACTTGCTCAAATCAATAATAATTAATAATAATAATAATAATAATAATAATAATAATAATAATAATACTCCCTAGCATGTATATGGTGCTTTAAGGTTTGCAAAGCATTTGTAAATATATCATTTGATCCTCATCATAACTCTGGGAGGTAGGTGCCATTCTTATCCCTATTTGACAGATGAGGAAACTGAGGCAGATTGCAGCCAAGTGACTTGTCCAGAATCTCACACATAGTAAATGTCTTAGCCACATTTGAACTCAGGTGTTGCTGACTCCAAGACCAGTGCTCTATTATACCATGGAAGGGGCCTTAGAGGTCAGTGATTAATACCTTCATTTTACAGATGGGGAAACTGAGGCAGACAGAGGCTAAGTGATTTGCCTGGGTCACACAGCTGGGAAGTGTCTGAAGCCAGATTTGACCCCAGGCCTCTCTTCCTCTGGTGCCAGCTCTGCACATGATGCCGTGCTGGCCTCTTGGTACATGTAGAGGTGTAGAGAAGATGGGAGAGAGATAATGCCAGAAGGGTAAGGGGGGGTCTAAGATAGTCAAGGACCCTGAATGCCAGGAGAAAGTCTGAACTTTTGACCAGATCTTTCTCAAGTAAGAGAAGCCCGCCAGGGTCAGAGAGGAAGATGCTTGGGGGTGAGGGGTGCAGCAGGGGAGAGATAGGGCAGACACTTACTTGCCTGGGGCAGAGCCTGATGGGGGAGTAGAGTCGATCATGTGCTTTGCCCACCTCCCTCTGAGGCCCAAACCTCTGAACTGGGTAGAGGGCAGGTGGCTGGCTGCATGCCTCAGTGGGGCTCTGCAGCTGTTTGGAAGGAGCCTGCACTTGACCTTGTGGAGAACATCTCCTTGGCTCTCAATCAATGCCCGCCCCCGCCGTGGCACAGAAATGGAGGAGGGTGGAAAACAGAGGGCCTGGGGAGAAGGGACATTGATTGGGCTGGGTTGGCAGCCAGAGAGGCAGATAAATAGACAGAGACAGATAAACAGAGACAGACAGAGAGATGGAAAGACAAAGACAGAGACAGACAATGATAGATACAGAGAAAGACAGAGACAGACAGAGAAACAGAGGCAGAGAGAGGCAGAGACAAACAGACAAAGACATTGATAGAGACAGAGAAAAACAGAGACAGACAGACAGACAGAGACAGGGATGGACAGACAGACAGACAGACACAGAAGACAGATAAACAGAGACAGAGACAGACAGATAAGCAGAGACATACCGAGACAGAGGCAGACAGACGGACAAAAACAAACAGATAAACAGACATAGACTGACAGAGACAGAGACAGACAGACAGATATAGAGACAGAGAGACAGACGGACAAAGACAGATAAGCCGAGACTAACAGACACAGACAGACAGAAACAGAGACGGAGACAGACAGACTGGCCCAGAGGAGCAGCAGACAGTTGATAGACCCCTCTGGGAGTAGGTGGTGGGTGAGTATGAGTTATCTTCTTTATATTTACCTCAGACTAGGGGTTGGGGGACATAGTCTTCAAGTCCTGGCTCTAATCCTAACTGAGCGACCTTAAGACAGTAATTTCCCCTTTCTGAGCCTCAGTTTCCTTTTTTACAAAGTGCTGTTGTTGAGGATGACGTGAGATAATGTACGTAAAGCACATTAAAAACTGCAAAGTATGTGAACCCTTAGGATTATCATGTCTAGCTTTTTAGGAATATATAATAATGAGAGCTAGCATTTATCTAGCACCTACTATGTGCTTCCCCCTGGGGAATCCTAATGCCTGGATCTCTCCTGTGGGGCTATTTCTGGGCATTGGGATTGGCAGGGTGAAGCATTATCGTCACAGAAAGATCATCACCAGGATCTTATGTAAATCTCCCATTTGCAAAACCGTGGGTGCCCCAAGGCTCTGTCCTGGGCCCTCTTCTCTTCTCCCTCCATGCCGGGGCTTCTGAGCCTCTTCTGGGTCTGGGACCCCTTTGGCAGTCAGGCTGGTGAGGCTTCCAGGCCCCTGGCCAGGATCATAACCGAGAGAAATGCTCAATTTCAGTCTGATGTCAGTGAAAATAAATATGTAATTTTTTTTTCCATCCAAGGTCCCCCGGAATCTGTCGTCCTCCTCCACTTGATGATCTCATTAGGTCTCACTGGTTCAATGCTCATCTCTATGCCTACGATGCCCAGATCTATATGTCGTCTCTTAACCTTTCTCTTGAGCCCCTAGCCCTGCATCGCCTGCAGCCTTTGGGCATCTCCAATTGGATGTCCCGTCTGACATCTCAAACTCGACTCATTATCTTTCCTCCTACCTTCCCTGTTGCTGTAGAGGGTAACACTATCCTCCCAGCCCTTCAGGCTCACCACCTGAGAATCATCCTGGACTCCTCCCTATCTCTCAGCCCCGCCCATCCAATATGGTGCCAAGCCCCACTGATTTCACCTTTGCAACATCTCTCTGCATTGGCAACATTTACTTAGAATGAGTTGACAGAAGAAGTCTCCTGGGATACTGATCATGCTCATAGCCCTCATGGCTTAAGCTCAGGGTGGAGAGCAAATGGCTGAATATTAGAATGAATGAATGAGTAAGTGAATGAATGAATGGAAAGCTTTTATTAAGCTCTTACTCTGGCCCAAGCATTGGGGATACAGATCCAAAAGCAAGACAGTCCCTGCCTTCAAGGAGCTTACTTTCTAGCGGAGAGATAGCACTTCTAAGAGAGTGATGACCTTGGAAGTCACAAGCAGAACGGTAGGATGGTGCATTCAAGTGTCCTTCCCAGGGGCAATGGTACCTGGGACAGAGCCAGCATGGCCTCCATAGTCTAGTTTGGAGGATGGGGCCCCAGGAGAGGAAAGAACAAGGATATAGTTTCAGAAAGACTGAAGTTTTATCACAAAGATAAGCATTAATGTTATTGGTGTTGTTATATTCCAGAAGATGGCTTCCATAGGGAGGCATCTTGAAGTCAGGTTTTGGTCTCAAATATGTCGCCTTGGTTCCCAATTCCCATACACACATACACACACACACACACAACACACACACACACACACACACACACACGTAACCCTTGGTTTACTGACCTGATTGACATAATTATTGACATAATCCCATAATCTGGGATGCAGATGAGCTGAAAAGGGGCCAGAAGGATAATAATAATAATAATAATAAGTATTTCTGCAGTGATTTAAGGTGCTTTACGTGTTATTTGATTTGGTCGTAGTAACTCTGGGACGCAGCTGCTATTATCATTGCTATCTTAGAGATGAGGAAATAGTCTGAGGGAGGCTACAGTGACTTGCTCTGGATCACATGGCCAAAAAGTGTCTGAGGCTGGATTTGGACCCAGAACTTCCTGTCTCCAATCCAGTGCTTTCCTCACTGTGCCACCTGGCATCACAGAATCATAGATCTAGAACATGCAGGGATCTCAGGCATCATCTAGTCCGACCGCTCCTCATTTTATAGAAACTGGCCAACAGCGGTTAAGTGACTTGCCCAAGATCACACAAGTAATAAGTGACAGAGATTTGAACCAGGTTCTCAACTTCAAAGCCAGTTCTCTCTCCATTGTAGCAGGCTGTTGGCTGAGGTTTGAAGTCCTCAGGGACCTAGAAAGGTGGTCAGTGATGGGAAGAAGATGGGAGGAGGCATTCACCCCTTCACTAGGAGCCCACGTGTTCCTGCTCCTTCTATCTGCATGACCCCTTCTGTCCAAGGCTCTTCTTGCCCTGGGGAGGTTGGCAGTAAGGGTCGAGGAGGGCTTATTCCATCTCCTAGGGCTAATCCAAGATTTCATCTTCCTCCTTGGTAGTGGGCATACATGCCTCCGGATCTTGGAGAAGGGGGCACTTTGTGGGGAGGTCCCTGGGTGGGGAAATAGCCACTTCATTGAAAGACCTTTAATCGCCCATCTGTGTTGATGCCTTTTTGCACAGTAAATTGGGAAATCAGAGTGTCAGAGCTGGGAGGGAACTTAGAACATAGAATGTCAGAGCAGGGAGGGGACATAGAACATAGAACATCAGAGTTGGGAGGGAACTTAGAACATGGAAAGTCAGAGCTGGGAAGGAGCTTAGAATAGAGAATGTCAGAGCTAGGAAGAAGCTTAGAACATGAAATAGAGCTGGAAAGGAGCTTAGAACATGGAATATGTGAGGTGGGAAGGAGCTTTGAATAGGGAATGTCAGAACTGGGAGGGAGCTTAGAATAAAAAATCAAAACTTGAACCTGGGACTCCACTTCCAGGCTGGCGCTCTGCACTGGCTTTCTGCGCTCCACCTAAGTAACTGAGCAAAACTCTTTAAGGTTGGGGGAGGAGGAGGAGGGGCAGCGCCTTTCCTCCCCTGCCCCTCCGCTTCCTGGCAGACTCACCTTGGTAGGATGCTGAAGGTTGTAGTCATGGAACCATATCTTTTCTTTGAACCTGCCCCATGGCTTCTTCCCCTGCCGGGGTTTCTTAACTTGGGGTCCACAGACCCCTAAGATGTCCAGGGATAGATTTCAGGGGATTCTTGAACTTGGATGGGAGAAAAGTACATCTTTCTTTCAATAGAATCGCTTTCTTTTGCAATCCAATGCATTTGAGCATGCATTTAAAGACCTCATTCTGAGAAGGGGTCTGCGGGCCACCCCAGACTGTCTGCCAGAGGGGTCCAACATGCAAAAATGATGACGACCATTTGCCCTACGCCCATGAACCTGACCCTGCTTCAGGGAAGCCGTCACTTGGCTTCTTAGGCAAAGGGGCCAAGTCCCCTCCCCAGATCGCCCCCTCTGCTGACTCCTCCCACCTATTTGCTCCCCAAAGGCTCCCCAAGCACTTTGTAGAAGAGATCTTATTTAAACCTCATAACAGCCCGAGGGAGGAGGGAGGCAGAACACAGACGAATCTCCCCATTTTACAGAGGAGGGAATTGAGAATCAGATGAAGTGATTTAGGCAAGTCCCTAAGGTCACTCAGGTATTGAGTGGCTGGCCAAGTCAGGACCACAGCAGAGAATCCGGGTCCCAGACTCTCCGTCCCATCTCACCACCTGGCCTGTGTCCCCATCCTCCACAAATCTCCAGGAACCTCGAAGGGATGATTGGGAGACATGGGCAGCCTCAGTTTGAAGAGCCCACTTGTCCGAAAATAACTCCCCATCCCCCCGCCCCGCCAAAGGCACACACCATTAGAATCGCTGTCTTCAAAGGCGGTCATGTGGCAGGAGGATTAGATGCCTGGACCTTGAAGGCAGAAATAGGAACGATGGGTCAGGGAGGAGCTGAATTTTGGTTTAAGAGAATGACGACCTTAGTGGATTAGAGCCAGTCAAAAACGAGGTAGTCTGTCTCAATAGGTAGTGAGTTATTTGTCACTGGAGGTATGTAAGGACAGCCTGGGTAACCATGCGATAGGCAGGCTGGAGAGGAGATTCTTGTACTGGGTAAGAGGTTAATTGAGGCAAACCCTGAGATTCTTTCATTTAAACTTGAATGGGAAGGGTGCTGGGTTTGCAGTCTGAGGACCTGAGTTCGAATCCTATAACTGGCACAGACCACCATATGACCTTGGGCAGATCACTGCTTCTGTCAGCCCCCAAATGAGGAGGTTGGACTTTGAGATCTTTTCCAGCTCTAGATCTCTGATTTCCAGGGTTCCCATCCAGCCCTGACATTCTGTATTCTGAGCAAGGTTCCTTCAACCTCTAGATCTCCGAATTCTTTTTCTGTTGGAGGCAGTTGGAGTTAAGTGACCTGCCCAGGGTCACACAGCTAGTAAGTGTCTGAGTCTGGATTCGAACTCAGGCTTTCCGGACCCTTGCGCCGTTGCTGTATTTTCTGTGCCATCTAGCTGCCCCCTAGATCTCTGACGTCCAAGGGCCTCACTGAGCCCTGACATTCTGTGTTCTAAGACCCCTTCCGGCTCTAGAGCTGTGAAACACTTTCAGTGCCAAATGGAGGAATCTGCATTTTACCCTGGAGGCAAGAAGGAGCTTGAGGAGATTGCTGAGCTGGTGAGGGACCTGGCCAGAGCCATGCTTTCAGAAGGTCAGTTTGGCAGCTGCATGGAGGCTGGAGAGGACAGAGGGGAGGCAGGGCTGAATTAGCCCCTTTCCTGGGGGCAGGCAGTGCCAGGGCAGTGACAAGGTGCCCTTCAGGTGCTCCCTGTGGTAGCACTGGTTACATACTCCTCAGATATCTGTGAGTCCATGAAGGCGGGGAAGATGCCCTCTCTCAGCCTTGCATCTCCCTCAGCCCAGAGTAAGGTCCTCTGCTCACTCATTCCAACTGCTCTGGGATCTCATCAAGGTGTCTACTTTCTCCCAGTGCTTATGGCTGTCCATCTCTGTCTGCTCATCCATAGCCTTCTTTGGCCCCATAGGCCATTGGGTCCAACTTCCTTAATTTGCAGATAAGAAAACTGAGGTCCAGTCAGCTGCCCAGAGTCACAAAGGCCATAGGATCTTAGGGTCATAGAATTAGAACCAGAAAGTTTTTAAAGGCAGTCTTGTGCGGTGGATAAAGTTCTGGCCTTAGAGTCAGGAAGACCTGAGTTCAAATCAGACCTCAGACACTTACTATGTGGCCCTGGGCAAGTCACTTCACCCTGTTTGCCTCAGTTTCCTCATCTGTAAAATGATCTGGAGAAGAACATGGCAAACTACTCCAGTATTTTTCCCAAGAAAACCTTCATGAAGAGTCAGAAGTCCAACCACTTGATGTTAATGAAATAAGGAAATTGAGGTTGAGAGGGACACGTTAACTGACCCAGGGTCACACAGAGCTGGGACTTGAACCCAGGTCCTCTGACCCCAAAGCCAGCGCTCTGTCTTCTGAGTCATACACTGCTTCTTCCGCCATTCCACAGGGGCTCCACCCGCCATGGTGATGACCCTCCTCCACATGTTTTGACTTTGCTTGGCTACCGAGTTACCCATCGGCCATCCCCCCTTCTTCTGATTATGTGAATGACTCCTCTCTTTTTTCTCCTTGTCTTACATTTCTCTGATTACCTTCACAATAAAGGTTTGTTAAACATACATTGAGCGAGTGAATGAATCAGGGAGAAGCAGGAGACAGAGAAGAAGAAGATGGGAGAAGAGATGGGAGAAGAGAAGAAGAGATGAGAGGGGCAGGCAAGGGGAGACAGTGAGTGTCAGAGCCTTTTCATTCACTCAGAGACTCAGAAAGGTGGGTTCATTGGCAAAGGGGCTCCCAGGGAGGAATTCCCTCTCCCCATGCAGGTCAGCACCACTTAGAGGACCTAGAGGTTGACCAAATTGCTTGGGCTCACATAGTCAGAGCATGTCAGAGGCTAGATTTGAACTCAAGTCCTCCTGATGCCAAGGCCATATTGATAATCACGATGCCACACTGATACTCATTATTCATTCAATTTATTAAGCACCCCCTGTGGATGAGGCTTTGAGGTACAAAGACAAAACTGTCCCCTGCCCTCAAAGAGCTTGCATTCTATTGGGATCTGGGACGGAACATACCTCATGGATCCAGAGAAGTACAGGGAGGTAGGAGGCTGCATATTGAGTTTGGGGAATGATGAGTGGTCCTAGGGTTGGTTTGACTTAAATACTGAATACACAAAAAAGAATAAGGGTCACAGATCTGGAGCTGGAAGAGATGGCTTAGGGGCCATCTGGTGAAGTGACTTAGCCAAGGTTCCTCTGACTCCAAATTCCTCACTCTTTCCTCTGTACCATGCTGGAAAGGTACATGAGTACTGGACTGACTGCCCAGGCTAAGACCTGTTGTTTTATCTTAGAGGCAGTAGGGAGCTGTGGAAAGTTCTTGGCCAGGGCAGTGGCATGGTCAGGCTTGTGCTCCAGACCAGCCCTAGTCTGAATTGGCCATTGTAAATCTGAGCAGGAAATAAGACAGGACACCTCTCTCCTTGGAACAGGGATTCCCCAGCACAGGCAGAGAATCATGCTCTGTGCTCCGAGGACCTCAGAGCTGAATGCAATCCCTTGTTGAAGGTGTAGCACTCTCCAGGCTTTGAATTCTGTTCTAGGGCCCCTCCAAACTCTGACATTCTCTATTCTAGAATCCTTCCAAGCTCTGACATTCTAAATTCTAGGGTCCCTCCAAACTCTGACATTCTTTGTACTAAGGTCTCTCTAAGCTCTGACATTCTAGGTTCTAAGGTCTTTCCAAACTCTGACATTCTCTATTCTAGATTCCTTCCAAGCTCTGACATTCTAAGTTCTAAAGTCACATTGAGCTCTGACATTCTTTGTACTAAGGTCTCTCCAAGCTCTGACATTCTAGGTTCTAAGGTGTCTCCAAACCCTGACATTCTAGGTTCTAAGGTCTTTCCAAACTCCGACATTCTTTGTTCTAGATTCCTTCCAAGCTCTGACATTCTAAGTTCTAAGGTCACATTGAGCTCCGACATTGTTTGTACTAAGGTCTCTCCAAGCTCTGACATTCTTTGTTGTAAGGCCCCTGTCATTTCTAACATTCCATGTTCTAAGGTACTTCCCAACTCTCATGTTCTATGTTGGAGAATTTCTTCTGACTCCTGGACTCTAGATTTCTACAAAGTTCAGCCGCAGGATAGATCACAGCAGCCAAGGAAGGCTCTCTCAGAAAGGTGCCATTGATCTAGGCCCTGAAGATGAGGAGGCATTAGAAAGGGGAGAGAGGAAGGGCAGAGGTGGAGGCTAGGTGGAGAGCGCCTGTTTCTGGTTCTCCCCCAGCAGGGACAGGGACTCTTTTTTGATCATCCCTACTCATGCTCCCCAGGGCCCTGAGTTCAAGTGGTGGGTCCCTCCCTGAGGCAGGAGACAGAAGGGCCTCAATTCCAGGATGTGTTGGGGGCCAGTGTCTGTCCCTGATTCCTTTGTGCATTCGCATGGAATATGTTCCCAGCAGAGACACTGCAGCTAAGGCCAGCCTCTGCCTCCTCTCCTCATTCACGTGGAGGCCTTTTAGGGGAGAGTTTTGGGTGGAGGAGGCTTTGTTGCTGGCTTTTTGGAGGCAGGAAGTTAGGAAAGCTGAGACAAGAGAAGGTAGGGCTTTGGGCCTAGTCTGTTCCAAAGGAATAGAAAACCCTAAGAGGAGGGCTAGAACTTCTTACCTCGGAAGGGAAATTGTAGGATTTCCCCAGCCTTGCAGAATGGTGCAAGCTCTAAGGAGGATCTGCCCTCTGGAAGGATTCTTTTTTAGAATGAAAGACATACCCCTCTCCCCATAGCCTCCTGCCACAAGCACATATTAAGCTAGGTCTGTGGAGCCTAGCTAGTGTCACCTTGGGCAAGTCACTTTCATTCTCTGGGCCTCAGTTTCCTCATTTGTTAAAGGATTTGGAACTAGGTGATCTCTGATGTCCTTTCCGGCTTGAAAATTCTGTTTTAAAGTCTACCCAGCTCTGAAGTGCCCGGTTCTAAGGGCCCTCCTAGCTCTGAGATTCCCTGTTCTAAGCTCCCTCCCACCTCTGACATGCCCCGTTCTAAGGCCTCTCCCAGCTCTGACATGCCCTGTTCTAAGGCCTCTCCCAGCTCTGACATTCCTTGTTCTAAGACCCCTCCCAGCTCTGACATCCCCTGTTCTAAGGCCTTTCCCAGCTCTGACGTACCCTGTTCTAAGGCCCCTCCCAGCTCTGACATCCCCTGTTCTAAGCTTCCTCCCAGCTCTGACATTCTCTGTTCTAAGGGCCCTCCCAGCTCTGAGATTCCCTGTTCTAAGCTCCCTCTCACCTCTGACATGCCCTGTTCTAAGGCCTCTCCCAGCTCTGACATGCCCTGTTCTAAGGCCTCTCCCAGCTCTGACATACCCTGTTCTAAGGCCCCTCCCAGCTCTGACATACCCTGTTCTAAGCTCCCTCCCACCTCTGACATGACCTGTTCTAAGGGCCCTCCCAGCTCTGACATCCCCTGTTCTAAGCTTCCTCCCAGCTCTGACATTCTCTGTTCTAAGGCCTTCCCAGCTCTGATATTCCCTGTTCTAAGCTCCCTCCCAGCTCTGACATTCTCTGTTCTAAGGGCCCTCCCAGCTCTGACATCCCCTGTTCTAAGGCCCCTCCCAGCTCTGACGTCCCCTGTTCTAAGCTCCCTCCCTGCTCTGACTTTCTAAGGTTTTCCACATGCAGTTTCACAGAAGAGCCAGCCCCTGTCCCTACCCGCCAGGGCTCACAGTGCAGTAGGTGGGTAAGACAAATACTCCAATGAATGAATCTAAGAGCAGGTAGGAATCACATCGCTTAGAAATGAGAATTCTGGGCTGTGCAGATGCCCAAAGGCTCCCTGCCCTCAGCTATTTAAATGAGATTCTCCTGGTACTCACTCCCTGGTTTTCCCTTCTGCTCCAGGCACAGTGTGGTCCTAAGCCTGGACTTGAGTGGAGATCAGGAGGAAGGAGCCTAGCCTGGGCGTGGCTTCTGGTCCCACGGCTGCCACTGAGGTGCCACGTGGCTTGGGGACAATCACTTCACGTCTGGGGATTCACTGCAGGAGATTAGGTGCTGGTTCTCCCTGAGGTCCCTTCCATCTCGGGATCCTTTGGTCTCATGACCCTTGTAGCACCTGCAGTTTGTGAACTTCGGTGGGCCACGGGCCGTGGGCCGTGGGCCGTGGACCAATCTGTAGGGCTGACTCTTGGTTTGTCTCAGTCAGAATTTTTGTTGGGGGCAGGAGACCGAGTGAGGAACCAGACCCAACAGAGTCACTTTGGCCGAGCTTCACGGTCTGACGTTGGGAGAACAGTGGGAATGGAAGATGGGAGGAAGAACTTTTCAGGACCGTTCCTGAGCCCTGTGGTATCTGTCCCCCCATCCCAATCCCATTTAGAGTTGCCCTGGGAGCCAGCGCGGTAATGGAGGGAGAGCAGTACAGCTTCTTAGCTGACTCCTCGTTGCTACCTGTGGGTCCCTAGATAATTCACCTTTCCTCTATGGGTCTCAGTGGTTCCATTTGTGAAACACAGGGATCAGGTTATTTACAAGGATCTTCCCAGCTCTGAATCCCGATCCTTGGATTCCCCCTCCCTTCCTTACAAACGATGATCTTTCTTCTTGGATCCCAAGAGCCACCTAGCTTTAGTCTCTCCTTTGCATTCTGCTAATTCTCATCATCGTCATCAGTTCCCCACCTCTCCCCTCTACTAGGCTAGAAAGATAATGAGTTGCCTCTTGGACGTCTTGAGCTGGACATGCCTTTGGGATGTCAGGTTGGCAATACTAGTGAGGGCAAAGGTGGTGCATTCCTGGACCTCAGGAGACATTCAGGCCAAGCCTTGGGCATAGAGAGGAGACTCACACTCACCCTATCTAGAAGGAAACTCATTCCTTTTCCCTCCCAAACTCCCCTTCAGCGATGCTCCCCTAGCTCTGCTGAAAGTTCCACCCTCCTCCTGGACAGCCACATTCCCAAGCTCAGCATCGGGGCCAGTCAGTTGACGAATCTTGTCAATTATCCTTCCTCTCCACTTCCACCGCAACCCTCCTAGCTCAAACCCTCCGTCCTTCTCTCCTGGAATACTTCATTAACCTCCCAATCCCTCTTCCAGTCTTTAGTCTCTCCCCTCCCAAGCCCCTGCTCTGAACAGCTGCCAACTTGATTTTCCCAAGTGAGTCTCTGTCCCTTCACTGCTCAGAGAACTCCAGTAGCTTCCTGTTGTCTGTTCTTCTGGCTGGCTTTTAAGCCCTCTGCAATCTGGCTTTGGTGCTACCTTGGCAAGTTTATCCTAAGTTACTCCTTTCTTGGGATTTTCATTTGACCCAAATGGGCCTACTTGCTGCCCCACATGGGGTCCTTGCCATCTTTTCTCTCCACGCCTTCGTAGAGGCTCTTCCCCAGGTCTGGAAGCACTTTCCCTACCCTTCCTTCCCCGAAGAATGCCTTCATTTCCTTCCAAGATCAGCTTCCGGCCACCTCCTTCAGGAAGTCCATTCTGATCTACCTAGTCGCTACCTAGCCCTGCTCCTAGAAATTATTTTGTATTTCAATGTCTATATGTTTCTCCCTGAGAGAATGTGAAATGTTTGAAGGCACAGACTGTTCTGTGTGTGTGTTTTGTCTCTGTAACCCCAGCACCTCACACGCTATGAGGCTTAATAAATGCCTGTTAATGGACGATCTATTTCTATTCCTGGCCCTGCTGAGTTCAAATCCCACTCCAGACACTTACTAGTTGTGTGACTTTGAGCTACTCATGTAACTTCTCTCAGCCTCAGTTTCCTCATTTGTAGAATGGGGATAATTATAGCACTTCTCAGGGTTGTTGTGAGGATCAAATGAAGTTAATATTTGTAAAGTGCTTTATAAAACTTAAAGTGTCATATAAGTACTATATCACCATCACCATCACCACCATCATCACTATCATCACCACCATCACCACAACCATCACCACCATCACCACCATCATCATCACCACCATCACCACCATCACCACCATCATCACTATCATCACAACCATCACCACCACCATCACTATCACCATCATCATCATCATCATCATCACCATCATCACCATCACCGTCATCACCATCACCATCATCACCATCATCACCATCACCGTCATCACCATCACCGTCATCACCATCATCACCATCACCACCATCATCACCATCACCACCATCATCACTATCATCACCACCATCACCACCATCATCACTATCATCACCACCATCACCACACCATCACTATCACCATCATCATCATCATCATCACCACCATCACCACCATCATCACTATCATCACCACCATCACCACCACCATCATATCACCATCATCATCATCATCATCACCACCATCACCACCATCATCACTATCATCACCACCATCACCACCACCATCACTATCACCATCATCATCATCATCATCACCACCATCACCACCATCATCACTATCATCACCACCATCACCACCACCATCACTATCACCATCATCACCATCATCATCACCATCATCACCATCACCATCATCACCATCACCGTCATCACCATCACCATCATCACCATCATCACCATCACCGTCATCACCATCACCGTCATCACCATCATCACCATCACCACCATCATCACCATCACCACCATCATCACCATCATCACCATCACCGTCATCACCATCACCATCATCACCATCATCACCATCACCACCATCATCACCATCATCATCATCACTACTACAGAGCCTGGGAAACAGCAAGCATTTGATGCATACTGAATTGACCTGCAAACATAGATTATCAGAGCTGGGAATGACCATCTTAGAGACCGTCCAACCCAAGTTTCTCATGTAGAGATGGAGCATAAGGACATTTGGAGGAGAGAGGGAAAGTGAGCACCTGATTGCTTGGGAGCGTTCCCTCTCCCGGGCTGAGGCTGTGTCCCCAGGACAATTCCTGGGAAGTGGATGCAAACAGCCCTTGATGCGGGGTCGTTTAGCCCTCAGGGCAGTGTCATTCTCTGCAGCACACTGCCCCTGAAGTGCAACAAAATTGGGAGATTTCTCCCATCTTCCCACTCGTTCTCCTTCTCCCATTCCTAACCTTGGCTGGTTGCCAGCTAATCCCAGCTGAGGTGCCAGTTAATACAAGCAGGTGGTTTTCCCCTTTCCCAGAAGCAAGTGCTTTCTAACAGGGCTTTGGAACCATCCCTCCCACCCCCAAACCTTCAGAATCAAAGTGAATTGATCCCTAGTATGATGTATTATAGAGACAATCCAGGGCTAGGAGCCAGAAGACCTGGCCTTCAGTCCTGGCTCTGCTGGCCAGCTTCCTATGGGGCTTTGGTTGTCGCCTCCCCTCTGTGGACCTCAGTTTCTATCTCTGTAAATAAGAGATTGGAATTAGAGGTCCTCTACTGACTCCTCCATTTCTCACTTTTGGTGGATCTCTGTGTCTGGGTCCTTTTCCAGCTCTTCCATTCTGTGGCTCTAATGGTGGAATTTCAGGCACAGTGACAGTAGAGAGGGGAAGCTTTTCAGGAGGGGGCAGAGCAACCTTCCTAGTGTCTTTGGAATAATGGTCTATTTGCCTGTTTTGCTGAAGCATACAGCAGGAACCTGCAAGTAACAACCCTCCTCAACTCCTCAAATAATTCTGAGGGCTGAGCCCACACCCTTCCATCCCTACTGCTATTTCCCTACCCCAACTCCCATCCCCCAGTGCTAATAGCCCCTGCAGCGGGTGGTGATGCCATAGACTGGCACAGAGGAGTAATGGTCATGTTTCTCTGCTGTTGTCACCAGGGGTGGGTAGCAAGGACAGGAGCACCCAGAGCCAGGAGGGGCCGAGGGAAGGGGGGTTGGGTGGGGAGACGCTGGGGAGAGTTTCTCCCAGGGAAGCTGCCACCACTTGAGCTGTTGATCTCTAAATTACAGCACTGCCTCTTGAGCCTGGACGCCGGCAGCAGCCGCACTGTTGCTGTGGAAACTGAGTCGTCCTGAACCCGGGGAAGTGTATAAACACTGCTACAGACACACAATTAGATCAACAAGAAGAATAGAACAGAAAATAGCAACTCCCTGCCTTCCATAATTCTGGGCCAAAATGTTACTGGGAGCCATTGCCCAGCCTCCCCCTCCCTGCCCACCCTGGCCCTGCTGGTGGTGGAGACTCGGCTGGCACCAGGCGGGCCAGGGATGGAGAGGTCCCTTGGCTGCCTCCTTCTGTGCTCCAGACGGATGGGGGAGTGAGGGACAAAGGAGGTGTTTGTCATGGCTGAGGCAGCCTTGGGGGAAGGGGCTGACTGAGCTTTCACTCAGGTTGTGGCCAGGCCACCTCTCCATGACCTTCATGGACCCCCTCAGCTGCTACTTCCCATCGCCATTGTCATTACCATTGTCCCCACGGTCATCAGCGCTGCCATGGTTACACTCGTCACTGTTATTATCACCACGGTCAGCATCCTCTTGTCACCATCATTATTACCACTGTCCTTGTGGTCATCGTTGTCACTACCACTAGCAACATCATCACCATTGTCCCTATGACCAGCCTCACCATCTTTGCTGTTGTCACCATGGCCGCCATGTCTCCTGTCTCTCTCACTATCACCACTGTCACCATCTTTGCCATTATCATCATGACCATGACCATCTCCGTCACCATCACTGTTATCACCATTGTTATACCCACCATCACCTCTCCTTCCTGGGCTTGCTTGCTCATTTGTGGCATGGGGGTCTTGGAGTCCGAAGGGACTTCGGAGGGACATCATCTCTTCCCCCCACACCAGTAGCACGATGTCATTGCATGACGTCTCTAACCAGCCATTGCTTCTTTAACCTCTTCTTGGACTCCACATTTAGCAGAGACCTCTCTGTGTCTTGAGTCACCCATTTCCCTTTGGAAGAGCTCTTGGTGTTGAGAAGATCTTCATACTGAGCTGAAATCTGTCTCTGTGAGGTCCCGTTACCCCAGTGCCTTGCCTTCTGCCCCGAGCCTTAATGTAGTGGAGAAAGGACATTGGACTTGGAACAAATAAAAACATCTGGGCTCTGTTGTGGGCAATGACATTTACCAGCTGTGTGGGAGAAAGCTGGAACTGGATTCGACCTTAGGAACCATCCTATCCAACTTTCCAGCATTAGAGAGGCAGGAAATGCAGGCCTAGAGAGAAGAAGGGACTTACTTATCCTGGGCCACAGAGACAGGAAGGAGCTGAGCTGGGCTCCAAACCGAGATCCCCAACTCCCTGTCCAGGGCTTCCTTTCACCCTACATATCACTTCCCCCTCAGAACCTCCATTTCCTCATCTGTGAAATGGGGATGATAACTGTTGTTCTGCTAACACACCTCACAGGGCTTTGCTTCAGAAAGCAATTTGGAAACATCAAATCCCTAGAGAAACAGGAGCTATTTTAATCCAGTGAGATAATGCAATCCAAGTTCTTTCCAAATACCACAGCACTGCACATAGGCAGGGGATTTATTACCATCGCGATCATTTTATTATTTTTCTGTTTGGTGACCCTCAGCAAACGTTTATTAAGTGCCCACTGTGACATGCCAGGCACGGGCTTGCTGACCACTGGGGATGCAAATACAAAAGCAAGATAGACCCCCAACCCTGCAGGAGCCCATGTCTGACTGAGCGTCCTCAGGAAGTGACTTATTTTTGGAACCAACCTGTGCTTTCATCCACGTAGAGTACTTCCAGCAAGGAAGCACCCTTCACCAATTCCCCATCACCTACCCTACAATGTAGAGTCTGAATAGAGGCAGCTGGGCAGAGCAGTGAATACATCCTTGGGCCTGGAGTCAGGAAGACCTGAGTTCAAATCCAGCGCCAGACACCTACTAGCTGTGTGACACTGAGCAAGTCACTTAATCCCATTTGCCTCAGTTTCCTCATCTGTAAAATGGGGATTAATAATACAGACCTCCCAGGGAGGTTGTGAGGATCAAATGACATGATATTTGTGAAATCACTTAGCCGGTGCTGTATAAATATTAGTTGTTGTAGTAGGGTTTTCTAGAGCATTGAGAGGTTATATAACTTGCTCAAGGTCACACAGACAAACCATCTTCCTGGATCTGAGGCTGACTCTATTCACTCCACTGGCGGACATCTACCTCCCAGCAGATGATCGCGGCTCCTCCTTTCCTTGGCTAACCCTCGTTTAGCGGCTCCCCTAATGTCTGGCCACTGTGTCTCCTCTCCAGGTCTGGCTCCATCCCGGGTGGTGAGGACAGCTGCTGGAGCTCTGCCCGGGGCGGGATGAACGGACACAGCCGGAACGGGCAGGCCCACGCCCCCCGGCGGAAGCGCCGCAACCGATTCGTCAAGAAGAATGGCCAGTGCAACGTTTACTTCGCCAACCTCAGCAACAAGTCCCAGCGTTACATGGCCGACATCTTCACCACCTGCGTGGACACGCGCTGGCGGTACATGCTGATGATTTTCTCCGCCGCTTCCTGGTCTCGTGGCTTTTCTTCGGCCTCCTCTTCTGGTGCATTGCCTTCTTCCACGGCGACCTGGACCCCGGCCCAGCCCCAGCACCCGGACCTGCTGGAGCGGGCCCCGGGGGAGGCGGGAGCCCACCTCCCGCGACTGTCAAGCCTTGCATCATGCATGTGAACGGCTTCCTGGGAGCCTTTCTTTTCTCAGTAGAGACACAGACCACCATTGGCTATGGCTTTCGCTGTGTGACAGAGGAGTGCCCATTGGCCGTCATGGCCGTGGTGGTGCAGTCCATCGTGGGCTGTGTCATCGACTCCTTCATGATCGGCACCATCATGGCCAAGATGGCACGGCCCAAGAAGCGGGCCCAGACGCTGCTCTTCAGCCACCACGCTGTCATCTCCGTGAGGGATGGCAAGCTCTGCCTCATGTGGAGGGTGGGCAACCTACGGAAGAGCCACATCGTGGAGGCCCACGTCCGGGCCCAGCTCATCAAACCGTACATGACAGAGGAGGGTGAGTACCTGCCCCTGGACCAGCGGGACCTCAATGTGGGCTACGACATCGGGCTGGACCGCATCTTCCTGGTGTCCCCCATCATCATCGTCCATGAGATTGATGAGGAGAGCCCCCTCTATGGTATGGGCAAAGAGGAGCTGGAGTCGGAGGACTTTGAGATTGTGGTCATCCTAGAGGGCATGGTCGAGGCCACAGCCATGACCACCCAGGCCCGCAGCTCCTACCTGGCCAGTGAGATCCTCTGGGGCCACCGCTTTGAGCCCGTGGTCTTTGAGGAGAAGAGTCACTACAAAGTGGACTACTCACGTTTCCATAAGACCTACGAGGTGGCCGGGACACCATGTTGCTCGGCCCGTGAGCTCCAGGAAAGCAAGATCACGGTCCTTCCTGCCCCTCCACCACCGCCCAGTGCCTTCTGCTATGAGAACGAGCTGGCACTCATGAGCCAGGAGGAGGACGAACTAGAGGAGGACGTGGCTGGCTTGGGGCTGGAAGGCGGCTCCAAGGAAGATGGCGGCATCATTCGCATGCTGGAGTTTGGGAGCCACCTGGATTTGGAGAGGATGCAGTCCACCTTGCCCCTCGACAACATCTCCTACCGCCGGGAGTCAGCCATCTGACCTCCTGCCCTCCCGTCCAGCCCTGTGTCCCCTTTGTCACCTTGGGCCCTGATGTACCCCCATTCCCTAGCCTCTTGTGGGAAGATCCCCCTTTCTAGACAGGAGAAGGACCAGCAGACTGTGATCATCCCCTTCCTCAGTATCCCTGGGACAAACGCTCTTCCCTCCCAAGGACAGAACCCACCCAGGCCATAGGAACCCTTCTGGTGGCCGCCTGGGGCCTCGAGAAGAGCAGGATGCCTTCTCACTTCAGTGCCCAAGAATTAGACTCTGGCAACAGGGAAGCCCCTATCCCTGAGTTCTGCCGAGTCAACCATTCCACGCCATCTGCTGCTGTGGGCCTGACTCCACTTGGGGACCCAGAACTGCCCAACATGGCACCCCTAGGCCCTTCCAGGATATGCCCCCAGTTGCCCTGAAGAACTTTGGGAAGTTTCCTGGGACAGATACAGGGGCAGGAGGCTCACACAGAGGCCAGGGCTAGAAGGCTGGTAGGGGGGAAGTAGAAGGAAAGGTTTACCTTGCATGTTAGTGACCTGTCACACATCCTTTTGTAAATATATACATATATATAAAGACAAGAAAGATCTAATCCAGATTCTTCAATTTCCAGGGGCAGGATGGGGAGATGAAGCTGGGCCCCTTGTCCTCTCCCTCATGGACTGGCCCTTAGAGCCAGTGGTCCTTGGGCCATCTCAGAATGAGGGGGTGCTGACTCAGGAGGCCCCCAGGGACAGGGCCGGAGCGCCACTCCCTTCATGTGCCAGTCCCACCTCTGCTGGTCCCCCAGCTGCCCACTCCCAGCTTCTGCCCCTCCTCTCTACCCTTCCAACACACACATCTGTACAATGGGATTTTTAATTATTTTTAATAAAGTATCCAATCCTCTTGGAGCCACACGGGCCAAAAGGAGGGAGAGAAAGAGACCTAGAGTATGAGAGGCATGTCTACCGTCCTCCTGGGGGCTTGTTTGTTGGGATTTGGGGGAAGGGGGGAGGAAGAAGGCAGAGGCAGGAGGGGTCAATAGGATGTAATAACAATAACCCTTTCCATGTAGAGGCAGCAGAGTTTGTGGAAGGGGCACTGGAGACAGAGAGAGAAGACCTGGGTTTGATTCCTGGGTCTGCTTATTAACTGTGGAGATCTTAGGGAAGCCACTTCCTGGCTCTGGGACTCAGTTTCTTAGAATTGAGGAATTGGAAGGAGCCTTGGAGATCATCTTTTCCAACCCTTATCTGGGCAAGCATAACAAACCAGCCTCTGCTGAAAGACCTTCAGTGATGGGGAACTTACATGTCCCTCTAAAGCAGCCCGTCTTCTTTTGGACAGCTCCAGTGGGGAGGAACTTTTCCTTCCTAGAAACTAAATTTGTCCTTGCAATATCTACCCATGGCTCTTGGGGCCAAGCAGATCAAATCCAATCCCTCTTCCATATGGAAGCCTTCCAAATGCTTGAGGCACATCTCAGGAGCCTCCCCTGCTCCTGGCTCATCATCCCCATTTTTTTTTGCGATGGATCCTTAAGTAATGGGATCTCAAAGTCCTTTACTGTCTTGACCACCCCACTCTGGACACTATAATGCGATGCCCAGATGTGTGTCCATCTTCAAAGCAAAGGGCTTTGCCTGGATAATCTCTGAGGTCCTTCTGAGCTCTATGTCCTGAGGTCCTGCTGTTTCTAGCATGAATTAAACGCCTTCATGTTTGGAAAGGGCTTTGCATTGTGCCTGATATATAGTGGGCATTTAATAAAAGCTTGTTCCTTTTCCTCCCCCACCCCTTTTGATCCTTATGACAGGCTATGAAATAGTGTTTTGGGAACTCATGTTTCCAGGACCCTTTTCTCACCACAGCCCTGGAGGCAGTAGTGTTCGAGGTTGTATCTCCATCATATGGGTGAGGAAATTGGGGCATGGGGAGAGGGGAAATGACCCCACCCCAGGGAGGACTAGAAAGGGATCCTGTAGGACAAGAGATTTAGAGCTGGAAAGGACCTGAGAAGTCATTAAGTCCAGCTCCCTCTTTTTACAGATGAGGAAACTGAGTCACAGAGAAGTGAAGGGGTTCATCCAAAGTAAAAAACGAAAGTATCTAGGGGCAGCTAGGTGGCTCAGTGGATACAGCACTGGCCCTGGATTCAGGAGGACCTAAGTTCAAATCCAGCCTCAGACACATAACACTTACTAGCTGTGTGACCTTGGGCAAGTCACTTAACGTCTTTACCTAGCCTTCCCACCCAAAAAAAGAAAGTATCCTTGATCACAATAAGCTTATGTTCTATTGAGGGAGACCACATGTATAGTCAAGGTAATTTGCAGGTGTGAGGTGGGGAGGCACTTGCAGCTGGCGGGGGCTGGGGGGAGGAGGACAGAGAAGGGCTTTGTGAAGAAGGTAGTGCATGAGCTCATAAGGAATCTACGGGCTCTTAAGAGGCAGAGGTGAGGAGGGAGAGAATTCCAGGGGTGGGGGACCACCTGTGCAGAGGCAGGATAGGGCATACACATCTCTCTAGTGTTATTTGGATTATCTACAGAGCACTTTCTTTTTTTTGTGAATATCTTTTTAAAACATTAATTAATTTATTTTTAGTTTTCAACATTCATTTTCATAAGATTTTTAGTTTTAAATTTTCTCCCCTCCCTTTCCCCTCCTCCCAAAGACAGCATGAAATCTGATATAGGCTCTACATATACATTCATATTAAACATATTTTCAAATTAGCCATGATATAAAGGAGAATTAGAACCAATGGGAGAAACCATAAGAAAGAAGAAACAAAACAACAAAAAAAAAAAGGAGAGCAATTAGCATGTTTCCATCTGCATTCAGACTCCATAGTTCTTTCTCTGGATGTGGATAGCATTTTCCATCATGAGTCTCTTGGAGTTGTCTTGATCCTTGCATTGCTGAGAAGAGTCTATCAAAGTCAGTCATCACACAATGTGGCTGTTACTGTGTCCAGTGTTCTCCTGGTTCTGCTCACTTCACTCAGCATCAGACCATATACGTCTTTTCAGGTTTTTCTGAAGTCACGCTATTCATCATTTCTTATAGCACAATAGTATTCCATTGCATTCATATACCACAACTTGTTCAGCCATTCCCCAATTGATGGGCATCCTCTCAATTTCCAATTCTTTGCCACCACAGAAAGGGCTGCTATCAATATTTTGTACATGTGGGTCCTTTTCCCATTTTTATGATCTTTTTGGGATACAGCCCTAGAAGTGCTATTGCTGGGTCAAAGGGTACGCACAGTTTTATAGCCCTTTGGGCATAGTTTCAAATTGCTCTCCAGAATGGTTGGATCATTTCACAACTCCACCAACAATGCATTAGTGTTCCAATTTTCCCATGTCTTCTCCCACATTTATCATTTTCCTGTTTTGTCATCTTGGCCAGTCTGATAGGTGTGATGTGGTACTTCAGAGTTGGTTTGATTTGCATTTCTCTACTTAATAATGATTTAGAGTGTTTTTTCATATGACTATAGATAGCTTTAATTTCTTCATCTGAAAACTGGCTATTCATATCCTTTGATAATTTATCAATTGGTGAATGACTTGTATTCTTACAAATTTGACTCTGTTCTCTCTATATTTTAGAAATGAGGCCTTTATCAGAGACACTGGCTGTAAAAATTATTTCACAGCTTTCCACTTCTCTTCTAATCTTGGTTGCATTGGCTTTGTTTGTGCAAAAACTTTTCAATTTAATGTAATCACCATCACAATCATCCATTTACAGAGCACTTTCTCAAGGCAACCCTTGGGGGTGAGTAATTCAAGAATTCTACAAGCAGTTAATAAGCTCCTGCCCCATAGTAATCTGGGTCTTTTCTGTAGAAAATAGCCCAGAAAACACTCTGGAAGCGAGAAAAAGGAGGCAGGAAGACTAATTAGGAGGTTGTCCCAGCAGCCCAGGTGACAGAGGTTGAGGGTCTGAATGAAGAGCATGGCCGTGGGAGTGGAGAAAAGGAGGGGAGATGTTTTACACTGATTGAATATAATGGGGTGGGGTAGTTGAGGATGCCATGAATCTGGGTGACTAGAAAGATGGTGACACCTTTGGGAGAAATAGAGAGAGGGGGAAGGGACTTGGGTTTAAGTGGAGGAAATAATGAGTTCTGCTTTGCAGATGTTCAGTTTGAGCTGCCCACAGGCTATGCAGGTATTGATAGCCAGCAAACAGCTGGAGAAATGGACCCAGAGCTCAGGAAAGAGATAATGGTTTGGTTTGTAGATTTATGAGTTATCTTAGAGTGAGATGATAACTGAACCCAGGGCAGGAGATCCTATCACCAATGGACTGAACTTAATAGAGGGGCTCAGACACCCATTTTACAGATGGAATAATAGAGAAGTGAGGGGACTGGTTTGAGACAAAGCAAGGACCAAAGGCAGGCAGTGGGCTGAGCTTGACCAGCAGCAGAGGCAAGAGCACTACCAAGGACAATAGAATGAAGGCTGTAAGGAGCTGGAGAAGTCACTTCTGGTAGGAAAGGGGGTGGGAAATCAAGGTAGGCTGTCTGGAGGAGGCGGCCTAGTGAGAGAGGTAGGCTTTCAATAGGTGGCAATAAAGAAAAGGGAACAAGAGCCAGAGGAACTGGTGTGAGTGAGGAGATCTGGCCAGGGAGGCAGGACTCAGCCATTAACATGGCGACAGAGATGAACTGATCAGATTAGGAGGCTGCCATCTTGGAGGCTAGAGATCAGGGCCCTGTTAGGATGGGAGCTGAATGGGTAAGTTAGGAGGGGACAGAGCAGGCCTGGACAGACTAGAAGATCCCTCATCCCTGAAGGTCAGACGTGACATTCCCTATTGTAAGATCCCTCCTAGCTGTGCCATTCCCTGTTGTAAGCTCCTTCCCATATCTGACATTTCCTGTTCTCAGGCCCCTCCCAGCTCTATTCCCTGTTCTAAGCTCCTTCCCAGCTCTGATATTCCCTGTTGTAAGCTCCTGACCAGCTCTGACATTCCCTATTCTAAGCTCCCTCCCGGCTCTGATATTCCCTGTTCTAAGCTCCTTCCCAGCTCTGACATTCCCTGTTCTAAGCTCCTTCCCAGCTCTGACATTCCCTGTTCTAAGCTCCTTCCCAGCTCTGACATTCTCTATTCTAAGATCTTTCCCAGTTCTGACCTTCCCTAGGTCAAGCTCCTTCCCAGCTCTGACATTCTCTGTTCTAAGACCTCTGCCAGCTCTGACATTCTATGTTCTAACATCCCTCCAAAGCTCTGACCTTCTCTGTTCCAAAGACACTCCCAGCCCTGACATTCCATGTTCTAAGCTCCATCACAGCTCTGATATCCCCTGTTCTAAGCTTCCTCCAGCTCTGTCATTCCCTGTTCTAAGCTCCTTCCTCAATCTGACATTCCCTGTTCTAAAACCTCTCTCAGCTCTGACGTTTTATATTCTAACATCCCTCCGAAGCTCTGACCTTCCCTGTTCTAAGGACCTTCCTAGCCCTGACATCCCCTGTTCTAAGCTCCCTCCCAACTCCAACATGCCTAATTCTAGGACCTCATAGAGGAAGGTTGGGAACCAAGACAAGGCAGTAACTGGCTGAGCTCAACTGTCTTCTAAGTCTTTGAAGAGCTGTCATATGGAAAAGTGATGGGATTTGTTATCTGTCCCAGAGGTCAGAATTTGGAGCAACAGGGAGGATGGGATTGAGTACAAAGCACAGAGTTACAATGTCAGGAAAAACTTCCCTAAAAATGAAAGCTGTCCCAAAGCCAAAAGGGCTTCTGTGTTAGGTAAGTGAGCTCCCTGTTACTGGAGGTATTCAAAGCCAAAGTCCTTGTCAGGGTGTTGTAGGGAAGCTTCTTGTGGACACCGGGGGTAGGTGGGTTCATCTCTGGGCTTCCCTTCCTCCTCTGGGATTCAGTGACCTCCTTGGCAGGTCTTAGCAGCTGACATCCTGAAGAAAGCCTCTTCCTACTGGGAGAGACAATTTAGAGCAATGATAAACAAGGAATAATCCTAATTCACGTTTAGGTGGTCTCTCCCCCCTTCCCCCAGGTCAGGTCTCTAATATTCAGCCTCTGCCTCCACCGCTGCTAATACCAGCAATAAGAACAGTTGACATTTCTATGGCCATTAAGATTTGGAAAGTGCTGTGTGGCCTCACAATAACCCTATACATTGGGTACTTTAAAAAATGCTTCCTCATTATTATAAATACGTTGATTTCCCAATATATCCTGCCCTCCCCTCATTGAGTCATTCCTTATAAGAAACTGGGGGGAAAACAAGAAAATAGCTCCAAATTGGCACAGCCTGACAGTACAGTGCACTGAGTGTTCTGCACCCACAGCCCCCCACTTCTGCAATGCAAGGAGGCAGGTACAGTTTTTCACCCTTTCTCTAGGGTCAGATTTGGTCATTGTAAACATGCAGTGTTCTTTTGAGGTCTGGAGTGCAGGCCTGCAGGACCAGCTGTGTGCCATCCAAGAGCCAGCCTTGTTGAGGTACAAGACCATCCCCCTTCTTCCCCCCAGCCCCCAAGGGGTCCACTGGAGCAAGAGCACCATCTGTTTTTCCAGCTCCGGAAGCTTTTCTTAGAAACTCCGAGATCATTCTGCCCATTTTCCAGAGGGGAGCTGCCTTGCCCAAGGTCCTACACAGCTAGGAAGTGTCAGAGCCAGGTGTCAAGCTGCGTCCCCCGCCATCTTCCCATTTCCATCTAATCTGCCTCTCTCCAACAACTGACACAGCCAGGTGATACTTTCACGCGTGCTAAGGCTGGGTGGGCGGCCTGGTGGGCGGCACATTCCTGCAGCTGTGAAGGGGAGTCAGCCGTACCCGGAGCCATCAGAATCAGGAACCCCGGTGTCTACAGTGGCATCTATTAAAGCCACCGATGCTCCTCCCCCTGAACGTCCATCTGACTCCCACCTTCCCAGAGGACTCGGTAGGGGCCAGAGAGGCAAGGTCCCAATCAATCCGTCTACAAGCACGCTTTATGCACCTCCTCTCTATGTGCCAAGCTCTGTGCTGGACATCCGGACTATGAAAGCAAAAATTAAACAGCTTACAGCCAGCCGAGGAAGACAATGGGCTCACACAGAGATATATCGGGAATGTATACCAGAGAACAACAAGGTCGTTTCAGGAGGGCGGGCACTAGCAGAGGAGGGATCAGGAGGATTTCACGAAGGAGGTGGAGCCTGAGCTGAGTTCGAAAGAATATGAGGGAAGAAAAAAAGGCAGAAGGCGAGAGGGAGAGCGTTCCAGGCGGCAGAAAGTCACGGAGATAGGAGATGGCGGGTCATGGGTGAAGACCAGCAAAACGGCCAGTCTGCGTGGGTCAGGCAGCAGAGGAAGGGAAGTAAAGTATAATAAGGCTGGAAAGGTAGGCTGAGACCAGACTGGGAAGAGCTTTACATGCTAGACAGAAATTGAGATTTTATCCTGGGGATAATAACGAACCATTAAAGTTTATTGAGTAGGAAGTAACACCTGTGCTGAGAGAAAACGCGAGACAGTGTGGGCTAGTGGATAGAGTCCTGGATTTGGAGTCAAGAAGACATGAGTGTGAATCTCACATCAGACACTTACTAGCTATGTGACCCCTGAGCTCTCAGTTTCCTTATCTGTAAAATGAGGGAGTTGGACTCAATGGCCTCTTAAGACCCCTCTAGCCTTAAATCTATTTATCTATCCTCTGATCCTGTGAAAATGTAAGGCAGGGAAGCGTCAGGCACAGGATTCCTTGAACAGAGAAAAAAGGATCAGATTGAAATGGATGGTGGATCCAGTCTACAGGAGTCCCAGGAGCCAGGGGTCCTTCCTGAGAGGGTGATGGGATATTCACCCCATAATCTAAGAGGAACCGAAATTCTTATACATATTGAACATACATATATCTAGGCATATATAAACATGTGTGTGAAATTATATATACATACACACGTGTGTGTATATGTGTATGTATGTATATGTAAAATACTTTCCAATATGTGTACGTATGAGATGGACTCTGGTTCTCTCCTCCTCTCCCTCCCCCTTCTCTGGACACCCTCCAGTCTGCCAACGTCTTCCCCATCCTCCAGACGGAGGTGGCTGAAACAAGGCGGAGGACAGTGGGACCATCGTCTCTCTTGCGCCAAGGCTTTCTTAATGTAGCCTGAGGTCCCTCTGGCTTCACAGAATTTAGTTAGAAAGGGACCTGAGAGATGGGCTAGTTCAGAGATGGCGCACTCAGGGCACTGCCCATTGTGGCCTGAATCAGGTGAAAATGTACTTGGGAATTATTTAACAGAATAAATACAAATGCAATAGAAGAGAGAGAATGTTAACATGTGGTTTTCTAAGTCAATTTGCAGCCATGGGCATCCTTAAGTATAGGTTGGTAGCCCCGTTTCTATTTGAGTTTGACACCACTCCTCTGGTCCTGCTGACTCATTTGACAAAAGAGGACACTGAGGATGCCCAGAAAGGTGGCTTGGCTAGTCATACCTGTAGTAAATCACAGAGTGTGTGTGTGTCTATCTATCTATCTATCTATCTATCTATCTATCTATCTATCTATCTATCTATCTGTCTGTCTGTCTATCTGTCTATCTGTCTATCTATCTGTCTGTCTATCTATCTATCTATCTATCTATCTATCTATCTATATCTCTATATCTCTATCTATCTATCTACACACACACTCATATATATACATAATATATAGTATATGCAGAGAACATATAGTCCAACTTTCTCATTCTACAGATAAAGAAACTGATGACCATAGAGTTGAAGGGTCTTAAAAGTCGTCATTGTCAAAACAGGGATTTAAACCCAGATCTCCTGACTTCAGAACCGCTAGGCAGCACTATCCCATTCTCCCCTTCGGTGCATGGTGTTGATCCTCCCTAGAACAGTGTTTGTTAAACAGGCAGCCTTCCCTTAGCCTACACAGAGGCTGTCCCGGGCTCCCTTCCTGAGAACACCGCCCTTGAGACAAGGCTTCCGAGGTAATAAGCTCCCAGTCGCTCGAGGGCTTCCAGCTTCCGGGATGCTGCTTGGCCAAGGCTGTGCAGAGCGGTCACCGTGACCTTTGAGATGCTTCCCAGCTCAGAGTGCCTGGGGCTTTGCGAGGGCAGAGCTGGGAGGGAAGACGGCAGACAAGACCCGCAGCGGGGGGGGGGGGCGCAGGGACAGGTTAATGAGGGGGGAAATGAAAGGAATGAATCTCAGGTTGCCTTGGCTCAGTGACAATCAGGGAGAGGAAGGACGGGGACAGTTTCGCCCTGCCGTGTTTGCGAGGTGGGAACTCACCAGGGGAACGGAGCTATTTCTGGGTACATCCGAGGAGGCGGCAGGAGAGGAGAGGAGGGGAGGGGCAGGATGGGGGCGGGGGAACTCATCACTTAGACCTGGTAGGGGCCAGGAGGGATCGGACGCAGACGAGTCAGACCATGGGCGATGGATTGTGTCAGGGGACTAGCCCAAGGTCACTCACATAAGAAGATGTTAGACCCAGAGCTGGCAGGGGCCCCGAAGACCGTTGAATTGAATTCCCTCATTTTATAGGTGAGGAAACTGAGGCCCAGGCAGGGGAAATGACAGAACTTCATAGATCCACAGATGGAAGGGATTCCAGAGGCCACTGAGTCCAAGTGAGGCCTAGAGAGAGGAATTAGCTTGCCCGAAGCTACTTGGGCACCCAGGTGGTCCCAGCTACCAAAGCCAGGATTTGAACCCAAACCCTCTGACTCCAAAGTCAGTACCTTTAAGGTTTCTCCCGATTCTAAGTCTAGTATTCTTCGACCCTATCTGGGTGACTCTGAGTAACTCCTTTCCTAAGGGCGGCAGTGTGAGATCAAGGGGAACAGACCAGCTCTGGGGTCCGAGGATTTATAAAGGGCCATAAATTATAAAGCCCTGAAGGACTGTTCCCATTTTACAGGTAAGGAAAAGGAAGCTCAATTCGGTTTAATTAGATAAGCATTTGTTAAGCACTTGGCCTTGGGCTGAGTGTCAGGGAGACAAAAAAAAAAAGTCTTGATTTTAAGGAGTTAACATTCTTTTCCCAAATGCACCTGCAAAAGGAATGTAGAAAGCTAGACCACACAGACCGCCTTGCCCACCCCTTCCATTTTACAGATGAGGAAACTGAGGCCCAGGGAAGACAAGTGATTCTCTTTTTTTTTGTTTTACGGTGCAATTGGGGTTAAATGACTTGCCCAGGGTCACACAGTTAGTAGATATCATGTATCTGAGGAAGGATCTGAACCCACATCTTCCCGACTGCAGGGCTGGTGCTCTATCCACAAGACAAGTGATTCTCCAGAGGTTTTTTCTTCTCCTTTACCAGGCTGAGATGAGATAATTGTAAAAGTGCTTAGCACACAGTAGGTGCACCATAAATGCTTATTCCCTTATACAGGCAATGAGCATCAGAGGTAGGATCTGAACCCAGGTCTTCTGACTCTGTGGCTAGAGATCTTTCTTCCACTCTGCCACTTAATTATCCCCTAATTTTACAGATGGGGAAACTGAGGCCCAGAGAGGCAAAATGAGTGAAGATCATGGATTTTAGACTTAGAGCTGGAAGGACCTTGAGAGACCAACTGAGCCCAACGTCTTCATTTTACTGAGGGGGAAACTGACTATACCAAGGGGTTTTCCTGACTATACCAAGGGGTAGCCCTTACCCAGCTTTCCTGACTCCTCTTAGGGAGAGGACAATGCTTAACTCAAAGGAAAGGCACAGGGGAATGCCTCATGGGATGCCCCAAGTCCCAGGAGAAATTTGGTAGTGCCCTTGATTAGCAAGTATGAGAGAGTGGGGCAGAGCTGGCTTGCTAAGCACAGGGAAAGACTGCAGGTAAATAGGGGGGAAATGACATCAGCTCCTTGAGGGTAATGACAGAATTACAGGACAACAAATCAGCAAACATTTATAAAGCACCTACTCTGTGCACACACTGAGGATACAGAGCCAAAAAAAAAAGAGAGAAGAGAATGGTCCTTGCCCTCTCGGAGTTTCCATTCTATAACAGAGGAAACATGGACCCAGATCTATCCCTAAATCACCCAGTTTCTGCTTGAATGATGGGGAACTCACTGCCTTCCAAGCCACCCTGAACAAGACCAAGCCTTTGGAAGGCAGCCCACCGTCCCTCCTGGGCCTTTTTCTTCTGCTTACCCAGGCTGCCACCTCTGCCATAGCCAGAACCTCTTAAGGAAAGAAGTCCTAAGGACTCAACCTCCTGTATGGCCAGAGGGAGATTCTTAAGATATGTGTCTGGCCTCTCTCCTGCTCAACAAGCTTCCATAACTCCTCCTTGCCTTTCTAATCAGATACCGACGTTTCTGTTTGGCATTTAAAGCCTTTCACAATCTGGCTCCGACTGATCTTTCCAGGCTGATGACACATTCCTCCTCTTCACACACTCTCTGTTCCTGTCAAACTGGCCTGTTCCCGGGCTGTTCTCTGAGCACAATCTACATCTCCGACCTTGGTGCCTTTGTACAGACTCTTTGCTGGAATCCTGAGGCTCTTTCAAGGTTTGGGTGAAATGCCACTTCCTTCAGGAGGTCTTCCCTGATTTCCCAAATTGTTAGTGCCCCCCTCTCTGTTTTGTCTCAAGGAGGAATGGGAGGATCAGGGGTTCTTAAGCTGGGGTCCATGAATTTTTATTAATATATGTATGTATACATATATGTACACATGCATATGTGTATATATAAACACACACATATATACCCATACACATATATTTATGTACAGATAGATTGTTAGATGGCTAGATAGATGGATGGATGGATGGATGGATAGAAGAATAGATACATCGATGGATAGCTAGCTAGCTATATTTTAATATAAATCTTTCCTTTGTAATCCTATGCATTTTATTTGCTCTTTTTACACACTATTTTCACCAGACTGCCAGAGGGGTCCAGGACACAGAAAAGATGGAGAAGCACCTGAGCATTGTCTGTGATTCTCTGACAATGAGTTCTGTTTTGGAATCAGGGGTCCTAGCTCTGGCCACTCCCTTCCCGTGTGACCTTGGACACTTGCCACTCTGGGTCCCCGTTACCTCCTCTGTGAAATGAGTATTTTTATCCTGCCCAGCCTGCCTACCAAGGTCATTTAGGAGGATTGATGGGCTCGTGTGCATGAGAACAATTTGTCAGCTGGATAACGCCTCAGCATCAAGGGAACAGGCTGTGATTCTTTTTGGCAAACCTGGGTTCTGAAAGCCTCTGCCAGGACAGCATGGATCCTGGCAGGTCCAATGCTTGGGAAAGCCTTTGGGCTTAGCCCAGAGATGGAAGATGTCTCTATTGAGGAGGACCAGCTGAGCTGAGCGGGGAGGAATTCGTCACCAGGCTGTCCGCAGAGCAATGAGTATTTTTGGCCACAGCCTCTCCTTAGACTGCATCCGAGCAGTAGGGGTCTACACTGATGGAAGCACAGACCCCGTGGGGTGGCAGCAGGTAGCGTTGGCAATAGGGATGCAGTGGACAGGAAGACAGATTTAGCTTCGTGTGATTGAGAGCTAGAACACATTGTAGAGATATTATAGTCCAACTCTCCTCCCATTTCAAACTGAAGATGTAGAATGAGATTCTGGAGTCAGAGGACCTGGGTTCTGATCTGGCCTCTGTTGTGGCCATAGAAAGTCAGCTTCCCCAGGCCTCAGTTTCCTCACTTGTAAAATAAAGGATTTGGACAAGATGTCCTGTGAGGTCTCTTCCAGCTACCATGTTCTGCTCCCCATTCCCCATGGGGGCCCTCTTCGCCCCTCCACCTTGCATTTTCCATGTGTCTAAGACCCCAGGTCCCCCATATCCCCCTAGCTATCTGGACTTAAAGCTGGGATGCTAGAAGACCCAGAGTGGGGATGTAACTTGCCCAGTGCCACCCAATTCGTCATTGGATTCTGCAGTCATTTTCAGTTGTGTGACTCTTCTTGACCCCATCTGGGGTTTTCTTGGCAAAGATCTAGAATGTTTAGTCATTTCTTTCTCCAGCTTATTTTACAGCTAAGGAAACTGAGGCAAGCAGAGTTAAGTGACTTGCCCAGGGTCACACAGCTAGTGTCTGAGGACCTGCATCAGAATACTGGACTTCAGATCCTGACTTCACCCTTTATTCCTTGTGTGACCTTGAGTAAACCTTGTTTCTCAATCTGGCCCTTAGGTTTTTCCTCTGTAAAATGAGGGGCTTCTACAGTCTCTCACAGCTAAGAATAACAATCTTATGGTGGTAAATTGGGGGCTCCTTCCATTGACTACACAAATACCTGGGTTCAAATCCTGGCTCCCCCACTTACCGGTGACCCTAGACATGTCACTTCCCTTAATCTGTAAAATGGAAATAAAAAACCATTTGACCTTCCTACCTCATTGTGTTTTTATGACAAGCAAGTGAGATGATGAATGAAAGCAGAAAAAAAAAGTTAACGAAATCATTTTCAAAAGCAATACCAGAATACCAGCTCTTGCTTCAGTCAGTAATAATAATGATAATAAAAGTAGCAACAAGCCAGCAGTGATTGCCAGTAATTGGCAAGGATATCAGATTCAAGGTGGGAGGACAGCTCCCTTCCAACTCTACATCCTGTGACTTTTAACTTGTCAAATTACATCTTGTCTTGTGCCTCAGTTTCCTCAACTACAGAATGAGGTTGGATCAGATTGGCTTCTGGGGTCCCTTCCGTCTCAAGACCTCTGAATTTACAGTCTTCCCAGAGGCATGATTCCTCCCTCTTCTCTCTTCCTTCCCTGGCAACCTCTCTGCCCACTATACTAAGCTTCTACCACTCTGATGCCAACAATCCATAGACTACGGAGAAACTACTTTGCCAAATTCGGGTGTTTTGTTGTGCCAAGAACTTTAGTGCTAGGACAGCAGATTCTAAACAAATACTTTTTGGTTGTTTAAAAAAAAACTGTAGGAGTTGGAGGAGATGACCTTTAAAGGCCTTCCTCGCTTCGGGTACTGAAAGAACAAATTTCTTTTCTTCACGCCTTCTCACTGGAGACTGCACTACCTCATATCGGCCACAAGGGGACAGCACGAGTCCTGCGCAGAGCTGTCAAAGTTTATACCATCCTTAAGTTGGACGCTAGATGGATGAGGAATGGAGAATAAATATCAGGGCGGGGAGGGAGCTTAGAACAAAGAACGTCAGAGCCGAGATGAACCCTAGGATGCAGAATGTCAGATGGGAGGGGGAGCTCGGGATGGAGAACGTCAGGGATAGGAGGAACCTTGGAACAGAGAATGTGGGAGGGAGCTTGGAATCAAGGGCATCAGAGCCGAGATGAACCCTAGGAGGCAGAATGCCGGATGGGAGGGGGAGCTCAGGATGGAGAACGTCAGGGATAGGAGGAATGTCAGAGGTAGTAGGGAGCTTAGAGCAAAGAACGTCAGAGCTGGGACGGACCCTAGGAGGCAGAATACCGGATGGGAGGGGGATCTTAGGATGGAGAATGTCAGAGCTGGAAGGGGCCATAGAACATGGAATATGTCAAAGACTGAATAGACCTTGGATGGTGGAATGTTACAACACAGGGCTAACGTCCCAATTTTGCCACGTCCTCTCCAATATTTGTCGCTTTCGTTGTCAATCACAGGTGTAAAATGAGGTTTTTTTAAAGATTGTTTTCATTTGTTATTTCTCTAATCAATAAATATTTAGAGCGTTTTTAATGACTATAAATTGTTTTGACTTCTTCATTGGAAAAGTGCCTATTCATACCCTTTGACCACTGGGGAATGACTCATTTTCTTACAGATTTGAAAAAGTTCTTTAAATATTTGAGATATGAAACCTTTATCTGAAAATTTGTCTATACATTTTCCCTCCAATATTTTACTTTCCTTCTGATCTTGGCTACATTTTTTCTTTATTTGTTAAAAAAACCACTTAAATTTAATGTAATCAAAATTATCCATTTCACATCTCATACTGTTCTCTATTGCCATCTCTTGTTTGTTCATAAATTGTTTGCCTATCCATAAGTCTAATAGATAATATGTTCCACCTTTTTCAAATTTTCTCATAATATTTCTCTTCATATCCTGGTCATGTATGCATTTTGATCTTATCTGAGTAAATGGTGTAAGATGTTGGTCTGTACTCAATTTCTGCCAGATGGCTTTTCAGTTTCATCCATACTGAATTCTTATCCCCAAAACTCAAGTCTTTACACTTGTCAAATTACTATATTTATTTGCTGCTGTAAATTGTGTATCTATTCTGTTCCACCTATCAACCTTTATATTCCTTAGCCAGTACCAGATAGTTTTGATCATTACAACCTTATAATATAGTTTAACCTATAAACCTCCTTCCTTTACACTTTTTTTCATCAGTTCCTTTGATATTCTTGACTTTTTGTTCTTTCAAATGAATTTTGTTATTTTTTTCTAACGCAGTAAAATAATTTTTTTTGGTAATTTAATTGGGATGGAATTGAATATATAAAGTAGTTTAGGTAAAATCATCATTTTAATTATATTGGCCCTTCCTACCCATGAACAATGAATATTTTCCCAATTATTTAAATCTGATTTTATTTGTATAAAAAGTTTTTTTTTTATAATTTTATTCCTATAGTTCCTGGGTTTGTTTTGGCAGGTGTACTCCCAGGAATTTTTTACTATTTAGAGTAATTTGAAATAGGGTATCTCTTACCATCTCTTTTTGCAGGGTTTTGCTTGTGATAGATAGGAATGCTGGTGATTTATGTGAATTTACTTTATATCCTGCTACTTTGCTAAAATTATTAATTGTTTCAACTAACTTCTTAGCTGAGTCTTGGGGATTTTCCAATTCATTGTTGGTGGTACTGGGAACTGATCCAACCATTTTGGAGAGCCATCTTGAATTATGCCAAAATATACCCTTTGACCCAGCAACAGCACTACTAGGTCTGTTTCCCAAGATAATTAGGGGAGAAGGAAAAGAACCCATATATTCCAAAATCTTTATAACTCTTTTTGTGGTGGCAAAGAAGTGGAAATTGTGGGGATGCCCATCCATTGGGGAATGACTGAATAAGTATATGGATATATGATTGATGGAATAAGATATATGATTGTGGTGGAATACTACTGTGCTGTAAGAAATGATGATCTCGATGATTTTAGAAAAACATGAGTAGACTTGCAGGAAATAATGAAAAGCGAAATGAGCAGAACCAAGAAAACATTGTATACAGTAACAGCAACATTGTTTTAAGAACGACGTTGAGTAACTAAGTCATTTTGACTATTATAAATAACCAAATAAACTGCAAAGGACATAGGAAGGAAGACCCTACTTGCATCCAGAGAAAGAACTGAGAAATAAAAATATGTATAAAATGGATTTACATTTATACACACATGTACATATGTGTATATATGTATGTATACATATTCATACATATATACATATTTGTGTCTAATTGTAACCATCTCTAGGGCCAGGGAGGGAGGAAGGAAAAAAGGGGAAAAAAAAGAAAGCTACTGATTATTATATTTTTAAAAGGAATATCAAATTGCACATAACAGATTTGCAGTTTAACATACAATCATCTTTTTTCCCCTGTTCTATTATGGAAATGCTTGTTTTATTTAAGTTTAGAATGAAATAAATAAAATTGAAAGCAAAACAAAACAGTAAGGTTATATTTTAGATCAGTAGAAAAGGGAATGTTAGGGGGGAGCTGACATCAGCCCCTAGTCCAGCCCCCCTGTGCCCTCCTCCCTTCCCCGCAGGTGCTCTGTCTTCAGCCCGAGGGCCCTGGGGGGCCTCCCACGTAGCCCACATGTTACTACCCCCGAAGCAGGCGGAGCCTCTTTCCCTACCCTCCCACGAACATACCTGACGCTCACACCACCTGGCCATCAGGGCTCCCCAGGGTTTTCCTTCCTGGCAGCGGGTGTCTCAGGAGGAGCTCCGGGGAGCCTGGGAGCAGGCAGTCTGTTCCCTGCTCGGGTCCGACCCTGGGCCAGGTTCTAACCTCTGCTGAGCCCAGCTGGTATTAGGGAGACTGGGTGTGGTCCCTTCACCCCGCCCCCCGCCCCACCCCACTAGCTCGCTGATTGAGGACCAAAGAAGATCAGATTTAGATCTAGAACGGACCAGAAGGCCCCCTAATCCAGCCCCCTCCCCCATTTTGTAGAGGAGGAAATTCAGGTCAGTGAGATTGAATCACTCTCCCAAGGTCACACAAATAGCGAGCAGCAGCGCTGACTTCAAACCCCGGTTCCATCACCGCAAGATTGTTAACTTTTCTGTGCCTCAGTTTATCCAGTTGGCAGATAAAGGTTAGAAAGGGGCAGGGTAGGGGCAGCTAGCTGGCACAGTGGATAGAGCACCGGCCCTGAAGTCAGGAGGACCTCAGTTCAAATCCGGCCTCAGACCAAACACTTGACACATACTAGCTGTGTGACTCTGGGCAAGTCACTTAATCCCAATTGCCTTTAAAAAAGGCAAGATCGAGAGCCTGGAGTCACAGGGACCTGTTCAAGGCCTGGCTCTGGCACTCACCACCTGGGTATCCCTGGGACTTTTCTTCCCCAGGCTTCAGTTGCCCGATCTGCAAAATGAGAGAGTTAAACTAATTAATCTCAAAGACCCCTTCAGGTTCTGAGTCTATGAAACTGTAATCTTTAAGAGTCCTCCCAGCTCCAGATTCTCTCTGCCCAGGTGGCCAGGTGCCAAAAGAACCTTACATGCAGAAGCAGGTGATCCCCAATGAGGCTTTGTTCAAGAGCCTCCCATTCCAAAATATCTCCGACACTCTTGTCACAGTGCCTTAAATTCCACCATCTGGGCTCCTCATTTAATATGCAACCCTCTGCCCCAAGAGTAGTAACAGTAACAGCTTCATTTCTATGTCACCTTGAGATGTGTAGAGCACTTTCGTCCCATAGGACATGGAGAGTAAGCATTGCTATCCCCATTCTACAGATGGAGAAACTGAGGCTCCTTATCTCTCATCCCTCCATTGGATGTGTGACCTTGACTTCTCTCTTCAGACACTCGGTATAATATTCATGGTGTGAATTACCTTCTTTGATTAAACAGTCAGAAGTCTTAGGAGTCATCTGCAGGAGAGAGGAAAGAAGGAGAAGGTAAAGGAAGGAATGCTGAATTCATCAAAGGAAAGGAATAGGGAGGTTTAGTAGTTGGAAGGGAGGGAGGGAACCTACAATTCTTGTCCTTTTCTAAAGAAGCCCCTGAAATCCTGACCAGAAGAGAGAAGGGAATATACCTCCATCCTTGGTTAGAGAGGTGGGGGACCATGGGTACGTAACATCACATGCCCTGGGCTGACACACAGCCCACATGCTGGTTGGTTTGCTTAACAAGAGAGGAGAGAAAGACATCTTCAGATATGATGTAATGTAAATACAAGAGACATCAGAAAACTTCACCAGCAGAATCAGAAGCCCCTGGTCCTTTTTGAGATGGTCTTGGTCTCCTAGGGCTGGACCTGACTCTTCCCTTCTCTTCTGTCTTTGCACCCACAAAATCAGCCTAGAAGAAAGTATAGCTAGGTGTAGGTATGCTTCAGGCTCCCTCTCCTCAGTGCTCTGCTCCCCCAACCCTAGAGAAATCCTCCTCATCCTGTAAAACCCAGTCTGAGTGCCTCCTCTTCTGGGAAGTCTTCCCTGACCACCCATAGCCCGCCCTCCTTTGAGTGGGCTGGCTGGTACCTGAACCCCAAGTTCCTTCTTTTGCCTGTATTGCCTCCCTCCCCTCCTACACCCTTTGTCCCAGCATCTAACACAGTTCCCTGGGCATAGCAGATGCTGAATGGCTGATGAATAGCTGAGATTTCTCTAGCACTTTGGAGCTGACAAGGCATGGTGGGCGGGTAGTTTCTAGGACTGGTATTTGATGGGTCGAAGAACTTTCTTCCTTCCCTCGGCCTCAGTTTCCTTGTGTGTAAAATGAAGAGGCAGCATGTTGTGGAGAGAGCATGGGGGATTCAGAGTCACAAGATCTGGGTTAGAGTTTCTACTTCCTAGTTTTGCACATGTGAGCAAGTCTCTCACTGTTCCTCATCTGGAATATGGGCAGGCAGCAGAATGCAAAGGAAGGGACGCCAGATTCAGAGTCATGAGACCTGGGAGGTGGGAGTCCCAGCTGTGACTGGGGGTAAGACACTTCCCTGACCTGGGCCTCAGTTTCCTTTTCTGTAAGAGGAGGGGAGGAGAGGTGGCCTTGGTCTCAAAGCACCCTCCCAGCTTTGAGTCCATAATGCTGGCAGTGAAGAGCAGATTCCTTGGGGCAGTCAGGAAGAAGATGCACTGTGTTAAGTTGTCTCACAGGAAATGATCAGACACCTGACGGGTGGAGGAGGCCAAGAGTCATTCATCTAAATTCCTCTCCACCTGGACCCAGGCCAGGTGAGGAGGCCTTGTCGCTGCTGACGGCTGCCGAGCAGGCTGGCTGCTATCCTGGGCATGGTGGTCACTGCCCCTGCCCATGAATAGCCAGGGGAGTATCACCATCTCTGAGGGCAGAGGAATCTTCCCTCTCAAGGGGAAGTCCAAATGTAGCCCAGCCTTGAGGCAGGGGAAAGGGTGTTGAAGACCCTGGGTTCGAATCCTGCCTTGACCACTTACTACCTCAGGGACCTTGGAGAGGTCCCTTCCCCATCCTGAGCCTTGGCTGTCTCATCTACAAATGAAGACATTGATGAGATGGCCTGAGGCTCCTTCCATCTCCATAGCTATGATCCTCTAATCTTATGTACAAAGACTGGGGAATGGACAAGGTGACCTCTCAAAATCGCTTCCAGGTCTTCCTGAAGTTTCCACCTTTCTCTCCATGAAGAGAGGACAGTGTCATAGAGTGGGGGGAAAAGCCTTGGATTCGGAGTCAGAAAGCCTGGGTTTAAATTTATTCTGTATATAGCTTGCTTTGTATATATTTGTTTGCATATTATCTCTCCCATTAGATATCCCCAGGGCTTAGCGCAGTGCCTTACACATAGCAGGCGCTGGATAAATGTGCAGTGATTGGTTCATTGATAGTGCATGTGTGCCCTCAGTTGTCTCCTGTAAGAGGTCACTTCCAGCTCTTATCTTCATCCCCCTCCTCATCTTCATCACCATGTTCATTTCATCAATCAATTGATAATAATAAAGCATTTCAAATGACAAAGAACAATGTTGGACCCCAGGGAGAGGAATGAGGAGAGGCCCTTTGCCCCGATCTTGTCACAGGGTGGGGAGTGGGGGTCCACAGGTGGAGAATACGGCATATAATAGCAGTTAGCTTTGACATATTGATCAGTTTTGATGAATCTTTTCTGATTGATGTCTTTTTAAAAATATTGGTTATGAGGGATGCCTCTTTGAAGGGAAGTGAGGGAGAGATGGAGGAGGAAATCTGGGTAGTAAAATCTTAGCTGAGCTTTCAAGTAATACAGGGCGCAAGAAGCAAAAGGGAGGATGGAGGGCTTTCCTGGAATTCGGGATGGCCCGAGCAAAAGCGTGGCGACAGGACGGAGCATCGTGTATAGGGAACAGCAAATAAACCAGTTTGTCTAGAACGTAGGATTCATCGGGAGAGAAATGCATGGCAAGCCCAGAGAGGTAGCATGGAGTCAAGCTTTCAGTGCCAAACACTTTAGAATTTATCCCAGAGGCAATTGGGAGCCACCACAGCTTCCTGAGTAGGGGCGTGGCCCGGTCATTTCTGCACTGTAGAACGTCTATCCGCGTGGGGGGGGTTGGAGCAGGGAGAGAGCAGAGGCAGGGGGGCCAGTTAGGAGGCTGTGGAGGAACGAGGAAAGGCCTGAGCTAGGGTGAAGAGAAGGGAGGCCACCTCTTTTGAGGATGGTGAAGGTGCAGCCCTGCAGAGGGTCAAATGATGTCTCAAGGCCCTTGCGAAAGCAGGACCCGGGAATTCTCTGCCATATTCCTCATGCTTACATCACCCATATATTCATCATTCTATGTCATTCCCGTCATCTGCATTATCTTCATTGTTATCCTTCTCCATTTCATCTTCATTCCCATCAGGTATGTCCATCCAGTAGAGTGGAGGCAGGGGGCTGGACAAGATGACCTCTCACCTCTCTTTGACATGTAGAGTTAATCTTTCATTTATACAGTCTTGTCCTCCCCACAAAAAAAGCTTCACAAGCTAAGCAAGACCAAGATATATCATATCATATTGTATCATATCGTATCGTGTCATATCATATCATATATTAATAATTATTGTTACAATTCTATATCAATAATTATATAATATATTAATAATATATTATTTATTGATATATTAATATAATATTATTCTATATTATTATATGATATAATATTATATTATATTGTGTTATGTTATATTATATTATATTGTGTTGTTATATTATATTATATTGTGTTATGTTATATTATATTATATTGTGTTATGTTATGTTATATTATATTATGTATAATGATATATAATGTAATATATAAATATATATATGCATTACATCTGTTTTACAAAGGTGGAAACTGAGGCTAGGGGCAGAAAGTGACTCGTTCAAAGTCACACAGTTTGTGAATAGTGAAGGTGGGCATTAAAGCCAAGGCGTCTGAATCTAATTGTCGGACTTGGGCTCGATCTACTCTTCGGGCTCTCCCAGGCAGAGGGAACATTGAGAAAGGAATTGTTGAGGAGGAATGGAAGACACTTCTCTGGGATCATAGATTCAGAACTGGAAGGGACCTTAGAGGTCACCTAGTTCAATCTCCTCATTTTACAGAGGAGGAAACTGAGGCACAGAGAAGGTAATGGCTTTAGTTAGGGTCATTAGGATCACACATTCGGAGCAGGAAGGGACCTTTCAGAGGCCATCTAGTCCAACCCCTTATTTAACAAATAGGGAAACTGAGGCAAAGAAAACTTATGTGACTTCCCCAAGGTCACACAGCTTGTAAATGTCAGAGGAAGAATTTGAACTGAGACCCTTGGACTCCAGAGTCCGAATTCTTTCCCTTCAACCATAAAGTCGCTTTGCTAATAGCAGCAGAAAAATAGATTGGTGCTGGAACATGGTGGACATTGAATGCCAGACTAAGAAATCTGACCTTAGAAGAGGCAAGGCAGAGTGGTGGAGGCCTGGATTTGAGGCCAAGATGCTCTGGGTTGAATGCTGACTCAGACATTTACTGGTTGTATGATTCTGGGCTGCCTCACTTTCCTCATCTGTCAAAATCTGTAGCAGGGATCAAAGGAGGTGATGTGTGTAGAGTCTTTTGTAACCCTTAAAGCACTGTGCAAACACGAGTTGTTAGTGTTACTGAAGATTTTGACCAGAGGCAGTAGTTAGATCTGGGCACTCTAATTCCTTGACGCGTTAGCTGTGTGACATTGGGAAAATCACTTAACCTCTCTGAAATTCTTCTCTTTATTTATAATAGGGTTGGAGGGGCAGTGACCGAGAACTAGAAGGGATATACACAGGAGGAAACTGAGGCTTAGGGCTTACCCAAGGTCAAGCAGCTCATAAGTATCATAGGTGGGATTTGAGCTAGCTCCTCTGATTCCAGGGACAACGTTCTTTCTACTACCTCAGCAATGTTCCACTGGACTCAAAGAGTTCCTTCCGGCCGTTGCAGGTAGCCACCCCTCCCTGCCTACCCTTCCTGGATATCTCTTGTCCATATTTTCACATGAGTCTAACACAGGACTTATGTCAAGAGGACCTGAGTTCAAATCTGGCCTCAGACACTTACCAGCTGTATGATCCTGGACAAGTCACTTAACCTCAGTTTACCTCAGTTTCCTCATTTATAAAATGGGGATAATAATAGCACCTACCTCCCAGGGTTGCTGTGAGGCTCAGATGAGGTAATAATTGTCAAGTGCTTAGCACTGTGCCTGGCACGTAGTAGGTGCCTTATAAATGTTAGCTTTTATTATGTGTGTGTAGACGGAGAGAGAGGAGGAGACTTCCTCAAATTTCCTTTGCATTGCATGGTTTCCAAAGGCACAGTCAGCTGCCCACTGGCTATTCATTCCTTGTGCCCACCCCCCTTCTCTATTTCTTGGATTCTTTGACTTTGCCTCTTTTTAGTAACTCCTCATTTATAATGAGCAGGCACCTGCTCAGGCCCCCCCCCCGCCCCAGTGCCTCTCCAGGACCCCTGAATAAGTCATAATTGCAATTCTTCAGGATCATGGTGTTCCAGTGACTCATCGTCACCCAGCACCACTGGAAGGGCACAGATATTCAAAAGATGTCAGCTGTAATATGGCAAAATAACCCTTGCCTGCCTCCCCAGGGTAGCCTGGGGAACAGGCTTTGTTAACCTGCAAGGACAATACAAATGTGGCCTATTGTTATTTTTGTTATGGTTGTGATTCAGGGCAGCGTTACCAGTGGAAGGTATGCTGCACTTCCAGTCAGTAGAGACCTCCTGCCTCTGACATTGTATGACCACAGGTAAGTCACTTCACCTCAGTCTTATCATCCATGAAATGGCGTTATTGAAACCTGTCACAATGTGTTTTTTTTTTTCAGCTTTTGGCAGGTGGGAAAGAGAGGGGGTTAGGGATGGGATACTCTTTCCCTCTCCAAAAAAAAAAAAAGAAAGAAAGAAAGAAGAGAAAAATAAAGAGATGAGGATCATTATAGCATTTTTTAAAAAAGAAATACACAGAGGAAAAAGGAGAAAGATGAGAAAGACTGACAGATAAGCAAGAGAGCTTGTAAGCTCCATGTTGAATTGATTATATGTTTAAAGAGAAAAGCAAACTCAACATAACAGAGGTTCTCTGTTTTGTGTATGAGACTCTTTTTTTCCTGTTCTAATTTGTATATGGAAATACCCGTTTTATTTGCAGTTCAAATCCAGAAGAAAATTCAAAGTGAAAAACCACCAAGTCTGAAAATGAGTACTTGTGGCATCTACTCTGCACAGGGCTAATGTGGGACTCAAATCAGAAGCTGTGAGCCTTAGAGACCCTGAGCTGGAGGGGACCTCAGAGGCAGGGGCCAACTCCCTCATTTGACAGATGGGGAAACTGAGGCCCAGAGAAAGGCTGTGCCTTGCCAAAGGTCACAATATGTGGCTGAGTCCAGATTTGAACCTGGGTTCTCTGTCTCCAATGGCAGCCCTCTTTTTGTCATCCTGCCTCTCGTAGGGATCCTGTCTGATCTAAACTTTAGACACTGGGGAAGGCCCCGAGCCCAGGGTAGATTTTCTCTTTGGAACAGATCCACTGATGATCTGATCCTGGGAATTGAGAAAGCAGCCTGTGGGATTACTTGGCAGGGCAGGAGGGGGAGGGGGAGGAAACATGACCCTGTGTTTTCAACTATCTGACAGGCTGTCGTGGGGCAGAGGCAGCGGCTTCTGCTCTGTCTATTCCCAGAGAGCAGATTCAGGACCAGTTTGGGGATGTTTTGGCGAGGCAGAGCTTGGCTTAGCTGAGGGAGACCTCATTTCTAACCAGAGGGATGTCTGTGGATGAGTCCCTTAGCCACTGCCACTCTTAGCTTCCTCATCTGCAAAATGGGCATAATAACACCCGTGGCACCCGCGTCCTAGGGTTTGGGGGAGGATCAAAGTAAAATTATGTGTGCAAGGCACATTGAAAACTCAATATAAAGACAGCCCTTAGGGATGGTTCTCTAGGATGAGGAGGAAGGTATACAGTGGAATATAATAAGAGATGTAAAAAGCAAGAGATTAATACAAATTTTATTTTTAAAAATATATAATTTTAAAAAAATAGTCTAAGCTGTCCCGCAACGGAACAGGCTGCTTTGGGAGGTTATGAGGTTCCCATCACTTAAGTATTCAAGGTCAGTTGTCAAGCATTTATTAAGTTCTTACTATATGCACCAAGCACCATGGGTCCCAGAAAAGGCAGAAGACAAGTCCCAGCCGTAGAGGTCGTGGTCTGATGGGGAATACAACACGCAAAGAATTATGAACGCACAGGATAATATACAGGGACTGCACGGGGCAGTCTCTGAAGGAAGGCATTAGCAGTGGGGGATGAGGGCAGGGGGTCGGGGGGGGGAAGCCTCTCTCAGAAGCTGGGACTCGAGCCGAGCCTTGAAGGAAGCCAGGACTCAGGGACAGGAGGAAGAGCGTTCCAGGGCCCTCCTCGTCTCTGCCTCGTTCCCTTCAGGTCTCAGCCTGGGCACCATCTCCTATGAGTGGGGCTCTCCTGCTTTCTCTTTTTTTGTGTCCCCTATCCCTCAGTCCAGGGATAGGGAACCTGCCCTGGTCAGTTATTCTTGTGGAGCCTATGGACCCCTTCTCAGAACAATGCATTTAAATGCATAAAATCGAAAACACTGGATTATAAAGGAAACCAATTCTATTGAATAGAATTTTCAAAATATTTTTAAAAGAGCAAAGTCCCAGACCCCCATGGGAAGAATCCTGTGGGAGAGCCTCTCTATGACTCTTCTCCCCCCATCCCACCCCAACTGTTTGTACATTCTCCCCCTTCAAACTATATTTGATTTACTTCTCTGTAGCTTCCCAGAGGCGGAGTGGTATAATGAACAGACAGGTGATCTTGAAGCCAGAAAGAGATAGGTTCAAATCCCAGCTCCGACACAAACTGGCTATGTGACCTTGAGTATAAATCACTTAACCTCTGACTGCTCTAGGCAATGCTTTAAGACTAGAAGCTGGAGAGGTGCCAACCTGCATCAGTGGAGGGGATCTCCTTATTGGGAGTGCCCTACTTAATCGCATCACAGGCCTGCTCTGTATCCTATCTTCCCCACTAGGATGGAAACTCTTGACTTTTTGTTTTTTGGTTTTTATTTTAATTTTGGTTAATTTATTCTTTAATTTTTTAATTCATTTAAATTAATAATTTAATTTATTTTCATTTTTCTCCCATTTTTGACTCATGTCTCCAGCTCTGAGCACAGGGTCCCTTGTCAGAGGGGTACATATCCCAATAAGTGCCCAGATTTTTGAAGAATTAAATGAGTCCCCACATGCTTCCTGCTGGGTGTGGGGGCTGATGTTTATTATACTTAGATTCTTTCTGCATACACACACACACACACACACACACACACACACACACACACACTTGCTTCTGCTGTTGATTTAGGCCAATGATAGTCAATTCTATCAAAGAAATGTTGAACTGAAAATGACTCATAAGTTCACAATGAACAACCTTCAAAGGCTAAGCAGGTTTAATTAAATAAATGGGTAAGTTCAATTAAAAAATAATCCCATTTGATTCAATCAAATAACCAGTTAATTTTTTCAGTTAAAAAAATGCATTACAGTAACACCAATCTCCCACTCCTCCACTCCTGTAAACAGCAATGCTACTAAAAAACACAATTGAATTTAGTCAAAAACCCAGCAAATTCAGTCAAGAAAATGGCCTATGAATGAACGAAGAATTCATTTAAAGGCAAAGATGACAAAAGAGGAAAACTGCGGAGATGAAAATAGTAAATGTTGGAGGGGCTGGGGAAAGATGGGCACACAAGTACACGGATGGAGGAAACTGGTCCAACCATTTTGGAAAACACTTGGGAATTATACTAGAAAAGTTCCTAAGTTGTCCATACCCTTTGACCCATACCCTAGTGACTTGGGTGACTGCTGGGAGTTCAAGCACAGAGGGGAAGCTCCTACAAATACAAAAATATTTATAGCCACACTTTTGGGGGAACCATAAACAAAATTAAGGTCCATCAACCTGGTAATTGTGGAGTAAATTGTGTAATCCCAGTGCGCTCTAAGGACTGGACCCTCCTTGTCTGTTCCCCTTCTCCCTTCCCCCATTACAGTAGTGTCTGAATATGATGAAACAGTATTGTCCTGTAAGAAATGACAACTACGAAGAATTCAGAAACTTGGGAAGACTTGCATGAACCGATGCAAACTGAAATGAAATCAAACAGAGGGAACCATTTACATGATGTCCATAAAAATGTCAAGGAAAAGTACATCGAAAACTTTTTAACTCTAATCAGTGTAGTGATAAGTCTTAACTTTAGAGGACTAAATGCTTCTCGCCTCTCAGGCAGTGAACTGCAGATGTAGAATGAGGGATACATTGCCAGATATGGTCAATGTATTGATTTACTTTCTTTGACTATGTTGTTGTTCAGTTATTTTCAGTTGTGTCAGATTCTTCATGATCCCATTTGGAATTTTCTTGGCAGAGATACTAGAGTGGTTTGCCATTTCCTTCTCCAGCCCATTTTACAAATGAGGAAACTGAGGCAAACAAGGTGAAGTGACTTGCCTAGTAAGTGTCTGGGGCTGGATTTGAACTCAGGAAGATGTGTCTTTCTGATTCCAAGCCCAGTGCACTATCCACTGCTCTACCTAGCTGCCCTTTTCTTCTACTATACCTATTGGTTATAAGGGCAGGGGGTCCCCGTGAGTCAGGGGGAGCCAGAGAGAGAAAACAGCATCAATAAAAGCAACCATTTAAGAAGCACTCATTAAGTGCCTTCTGTATGCCAGGTAGGTATTGGGGGATACAAAGAAAGAGAAAACCCAGTGGTCCCTACCCACAAAAGGCCCCTTTTCTCTGGGGAGATGTGTCAGGTCCAACGCTCAATAAGGAAGAGGTCATTTGAGGAGAAGAGGGCAGCAGGAGAGCTTCCTGGAGGAGGAGGAATCACCAGGGCTGAGCCTGGGAGGAAGCCAGGAATCCTTAGAGGTGAGTGAGGAGGGAGTGCCCTTCAGGCATGTGGGAGTCAGGAGATGGAACGCCAAGTCTGAGGAACATTGAGGAGGAGAGCTTGGATGACTGAGCGGCCAGACGTCTCACACAGGACTTCGGGATGGAAATTGGGTCCAACTCTTCATTTTACAGAGCAGGAAACTGAGTCCAGGGCGGCGAAGCGAACTGCCGGGACTCAAACCCTCTGACTCCAAATCTAGAGCTGTTACCACTGCACCGCACTGCCTGCATCGCTCAGAGTAACCCTATGCAATGTGCATTCATAGAGCTCTTTAAGGTCTAAGAAGTACTTTGCCTGTGTTGCCCCATTTACTCCTCACAACAGCCCTATGAGGGAGGGGCTATTTGTTATCTCCATTTTACAGATGAGGAAACTGAGGCTAGGAAAAGTGGAGTGACTGGCCCTTACACAGCTATTAAATATCTGAATGGGACTTTATTCAAGTCTTTCCTGGCTCTAAGGCAAGGGCTTTTATCTGTCCTGACATCTACTTTGCCCCCTGCTTAGACTCTGCCAGTCTGGGAGAAAAAGTGTAGGTGTATGAGAGTGGGGGTGGTGACTTGGGATGTGGGGTTAAAGGATGTCATAGCTATCTGACTGTCCCCTTAGTCTGTGAGACAGTCTCTTCTGGAAACTTCCTACTTCTCCAAGTGCCTAGAGTAGTATTCTACACACAGGAGGCATTTAATGTTTGATGAATGAATAAATAAATGTTTGGCCAATGCAGGTGCCAGATGAAAGCCCTGAAAAAAAAATGACTGGACTCAGGCCAGTAACCAATTATTTTGAAAACATCCAGTTACTCATTGGTTGTTTGAGGGAATTCAATCTTTAAAAAAAAACACACACATGCAAACAAACACACGGGGTTCTGGGTGTGTCATATCATCCTGGGTTTGGCAGCTCCCCAGAGGGATCTGTGGACCATGTACAGAATACAGGAGGGGGCAATGGCTCCCTCACCCCTCCTCCAGCTTCCGGATAGACCCAGTTCTGAATTCAGGGCTGACAGCCAGTCCAGTGGCAAGTAGATTCCTGGGAAGTTAACCCTGGCAGTGGTGAGCTGGAAATACTCCAGCTGAAAGGCATTTGGGTAAGGCTGGAGGGCAGGGCCTAATCCGGTTTAAAATTCATGTGTGCCCATGAGCCCTGCTAGGGCAACAGACTGAGACAGTTCCTTTACTTGGCTCAGTAATCCATAGGATTAAGGGCTAGACAGGATAGAAACACCCAGAATGCTGGGCCTGAAAGGGACCACAGAGCAAAGAATATTGGATCTGAGAGGGACATGAGGACAGAGAATGTCAGAGTGGGGAGGGACCTTAGAACATGGAACTTCAGAGCTAGGAGGGACTGTAGGACCTAGACTGTCAGAGCTGGGAGGGGCCTTAGAACCCAGAACATCTTAGAATACAGAATGTCAGAGCTGGGAGGGACTTTAGAACCTAGAATGTTTAAGGTGAAAGGGACCTTGGAAACCAAGTAATGTAACCTTCTATCCTTAACTTTTGGTGATGAGGACCTGGATGGTTGTGATATGAGTAGAGAGAAGGGGACGGATAGGCTACACACGGTAGATGTGAAATGATGAGATTTGACTGGCCGTGTTGGGAATGGGTTACTGGAGAGATGATGGCGTCCTTCCAAGGAAGGGGGAAAGTATGGGGAGGGGTGGTGGGAAGATAAGAGGTCTGTCTCGGACATCATGAGTGTGAGATGCCTTCTAGAACATTGGGATGGAGATGGCTAATGGGTAATCAGACATGTAGGACCGGGGTTCAGGAGAGAGATAAGGGCTAGATATGTAAATCTGGGTATCATCTCCACAGATAGAATAGCTGATCCGGGAGGACTGAGGAAATCATTGAGAATGTAGAGGGATGAAGGAAGGGGGTCAGGTCAGAGCCTTGAGAGATGCCCAGGGAAGCAATGACGATTCCGTAAAGAGGATGAGGAGGATCATTCCAATGGGGGGCATGAGGACTGGGGCCAACAGTGTCCCAGGAAATCCCAGGAAGGAGGGGGTGCCCACAGTGGGGACCAGGGGCACAGAGAACAGGAAAGCTGAGCAATGAGGAAGGGCCATTGGATTTAGCCATAGACATCACTGGTGACCTTGGCACGAGCTGTCTCAGCACAGCGGTGGAATGGGAGGAGTGAGTGGGATGTCAGCGAGTGAGGCGCCCCCGGACGTCCTTTTTCAGAACTTTGCCTGTGAGATGGAGGACAGATGTAACTTGAGGGGAGACAGGGTCAAGAATTTTAGTATGGGGGCAGGAATGTGTCTTTGGCTGGTCCCCTATCCTGATCCCCAAACTAGGGGCCAGTCCAGTTAGCACCAGGGTTCTCCACCTCCTCCTCCATCCACCCACGATTCCGCATGGTGCTTGCTAGAGGCTCCAGGGACAGAGCACGGCCCTATTCTTGTCTCCTAGGAAAACCGCAGCCTTTCTCTAACGTGACTGTGCAAACCCCCTTTATACCCAGGAAACTACAGACTCCTGACACCCTTGGGTTCTTCTCCCTGGCCACTATTTTCCTCATTAGAAAAATGGGGGAGTTAGATGAGATAGCCTCTGGAGCTCCTTCCGGCTCTAGATATGCACTCTAATTCAAAGTCATGTCACAGATGAGGAAAACTGAGACCCCAACAGGAGCTAACTTAACAGTAACAACTAGTTAAGCAGATTTGAACCTAGGTCCTCCTAATCCAAATCCGGGCAGCCTTCCAGGACACCAGATTGTCTGTTATAGTTTCATTCTTTACTCAGTTTGTAAGTGAGGAAACGGAGTCTCAGAGAATTGAAGTGACTAGGCCAGATCTGAATTGTAGTAAGGAAAGGAGCTGGGATTTGAACCCAGGGCTCTGAGCTGCCTCACTAATGGAAGAGTGGAGTCTGCCAGGCCCTTCAGCCTTGGGGGAGAGGAAAATCATTGGTTTAGACGTGACCTTGTGTCATTCGATGGAAAACTTGGACCAATTGCTTATTTGGCCTCGGGCCGACAGAACAGCCGGTTGTCTGGATTTTCCACGTTTCCACTGGTTATCTTGGCGTTAGAGAGCAAGAGGCTATCCTGATAATGAGTGGTGATGAGTGTAAAGGAAGTAATAATAACACCAACATCACACTCCAGCTCAAGAACCTTCTGTGGCTCCCGATCGCTTCTTTTTGGCATGGAGAAGCCCTTACCATGCACCTCCAACCTGTCTGCAGACTGACACAGCGCAAAGAGCCACAGGACTGAGAGCTGAAAAGGGCTTGGGAGACCGGCCAGACCAACCTCTTCATTTTACAGATGAGGAAGTGAGGCCCGGAGAGGAGAAGGGCTCACAGGTGGTCTGCCCCTCATGCCTGGGAGCTCTTCCTCCTCACCTCCCCCTCTTCCAGGCTCAGTTCAACCCCGCCTCCTCCAGGAAGCCTTCCGGCACCTCCTTTCTCCCTCCACACCAGTAGAACGTAAGTTCTTTGAAGGCAGGGACAGTTTCTTTTTTGGCTCTGTATTCCCAGTGCCTGGCACATACTAGGCACCTTAAAAATAATTTTTTAATACAACAAACTTAGCAAAACTCAACAAACAAAAATGTTACAGCATACAAAGAACATGGGTTATATATGAAGTTTTAGTTATACATAGGGGTTTTTTCAAGTGTATGGGCAGCTAGGTGGCACAGTGGATAGAGCGCTAGGACTAGAGGGAAGAAGACCTGAGTTCAAATTTGGCCTCAGACACTTACCTGGGTAGGCCACTTAACCCTCTTTGCCTCAGTTTCCTCATCTGTAAAATGAACTGGAGAAGGAAATGATAAATCGCTCCAGCGTCTTTGCCAAGAAAACTCCAAATGGGGTATTTAGAGTACCCCATAGGCACTTAATAAATGCTTATTGAATTTAATTGAGTAATAGCTGACATTTCTATGGATAGTGCTTTAAGGTTTACAAGCATATCACTTTTGAAATATCCCTCCCAATCTCCCTATGAAGTAGATACCATCCCCATTTTACAGATGAGGAAACTGAGGAGGAGCGAATGACTTGCTTAGGGTCACACAGCTAGTTAAGTGCCACTACATCAAAGATTTGTGAGTTCATTGGTATGGTTAGACCCTCCACATAAGCAGATTGCAACCCTTCTATATCTAAGTAAACAGTTTCCTGAGTTGCCATGCTTAGGGAATAAAAACAAAAAAACATTATCTTATGGATGACCTTTGGGTGATGAGTCTATGCATTTAGTTGGGTTGGTCTTTGGACAACAGCCCCACAGTTTGACCTCAGGTTCACAAGAGGTCTTTCTCATATAGTAGGACCTGCTTAGGGAAGCTAGGTGGTGCAGTGGATAGAGGGCCAGGCTGGGAGTCAGGAACACTCATCTTCCTGAGTTCAAATCTAGCCTCAGACACTCGTTAACCCTGTCTGCCTTGGTTTCTTCATCTGTAAAAATGAGCTGGAGAAGGAAATGGCAAACTGCTCCAGTATCTTTGTCAAGAAAACCCCAAGTGGGGCCATAGAGATTTGGACTCAACCAAAACAATTGATCTGCAACAAAAAATTACAATATCAGAGAGACCTGATGATTCTCTGCTGGCAAAGCCCTTGAGAGGCAGGGTCATCCATCCAGCACCAGGAGGCATCCAAAGAACACTGGGGGAGGGGAGGGGAGGAAATGAGAGACATTAGACATTAATTGATGATTGCAGTGATGGTGGTGATGACCAAGAGGGTGATGACTGTGATTAGGATGCCTGATAGCAAAGACCAGGCAAAAAGCATTAGCTTTGGGCAGGGGGGAAGGGGAGAAAATCCAGCCCTGTCTCTGGCTAACTAAGAGACCTTGGCCAAGTAATTTCTCTTCTCTGGGCTTTGTGGAATCATAGACACTTAACTTTTTAAATGAATCTCAGCAGCCGTCTCATCCTATCTTTGATGGGCCAAGAATCTCTTCTAACAAGACTTTTCCTTCTGGCGGAGAGGCGGGGCGCTGGCAGGAAGGATACGTGCCAAGGTTTCTATATCACCTGTTTTTTCGTTGTTTTCTTTGCCACGAGGAGGATTTGGTTTGGAGGGAGCGGAAATAATTGTGATCTAAAGACAAAAGGCATGAATTAAATGGGTTCTTTTTAAAAGACTCCTTTTGAATATATATGTGTATAGCTTACATCAGATGAGCACAGTCTTGGGGAGGGAGGGAGGGGGAAAATTTTAAATTCAAAAGCTTATGGAAGTGATTGTTGATAAATCAAAGTAAATTAATTAAAAGACTCCTTTCTGGAACATCTCCCCCCAAATGGGAGCCAAGTTCTGCTTGGAGTCTCCCGCTAAGGGCCGCTGGCTACCTCTTGGGGCAAGCCCCCTCTGTGCCAATGCTTGGAATGTTTCCCCTGACCTGGAGCCCAATTCTGCCTCTTTGCAGTTTCTGATTTCCACCCCTCACCCCACCCCCATTTCTGGGGTCAAACAGAGCCGGGTCGTCCCTCCCCTTGGCCAGCCTTCCAATATTGGAATGCAGGAAATACGCTGTCTGTCCCCCCTGCTCTCTCCTCTGCCTTCTCTGCTCCAGGATGAATAAAGCTGGGCCTCATATGGTGTGCCCTCCCAGCTCTTCATTATCCTGGGTGCGTCCTCTTGATGACGTTCCTTAAACGGAACCCACTGAACCTAACATCTTTCCCAAGTGGTCTGACCAGAGCAGAGACGGTGGGGGCTGCTGATCCCCTCTTTTAGGATTGTATGCCCCCCTTAAAGCAGCTTCCTTGTCAGTGAAAATACCAGAGGAGGTATGGCCCATCGTAGAGAATCTCTAAGCAGCCTTCTGAAAGCCCCTCCAGGGGGCAATCTCCCCTCCTGCCCTCCTTGTCCTGGAGCCCACGTTCCCCAGGACACATGAGGTGCTCTGGAAGGAATCAGGGCCTCACCCCCATTTCACCTTCTAAGAATGAGAACCATGAAATAGTTGGGTTTGTAAGGCCATGGGCAGGCAGGGCCGGGATAAGGCCTGCGTTGGGGTGACGCCAGTTGCCCCGCCTACTAGCCTGGCAGCTTCTCTCCCTCCACCTAAGCTAGGCTGAGTCCTACCTGAAGGGGACAGGTGTGAGCATCTCTGCGGAGCCTCCTGGATCATCCCTCAGGTAACTATTACCTGCTAAGAGAACTTGGTGAGAGGTGAAGGGCTGGCTAAGGGTACCAAGGCTGTGCCCGTCAGAGGAGAAGGGCCAGGGAGGGGAGCACTTTGCTGTAAAGGGAAGGAGCTAGGGTCAGGATGGCTTTCCAGGGCTGGTCCCCTGGTCTGCCTGGTTATCTTCAAATCACCCCCCTCCCCAGAGGAATGTGTTTGGAGATGGAAAGCTTTGGAAACAACAATATTGGGCTTGGATTCAGTAGCTCTTGGCTTTGAGCTCTGCTCTGACCCAAGCTGTGTGATCCTGGGGAAATCACTCAACCCCTGTGTGCCTCAATTTTTCTCATCTGTCAAATGGGGAATAATAAGATTTTCTCTGCCCACTTACCAGGGTTGTTGTGAGGAAAGTTCATTGTAACCTTTAAAGGACAGCCTCTGATTTTGTCTGGATTTCACTGGCATAGGGAACTCTTGGTACAGATACTCTCTCTGACAATGCTAATCGGTAACTCTGCAACTGTAGAATTTTCAAGATCTGCCTGGAACAATGATTGGTTGAGTGACTTGGCCAGAATCACACAGCCAGTTATGTCAGAAGAAGGATTTGAATCCTCATCTTCCTAACTCAAAGATTGGCTTCCTGAGTTTTTTTTTTAATGAGCTGAGTTCTGTGTTTAAAAAGCCTTCCCTGTATTAACATTTGAGTGTTATTATTACTAAGTTACTTTGCACAAGATTCAGTGTGTAGGGGTTCTCCTCCTGGTTCTCTGAAATACACTCTCTGGGGGTCTTCTACTGTCTCTGGGCCTCAGTTTCTTTCTGTCTAAAACAAAAGGAGTAGATAAAAATAGTTTCTCTGATCTCTTCTGGCTCTAAGACCCTATCAAATGAGGCCATTTGGAAAAAGGAAGCAAAGGATACCAGGCCAGTCTCAGGGAGAGTAGAAATTGGAAGGAGGTCAGGATTAGGGAACAAGAGAAGGTGGAGGCCAAGGAGGCTGGGGCTGGAGGCCCAGCTACAGAAAATCAGGGTGCCCTGGGATACTCACTGCATGGAGTGGACAATCTGTTTCATTTTCTGCAAACTGAGGAAGCTGGAGTAAGGTTCTAGGGTCACTTCAATTTTTCATATGCTCTGTTCTGAGGTCTCTGCTAGTGATGACATGTCTTCTGAGCTCCATCCTGGATCTCATATTCTATGTTCTAAGCTCTTTCCTAGCTTGGAACAGCTTCCTGTTTTGACGTCCTTTTCCGTTTTGACGTTATATGTTCTTAGCTCTTGCATAATTCTCATGTTTTCTGTTCCAACATCCTTCTGATATCTGACATTCTCTGTTTTAAGATCTCATTTAGCTTTGAAATTCTTTGGTCTGAGATCCTTCCCAAAGCTGACATTTCATGTTCCAAGGTCTTTCCCAGCTCTGACACTCTGTGTCCTAATGTCTTTCTAAGGTCCTTCTAAGGTCCCACCTAGTTCTAAAATTCTGTGTTCTATGGTCCCTCCCCATTACATTCTATATTACAAGGTCTTTCCTAGTCTTGACATTATATGTTTTAAAAGAGCCCTCCCAGCTCTGATGTTCTAGGTTCTACGAGTCTTCCCAGCTCTGATATTCCCTGTTCTAAGGCCCCTCCCAAAGCTGATATTTTAAATTCTAAGATCCTTTTCGGGTCTTGTATTACATGTGTTGAGATTCCTGTCAGCTCTGATATTCTTTAGTCTAAGGTCCCTCCCAGCTCTGACATCCCCTGTTCTAAGCTCCTTCTCAGCTCTGATGTCCTGTGTTTGAAAGTTCTTTCTAGATCCTGAATTCTAGGCTTCCACCAAGCGCAGAAGACAGGCAGATTCCAGAGTAGCTCTGAGAGCCTGGGCCTCCATTTCCTGTCTCTGTCCCATGAGGAGGCTGAATTAGCCGATCTCTAAGGTCTGCTATTGCTCTGACAATCTTCGCACCTTTGGGAGGCAGTGTGGCCGGCCCAAGCACCTAGGTCCTTCCCACCTTTCCAGTCTTCTCTTCCTTGTTACATCCTTCCACCCCCTAACAAGTTCTCTGGGAAGGTTAACCCTGGCCTCTTTACTGTAAGTAATCCAGCCTCAGACATGTACTAGGACAGAGGATTTGACCCGGAGCCACGAAGTTCTCCTTCATCCTGTCTCTGACACTTGCTGGGTGATCTTGAGGAAGTCACCTCTGTTTCAATCACTTCTAGCAGGAGAGGGCTGCTCTGGGCATCCTTCGAGGTCCCTTCCCTGGCTAGAGTTCCCAAAGTCTCTGGCTCAGGCTGGGTCCTACTCAATCTTGTGCTTCCTGGTCTCCGTCCTGCACGGCTGGGAGGCTTTGGCTCGCTGGTCATGCTGAAAGGCACAAAGGCATCGGATGCAGTATTATTATCCAGAGCAATGATCACAATGAGATGGCAAAGTAATGACAGGTTGGGAATGCTGGGACTTCCCTGAGAACTCTCTCGGGATGGAAGGAGTAGGCTCTGAGGAGTTTACAAAGGAGAGCGATGATGGTGGTGGGGGCTGCTGGGATAGTGAGACAGAGCAAACGCAGGTTGGGGGAGGGGGGATTTCAGAAGTCAGGTAATCCATCCATCAACGAATAAGGTGTATTAAGCACCAAGTGTGTGCCAAGTGTGTGCTAGGTGCTAAAGGCACAAAGTAAAAAAAAAAAGAAACACTCTAATATTGATAGACTTAGCCATTCTCAGCAATACAAGGATCTAAGACATCTCCAAAGGCCTCATGATGGAAAATGTTATCCACATCCAAAGAAAGAACTATGGAGTTTGAATGCAGATTGAAGCATGCTATTTGCTCTTTTTTTTTCTTCTGTTGTGTTTTGTTTCCTCTTTCTGGTGGTTCCTCCTATTGGTTCTAATTCTTCCTTACATCACTAATTTGAAAATATGTTTAATAGGAATGTATATGTAGAGCCTATATCAGATTGTTTGCTGTGTTGGGGAGGGAGGTGGGAAGGGAGGGGTGGAAAAATTTAAAACTCAAAAGCTTATGGAAGTGATTGTTGATAATTTAAAACAAATTAATTAAAAAAGAAAAAACACTCCCTGCCTTGCCCTTAAGGAGTTTCCTCTATTGGTGAGGACTGTCTGCACACAGATGAGTATATGCTATAGATAGGTAGTAGGTAGGTATATCCATTTATATGTGTATATATAATGCAGGACTGGACCTAAGATGTCATTGATTTGGGAACTCCCAGTCAGTAAACTCCTTCTCCCAATGCAGGTCAATATCTTTTCTGACTTGTAATATTGGTGAGTTGCCCAGACCTGAGAGAGGTTATGTGACTTGTCCAGGGCCACACAGCCGGTATGTGTCAGAGGTGGGGGTTCCTGATTCTGAAGCCAGCTCTCAGGTGATTAAACACCTAGCATGTCCGAGGACCCATTCTAGGAAATGGGCATGTAAAGATGGAAAGTGGCACAGTCCTTGTTCTTTGCTTAAAGAATGCGTGGGGTTGGGGATGGGGAGGGAATGTAACATGGGCAGGATAGAAGGTGACATGTAATTAGGAGCAAAGTACTTTGGGAAAAACTGACAGCCAGAATGAATGAATGAAAGAAAGAAAAAGTATGTATTAAGTGTCTCGTGCAAAGCTCTGTGCCAATCACTGCAGATAGATGGAAAAGCAAGACGGTCTGTGTCCTCTCTATAACCATCGCCCTTCTGTCATCCCAGCTTACCACACCCCACTGCCCCATTCAAGGCTTGTAAGGTCAGTCGAATCTGCCCTCTCCTCTCCTCTGACCCTGCCTCCAGTCTCTGCCCCCTCCTCTACTCTGACCCTACACCAGGATGTTGCATTAACTGCTGATGGGTCCTCCTGTCTCCAGTCTCTGCCCCCTCCAGCTCATCCTCTACTTAGCTGTCAAAGCGATCTTCCTAAAGTACGGTCCGATCATCACAATCATCTTCAGTGACTCTCTTTTTCTTCCAGAATCCCCAGGTCCTTCCTACCTTTCCAGTCTTCTCTTCCTCGTTACATCCTTCCACCCCCTAACGTTCTCTGGGAAGATTAACACTGCCTCTTTGCTGTTAGTAATCCAGCCTTAGACACTTACTAGCTGTGTGACCCTGGGCAGATCACTTCACCCTGTTTGCCTCAGTTTCCTCATCTGTAAAATGAGCTGCAGAAGGAAATGGCATCTGTGCCAAGAAAACTCCAAATTGAGTCACAGAGAGTCGAATATGACTGAAAAACAGCTCAACAACTTTGCTGTTCCTCGAACAAGACGCTCCATTTCCCAGCTCTGGGCATCTTCCCTGGCTGTCCCCCATGCCTGAAATACTCTCTCTCCTCATCTCTGCCTCATGGCTTCCTTGGCTTTCTTCAAGTCCCAACTAAAACCCCACCTTCTACAGAAAGCCTTTCTCATCCCCCAACTCTTTGTGCCTTTGTTGCCTTTCTCCAATGGATCCTTTCCATAGCTTGTTTGTACGTAGGAGTTTGCATGTTTGCTCCCCCATTGATTATAAGCTCCCTAAGGGCAGGGACTCTTTTTCGTCTTTCTTAAGTAAGCTCAGAGCTCAGCCACTTGGTAAGAGCTTAGTAAATGCTTATTGACTGGCTTATCGACTGACCTGACCTTAGGGGGCTTGCATTCCAATTAGGGCACTGCTGTAGCTGGGAAAGGAAGTTGGGATTCTGCAGGTCCCAGGAGGGATGCCGAGTAGGGCTGTCGGATGGTTGCCAGACACTCTCAGGATCGACTCAGTTCTGGTTTTCTGAGCTAGAGTCCATGGGTAGAGAGCTGGCCTGGAGGCTAGGGAGACCTGGGCTCAAATCCTTCCTCTGACGCACATAACCTCTCAAGGCCCCTGGAAACTCTAAGGCTCTCGAGATTGCAGAGGAGGAACCAGCCTATATCAGTAGAGGGAGTTTCCCGACCTGGGAGTGTCCTCTACCAAAGATATCTTGGGGCTAGAGCCAGAGGCTGGGAGGGAGAATGTGAATTCCAGCTGGGGCCAGTGAGGTCTAGTGCACTGGGGGAAGGCTGACCCCCAGGGCCTAAGTCCCAGATCTGAGAGGGTCACTCCCCTTAGGGCAGAACCTTAGGTCCAAGAAGATATGGCCTCAGGACTGAGGGCTGTGTCCAGTCGGCATAACACTTGAAATTCAAGTCAATAAGTTTTTAAGCATCTACTGGTGTAAGACCTTGATCCAGAAGCTGGAGATTCAGAGATGAAAAGGGACCCACTGCCTGCATTCACGGTGTTTACCTTGGGGAGGGAGGAAGGAGCTTCTAATCTGTTTACTGACTATATTTTGTTGTTCAGTTGTTCTTCAGTCATGTCTGACTCTTTGTGACCCCATTTGGGGTTTTCTTGGCACAGATACCGCAGTAGTTTGCTATTTCCTTCTCCAGCTCATTTTAGAGATGAGGAAACTGAGGCAAACAGGGTTAAGTGATTTGCCCAGGGTCACACAGCTAGGAAGTGTCTGAGGCCAGATTTGAGTTCATGAAGATGAGTCTTTCTGACTCCAGGCCCTGGCACTCTATCCACTGAGCCATCTAACTGCCCTTTACACACTCTCTCTCATATATGTATTATAATTATATTTAAATGACATATTATATTTATAATTTATACAACACATTAATAATTCATATATCATACCAATAATGTTATAATAATATTTATATTATATACAAATATATTATATAAATATTATTTATATAAAATAAATTGTATTTACATGTAAATATAATGTGTATATATAAATAAATATGTGGAGAATATAGAAAATATATATAATTTACATAGAATAAAATTTAATATATAAAAATATTTTCTATTTGTATGTGATATAATTATATTTATATAGTATATATTTATATAGTATATATTTATATATAAATGTAGGCATAGATGCAGATATAAATACAGGTGCCCTGTAGTGGGTCAAAAAAGAGATTAGGCAGAGTGGTCCGGGAATATTGGGAGGATGGGAGAGCAGGCTTACCTGGAGAACCAGGGAAGGTGAATGTCGTGCAGAAGGAGGCATTGGAGCAGAGCATTAAGGGGAAAGAAGGAATCTGGAAGGTGAGGTAAGGAGGGGGATTTCCCACCACCTCACTACACCTCCCACCCCCAGTGCAGGGGATGGCTTGTGAATGCTCCAGGGAAGGAGGGGTACCGGCAGCCCTGATTAAGGAAATCTTTACTACTCCACTTTGGATGGAACAAAGCATTGTCTGGGAATGATGGGAAATGAGCTGGATTGAAGCCGGGTTGTGATTGGCCCTCCACAGCAGGTCGAACCTTTTGTACTTTAGCTAGTAGGTGATGGGGAGCCGGGGAAGGGTTTTGAGCTGAAGAATAACTATGTGAAGGCTAGATAGATGAAGAACTGGGCAGAGGGGAATGGAGGAGGTTTACAGGCTAAGCAGGGCCTGGGGGGGTGGATGATGCCAGAAATCGGGCTTGGAGAGACTGGGGGCCAACAGAATAGGAGGAGGAGACTTAGAACCCTGGGATCTCAGAGCCAAACAGAACTCTCTTTTACAGCATCTCTGACAAATGGTCTTTCAGCTTCTGCTTAAATACCTCCAGTGATGGTCTGCTCATTACCTCTCTAGAAAGTGTGCTGTATTTGGAATGTTGTTTATTTCTTGGCTTTTATTAGCATTCACCGTGTACAGAAAAGGTCGATTCCGGCTCTCTCGGGAGCTGACTCTGCTGAAAGACCAGTGGTATATATAATTTTGAGGCTAAGACCGAGCCTGAGAGGCGGGGAGAGGGTGTTGGCCCTCTGAGGACCAAGAGGGTGACCTCTTGGACGGGGATCAGGAATCGTCTGGGCCACGTGGAGCTGGTAGGGGCCGAAGGGGCTGAGAGCCAGCCAGCTGGCCGGCCGGGGCCACGTGGGAGAAGTTTCTGAGGGCATACGGAGCGGAGGAAAACAGCCGCCAGGACTGAGAGCACGCAGGAGCCACCACGGGGAATGATCAGGAAAGGAGAAACAGTGAGATCATTCCCGGGAAGCCTATAAAAGGAGCAGAGAAGGAGGGGGCTGGGGCTAGAGCCCTGGACAGCATCCACGGAGAGGAAGAGGCAGGGCAGGGTAGTGCAACAGGCAGTGCCAGAAGTAGGTGGAGGGTCAGGAAGGAGGAGCAGTTCAGGTGGGCAGGGACCCGGTGCCAGGAGAAGGCAGATCAGCCACGAAGAAGAATGAGCCCAGAGCCAGGCTGTCTGGACTGGGCCAGGAGGAGGCAGCTGGTGAAGCTGCTCAGTGCTTTCTGATCAGTGCTGGCCCCCCGGGGGACTTGAGACACAAGGAAAACCCAGGTGTGTGGGGAAGCAGGTCCGCCATGCTGTGGGGGGTGGCGCGGGGAGGGCAGAAGGAGCGCGTGGTAGCTCAGGTCTGCCAAGGTTCCTTTGCTGGGAAAGAACCCTGGAAGGGGGAGGGGAGACTCTCAACGAAAGGAGGGCAGGAGACATAAGCTGCCACCTCAGAGCCCGGCCCCGTGCCCACTGAGATCTGTCTTGTGTCCATCACCCCTATGCACCAAGGTGCTGGCAAGCAAACTCCCCTTAGAGCCTGCAGCTGTATTCCTCCTCCTCATCCATCTTTACACTCATCCCTCACAGTTTCTCATCCATTGAGAATGACATTGAGATGCCAGGAATAGCCCTGAGAACTGGGGGCAGGGGGTATAAGGGTGAGGTTGAGCTGAGTTCTCAAAGAATGTTCTGGTTTAGAGCCTAGACTGACAGAGTATGCTGTGGCCTTAGAACAGGGAATGGCAGAGCTGGGAGGGTACTTAGAATCCAGAATGTTAGAACTAGAAGGGACCTTAGAATAAGGAATATCAGAGGTGAGAGGGCCCTTGGAACAGAGAATTTCACAGCCGGGAGGGCCCTTAGAACAGGGAATTTTAGAGCTGGGAGGGACCATAGAATATAGAATGTCAGTGTTGGAAGAGCACTTAGAATCCAGAATGTCAGAGCTGGGAGGGTCCTTAGAACCCAGAATGTTAGAACTAGAAAGTATCTTAGAACAGGGAATGTCAGAGCTGAGAGGGTCTTTAGAACAGGGAATATAAGTGCTGGAAGGAAAATTAGAACATGGAATGTCAGGATTGGGAGGGAACCATAGAACCTAGAATATCAGAACTCAAAGGGGCTAGCTGGTGCTACTAAAGCTGCAGGATTCCTAGAACATGGAATGTCTAAGCCGGAGGTCATCTGGTTCGACCTCTGTACTCTCCAGATAAGATTGAGCCCAGAGTAGTGGGACCCCAGTTGACTCAAGGTAGCTCAGCCAGGTCAGTAGCAGTCCCTTGGTTTCCTGACAGCCCTTTGTACCCCCTGATGTCCCCTCCTCTAGGAGGGAGACAAATGGCCCAGCCCGGAGAGGATGTGAGTCTCCAGAGAGCTTGAGAAATCTCATTAAGGCCCACACTAATATAGGGACCCAGATGGGAGGTGAGATTAGATGGCAGGGGGTGATCCACAGTTCCTGCTGATTCAAGGAGGGCGTCCTGGGGGAGATGCATTCTTTTAGTCCAGGCTTAGAGGGCCTGAGAGACCTGGAGAGTGGAGGGGATGGGGGACAGAGGTAGGGAAGAGGCTGCTCCCAGCTGGGGTGAGGAATTTGGGACCCTTAAGACTGGTAGGGACCTCGGAGAATGGAGTCTCGTTCTCAGTTTCACTCAGCCAAAATGAACGGAGTGGGTAAGGAAGAAAGACAGCTGCATCTTTCAGCCTTAGATCTATGATCTTATGACCCCACTGTCCTAGTCTGCCCATCTTGAGATGTAGAATCTTCTTGCATCCCTCCAGGGATGGGGAGATCCTTCCCTCTTTCAG